>NC_065919.1:46379391-47077636 GCF_024586455.1 Bactrocera neohumeralis
CTCCATCTTGTTGGAACCAGACCAACTTTTTCGAATTGCGATCATAGACAGTTGGTTAATCTTGATCTATATCGCTCTCCATTGACAGTAACGCTGTCACCAGCTTCATTTCCAAAGAAGTACGAGTAAGAACCCAAGATTTCCCCAGACCAAAAACCACACCAAACTGTCAATTTAGTTAAATTTAGTAGTTGTTCATGAATAATTTGTGGAATTTCTGCGCACCAGAATCGACAGTGTTGATTATTTACCGCACCACTCAGTTGAAAGTGAGCCTCACCGCAGAAGACGATTTTCTTAAAAAGAAATCGTAATCGTTTTCATGTTGTTCCAGGACAGAATCAGCTTATTCTAAATGTTTAAAAATAATTTTTTATGGATGTAAGCCCAAATTCTTTTTAAAATCCGCCAGATTGTGGTTGGGGTCAGTCCCAATTCTTGAGAACATCTTGGAATCGACAAGTTACGGTCTTCAGCAACACTTGCCTGAACGGCAGCAATATTTCCATAACTTCAAGCGGTTATTTTATGACATGTTACTTGTTTATTTACTAATTTTTTCCATTTCTTCCCTTTTAGGAAACTGTAAAGTTGCGCCCGTTCACTATTTCATTACCCAATGAAGTGATGCAGAGGAAACATTTTCTTCAGATAGCAAAAAATCTGTTATTTCATTCTTATATAGATAAATCACTT
This sequence comes from Bactrocera neohumeralis, assembly GCF_024586455.1. Classification (NCBI taxonomy): domain Eukaryota; kingdom Metazoa; phylum Arthropoda; class Insecta; order Diptera; family Tephritidae; genus Bactrocera; species Bactrocera neohumeralis. The sequence goes on from NC_065919.1 coordinate 46,380,088, forward strand.
AAGGAGAGCTGAAATGTAGTTATCGAATATACAATTGTATATTTTTGATGAAAAGCATGCTCAGGAGAAAAAATTTCCCTCATTCATCGACACTCGACATGCTCCCAAAAGCATGACAAATAATAATTATGGCGCCAATAATCCAACACTACCATCAACTTGAACCAGGTTATGCATATTTTCAATAAATATTGTACAAGTATCGATGGGAAGATTGAAAGCTCAATTAATGTGGTAACCTTTAACCTTTAACTTATGACGTGGTAGTAAATTTTACACCTTGTGTTTTGATTTTCTCATAACTTCGCTCCATTTCGCTCTCATAACTTTATACTCTCAGTACTCTCATATTTTGTTCCACTCTTATTGTCAGTATTGTTTCGCTCGTGGCAACGAAAAGTAACGCGGAAAAATAAAAGTATGGTTGTAAAATTTACCACACGTCGTCATTAGTGAAAATTTTGGATAGAAAATATTTTACCACCACATCTTAGTTACCGTAAGTATCTCATAGAAAAAAAAACCACTACATCAACGTTGGTGTAGCTTTTTAATGAAAAATGTTAGCAAACAACTTTTCATAAAATAGCCCTTAAATGTTAAGTAAATTGCAATATAAGATTTCAATTATATAGTGAAAAATGGCACATTCAAAAAAAAAAATAAACACAGAGGAGATTACCAGAATTTTGGGAGATGATGACTTTTACGATGACGAAATTTATGATAATGTAAGTGAATTCGATGACGAAGACATCGATCCAAATTTTTGCACTGAGACTTGCAGTGACAAGTGGAAGATTTAGTATTGGGTTCTGATTCTCTTCCAGAGCCTGTTGTGGAGAAAGCGGTTACTTCACAGTCAAGCAAATTATGTTATACATGTCCTAATAAATGAAAAAGAAAAACAACACATACAGGCTTAGAATGTAAAAAACCCATATGTATGGCTTGTAGCAAACGCTTGTGTATTAATTGTACGAATACTGAATATGATGAGTAATATTTAAGTTAACCAAATACTGACTGTTATTTTCTAAACTATGACAGTCATAAGAATGTTCCTTTTTTATATTAATTTATACGTATTAGGCTGTGAAAAAATGCCATTTAATTTGCTGTTAAGTTTTTATTTTTTTTCATATGTACAAGTTACGGAGTACCTCTATTTTTTGCTTGTAAAAAGGCTTCTAAAATAAACGACACATTTTTCAAAAAAAAACAAAGAGTTTAAAATTTTCTTTCCAAATACTGTAATTAGAATTAATTTAAATCAGTTTGATGAAATTTGTAAGTATTATAATAAAAAAATCTCTAATAAATTTTAACAATCAAAATGGTGTAAAATTTACTACTACCTCTAAATCTACGTTTCGAAATTTGACCTCATAAGTTAAAGGTTAATCACCCAACGGATTTAAAGATTTCAATGTACAAATGGTGCTCTATGGTAGTTTTCTGCAGTTCTTGTCATTTTTACGAATCCGCGACTCATCTTTCAGTCATTGTATATTAAGAAAATCCAAGTCATCATCAATCATCGGCTAACCAAAATACTGGAAAAAAACTGCTCAGCCCGCCGCAATCATTGAGAAAGATGAGGGAAGTGGACTGCGAGTGACAAATGAGAAATGACACGAAGCGTGCGTTCGAAGAGGCACTGAAGCTGAAAAGGAAGTCAATAACTGATTAATTCAATGTATTTAATCCTTTTTTAATACACCAAAAACTACCAGTAAAGTAGAAATATCATAATTGATTAATTTCAAGTTTGAAATAATTATTTAACTGTCAAGGTTTGGTTCAACTTGGAACTTAAACTTTGGCATAGTTTCTAGATCATTCGCATTCATTCGAATACTAGAGCTACCTTTGTAAAAGAAAATTAAAAAAATTTAAAAAAAAACTGAAAAATTTTAAATATATTTACGAGTTTTTTCATCGTTTAAAAACATGTTAGTGCCGTGATCAACTGTTTGAGTCACTGTATTACGGTGCATTCCACCAATTGGCAAACACTAACAGCCGCCACACCGGTAATATTTAATTTTGCACACTTCCACAGCTTTTCTACTACGGCGTTCACCGACATGAGTTGGATAACGCAAATCGCTCCACTGTAGCGTCGTATTGTTGTCGACGATGACCTTTTTAGACATTTTCATTTAATTTTTTTGCTTCGTAAGACGAGCAACGCAATACCATCAACGTGCTCAGTTCGTTATTGCCGTCAAGTTGTGTGCCGCTCTTGCAAACATTTACTCTTCCTCTCCAACCTCTGACCGATGCTGACTTTCTCCATATTCATGCGACAAGTAATTACGCCACATTGGGCTTGGCTTTGTTGAGTTCACAATCGGTCTCGGCTCTTGTTATTTATATACTTTATTTATTGTTTACAAATTTTATACTGTAGGTGTTTTTTCTTTGCTGGTATTCACGCAACAAATGAATAACCTAAACTATGGTTTGTTAACTTTCCACAAATTGCGACCCTTGTAATTTTCCGAAGTTATGCCGTATGACTCCAACACTTAACAAATTGTCGCTTACGCCTACTTAACTATTATGCTACATATGTGTATAGAAATTCACGAAATAAATCATTCAAACTCGTCCACACACAGTCATCTTTCAAAAATTTAAATTCGTTACTTACAAAAATGTACTTCCCGAAAGCAACAGGTATATTTTTTTTGTTTACTTTTGGAGAAATAATGAAAAGCCAGTTCAACCACTTGAGTCAAGTTTATGCCAGATGACGTTCAAGAAGAAGCAGTAGAAAAGCTGCCACAAAACTGTGACTGACCCTGAATGGCACCTCGGCGTAGCTTTACCGTTTTGCACATCCTCTTATTTGATTGAGAGAAATTTTCCCATTACGTGTTTTCATTATTCCGCCTATTTACTGTGCTTTGTCTGTGTATTTGTTGTGTTTTCGCAGCATGTCCCTTAGCGAATCTTCAAATCAGGAAATCACATCAAAAGCGTTCAACAAACCAAACAAGTGGTCATTGCCTACTAACAATAATCAAGCGCAGTGGATGTAAGAAACAATTAAGCCGCCTTCATTGACGTCAGTTAAAGTTATGATTTAACGGGTCATCCAAGTAGAAGTACTTTTTTCAACAGCTTTTCTTGACAAATCACGCGTGAGTTGTGCCAAGATGTCATGTTATTTTTGTTCAGTATTATTTAGCATTTCATCATAAAAGATTTTCGTCTGAACAACATTTACAAATCATTCAACTTTATTACGAAAATTGGCGGTCAACATAATCGGCCTACTGAGCGTACAGTAAAGAAAATATAATAGCCGTAGCTGAGAGTGTGGATGAAAGCCTTGGAGAGTCGATTCGCGCAGTTCGTAGCAACGTGGACTGACGCATGGCGCATTTAAATTCAAAGCGTACAAAATACAGCTTTCGCAAGAACTGCAGAAGCTCGACCTTTTCAAGCGACAGCGCTTCACTGTATGGGCTCGTGAAGAGTTCCAAGAAGAGCCGATGTTTTCGAGCCAAGATTTTTCAGATATGAGGACCATTTCTGGCTCAATGGTTTTTATAAACAATTGCCGCGTTTGGGACGAAAAGCAACCTCTTACATCCATCAGACGAAATGCTCGAACGAGTCAACGAAAATTGGACTCAACGGATGGACAATCTGAAACGTAGTTGGGTCTAACATTTGAAAGAGATAATATAGAACCAAGTAAGAAAGGGCTAAGTTGGGGTCAACGGAACATTTTTGCTCTTGCAACTTGCAAGAATCAAAGCCAGGGAAATACTTTAAGGTGTAAAACCAATCATATAGAATAAAGTCAGCCGTATGTTCGAAAATCCTGATATTAGTTATATAGGGGCTAGGCCAAGTTTTCGCTCAAATTTATCTATTTTAGGTTCAAAGGTACACGCTCCCTTATTTTCATTGGAATAACCCACATATTGTCTGAATTTGGTATCCCCGCAAAACTAATACGGCTGTGGAAACTGACGTTGAGTAACACCAAAAGCTCCGTCAGGATCGGGAAGGACCTCTCCGAGCCGTTCGATACCAAACGAGATTTCAGACAAGGCGACTTTTACAGTGCGACTTCTTCAACCTGCTTCTGGAGAAAATAGTTCGAGCTGCAGAACTAAATAGAGATGGTACCATCTTCTATACGAGTGTACAGCTGCTGGCGTATGCCGATGATATTGATAAGTCAAAACTTTGAAGTTGTAGATAATTTCGTCTATTTAGGAACCAGCATTAACACCACCAACAATGTCAGCCTGGAAATCCAACGCAGGATTGCTCTTGCCAACAGGTGCTACTTCGGACTGAGTAGGCAATTGAAAAGTAAAGTCCTCTCTCGACGAACAAAAGCTAAACTCTATAAGTCATGCTCATAATTCCCGTCCTGCTGTATGGTGCGGTGGCTTGGGCAATGACAACAATCGATGAGTCGACGTTACGAGTTTTCGAGAGAAAAATTCTGCGAAAGATTTATGGTCCTTTGCGCATTGGCCCCGGCGAATATCGAATTCGATGGAACGATGAGCTGTACGAGATATACGACGCTGACATAGTTCAGCGAATTAAAAGACAGCGGCTACGCTGGCTAGTTCATGTTGTCCGGATGGATGAAAACACTCCAACTCTGAAAGTATTCGACGCAGTACCCGCCGGGGGAAGCAGAGGAAGAGGAAGACCTCCACTCCGTTGGAAGGACTAAGTGAAGAAGGACCTGGCTTCGCTTGGAATATCCAACTGGCACCACGTAGCGAAAAGAAGAAACGACTGGCGCGCTGTTGTTAACTCGGCTATAATCGCGTAAGCGGTGTCTACGCCAATTAAGAAGAAGAAGAACCCACATATTGAGCGATAAATGCATTGTACAAAGTTACCTGGAAGTTCGAAATCGTTATATACACGGACATACCGTTATGAGAGAAGGATTATTTCTTAGTTTCAGTTATATATATCAGACATTGACCGACCATTTCGATCAAAAGAAAACTATAAATATACATTATTTAGACTCCATATTCGGTACTTATCCGAATGAAGAGTTTTTTCATTGAATTTGAACAATTTGGTCATAAGAAGCACACACTAAAGACATTATTCGAGCAGAGTTTTTCCCGTTATATTAATGACTTCTTGATTTGTGTACTGGAAACGAAGCGAATGAAGTGGAATTTAAAATTATGCTATATGGGAAGTAGGCGTGGTTGTTGTCCGATTTCGTCCATGTTCCCATAAAACTTTCTCATAAGATCTCGGTGACAAAATTCAATGTCTCTGGCAGGCAGGCAGTCATTCGGATTTAAAATTTTCTCGTCACCCTGATCATTTATATATGTATATATACCTCTATATCTATCATGCTTATTTTTGGGTGAGACGTACAACCGTTAGGTGAAGAAAACTATAATACTCTGTAGCAACTGGTTGTCAGAGTATAAAAATGTACTGACTTTTAGGTCCGAGGTCACAACATTGTTTTGAAAATAAAGTTCGACTCCACAAGTCAATACATAGAGCAATATGCGATGCACTTATGAGGCTAGGCGAGTATATACAACATTTAAATCCTCCAAAGATATCAATCTAAGACTTTAAGAGCAGTGCAGTGCTCTTTAGTATATAAACAACTTCGAAATTCACAAACACTTAAATATACCTTTTGTTAAAGACGAAATCAGCAAAGCCTGTGGAAGATATTTAAGATTTATTTACCGTAGCATATATGTTCCGTTCATTATTTTTACAAAAAACACGATTTTTTTCTCCATTTCGTTTTAGGACATAGACCTGCTTTGTATCATTCTCATTTACCATTCCATTGCCTACAACTAAAGTGACTAAAGGATCAATACTCCACAAAAGTCAATGAAATATACAAAAGAATGACAACATTACGTGACATCACTAACATCACCTCGAACAGCAGCTGAAATGACTTCCAAGAATGAAATATTGAAGGAGCACCAATAGGGCTAAGGTACACTAACTGTATACTTTTATATCGTTTGTTTGCTTGTTGGCATGGTTCGAAGAAAACTTGACATGGCCTTTGCACCGATAAATGCTTTGAAAACATGTTTCTGCCATTCTGGAGATGGTATAGTCGATAGTAGTTTTACTACAAATAATAACCGCTTAATCTGTAATAAGTGGGAGTGAAAACTAACTAAGCGAACTCAGGATTCCAAAATACTATTATTTTTAAAACTATAAATATAAACTAAAAACTATTATTTATAATATACATAAGTATATGCAAAAGTAACAAAAAATAATTCGAAGTTCATAAAACGAAGATTTCCAATAAATTTCAAATAAAAGATATAAAATTAATGATTTCCAATGTGGCAAATATTATTTATGAGAATTACTAAGGTTTACTTGAAGTTTTATGAATAAATTAGCTAATTGAATCGACTAGGTTGGGACATATATGTAATTACTCCTGGTACTTGTTTGATTTTTGTTACCACTTGTATTACAATTGCGTGCTTCATACCCCCATATTTAATCTTGAAAGACTTGATAGGTATTCACTTAGTCAAACATCTAATTTTTATACTCTTGCAACATGTTGCTACAGAGCATAATAGTTTTGACCACCTAATGGTTGTTTGCATCAACTAAAACTAAACGAGTTTGATATGGGGCTGTGTAAAAAAATGATCAGGATGAAGAAGCGATTTCAAATCCGAGTGAATGTCTGTCCGTCCGTCAGCCTGAGCAAACTAAAACTTGCATAAAAATTTAGATATCTTAGTGAAACGAGGTGCACATGTTTTTCGGCATCGTAAGATGGCTATTGCGGTAAAACTGGGTGCTGCTCCGCTCTCCCTCAAACATGTTTAATGTACATGTCTCTTCTACCACTAAAGCTACAACAACCAAATTCGTTCAGCACGAATTTTACAAAAACTTCGACCAATACTGTGAACATAGACCAAATTGGATGAAAAGCCGTTCACTCCCTATATAACGGTACTGTTAAAAACTGCTAAAAAGCGCGATAAATCAATAACTAAAGATGCCAGTCACATTAAAATCACATATCCCAAGGCCAGCTCCACCGATTACAACCAAATTTTCTAAGTGGCAATCCTCTGATATTTTTACGTTACAGTGTGAAAATGGGCGAAAGCGAACTTCAACCACGGCTACTTGCCGCATAATACAATTTAAATTCCATTTGACTCTTTTCTTTCCAGTGTAAAAATCAAGAATCAAATAATATAACGCAATAAAACTTTGCACGAATAATACCTTCAAAGTATGCCACCTTATAACCAAAAATTGTTCAAATAAAAAAAAAACAGTTCTAGCCCCTGGGAAATATATAATTGAATATTTGAGGTACCTGTGTACCTATAGTTGGCTTTTTTCCATAAATAACGGTCAATATGTGAGATATTCAAGTATAATTGAAATTCTCCGATAATCTTTTCCCATGAAATGGGTCGAATGTTGTCAATTCTTCCCTTAGTAAGAAATCCCATATAAATAAAACAACAATTTTTCCTACAATGTTAATACAAAGAGTCCTCTTAATCCCTTTTGGCAAACATTGAAACTGCATTGTTCCATGACAGATTTGCAAAGCTTAAAATAATTCATTATTTTCAACAAGTGTTTGCATTTTTTTCTCTACGTAAAAGCACTCACGGATATAGATAGTTGTGTGCATAAGAGAAACGTATAAATACCAGCAGCCTCTGCAACTGCAGATTATCGATTTCGTATGCATCTTCAGTGTGTCTACTACCGAGTTCAAGAAGGCGATTTCAGCGTGCCGCATGCTTTAAAGTCAAAACACTGTCCTCTGAAGTACCATGTGTTTTTACTGCTTGTGTGGCAGGTTGTCTTGCCTCTTGTTACCGTCAACGACCACTTTGTCGTTTTCGCTTTCGTTTTGTTTTTCAGTTTTGCGTCGCGTGAAATGACAAAAGCGTGATCGGCTACAATAGTTCGCTAGTATTGCTGTTGACAACAATTGTTTTTCACCTCCGCTTTTGTCAAGCTAACGAAATAGGAAATTGCGCTTCAATTGGGGTTGGCTATGCGGTCTTTAAAATTGATCATCTTCGTTGATTATGTGTAATAAAACGCGACTGCTGTATAATTATATTTCTCCCCTTTAATTTACTGGATAATACAAGTAGGTTTGGAAAAATATCTATCGTATGCGAAAACTTGTTTCACCTTTTTATTTTGGAGCGCGGTACGATTGACTGGTCATGGCAGGTGCCATCTTGCACGGTTAATCGATGCGTCAAACAAGTTTCGTCGTCTGACTGTAAAGGGAGACGAATTTTCGTGGGTTGAATGTGAAACCCCACATAAATAAAATAAATTATAAGGCAAATAACTATGAATAAAACTGGGAATTGCTGTTCAATTGGGCGACTACTACATACTAACGATTTCTGAAAAAATAGTAAAACTTTGCTTCTCCTGAATCTGTCGTCTGATCTAGGCAAGATATAAGTTTTTGCTTAAGAGTTTTAATATAAACCGATATAAAAGTGTGTGATATTATTTCCGAAGTCGCGCTGTAGTCAACTTCATTGTCCCCAAGTTCGTTTCTAAAGTCTTTTGTTTTCTTAAAGATGCGATTGCATAACTCTGTATCAACATTGGAGGGAATTGAGCTTGAACTAGTGAGCAAACACATCATTTATCTTGCTTATTTGAGGTTTGCATCACGCCAAGGTCGTTGTTATGCAGCAATAAAGAGAAATATGTGAATATGAAGAAATGATTGTGAGAAAATTAAGCATTACAAACATTAGCGGCTTAAAAGAATGATAAATTATATATTTATTTAAATCATTTACTTTATTATACACATTATTCTATCTAATAACAATGGAATTTGAGAAATTGAGCTTCAAAAGCGACATCGTTTCGCTCTATGAGCTTTTGAAAAATTCCAGGAAGAAACGACGTTTTCGAGCCAAATTTTGATCAGCGATGAGGCCCATTTTTGTCTCAATGGGTATGTAAACAATCTCAATTGCCTCATTTGAGATGAAGAGAAACCTGAGAAGATTCAAAAGCTGTCATTTCATCCGGAAAAACAATGGTTTGGTGTGGTTTGTGGGCCGGAACATCGTTCCATATTTTTTCAAAAAAGCTGCCGGTGAGAACGTATCCGTTAATAGCGACCGTTTTTGCGCCATGATAACCAACTATTTGATGCCTGAAATTTAAGCTCTTGATATCGGTGATATTTGGTTTCAATAAGACAGCTCTACTGCCCACACATCGCATCAATCAATAGACTTATTGAGAGAACACTTCGGTTAGCAGATAATTTCATGTTTTAAATTCAAGCCTTCGAACAAAACGTGTGATACGTGTCTTTCGCCAGTTATCACTCGAACTAGTCAGAGAAAATTGGACCTAATGGATGGACCATCTAAGACGTTGCCGCGGCCACCATTTGAAAGAGTTGATCTTCAAAAAATAAATGGCAAAAAAATTTCTTTATTATCATTAATAAACATTTGCCATAAAATTTGGAGTTTATATGTTTTTTCTTTAAAATTATAAGGAACCTCCAGATGGATCATCCTTTGGTATGATCTTTTCTTTCTAACGCCATAAAATCGTATCTTATCGTGTTTGTACAACGCGGGATAAGTATTTATAAATTCATCTATTAAAAAAAATACATATTTACTTTAATAGAACCATTTATGTTTCATTTTATAGAAAATTTGGACTACATAACTTTTTAGACTTCACTAATCCCGCACTTAACTCCGCGATTGCCAAAGTTTTTCATTATCACTCCCGTTGCAAAGAAATTTTAAATTTCATTCGAAAAAGTTGTATTATGTAGGGTGAAGATAAATATAAACATACATACTCCCATAACGTCTGGTTCGAATATAGGGCAACCATTGAATTGCAAGTAAGCTATTCCGGTATAAACATATTAATTTTTATTTATTTATTACTTGGAATTTTTAAAGACAACTAATATGCAGCGGGAAAGTATTCATTAGTAAGTACTTAGTTGATTGTGCTTTTATTCCGTTACCACCCTGTTTGTAGAAATATCCGTTTGATATTAAGAAGGACAGAGCCGTTGTTTGGCACTCCTTCAGTTGCACACAGATCATTATAATTTTTTTATGATATCGTGAAGAAGTTAAATCACCTTTCTCATTATTCTTGGAACGCTATTTTGCAATTGTATTATTATGTTCCCTATATCTGCAATATCTTTCACTTATAGTAGATTAAGATATATCATTTGCTACGCTTACTAATTATTGTGGCGGCAAATAAAAAGTTTATTTAAATTTGGAATTCATGAAAAACATAAGGAGGTCCTAAGTTTGGGAGTTGTCGAACATTAAACACCTTTACAATCTCTATAAATTAAAGGCGGATAAATTATAATAGTCTGCTAATGCGTAACTATTTCGATTATGACCATGACTAAGCCCGTTTATTCGCACATTCATTTTAGCAAATTTCCACTGTGTATTGGTAAAAGTTCATAGGGCTTAGTGCCGAGCAGAGTAATACTCCTTGAGTTTTCTATCACCCTTTCTCTACAAATAAAACTTCAATGAAATAAGCGTACAGGTATTTATTTAAGCATATTCGTTGCATTAAATAGTCATCTAACCAATTGGTACGCCTGCTCTTAATCAAAATAACATTTTCTTAATTTTTTATGCTTGTCAGACTATTATTTTCAAATTTCGGCAAACCTTTGATACACCTTACAGTGTTTGTTACAAAAAATCATCAAAAACCACTTCATGTCTATCCGTATAACAAGCTCATCATCTTATGTAATTCCTAGACATATATGCATATTTGTCTAAGGAATTATTTACACTTCCCTTTTCGTTTGAAAACAGAACTTAATACCATATCGAAACGCTTATTTTATTCAATATTATAATGTGTAACAGAGTTTTAGAAGTGTCGTAAAGAAGGAATTTAGCCGCATCGAAGCTAAGTAACATACTACATTAAAATTAAAATTTGAAAACTCTTAACTGAACAGGTATGTTAAGGGTGAAAAAAATTGTTGCTCAAGTACTAACATAGTCTACCTACATATTTTTGCTTAAATTAAGTACTTAAAAGATTGATTTTATTAAACGATTATCGATATTTTGTGAAAATTCTATGATTACATCGCTAAACACTCGATAAGTTTTACGAAAAATATGATTTATTATGTTTATTAGCCATCAATTTGTAATATAAGACGAAAAATTGTGGAAATCATTTTTAATAATTTTCTGTTGGACTTTAACTAGGAATAACTTTGAATGAGTTGACTCAGCCAAAAAATGTTTTAGACCTTTTTTTGTAGATCGGTAAATTTTCTATAAGAATAAGTGTTGATTCTCGCTTACCAATTATTTGTTTGTGTACATTAAAAATCCAAACAAAAAAAAAACAAAATTTCCTGTGTTATTTATATGGGAAATCGAAAATGTCGATGAGGCACCTCTTAATATTAATATTAAGAGCTCAGGTCTTACCAGAACTTGTTTTTAGTCATGTCAGATGAGATTTTCATGGTAACTAAGAAAAAAAAACTATTTTTGGCCCACCTATATATGTATATGTATGTATGCACATATGACGCCTTTACATTATCATATTTATTAGGGATATTGATTGCAAAATCTTGAAAAAACTGCTTATAGTTTTATAACGGGTGATGCAAGTAGAAGTGCTTTTTCAGTAGTCCTTTTTTGATAGATATTACGAAAATTCAAGTTCTGTAGAGAACTTACCTCAACTTATGGTCAACATAATCGACCTACTGAGCATACTATTCGCAACACCATCACCCATCTTGAGACTCAGCATTCATTATTGGATAATATTCTACCGAATAGACCACGTCCAGCACGCAGTGAAGAAAATATAGCAGCAGTAGCTGAAAGTGTACACGTGGAGAGTCGATTCGGCACCGGACTGACGTACTTTACGTCGAGATCTTAAATTGAAAGCGTACACAATACAGCTTGTGCAAGAACTGAAACCGCTCGATCTTCCCAAGCGACATCGTTTCCACAAAATACGATGTTTTCAAGTCAAATTTGGTCAGGCGATGAGGCCCATTTCTAGCTGAATGGGTATGTAAATAAGCACAATTCCCGAATTTGGGATGAAGGAAAACCTGAAAAGATTAAAGATTTGACACTTCATCCCGAAAAAACAACGATTGGTAGTGATTTGTGGGCCGGCCATTATAACCGACTATTTAATGCCTAAAATTGAAGCTCGCTGTCTCGGCGACATTTGGCTTAAACACGACGGTTCCACTTCCCAAACGACGCATCAATTAACACTTTGGTGAGCATATAATTTCATGTTTTGGGCCGATCGTTTGGCCACCAAGATGTGTGATATTACACCGTTAGACTTTTTCTTTTCAAAACGCTCGAACAAGTCAACGAAAATTGGAGCGGATGAAACATCTTCGAAGTAGTCAGCAACAATTGAAAGTGATAGTTTCCAGAACATAAATGCCAAAGAATGTTCTTTACGAATGAAGTTAAACATTCCCCATTAAATTTGAAGTTTCTGTGTGATTTTTTTAAGTGGGGAACCTCAAAACGGATAACCATGTTATAAATACTTTATGTTACAAGATTCTCTGAGGCTAACCAAAATTTCAACTTAAAACTTTAGAGACTGTCCAATATAGTTCCCATAAACTCTCCGGTGCTCATTTTACTTTTCCAGGTTTTAAAGTATATACGGTATAAACGAAGAAAACGAAGTTGGTGTTAAATATTTTAAAACCGTTAGGAAAAAATTGATAACTCTCTGCCCAATATTGGGGATATTTATTTAATGATTCCAGACATTATTTGACATTCCTCCATTCATAATATTACCCGACATATACTTGCTGACGGGTGTATACAAACCAACACGTAAATTCAAAACGCCGTTGCACCGGGTCCATTACCTCTCAACATGCTCTTCTTCTTTTTAATTGGCGTAGACACCGCTTACGCGATTATAGCCGAGTTAACAACAGCGAGCTAGTCGTTTCTTCTTTTCGCTACGTGGCGCCAATTGGATATTCCAAGCGAAACCAGGTCCTTCTCCACTTGGTCCTTCCAACGGAGTGGAGGTCTTCCTCTTTCTCTGCTTCCCCCGGCGGGTACTGCGTCGAATATTTTCAGAGCTGGAGTGTTTTCGTCCATCCGGACATCATGACCTAGCCAGCGTAGCCGCTGTCTTTTAATTCGCTGAACTATGTCAATGTCGTCGTATATCTCGTACAGCTCATCGTTCCATCGAATGCGATATTCGCCGTGGACGCGCAAAGGACCATAAATCTTTCGCAGAACTTTTCTCTCGAAAACTCGCAACGTCGACTCATCCGTTGTTGACATCGTCCAAGACTCTGCACCATATAGTAGGACGGGAATTATGAGTGACTTATAGAGTTTGGTTTTTGTTTGTCGAGAGAGGACTTTACTTTTCAATTACCTACTCAGTCCGAAGTAGCACCTGTTGGCAAGAGCAATCCTGCGTTGGATTTCCAGGCTGACATTATTAGTGGTGTTAATGCTGGTTCCTAAATAGACGAAATTATCTACAACTTCAAAGTTATGACTGTCAACAACAAGAGCAAGTCGCGAGTGCGACGACTGTTTGTTTGATGACAGGAGATATTTCGTCTTGCCCTCGTTCACTACCAGACCCATTTTCTGTGCTTCCTTGTCCAGCCTGGAGAAAGCAGAACTAACGGCGCGGGTGTTGAGGCCGATGATATCAATATCGTCGGCATACGCCAACAGCTGTACACTCTTATAGAAGATGGTACCTTCTCTGTTTAGTTCTGCAGCTCTAACTATTTTCTCCAGAAGCAGGTTGAAGAAGTCGTACGATGGGGAGTCGCCTTGTCTGAAACCTCGTTTGGTATCGAACGGCTCGGAGAGGTCCTTCCCGATCCTGACGGAACTTTTGGTGTTGCTCAACGTCAGTTTACAGCCGTATTAGTTTTGCGGGGATACCAAATTCAGACATCGCGGCATAAAGGCAGCTCCTTTTCGTCCTGTCGAAAGCAGCTTTGAAATCGACGAAGAGGTGGTGTGTGTCGATTCTTCTCTCACGGGTCTTTTCCAAGATTTGCGCATGGTGAATATCTGGTCGGTTGTTGATTTTCCAGGTCTGAAGCCACACTGATAAGGTCCAATCAGTTTGTTGACGGTGGGCTTTAATCTTTCACACAATACGTGGGGAACCTTATATGCCTCCTTTTTTATGGATTGGGCATAGCACACTTAAATTCCAATCGTTGGGCATGTTTCGTCGACCATATTTGACAAAGAAGCTGATGCATGCTCCCTATCAGTTCTTCGCCGCCGTGTTTGAATAGCTCAGCCGGTAATCCATCGGCTCCCGCTGCTTTGTTGTTCTTCAGGCGGGCAATTGCTATTCGAACTTCTTCATGATCGGGTAATGGAACGTCTGCTCCATCGTCATCGATTGGGGAATCGGGTTCTTCTTCTCCTGGTGTTGTGCGTTCACTGCCATTCAGCAGGCTGGAGAAGTGTTCCTCCATAATTTAACTATGCTCTGGGCATCAGTGACTAGATCACCTTTGGGGTTCTACAAGAGTATGCTCCGGTCTTGAAACCTTCTGTAAGCCGCCGCATTTTTTCGTAGAATTTTCGAGCATTACCCCTGTCGGCCAGCTTATCAAGCTCTTCGTACTCACGCATTTCGGCCTCTTTCTTCTTCTGTCTGCAAATGCGTCTCGCTTCCCTCTTCAACTCTCGGTATCTATCCCATCCCGCACGTGTGGTGGTCGATCGTAACGTTTCGAGGTAGGCAGCCTGTTTTCTCTCCGCTGCGACACGGCACTCCTCGTCGTACCAGCTATTCTTTTGCATCTTCCGAAAACCAAGGGTTTTGGTTGCAGCTGTACGTAAGGAGCTTGAAATGCCGTCCCACAGTTTCCTTATACCGAGTTGTTGACGAGTGCTCTCAGAGAGCAGGAAAGCAAGCCGAGTAGAAAATCGTTCGGCTGTCTGTTGTGATTGCAGCTTCTCGACGTCAAACCTTCCTTGTGTTTGTTGGCGTGCGTTTTTTGCTGCACAGAGGCGGGTGCGAATCTTAGCTGCAACAAGATAGTGGTCCGAGTCGATGTTAGGACCTCGAAGCTCTCAACATGCTACATGCTTCAAAAACACAAAAACCTTTGGAGTTAGAGTAAGTACAAATTTATCCATGTAAAAACTTGTGTGTAATTTCCGTTGATTATTGTGAGGCAGGTTATGCTTGATGATGTGTTGTGGCCGTAAATGACCTTTTTGACATTTATGTTCGGCTCTGTTTGCTTGTCTGCATGCCTGTTTTTTACCAAATTTGCTCTTCCTACTTTAGTACTGTTTTTCGCTTCAATAACTCAAGCTCATATGAAAGGGCAACATAATATTTTTATATCCCCGAAACAAGATGGACAGGGTATAGTAGTTTTGTTTCTCTAACTTTTATTCGTAAAATCCAGAACTAAACGGGACACGTATAGAGTAATATAGTATCTCAAAACAATAATTGTAATGGGAGGATCTAATCCGTATATGAAGAACTCCAAAACGAATACCGAAAACCGCGGTCACCTGTAAGATATCTTAGTAGCTGAATCTCATTCATATCTTTTAATTATAAAGTTACTTGATAAGAGATAAGATCGGCTTCCCTAGACCCCACCTTGCAGATAATTTTGTAAACGCAAGTTGCATTTAGACCATACTCATTGATCAAAATGTGGTATATTTTATTAAAATTAAGTTGATATTATTTCCTAACCCCGATGTATGAAGCTCCAGAAAATGACCAAGCTGCACACAGCGCAAAAATTATATTTTTCAACGTTTTGGTTGGCTTTCAATAGAATTTTGGTGTAGTGATTTTTGCTACTTACTTTGATTTTTCTACAAATATTTCGATCACGTAGCAAGAGCATGGTGCATAATTTGAATTTCAAAAATCAGTCCAAGTGGTACGAGTATTTTTTACTTTTCGTTTAGAACCAGGAAACAGTTGTTGTCCGAGAACAGCTCGATCATCGAAAAAATAAGGTACACTTGTTAGATTTTGTCTCACTGTTGTTTTAAGCAATATCTAACTGTTTATTTTGCCACTTTATGTAGGTTAGGTAAATATGCTGATATTCCATCTCTACAAAGCACATAGAACCAGCCACAAGTTTATTGAGCTAGTTGATATTTATTACAGCCAATTCGCCGGGATCGTAGAGAGAAAGTGTCTAGATGTTTCCACCTCATCTTCCTCACTGCAATTGTGACAAGTTGAGTCGTCCAAAATCTCTAGCCTACCCGCGTGAGTGCCAATTTAATATTGCCCCGTTACAACACCTCTCATTACGTCCATGTGAACCTTGCTTAAAGCTGGTAGTTTCATGGTTCTTTTGCGTTCGACTTTGGGCCAAAAGACTTTCGTAACCGTGCAATTGCTGGTTGCTGACCAACGAAGCGCAAGATCAAGAACCCGAGTGTACCACGACAGAGGTACTTTTGTAAGGGTGAACCTTAAAGCGAGCTCGTTAGCCTTACATTTTCCGATTCCGCTATGACAGCCAGACATGTTTAATACGGAAGTAGCTTTATATCACAGATATCGAGGTCATGCACTCTTTAACTAGATTTGAGCTTACGGTCAGCGAGCTCAAGGTCTGTATAGTTTCTCTACAATCGGAGTGGATGCAAGAAAACCGCAGTTCGCTTAAGTACAGGGTTTGTCCGGAAAGTAATAGGACTGATTTACTTCCGCCGCGACTGTACTTCGAAACGTGCGTGCACCGACTGGATTCGGTAGAGGACGTTCCTAGTTAACGAACGAGCGGATGGTGAGTTATCTCTTAGCACTTGGAGATTCAGGACAAACATTTTCGCGCGACGTGTTTCTGTGAGTGATGCAAGCCGAAAATGCAGCTTTCGTTAGAGCAGAGATACGCGATTAAAATTTGTGTGAAACTTGGTAAATCTTCGATAGAGACGTTTGATATGATCAAGCAGGCTTTCCCAAATAAAGCAACACCAAGAAGTGGTGTGTTTCGGTGATACCAGGCCTTTTTGGAGGGCCGGGAAGAGGTCGCTGATAAAAGAGCAATTCCAAAGTAAAAACGATGCTCATTGTATTTTTGGACATCAAAGGCATCATCCACCTTGAATTTGTTCCTCCTAGACAAACCGTCAACATAAAGTTTTACGTGGAAGTCCTACAAGACATCGCTGTCAATTGGAAGTTGCACCACGACAATGCCCCGACTCACACCTCCTTTCTTGTGAACAGTTCCCTAACCAAGGCCAACATCAGGAAAGAATACTTCCTGGAGTTTATACCTCCTGGTAAATAGGACCAGATTAGTTTCATTTTGTTTGAAGTCTAGAACGATATCTTGGAATTTTCTTTTAACTATGAGATCAACATTATCTGCATAGGCTATCATCTGTCAGTCTCGTGCCTGTGATTCTTTCAATAGGTCATTTATCCCTAAGATCCAGAGTAAAGACGGCAGACCCCACCTTATTGTTCAAATCTTTTACCCTTTTGGTAGTTTGATTTGACCTCAAACCTTTGCAGAGCACTAATGACCGCTTCTGGCCGGATATTATTAAATGCTCCCTCAATGTCGAGAAATGTCCCCACCGCATATTCCTTATGCATAAGGGCTCCTCCAGTCGTGAGACTACGCTCGGGTAGAGGGGTGCCTACCGACCTGCCTTTGATGTAGGCGTGCAGTGCTGTCTCTCAGCATGTTGCTCCTGTTATACAGCTCCATAAACCTCTCCAGCGGCTTTAAATATAACGAGGAGAGGCTGATAGGCCTAGATGATGAGATCAGATCCCGGAGACTCGAGTTTAACGCCCAAGTTTGGTGGCGCTCGCCCAGAAGATCCTGAATTCCTCCAAGGGAACTTCTTCAGTGGATTGATACCTTGAAAAGTAAAGTTCGATGGGTAATCGTCAATCATTTTGTGTAACTTTCAGTCTAATTCTTTAACATTGCTTTATTATATTCAAATATACATATATTATTTAAAACCGGAATGTAAATATGTTCACATACCCTTATGCATTTTAGAAATCTTAAAAATATTCAATTTTAAAAACTTTTGATTATTTATTCGTATGACAAAAATGATTTTCCCATTATTAAAATAAAGCTGACGAAAACTATGTAGTGTAGTTGTTAAAATATTTAACTGGTAGGCTAAA
Source organism: Bactrocera neohumeralis (assembly GCF_024586455.1). Lineage (NCBI taxonomy): Eukaryota > Metazoa > Arthropoda > Insecta > Diptera > Tephritidae > Bactrocera > Bactrocera neohumeralis. The sequence continues at coordinate 46,398,349 of NC_065919.1, forward strand.
GTGAGCAGTCCTTGTCCACTTTCTATAAGTTACCCTTCAATTTACCTATAACAAACAATCAAAAGTGCTACCGTCATTATTGCTGACTCATTCTTTCGACATTGTAGATTAGTACAAAGCTTTTTGAACCGTAACTAATGAAAAAAAAAAACTTTTTCTCTGATAAAGAAGTAGCTGATTTAAGAGACAAAGTGCTGCTGTGGTTAAAAATCATTCCCCTCAGACGTTCAAGTACTTCGAGAATCTTCTTCACTTTGCTAGGAAATTTCACATTTGGTTTAGCAAAAAGTGGTCATTCCAGAGTTTAAACATAAAGAGAAAAATTTAAGCAAATAAAATGTAACTTTTAAGAGGATGTGAAATATAATAACTATTTTCATTATTTTTGGCATGGTCTAGCGGCTTAGTAGATAAAGCAAAAAGAAGACAAAGTTGCCGTCAGTATAAACTTTTATTTAGCAAAGGATTCTTTTTATGAGCATCACTTTTTATACTCTTGCAACCAGTTGTATTATAGAGTTTTGTTCACCTAACGGTTGTATGTTTCACCTAAAATTAATCGAGATAGATTTAGGGTGTATGTATGTATATACATATACACATGATCAGGGTGACGAGAAATCCGGTTGACCGTCTGTCTGTCCGTCCGTCCGTGCAAGCTGTAACTTGAGTAAAAATTGAGATATCTAGATGAAACGAAATGGTATGTGGATTCCTAAGTACCACAAAAATTTGAGTTCGTAGATGGACTTAATCGGACCACTGCCACGCCCACAAATCGCCATTAACCGAAAACGTATAAAGTGCCGAAACTAATTAATATATAAAGATGTAATTAAGTATAGAGGATTTCAGTAGCCAGGGGAGCCTGTGGGTAAAAAATTTTGAAAAAGTGGGCGGGTCACGAATATTACAAGATCTCCTATTGACGGTGTGAAAATGGCTCGTCGCCATTACTCACTCACTCACTCCCCATATAACGGTAATGTTCAAAACTGCTAAAAGCGCAATAAACCCATAGCAACTTACAGCAGAGATATTAACTTTTACCCTTGAGATGGTATAAGAAGGCTTTCTGCGAGCCGTTGTAAAAGTTGGACACCGTCGTGGCACCGCCCACTTTTTGGTGAAATATATGGTATTTCAGAACCCGACCAACTGATTTCGACTAAATTTACGTATAATTTTTCTAACATTCCTATGTTACAGTGTGAAAATCATCGGAACTACAACCACGCTTACTTCCTATATAACACAATTTAAAATTCCATTTGATTCCATTCCATTACACAAACCAAAGAGTAATTATTTCAAAGAAATAAAATTTTTCAGTACTAATTCCCTTAAAGTATGGCACTTTTTGACCAAACAATGCCCAAATCCAGCCAAAACTGTTCAAGACCCCTTTTGATCGAAAATATCGGTCAATGTGTGAGATATACTTGTATTATATAAATGAAATTCAGGGATAACCGTTATGTACGGTATGTCTGTATGTCAAAAATTGGTCGAATACTTACTTCCCTCAGCCTCATATGCCTAATATAGAGATTTTCGCACTTCCAGGTGACTTTATCCTGGGTATATCAGACTATATTTGTGTTATCTCAATGAAATTGGGAGAGCGTATTTTGATCATGACAGTGTGTATAAATTTGATCGAAAACTTGTCCTAGCCTCCTTATAACCATTACAAGGATTTTCGAACATTCGGCTGACCTTGCTCCATATGATTGATAATTGTTTGTGAGGTACCTTAATGATAATAGTTAATTCATAATATCGGATTGATACTAACCCAACTAGCATTTACTACATATAATGACTTTCGTATTTCTAACAAATCTTATGCCGAATTTGTCGGCCAGAGTATGAGTTATACAGAGAACATGTATATAAAAAAGTTTCTTAGATTCCGATACTTTGATTGACATTTTATATCTTAAGGTATATCCTTGGCCTAAATTCTTACAAGTTGCAAGAGTATAAAATATTCGGATGCAGTCGAACATAGCTTTTCCTTACTTGTTAATTATAACGTTCTTCTATTCAAATATTTTCCTTCAATTTTGCAGGCATATTTGCATTAACATCTTGTTTTAGTGTACGCGTCTATGAGCATCTTCAACAAATGCGATGTTAGTAACCGTTTTAATTTAACTAAGCGGTTGACTCTTCTTTTGTCTGAAATGTGTTTCTGGATTTGTTTTCTCTTCGTATACAGCAACATTCTCTCCGGCATCTTTTGCTTCTCAACACTTACTTCACCATTTGTTTCAGGGACATTTGCTTCAGAAAAATTTGTGTCAGCAACATTTGCCTTAGCAACATTTTACCAAAACTTTGCTACATTTGTTGCTTTTACTCATGCTCTTGCAACATTTTTTTTACACTTTTGCTCGTCGCTCGCTCACTTTTTTCATCTTGCTGCAGACCTTGGACTGCTGCGTCGCTGCAGCATAGCCTCTGCTAAACGCTTGCGGCTGTTTGGCGGTTATCGCGTGCGTTTTCAGGGATGCGCTCGTCAACACGCAGTCAGTTTGCAACGGGTATTCATTTGGTCAAAACGTCTCTTTCGGTATAATGAGTCTTCGGCGTGTTTTTGCAATTTGCAAAGCAGAAATTACAAACCCGCAAGTGAAAATATTTTTTTATTTTTAATTTGTGTTAAATATTTAATTTCGTGTCAAGTTTATTCTTAATCAAAAAAATAAGAAGGACACCAATAAAACTTCGCTTTTTTATTAATGCCGCGAAAAACTAATTGTTGAAAAGAGCTTATAATAGAAAATATTACATAAACTAAATAAAACCGTACTTCAAAGGGCACTTTTTACCTTCTTCTCTTTATTAAGGACAACTACATTTTTCAATTGGAATACAATAAAATGAACTTGGTGTGTTTAGCAACCCTTTTCTGCTCACTATTTTGTTTAAAATAATTATTATTTATATATTTTGTTCGTTTCCTCATTCGTTTTAAGAAAATTGTGAAAATCAGTTTTAAAATACTTCTCTTTGAGTTCAAATTTCAGAGTTATTGAATTTCTTACATATTAATTCAACAAAATGGAACAAAATGAACTCTTTTCTTATTAAGTAAGGTAAGGTAAGTAGGCCAAATCGCCGACAGTTTTGGTTAGAAAACGTGTCTCTGAAAATATTTTGGAAAAGTTTGTCTAAATTGTGATAACAATAATATTATTTCGCCCTATCGAAGATGGAAAATCGAAAACATTATTTGCGGCATAATTTACTGTTTTATCGAAAGGCAAAAAATGCAGTTCAAGCAAGGCAGAAATTATGTACGTTCTGGAAAGCCTCTGTAGCCTATGTGGTTGAAAGTGAGTCGTTAGTCACTCCAAAACGATGAAAAACAGCTTGAGAGATTGCAAAAGATTAAATTTGTCTGATTTCAAAAAATTTTTCACAAAAAAAAAGTTTTTTAATTGAACTTAGAAAATACAGAATTACTAAGCGAACAAACCAATTGAATTCAACGAAAATTTTTATTTAGAATAATTAAATCTATATTGTTTTATTGAGATAAAGATTAATTCTAGTCGATTAAACTGACTTTTGAACTCCAATCACTGCATTCAAAATGAGACCAAATTCATATGAGGGTGAATTATGTAATGTAAGACTTCGACGAAGCTTCAACGCAGTTTTGTTTGAGTTTATCACAATATAAAACAACTATAATAATAGATTATTGCCATCGACAATCAAACTCTTGTGCTATCCCACAGATCATATAGTAATATATAATAGAAATACCTAGATTTCAAAATAGAATACTGTTAGAGAATGTCTCGACCTCTGGAAAAACTTTGTGTGAGCATATTCGTATATATTCCGCCATCTCTCTGAATAATCACTTTTGCTTTCCGTAGATTGTCAGTTTAATTTCCTCATAGCAGTTTACCTGATTCGCGATTAACTATAATATTATATGGCAAAATCGACCTTTTATGCATATTGAACCAAACCTTGTTTCTTCGACAGGTTGGGTCAAAGTTAAATTTTCTCCTTTTTTCGGAGTTACCTTAAAAATCGGGATATTTGCCATCACATTTCGAAAGTTAGCTTATTGAAAACATCATGCAAGTTATTAAGAAGAAAAATATGTTCGTAATATAGCCTTTCCTCTTATATGAATGGGGTATACTTTTTTTCTGTTAGGCTTATAGACGATATGCCGCCAATGTTAGGTCTTCGAAGAAAACAAAAGTTTTGTATTTGAAAAATTGCTACTTCTTTTTGTAATGTTTGGTCATGCATATGTGGTTACTATAATAGGATCTTTTAGAGCTCAAATATAAGATATAAATGCTAGTATATAAGTTAACAATCATTTGCGCTTTCCATATATTTTCAATTTAATGCCATGAGATCAGTTTAAATCTGTTATAATTATATTCAAGAATTTTTTTGTGATTATTTTTGTCTTTAAAAGAAGACATTATGGCAAACTATACTGACCTCGCATGGCAAAACTGATTTTATTAACTTTCCAAATCTTTCTCAAACGGATTCATATTTATTCCAATAATCTTCAGCAAGTAAAAATTAATTGCATCACTTCAAATTAAAACCAATTACTACGATTAATCAAAAGCACTAAAATTGTGTGAATTTACATTGCTAAACAAAAGAAAATGACGATTGCTACAAAAGACACCTAAAGGAAAGCTTATGCAAACGCTAGTTTCCCAAACCGATTAAATGAATTATTTCAATGGTTTTAAACAATGGCAATACAAATTGGTCATATGTTTAAATTTTTGACAATTAATTTTACAAAGCAAAGAAAAGTAACTTTTTAAAATTTTTTTATTGCCAGTACGAAAAATATAAAGCTTAGCGAACTACGAAAGCGAATATTCACCAAAAAAATCAAAAAAAAAATGATGGAAAGAGAAATTTTGCATGCAAATGCACTCCTTAGCAAGTGTTAATGCCTGCCTTTGTCTACAAAGAGGAAAGTAAAAAGAAGCTGCTTATTAGCTCCATTTATGGACTTAAATTCGATTTCAGACAATTTATTGTAAAAGATGAATAAATATAGCTTCCTTGTTCAACGGCAGGAAAATTTTGTTTTCCATTTTTTTGGTTTCATGGAAACTGAAACTGATATCAAAATTACAAAGCAACATATGCGAAATATTTTACACAGCCTACATCATTGATTTGTTTTACTGCATATAATTCCATCACTCAAATGGTACAGGAAAAAAAGCTTAAATGCACACGCAAAGACCAAATCATACATATGAATGACATTATTGTGTTTGCTCAATAAAATTAACGTAAATCCATTTGAAGCCTGTTGATCTTCATTTCAAGGCGGCGCCGTGGAAATCTCACAGCAAGTTCATTTCTTTAGTCTTTTGTGTTGCAGGAAGATGTTTTTGCATAAACTTAAACCAACAATAATGTATGTACATGTAAACGTGAACATGTGCTCGAACTAGTGCGAAGGCAGATAATTTATCTTGCTTACTTAAGGCATATATCACAATGAGGTAATATTTATGCAATATACGTAAATGAAGAAGAAAATAAATTATTGTCAAAAAATCTTCAAGACAGACTTCATCGTAATTTTTATAAGGATTTAAATAAAGGGCAAATATTATTTTTATATCATTTATTTCCTAAATATTTGGCTATATAAATTGGCTTTAGAGTTTTAACCATAAATATCCAGTTATTCAATACATATATGTGTTTAAACTTAATCGAACAGGTACAATCTTTTATAAGAGTGTACAGCTGCTGGCGTATTCCGATGATATTGATATCATCGGCCTCAACACCCGCGCCATTAGTTCTGTTTTCTCCAGGCTGGACAGGGAAGCACAGAAAATGGGTCTGGCAGTGAACGAGGGCAAAACGAAATATCTCCTGTCAAACAAACAGTCGTCGCACTCGCGACTTGGCTCTCACGTCACTGTTGACAGTCATAACTTTGAAGTTGTTGATAATTTCGTCTATCTTGGAACCAGCGTAAACACCACCAACAATGTCAGCCTGGAAATTCAACGCAGGATTGCTCTTGCCAACAGTGCTACTTCGGACTGAGTAGGCAATTGAAAAGTAAAGTCCTCTCTCGACGAACAAAAGCTGAACTCTATAAGTCGCTCATAATTCCCGTCCTGCTGTATGGTGCAGAGGCTTGGGCGATGACAACAACCGATGAGCCGACGTTACGAGTTTTCGAGAGAAAGGTTCTGCGAAAGATTTATGGTCCTTTGCGCATTGGCCACGGCGAATATCGCATTCGATGGAACGATGAGCTGTACGAGATATACGACGACATTGACATAGTTCAGCGAATTAAAAGCGACTACGCTGGCTAGGTCATGCCGTCCGAATGGACGAAAACACTCCAGCTCTGAAAGTATTCGACGCTGTACCCGGCGGGGGAAGCAGAGGAAGAGGAACACCTCCGCTCCGTTGGAAGGACCTAGTGGAGAAGGACCTGGCTTCGCTTGGAATATCCAACTGGCGCCACGTAGCGAAAAGAAGAAACGACTGGCGCGCTGTTGTTAACTCGGCTATAATCGCGTAACGGTGTCTACGCCAATTAAGAAGAAGAATGATACCGCAGCCACCGTATTCCCCAGATCGGGCCCCCTGTAACTTTTTATTGTTCCCTAAACTGAAGAGGCCCATGAAAGGACATAAAGCATAACTTCTCTTGACGAGATAATGACGGCATCGAAAGATGAGCTGAAGAAGATAAAAAATATGATTTTTTGAAGTGCTTCGAAGATTAGAAAAACAGTTGGCACAAGTGTATAATATCTCGTGGGGATTACTTTGAAGGGGACAAAATAGATACTCATGAATAAATAGGTAATTTTTGAAAAATCACAAAATTCGCGATACTTTTTGAACACACCTCGTATATATAATTAATGTAGCGATGCACTGACAACCAGTAATTCAACTATGCCACACACTGACGCACTGTGAAGTGGACAAACAGCCAATAACAAACCACGTCGGTACTTACGTGCTTCTGCTTTAACAGACAGACATATTGACAAATATTGCATAATAAGATAATCTCGCAAATAGTGGAGGAGCGTGAATACCAATGTTCACTTGCAAAAGTTTGAAAAAGTAAATGAAATGAAGTGAAATCGGTTAAGACTCCAAAACTCGACCCTACCAACAAAAAACAATCAACTCAACGCAAAACAAAAAATTTATGAAAAGTGCAATAAAAACAAAAATAACCGTTGAAGATGCTGCCTCACAGATGAAAGTGAATTTGCGCACACTAATGTGGTTGCTGTTGTTGTTATTATTTCATTTATGCGACGGATGCCATTGACATTGGGTTGCATCAATTGGTGGCATAAACTTGCTTACGAACACAAACCTCCTAATACATATGTACAGATATGTATATTATATAGCATATAGTCTCGCCTGTGGTTTGTGCTTTTTGCATTTGGGTGTGTGTGGGTAATGAAATAGGTAGCTCGTTGACGATAACAAACAATGGACTGCAACTAACTGTCGAACAATCAAGACAAAGAAGAAAAACTCGATGGAGTAAAACATAAGCTATATTTAATAACAACAAACAACGTTAATTTCAGCTACACTGTAGCTTTAATACCGTCACTGGTGCATAATTGTAACATGAAAGGGTTGTATCTTTTATTCTGATTTGGTCGGTTAGACTGAATGGCAATAAGATTATAGCGATAATAATCTGAGCCAATATCTTCAGTATACTTCGTCAAATTAAAAAAAAATCTCCCCAGCACTTGATTCCGATAGTTCAGTTTATATGGCAGCTATATATTATTATTCGGCGTTTCAGGGAACGATGTGAAAAAATCGAAGATAACAAAATCAGTTCCGTTCCAATTCCTTTCGATGTTTATGGTATTATACCAAAAATGTAGAAAAGTTTGCGAGACATTTTTTTTTACACCGCGGATTCTTTTACAATACGTATGGTACGTCCTCTGTAGTTGCCACATCATTGTCGGAAGACAAAAAATTACAACAAAACCTTGCAATAAATACATACAATGAAACGATTAAAAATTGCGAGACTTATCGGGCCATAAAAATTTGAATGCGAAACAAGCTTGAATGAGTGTATGAAACTTTCTGTCTTTGTAATTATTAAGAGTGTTGTAAGCGTTCTTTGAATTGCCAACTTTGAAGACTTCGATGTGCATACCGTGGCTACAAGCAGTCTTAGCGCTTGGTTGCAAAACAGTCGGTTTCATATTTAGAGGCTGGTCCGCCATTTGGACAATGGATACTGAGCATAAAGCAACCGGATGAAATTCGCAATAACTCATATTTTGGAGACTTTTTCGTTTGCTTGCCCATCGTAACCCGAGGCCACATCTTACACCTCGAGCTGCTTCATGTAGATAAAAGCATGGTTGCACTCGCAAAAAAATGCCACAGAGTATGCGGAAAGGAAATTGTAAAGTATTGTAAAGTGGGTCAAAAGCGCTGCATCGTGACTGCAGCAATATCCATAGGCACACAAACACATATGCTTCGGTGCATATAAGTGTGTAGATATTAAGTTTCAATATCTTGCAACTCACATGAAGCCTATGTATGTGGCAATTGCTGTTCCTTAAGGCAGTGGCCTTTGCTAAAGCAATGAAAGCCATCACCAATCATACTCGTAAGTGCCTGAAAAATGAGCTTCAATGTTATTTTAATTTTTTTTATGAAATATTTTCACTAAGTGTTATTAATAAATAATTACCTACTTAATAAATATGTTACTGTGTCTAATCGAAAATAAAGTGTTTCTTATTACACGTTTTTAAAGCCAGTGAATACAAATAACGATAATACCTTACTTGTAGACCTTTATTTATGGCTGTACTTAGTTATTAAAATCCAAAAAAATCGCTGTTGGAAAAAATTAAAGATATTTGAATAGATTACACCGGTCAACACGATTTTTGGGTCTGACATCTACATGTTAAATTTTAGTTTCTCCTATGACAAAAATAAGGAAAAAAATTGTTTTTGCGGTTAAAGTTTGCTTTCGTAGAAATTAGAGCAATTTATCGATGATTTTTATATTTTTTCTACAATTTCACTATAGATTATAATTAGAAAACTTTTTTTTAGATACATGAGTCGTTTTTATTCAAGATGTGTGATAAACAATAATATATATATATATAAAATAACAAGAAATTACTGTCTAAAAGTGAATTTTTTTTGTATATCTTTTATGCTTATATGAGCTTTCTCGTATTAAACCCCAAATATACTTATCGATGTAGATCAGCCCAAAGCAAACTTAAAGAACTAAAGATTATTATTTAAGTGTTTTTCAATGTCTAGAATCAGAATTAAAGCATGAGAACAGAAACCCCAAAAAAAATATTTTTTTTGTTGACCGGTGTTATTCTTCTTAATTGACGTAGACACCGCTTACGCGATTATAGCCGAGTTAACAACAGCGCGCCAGTCGTTTCTTCTTTTCGCTACGTGGCGCCAATTGGATATTTCAAGCGAAGCCAGGTCCTTCTTCACTTGGACCTGGCTTCTTGAATAGATTACTTATTGTTATTTACGCATAGTGATAGATATGAGGTCAATTCGATGGCTTGTTAAATAAGTTCCACGACAGCTGGTTCTAAGCAACCGGAAATAAAGTGGATTTTATCCAGCGAAGAGTAGTTCTTTCTGCAATCAAGCTCTGTTAAGTTCCCTGAGTGGTATATTAGGTTAGGTTAGATTATGGATAGTAGACTATAAATTATAAACAAAAGTATTGGCTTATTTCGCTGATGGTTTGCGCAAACCATTGTTCACTTAATTTTTTTGTGGCACACGATTAAGTGTAGATTGCGCAATAAATCTGAGCAAAATAAAATTCGGAGAAAGTTGTTAATAACTTGGCAGCAGAGCGGCCATCAATGAGCGTGGCCGCCAACGCGTGGTCACGCTATTAATTGCTATCGACACGCTCATAATATTATCTCCTTTATGTTTAGTATTTTACTTTATCTTCACCTATAGTTTATTATGATTAGTAACTTATGCGTGATGCCGGCAGCTGTATGGCACACCTTTATTCGACACAAGTTTACGGTGTGCTAGCTGTAAGGCTTCAATTACGTGGTCAGGCCAACATATAGTTTACATAACACATCTCTCTGCCGGTATAAAATTGTTTTTAAATTTTAGCTTTCAGTACAGTATAAAACAGAATGCTATACGAATATATAAATATACTAGCTGGCTGAAATTATATATTTTGAAATGAAACTAAAGTTGAATTTATCATTTAATTTTTTTTTTTTTCATTGTAACGCAGCTTGATAAAACATTTTTTGGTTTCGGTTCCTGTGTATAGAAAAGATGGTTTTCCAACTCGTGAGCGCGCCTCGTATACCTGCCCGTGTGTAAAACATAGCGTTTCCAAATTTATGCCAAACACTATGCGACTATCCTTGTGTCCTGTTGATTGTCATCTTAAATTCAATTTTCACTGGAAACGGAATCAAACATTATTCCTCCTTGTATTCGATAGCTGCGCCACAATCAGTCGGGTTCTATTACACATTTTCGCCACGAATTTGCGAAATATAATAACGACAGATCCTACTTTGAGACGGAAATGATCCGGTGGCATACCAAGCCTTTCCAATAAATTTAGAAACTCCACTGGATTATTCTTCATTGTCAAGACGATCGATCGATTTGTATGAGCGGAAGTCTCCCAGAATTTGACTTTGAATCTTTTAGTTTAAGTCAACAACATCAGTATTTTTGTCAGCTAACATTGTGCGTGCACTTAAGGAATCATAGTTACGATAATTTGTCCAATGTCCGAACATTCGCGCTGAGTTCATCTTTCGTGAACTGATAAACGGCAGATGGAATTTATATCAAACCATAGGAAGTATTAACCGGAATTGACCCATTTCCAATTCTTAGCGAAAGCGATATACTATAAAATGTCTTCGGCAATATCATTATTGCACGTATCCCATAATTGACGCGGCTGTGAAGGCTGATATGTCGAAATTATTATCGCGAAAAGTGTGCGATCTTCATTTGTATTCGAAGTAGCTATCGCATCGTCCATCGTTTGATTCCAGTGATTAACACGTTCAAGCAATTGTAATTGCAAACATTCTCAAAAAGTTGCACACACTGTACCATTCACACTACGTAATGACTCAAATGAAGTTGAACAGCGTACAGTAATCAATATCAACCGAAGAAAGAAGCAATCGTCGTTTTTCAGGTGGATTGTGTAAATTCGTCCTAATGCATTAGTTGAGAAAACACCTGGATGTCCATCTACTGGTTAGCCTTGCTTTCTGCTATTTCCTCGACGATGCATTCCATGTAAAATATCAAGATAAAACTCGTCAATGTTAATTTTGTTGCTGGCGGTGTTTCCTCTGGCTGTACCGTATTCTCTGGGTTGAAAACGTTCATTAATTTCAGTAGTAAATATCCTACAAAGCGCTTTAGTGCAGTTCACGTATCGACCGTATCGTTCAAGACCAATAACCGCCATGTTGCTTCACCAAACTACAATACTCAACATTGATATGAGTTTTGAATGTGAATTAAAAAATAGTGGGGAATATAGTAAGATCCATGTGTCGTCAACTTCGATATTCACTCTTCTAAATTGAATGCTGACATACAAACCGAAAAAGGATTCTAGTATCCGCAAGGTCTGGGTCTTTCTCTGGATCAGGAATTTCCGCAGAAATGATTTCATCAATTTGATCTGGTGTAACCACCGCCACCAATCCACCATCCAAAGAAGAATGTGTGCGTGCGACAAACCTTTTTTTTTGCACCTCCACAGAGTACATCTAACAGCACCATTTATACCATACGTTGCTTTAAGATAAAGTCCATCAGACATCACAGCTGTTGTTTGAAAAGTCGTCACAGCACGACGATCGTGACGATTGCTTGCTGAGTGACCGCACGTATGTCATCGCATCATGGGAGTACTCGGTAATGTGCCTTTGGCTGCCAATGGATGTTGATGCCAAAAAGAACGCCGACCACTATTAGCGCGACTTCTTCGTGGCATCGTAACAAAGTTCAATCTGTAATTGGTCACTTTGTGTGAAACACACATAATGCTTTCACTGAATAATTTCCAAAATTTTTTTTTTGAATAGCCGAAATAAAGAAAGCAAATGACAAATTTGAACAATTAAAATAATAGAAAAACAAAAGGAAAAAAGTTGAAAAAAAAATTTTGTATGAAAAAAAGTTCTTTTTTTTTGAATTGTCCAATTTTCCGATTTTTCCTCATGAAAGGCATACGGTTTTTTATTTCTAAACTTTCCTCGATCTACAGCGAATAACCTCTGAAAATTTCATCAAGATTGGTTCAGCCGTTCTCCAGCATTAGCGTTACTAACAGCATTCTTGTATGGGAAAAATAAAAGGGTTCTTTTTAGGGATTTTCCGGCAATTATTCGAAATTTCCGTAAAAACCATCCTAGAGCCTCAACGAACATTTTAAAAAAAGAATTGGCAAAATTGGTCCAGGCGTTTTTGAGTTATGCGCTTACCAACACATTTTGCGATTCATTTTTATATATAAGATGAAATATGTATATTTGTAAAAATTGATGGTTAGCGTCGGGGAGCGGTAACAATGAACCCGCTAGGTGATAAATTTTACCTTGGATCTGTAATATGTATACAATGTTATAGAAATAAATTTTTCCCTGTTCATTGAAAAAACCATCAAATATTCCATGCAATCACCTTAAATGTCGGCATAAATTGATCTCTTATAATTTTTGTAGAGACGAAAGAAGTCATTTGAAAAGACGAATTGTACTCTTGTATATGATTTAAAAAATGTTTCGATTCTGTTGATGTCTCAAAAATTAATAATTGTAATGGTTCAGGAGGCGGTTTAAATTCCAGCAAGTTTACTTTCCCGTTAGCGCAACACATTCCAGCCGTTTCACTCGAGAATTTAGCCGCTTCACAATGTGGGCATATAACATCCATCATTCCAATATATCCATGTACATTATAGTCGATAGAAGGGTCGTAATCAAATGCAGCACGGAACATATCTTCCAAAACACGACGTCGTATTCGCGTAGGTCTTGCTGGATTTCTTGCATGATGAGCTTCTGCAAATCTATTTCGTGGACGTGGCACTGCACTTTGTGATACTCTTTGTGACAACACGCCCCGAGCATTTCGAGTACATCGACCTATGTTTGATTTTGGACGTGCCGGCATTTTCTTTAAAATAATTTCTTATATCATCACTTCGTTTGAAACACACATAAAGTTTTCACTGAACAATTTTCAATAATTATTCTTTTAAATAGCCGGAATAAAAAAGCAAGCGACCGAAATTGAACGATTCAAATAATTTACAAATCAAAATATTGAAAAACAAAACAAAAAATAATTGTATGAAAAGTCATTTTTTGGAAATATCCAATTTTTCGACTTTTCCTTTTGTAACTCAAGAACGGCTGAACGGCTTTAGCTGAAAATTGATAATCTCATTTGGAAAATATCCGATGATCTCACACCGGAGCAGTAACAAGTAAGACTTGAGAGAGCGAAGCAGCTGCTGCGCTTGGCCGAAAGCGGTTGAATTCCGAACATTGTGTTTTCTGACGAAAAAATTTTTCCAATGGGCAAACAAACATTTCGGTCGCAAGCCATGGACGTTTCAACAAGACTCAGCACCGTCTCACAAAGCGCTAGTGAACCAAGAATGGCTGAAAAAACAACGTTTCGAACTTCATTACGACCACACAATGGCTCTCAAATTCACCAGATACGAATCCAATAGATTATTCTCTTTGGGCCATTTTGGAGAGCAAGGTCCGAAGTAAAAAATACACCAGTCTCGAGATGCTGAAGAAAGCCATTGTCCGTGAGTGGAGCAAAATACCGGCAAGTCACATTCGGGCAGATTGCGATTCGTATTTTAACCGTCTCAAGGCCATAGTTAAGGCAAAAGGTGGTCAAATGGAGCAAAAGTAAATTGGTCCTGAATTAATGATTATTTTCACACATTTTGCACTTTAAAATAAATAAAAATAATTTTCCAAATCGAATTTATGGCTTTTTTAATTGGTTACTTCGAGTGCCGGTCCCTGTAGTTTTCGTATACATGGGTTATAAGTACTGATTTTTGCTATTGGACAAGGCGGTTTCTTTAGGACTTACCATGTGAAACGGGTAAGATATTTTTCATATCATTTAATAGAAAAACGCAACGTTTCATTGCCAAGACTTTGCGGGCACTTTGCTAGATTATGCGCGAACGATGCACCGGCATTCATAACAAACAAAAGGCAACATCTAACATAAAAACTAGCTACAGTTTTGATAAAAAGTAAAACATACTCCTAGAATAATGCAATATCATTCTTCGCCCTTCTTAAGCCAATGACATTAGCAAATGTTTGGACAATTGTTCTTATGAAAAAGCACTTTAATTTTCTATAAATATGTATGTGCGAACAATTGCATACTGATCCAATCTCAGATAATTGATTGAATCATAACTAGCGCAGTAATCAAGCTATTTTTGCGGCAAAAAATGTAGATGTCGACGAAATTAATTTCCAAATACAACAGTTATTGCCAAACTATCAGATTAAAACGTAAATTATACAGATATACGCGGAATGACATCAAATAATCTTCGGTTGCAAATTTGTTCACCAATTATTATTCAGAGTAATTTCAATTATTACAGCAACGACTTTAACTGGAAAATTTAATGGATGAATTATTCTCTTGCCACATTAGCATATACTTTACAATATAACTGAAATATTTTTTGTAAAAATGAAGAATGATCTATCCTCTTTTAGTTATATCAAAATTAATAAGTTCCAAAATTACGCACCAATTATCTACAAATTTAGCCCTAGTGTGCAAATTTCGACTCCTTGGATTACTACACGATAACAACCGCTTTCGTTTTTATTCAAAAATACAATGTTACTATATTATTGAATGAAATTAATGTATACTTTAGCCACAGCGGAGCGTGGAACAATATTGTTATTCCTGTTATAAGTAACAAGTAAGTGTAACAAGTTCATAAAGACGTGAAATGTAATGAAACTTTGTAATAAACTATTTTTATTTCATAAAGCCTGCAAAATACAATCGAAAAGGAGACTTTTTACTTTCGCAAGCCATCCCATGATTCACAGATTGATCTTTATATAGAACGCTCAAACCAAACAATATTTGGGACTCTCAAATCTCTCAAGACTCCTTAAATCTGGACATCCAGACTGCTCTTCACCTGCAGCCATGAGATCAGAAATATTGCTTTTAAGCCACTGTTGAGTGATTTTTGCCTTAGGTGACTTAGCAGAATATTACAGGAAAATCCATTACTCCTCATCGAATACTACTGTATAACTTTTTTACCACGCTTACCATAATATCCTGCTAGTACACTTTTGCCCCAGTTTTAGAACTTTTTCCACAAAGGCCTAGCCTTTAACATATTTTGCGTATATGGAAGTTTTTGTGCAGATTTTGTCGCTTTGCTTATGCAATATTTTTCATTTCTAAAGCGGATTCCTTCACAGCCGTGCAATACTGAAGAAGAGCGTTCTCAGAAGATGACTAGTTCACCTACTGTAGACTTTATGTGGATATTATCACGAATAGATCCAGATATTGATTTAGTCGATTTATCCCTGTCCCTTGACATAATTCTCTCTTTCTAAGGGAATTCTGCAAACGCATTCACAAACACTTTTTATGTCCATATTGGATCAAAACGCCAATGCTATTTTCTTTAGCTCTCCACTCAAATATTATATCAAAGAAGTAAGAAAGGGCTAAGTTCGGATGTAACCAAAAACTCTATACTGTTGCAACTTATAAAAATCAAAACCAACCGCACGTGGCGGGCAATTGACTGGGCCATTTCGTGAGATAACACGTTCACCGAACTTTGTTTTCAATAAATCGATTTTGACATTCGCTGTGTAGCTTGTGGCGACGTCCTGCTGGAACCAGAAATTGTTCAAGTCCATCTAGATATCATCCAATTCGGGCCAAAAATATTCGATTATCATTGAGAGGTAGCGATTCCCATTCACAGTCATGTGCGGTCTTGATCATCACGGAAGAAATACGTCCAAACGACGCCGCCGACCCATAAACCGCATTAAATCGTATTTTTTTCGAAATGCTATGGTGACTCATGAAGTACGTGTCGATTTCTGCCTGACCAATAACGCATATTTTGCTTATTGACAAAGCAATTCAGCAAGAAATGAACCTAATTGCTGTAGATGATTTTTCGATGAAGATCCGGATCATTTTCAAGTTGTTGCTGAGCTCAATTCACTAACATACGACGATTCTTGTGGTCAAGGGCTTTAGATCTTGCGTGAATTTGATCTTGTAGGGCAGCAATATTCCCGACACTATGGGCTCCATTGTCTCACTGGCACGGAAACATTTTGTACTGAGCCTGTGGATTCAAATTTTGCCACTAGACGCTCAACTGTTGATCGATTATAAATTCAGCACTTAAATTGAGCTACTAACGTTGAGTCCACTGACTCCGAATATCGGTAGTAAATTTTAAAAATTTCGACGTGGTCATCTCGGATATATAATGTAATGTCTCT
This sequence comes from Bactrocera neohumeralis, assembly GCF_024586455.1. NCBI lineage: Eukaryota > Metazoa > Arthropoda > Insecta > Diptera > Tephritidae > Bactrocera > Bactrocera neohumeralis. The sequence goes on from NC_065919.1 coordinate 46,415,007, forward strand.
AACGCATCTTATTGACTTGGGTGGGTGGGGTCATCATTAAATATCACCTGTTTTCATACTGTCTTAAAATGTGTCAAGAGTTTTTGTCCTTGCAAATTTAGGCGATTTAGCTTGAACTGTTTGGGAGATATATACATTAAGCCTATTTGAGGGCAGGGCCACTTTTAAAAGTTGTAAAGTTTTATGTCCTCATTGTAGGCTTTCTAAACTTTCTAACAGAATTATGGCAAGACTAAGTGCAAGATGACTCTAGGGCTTGTTAACTGTAATTAAGTTTTCCGAGTTGCTAGAGTCAGTTAAACCTAGTTCACTTAAGAATATGGGTTTTTGTAGGGCATATCATCAAAATCTAGCCATAGAACTTTCAATATTTTCGCTTGATTCTTAATAGCTATTTTATTCTGTCGGTCTTATGCAAAGCCTCTTTCATAGCAGCAAAAAATATTAAAGTTGGAGTAAAATAATTCGACAAAGCAGTTAACAATTGAAACCGACTGACCAAACTGTGTTCCTCTTAAAGAATTTGAAAAATGTTTTTCTAAAAGATGAGAAGATGGGATATTAAATCTTTAGACTACTTCCTTAAGATTCAATATCTCACTATAATTACTTTCCACCACCCAAAAATTGCTCGAAACACTCAAGGGAAACTTGAATGTTTTACTGCTATGCTCATTATAATTATGGCAATGAGAAGTTTCGTGCAACGAGAAATAATTTCCCACAAGGTTATTTTAGTATCACCTATTCGATACAATTTTTCATTGACCTATGGCGGGTCGCTTTGAACACTGTGACAGCAGCTGTGACCTTATAAACGAATTTGTTTTTCTTTGCTTCTCTTCAGACATCATATACTTTTTTATCGCATATGAATTATGATGTTAATTTTTCTATTCATTGATATTTTGATCAAAGATGCGCTGATGAATAGAAAACGATCTGCCATGTGGTGTTTTGACAAATTATAGATTGTGGGCAATCACTTTGAATTTTGCACACTGGTCGACACTTCATTTCGTTTTGGAACTTGATACTCATGGTGCTCAGACAGTGGAAGAAACTTTTTGTATTCGCCTAGTTTGGAGATGAATTCATTGGATAAATGAAGACATAGAGTTAATGGGTTGTATTGTTATGCGATTATGGGCGTAATAACATAAATTTTTATGTGCAAATTTAAATATGTATATCCTTTATACTTTCAACTAAAGTTGAACAAAAGTATTTTGCATTTTAATAATTTTTATGATTTACGCGTGTTAATAAAAATCGGCGAATGAAATTGATATATGTAAATTGCATATCATAGTTAGATTTTGAAGGTTTCCCATCGCGATATACGCTGAAGAGGGTATAATAAGTTTGGGACGAAGTTCCGAACTATTGTTTTGATCGGACTACTAGTTCACGATAGTTGACGATCAGAAGCAAAATTACGATCTCTTAATGCTCTAAAAAGTAAGGAAGACCCAGGTTCGGACGCCACCGAACATTTTATATTCCTACAACTTGCAAAGTGGGAGTATATTTAAATCATCTTTAAATGAGAACTATGTGATCCAGACTGAACGCAAGAGGCTAATTTATTATACTGAGTTGATCTAGAAAACGTCAATCGACTTATACCGCCTATATTGGCAATATGTGAGTTAACTCAATGAAACAGGAAGCGCATTTAACTCACAACAGTATATCTTTGTGCTTAAAATGGGTAAAATTAGGCGAAAACTTGACCTAGCCCCCATATAACTAATATCAAGATTTTCAAACATTCAGATGACTTTACTCCACATGATTGGTAATTGTAAGTGAGGTACTTTATGAAACGGAAAGAAATTTTGTTTGATATGTGGCATATTAAGAGGAGGTGGTATTGCCGAAAATAGATAAGAGCGGGTCGATAATAAAGTCGGTACTTAATAAAAAGTTTTGCTAGCACCTAAAGAAATTTCGCCGGCTTTAGTTCTTGCAAGTAGCAAGAGTATAAAAAGTTCGATTGCACCCAAACTTAGCCCTTCCTTATACTTGTATGATTTTTTCTCTTTCTCGCTTTCGCTTTGAATATGAATAATGTGAGAATTTTTACGGAAATGAAAAGCGTTTGTAGCCAGACAGTTATCTGGAATCGTTGTGAGTACCATAATGCTCGCGCTTGTTTGTTCGCCTGTCGGTATGTGAGAGTTTGGTCATTTAACGTGACTTTAGCTCAAGCGCAACCCATTTTGAATGCACAAACGAGTGCAGCCATAGTTACCTCTGGGGCGCATGACGGCTTGCGGCGAAAGATGTGCGATTTTGATGACAACGCTCACACGCCAGAAACCAAATACTCTTCGTTTCATACGTTGGTGCACATTTCATCTAGATCATCTACTAGATCACCTCTGGGAGTTCTACAAAAGTGTGCTCCGGTCTTGAAACCTTCTATTTGTCACCGCATTTTTTGAGGAATTTTCGTGCATTACCCCTGTCTGCTAGCTTAGCAAGCAGTTCGATCTAGTGAGTTTCGGTTTCTCTCTTTTTTTTGCCTGAACTGAAGAGGTTTGCGCATAGCACAATTTTTTAACTGACCCTAGATGTAGGCCTACAATATTACCTTAAGGGGCTATACCAGTGTGACACTTTAAAAAAAAAAGTTTTTTATTTGCTTTTTCGATGGCTTATATTTCCATAAATATCTTGCTAAATCGGTGAGGTCGTATCTTGAATAGTTTGTGAATGGCAGCGCCCTAAAGAGCGACCATTCGCAGGTATAATCATATAAGTTAACAGAGTCGTTCCTCCTGTCACGTATGCTGGGTTAAGTCACCGACATTGGCGCACATTCATACATACATCATCATCCGCATTATGGTCACGATCACCAGCGTAATCAATTGCACTTGACAACAGCGTACCAACGCTCTCGATCTTTTCATGTTTTCGACGCGCTTAAATATCGGGACTACATATTATAAAAAATGCACCCACGCTTACGGTAGCCAACCCAAGCTCTTTATGCTGCAACAACACTAAGAGAATGCAGGCTAGTTTTTTACCGACAGCTGCGCACCAACGCACATACATTATTCATCAGCGTAAGCAATTGCACTTGACAACAGCGTACCAACGCTCTCAACATTTCCTTGCTGCTGATGCGCCAAAATATCGGGACTATGATAAAAATACACCCACGCTTATGGCAGTTAAGCCGAGCCCTTTTATGCTCCTCGTTCGTGGCAACAACACTGACACCTAAAGCAGACTAGTTTTGTAAGTTTAGAGTTAGAAACAAGCAGTTTAAGAATCCAATTGTAAAGTTGAGTTGAAAGAGGCGAGTTGTATCGCCATCAATAAATCAGCCAAAAAAGCAATTATTAACTTATATAAGTGAAACTTTAAAAGCGTTTTTCTCGAAGCGAAGTCTTTCAAAATTGCTGGCATCATAACTCAACGAGAAATAGTTCGATCAAATTAAAACTGAGTATTTTTGAATAATTTACTATACCATGACTTACGGATCTTTTTGATTGCTTGAAAACTGTCAATTTGGCATTAAAAAACGACCATTTTTTACCTAAAAAAAAACGATTTTTTTTTTTTCAAAATTACGCCATTTTGTTAATTATTTGATATTTTTCAAAGATCGTAGGTCATTGTATAGGAAATATCTTTAAGTTTAATAAACTTTTCAAATTTTTTTGTTTCAGCAACACATTCGGCCGGAATCATGCCAGCAGTTGGGGCTTTTTTTTGGCACCTCCGATGACATCCCATAACTCCGTTATTTTTCAATATTTTTGTAAAAAAAAAAGGAAAATCTTAAAATATAGTTGAAAATATACCTTATTACGTTCAAAGAAGTTCGAAATATTCAATCGCGTACTTTCTCTTAAAAAAATTCACGAAAATCGCCTAATTTTTGATGCGTCACACTGGTATAGCCCCTTAAAGTGTATAATGACACTGTTGTATAGAAAATAGACCTTCAAATTTTACAATTTGCTAACAAAAAACACGGATTGACTGCTATGTGGAACCCACTGCATATCTTTTTGCAGCCACATATTTTTATTGAATTATCAGAGGAACGCAATAAATATCCACGAACGAAAATATGGTCTACAAATGAGCAAATCATGCACTCAAATTACAAATTGTTGATCTGCGCAGTGACAGTGCTAGTAGTGCAGAGAGAAAGGCTGGAAAGAAAAACATCTAATAAATGATACAATATGCGGCTATTTTGCATCGAAATTTGTAGAGCATGCATAATTGCCAACACTTTGCCACCGCCGGTTTTGCCACACCATACCTATCTATGCCATGTCCATATTTTCATTTGCATGCAGTAAGTATAGCCGCGTATTGGCGACTCTTATGGTGGATGTAGTATGTGAATACATCAGTGCAAATGTGTGGCCTGCTGTGAACGAGTAATACGAGTGTCTGTTAATTGCGCAGGAATTTAGCGTAAAGATGGAAATGATCTGATATTTGCAACGTAATTTGTTTGCACGCTTTTGCACATTAACACACACATTTGTAGATAATATTTGAATTTGTATACCACCGTAAATATAAATTAACATGTGCATTGGCTCCGCAGTTTTACGCATGCGCAGTTGCTGCCAAATTGAATTTTAGCTGGTTGCTGTAAATTATTCATATGGCGGGAATTAACTGTGAACATCTACAACTTTTACGCAAAATTGCAATTCATATTCAATAATAATAATACCATTTGCATCTTTCATACGACTATCTGTCAATTTTCCGTAAATATTGTATACTTTTCGATTTCTGATTTCGTTTTTCTATTATAGCAAAATATAACAAATAATTTTCTTGTAAATATTGTCAAACTTTGAAAACCCACCACAGCTTATTTGACTTAAAAATAAATAACTTGAACAGCAATAGAGTTAACGAAACTCGTGATCCGGATTAAAGCTAAAAAGGACAATTTCATTCGATAACAAGAAAAAATATTATCTTTGGTTGCACCGAAGCTATTATACCCTTCACAGTTGTATTTCTCAGAGTTAATATAGGTAGGTAGCGTGGATATCTGGCGACGCACTAAGGCCTTTAGGAGAACCGCATTGTGATACCAAAGCGGCTAAAGTTCCTTCACTCTGTTTTGTTCTTTTATGGCTGCAACTTGTGAAATCGATATTCTATAGTCTTTTTTTCTTCTAACTCTTGACAGTTGCTACAACAGTCAATGTCTGGTGTCCTTAGTCAACTGGTATAAGATCTGCCAATAGTAATAGAGTTCTTATGCCATTCCTTTCGAACTTTAGTAAACGACATATGCGACTCATATTCCATTCATGCTCGCTTGGCTGCTTATTTGAACAAGTTTGTGATTCTCTCCACTGAAAGCCAGATATGTCTTTAACATGTAAGCAAGTAGACAGAGGCGTACAACAACTTTACATAAGTTTAAAAAATTTTCTTCGGAGCTTATAGGCTGCAAGCTAAATTAAATAAATATAGTTTTCCAATATCATCGGTTCCGATAAATGAACAGCTTTTTTTGGGAACTGTGCTAAATTTCAGATCGATAGCTCAAAAACTAAGGCTAAATCGACTCAGCCCCTCACGTTTATATACCATCCGATCAAATCCAAATAAATTTAAGTACGTGCAAACTGAACCGCTAAAAAAATGTTTCTAGTTTACTACAAACTTTTTTGTATTCATCTAAAATTAGTGTTTCAAATAGTGTGTGTTTGGCCACTTTTTTACGAACCAAACAAGCCGAGGTCGAAAGATAGAAAAATCGGTGATCACATGGCCCTCCCAGCTTTATGAAAAACTGGATTTAGCATTCGCATCATTTAAAATAGCCATTATGACTTCTTTTGCAGCAACGAATTCGATGAACCAAATTTCAAATACTTTTTCCAACAAATAAAGTCGTATATCATGAACAGCATTTTCAATATTGACTTCTAAAGATTGAAGGGAGTTTGGTTTATTGCTAAAGACCAATGACTTCAAATAACCCCACAAGAAGTAGTCTAATGGTGTTAAATCACCACTTCTTGGATAACATATAATGTCACAATCTCTTGAAATAATCGAATCTCCACATTTTTTTCATTAATTGGATTGTTGCACGTGCTGACACGTAGCCCCATCTTGCTGAAACCAGATGTTGTCAGGATCAACTTCTTCCAATTGCGGCAATAAAATGTTGGTTATGTTCGATCTGTTTCTCTCTGTTTTGACAGGAGCGGTGTTACCAGTTTTATTTCGTAAAAAGTACGGACCGATGAATTTACCAGACCAAAAATCACATCAAACTTTCAATATAAGTGAATGTAATGGTTGTTCATAAACAATTTGTGGATTTTCTTTGCACCAGAATTGACAGTGTTGATTATTTACCGCACCACTCAGATGAAAAGGAGCCTCACCGCAGAAGACGATTTTCTTAAAAAATCGTAATCGTTTTCATGTTATTCTAGGGCAGAATCAACAAGTTCACAATGTTTTACGGTGAGGCGATGGGATCAGTTCCACCAGGTTGTGGTTGCGGTCAATCCCAATTCTTGAGAACATCTTGGAATCGACAAATTGCGGTCTTCAGCAACACTTTCCAGAACGGCAGCAATATTTTCATTACTTCGGGCGGTCCTTTGGTTTAATTGCACTTAAACTTTATGTAAAAAAAATGTACGCTTGAGATTTTTAACAATTCGACGACTAGCGACCATAAATTAGCAAAAGCGCACGAAACGTTGCAACTGGAGAACGATTATTTTGACAATAAAATTTAATGGTTTGTTAATGTTATTGGTGCGTTTATCTTTCCATGATGAAATTGTAAACATTACTGAATACAATGGAAAAAAATTAGCATGACATATCAAAAATGGCCGGACAAGACATAGAAGTCATATCATCCGTTTTGGAAAACTAGTTATAAGAGGCAACAAACATCTAACGCTCGTATGAAATGTAATTTTTTTGTCTTGACTCTCATTTATTAAAATTTTTGTACTTACGACATATATATTGAAACATATTAAAATGAACTTAGCCTTTACTACTCCTTTACTACTTATTTACTTTTTTTCCATTTAATCATTTCAGGAAATCGTAATATTGCTCCCGTTCACTATTTCATTACCACAGGGATGCAGAGGAATCACTTTCTTCAGATATCAAAAAAAAAGAAACTCTCTTGGCCAAGCAAGGAGAAAGCGTATACAGTCTTATACATATAAATCACCAAAGGGATGCTCAAATGTAGTCACCATACATTCAATTGTATATTTTCGATGAAAAATATGCTCAGTAGAAAAAATTTGCTTCATCTATCGAGATACTACAAAAAGCATGGCAAACCACGGCAACTTGAGCCAGATTACGCTTTATCAATGGGAAGGATTGAAAGTTCAACCAATGTGATAACCTTTGTTTACCCAATGGACATAAATCTCTCGTTTTACACAAATACTGCTCTTCCATGGTTTGCTGCACCTCTCGTCATTTTCACGAATCAGCGCTTCATCTTGTGGACGATTATACACGACGAAGCCGCGATTGTCTGCGAGTGATAAATGAGAAGTGACACCAAGCGTGCGTTAGAAGTGGGTCTGAAGTTGAAAAGAAAGTCAACAATTAAATTATTGAATGTATTTAATTCTTGTTTAATGTACCAAAAACTATCAATAAAGTAAAGATTTCATAATTTATAAGTTTTAATTTCGAAAATTTCTTTTATAAATATACCTAATAATTAGGGCAGTTTTTTTGAAGATGACATTGTTGTTGTTAAAATAACTCATACTAAAGAGAGGAGCTTAGGGTTTGCTATTACCACAATATTTCTGAGCTGTCAACTTGTAGCGTTTGGTTTTCTGAATTCGGAACTAAGAGTACAAGAATATGTCTTATTTAAATTTTCTTAAACTTTGCAAATAACACAAAATATACATAATATATACATTAGAGGGATTAAAAAAAATTTTTTTTTTTTTCGTTTGGTGCTCTGAAAAATAGGTTCCTAGACACCTCTAAGAAAGCCTCTCCAAAAATCTATTCATAATAATTTTTTTGCATTGAGTTATAAAATTCATAAGAAATAAAAAAGTTTCCCAAAAATAATCAAACTTTAACTGTTAATATCTTTTAAACGTTTGGGTTTGCGAAAAAATCATCGTAAACATTTTTTGTAGAGCATTCAATTTCCTACAAAATCTAAAGAACAAGATATTTTTTCAAGTAGTTGGAAGCAAGATATAAATTTGTCTATCTGATAATAAGAAAAAATTGAAAACTGTATGTAGGAGGACCATCCCGTTACAATTAAAAACTCATGTTTGGAGAGGCTTTCTTAGAGGTGTCTAGGAACCTATTTTTCCGAGTACCAAACGAAAAGAAAAAAATTTTGTGTTTTTGAATCACTCTAATATACATAAGTTGTTGATAGATCTTTATTTTTAGTAAAAATATTTATAGAGTAGAATTGCTGGATCAATCTTACATTGAGCTATGAAAAATAGAATTATTCGTAGAAAGTACAACTGGCAGACACGCAACCATTCGATACACTACGAGCAAAAATGGACGATGCAGACCTAATATTAAAATAAAAGTGACAAAATCTAAAAGAACGGTCGAGTCAGAACTGTTTTATTATATATAAGTAAATAGAGCTCTAACTCCTTAAAAATCTATCTTCATCATTGGTAAAGGGAAAACTACAAGTATGAATACAATTAAGTAGTGATGTGTTCGATGCAAGTATTATTCACATATATACTATATATATGTTAAAAGCAGAAGAAAAGCAGCACTTCACTGTTATATATATTAAAAGCGGACATAGTAATTTTATTTTATTTTTTGTAATACTGTTGAAAGAAGACCGACAATGTCACGCCTAAAGAAAAAAATTAAAAAAATGTTATCTCCATAGATGGTTTGTTAACTACCTTTTCAAATTAAGACACTACATTCGAAACGACACTTAACAAAAGATATATTAAATAGAGGGGCCTGATTGTAAGCGAATCTGGAGGTTTCACAAGAAAAATTAGTTGAAATAAATCTAAATTATATTTGAATATCATTTTGTGGTCTTTACTCTTTAAAATGAGTATATTTATGTTCATGCTACTACTTTTATCAAAAATATGTATACTTAAGGTTATATTATTATAAGTAAGCATTTTCAACTTTTTTTATTTCAAACATTGCCCACTTATTATAATAGGTGTGTTTATTGCTACTGAGAGTGTAACACGATGTTTCCGATCAGTTTCCGGAACTTTTACTATCACATGGTTTCCTTCTCAGGTTATTATCTATATGAATTCATTGCAAGCATCCCAATTTATTTATAAATTATCGGAGCTTTGAGTTTTGAAAAATATCTTCTTGGGGATTGGCAATTGTCGGATACTTGGGCTTATTAAAACCCCCATCCTGTGATCACAACTAACACTGCTGCCCTTTTGAACTTAGAAATGCAAATATCTTTTTCCCTACTTAATTTTCTACAATAAAAAGGATCTCTTCTAACTTATTTAGTACCAATTGCAACCATACTAAGCCGTGCCAATCAAGCCAAGGTCTTCTCGACACCATTAGCATACGCATATTAATTGTCTTATACCCGAATAATCATAGAAATGATTCAGGAACGCACATACCTATAATTTTAGTATTGTGCTCGTACTGGGCGTGAAACTTATGATCACTATTGCAATTAGTCAATGAGTTTGTGCAAGCATTTGCACTTTCTTCCATTCACAATAAAAGAATAATATAATCACTCGCTCCCAGATGTCTATATATACAGTGGCTTGCACTTGAACCACCATTACTTTTTTAATTCCATCTTGTCTATGCAGTCAAACAGATATCCGGCTAAGTGCTTTTTATTGGTGTTTGAGGTATCGTTACCAATATGTACATAAATTTGAACGATGCGACGAAGGCAAGCGTGATCAATTTTGAGACTTACGCTCGAAGAGTTCGGACTTGCGCAGAAAATGGAATTCATAAAATATAATAATCTAAATATTCACAAATGCGAAAAGTAAAGGAAAAATACATAATTGATTCCTTATAATTGTTGGTATCTTTACCAGGCAGAGAACATGTTTATCTCAAATGAATTTAAAGACGACATCAAACAATTGTTTATTTCGTAAGTAAAATTCGTAGCCAAATTGCAGTTTTATAAGTAAAAATAAAAAAGACCGTAAGAGAATCTCAGTTCAGGAACAGGACGTTATTAGGACCATAAGAAATGGCAAATGCGAAAATTAAGTGAAAACATGGCCATAGCTCGGTAAATAGCAATAATTATACAGTTTCTACAACAACGGTTCGCAGAAAATAACGAAATGCTGTTCTAAAAGGCCGTACAAAGGCAAAAAACCTCTGTTTACTGAAAGACACAGGAAATTGCTGTTAAATTTCGCGGAAAAATACAAGACTTAGAATGTAAAGTACTGCGAGAAGGTCCTGTGGTCGGGCAGGACTAAAATAAATCGTTTGTAATCGAATGGACGCGTCTGTACTTGAAGTAGCGAGAGTGCGAAATTACAGGTACACCTCGCTAACCCTACCCTGTAGTTTGGAGGACGCTGCATTATGATGTGGGAATGCAAGACCAATGGTTTTAGTAGGTTGACGAAAATCGACGGACGAATCACGACAGAGTCTTTTATTGAGATTTTGCTCAGTCATTTGCTTGGAGGATGGTGTCATGTGTAGAATTTCACGCAAGTGAGGAAAGTTCTCTGATCGCCATTCACTTGGGAGTGGCCAGAAACGATTCTTTTACATATGACTCAAACAGCTCACGACTTCCGGTATGACCAAGTATCCTCTGGGTAGCCTAAGAACATCCGTTCGAAGGCGAGCTAAAGTGAGAAGGCGAAACATCCCCATAGGGTTGTGCGCTGCGTTTGGGACCCGCCACGTAAAAAGCTCACCCCAATGAAAAACTACCAACAGCCTCGAATGAGAAACCCCCGCTTTTGATGACGACTATGGCAAACGAAATAAGGACAACGATATTAGGGCATGCACCTGGAATGTCCGGTCCCTTAATTGGGAAGGTGCCGCTGCCCAACTGGTTGATGTCATCGGGAAAATAAAGGCTGACATCACCGCAGTCCAAGAAATGCGATGGATGGGACAAGGACAGAGACGAGTAAGTCCTTGTGGCATTTACTACCAAACCACCAAACTTGCGCTCCTTATATGGCCGCTTGGAATATCCAATTGGCGCCACGTACCGAAAAGAAGAAACGACTTGCGCGCTGTTGTTAACTCGGCTAATCGCGTAAGCGGTGTCTACGCCAGTTAAGAAGAAGAAGATTTGCTTGGCACTGTAGGAGACTTAGATGAAAATTGGTCGGATATTGTCTTCCAACAGCATAATGATCCGAAACAGACAGCAAGGGAAACTTACAATAGACTTCAAGACATTAATATAATTATGCTAGATTGGCCTCCGTCCGGACCATTGCTCACTTGTGAGAATATAAAAAATTAGTTCCAAAACGGCTCATTGAGCGAATTATGGAATAAGTTATGCCTAGAATAATCAAAGCCGTTATAAACGCCAAAGTTGGTTAAACGAATTTTAACATTAACTTTTACATGCGTGATGTTTTGTACCAAGAAGTAAATCGAAGAGGGACTGTCCGCATGGACTTTGGGCTTTACGTATGCCCACAGAAAAAAATCTAACGGTGTGATATCAAACAATATTGGTGACCAATCGATCGGCCCAAAAAGTGAAATTGTCTGCTCACCGAAGTGTTCTCAAAGTTAATCCATTGATTGATGCGATGTGTGAGAAGTGGCGCCGTTTTGTTGAAAAAAAATGTCGCCGAGCATCAACTTCAGGCATCAAAGAGTCGGTTATTATGAAGCGATAACGATCATCATTGACGGTTGTGTTCTCACCGGCATCATTTTTGAAGAACCGGCCCACAAACCACACCAAACCAATATTTTCCGGATGAAATCAGAGCTCTTAAGTCTCTTCAGGTTGCTCTTTGTCCCAATTGTGGCAGTTTCGGTTGTTTACTATCCCATTGAGCCAAAATGGGTCTCATCGCTGAAAAAATTCATGGCTCGAAATTGTCGGATTTCTTTCGAACTTTTCAAAAACCCATAGAGCGAAGCGATATCGGTTGGGGATTGTCGCTTAGTTCTTGAACAAGCTATATTTTGTACTTTCTCAATTTAAAATATCGACGCAAAATGCGCCAAGTCATTCTGTAGGTCAGTCTGACTTGCTGCGAACAATTTCGAATCGACTCTCCACGGTCTTTGTGTACACTCTCAACTACGACTACTTTTTCTTCTTCTCTGCGTGCTAGACGTGGTCTATTCGGGCGAATATTATTCAATAATGAATGCTGGGTCTCAAAATGTCTTATCGTGCTGCGAATAGTCTGTTCAGTAGGCCGATTATGTTGACCATAATTTGAGCGAAGAACGCAAAACACATTCTTTACAGAATGTGATTTTTCGTAATAAAGTTGTGAGATCTGTCAAAAAACGTACCTCTGCTTGGACCATCCGTTATTACTTGTGTTTGATTCTCTCATATTATACGTTTATAACAAAATAAAAGAATTTAAAAAACATCAAAATATACACGAGTTTTTAATTATTGATTAAGAACGTATTGATACTATATGAATTATGTGAGTCACTGTATTTGGGTGTATTAAACCAATTGGTAAACACCAACAGCCGCCACACCGGTAATGTGCCATTTTGCACACTTCCACAGCTTGTCTATTACCGCGTTCACCGACGTGAGTTGGATATGCCAAATTGCTGAAAAGTAGCGTCGTGTTTTTGTCGACGATGACCTTACCAACAACGACAATACCATCCTCGGACGCAATTAGTTATTGACGTCAAGTTTGGTGCCGGTTTTGCTAACATGTACACTTCCTCCCAATCCCTGACCGATGCTGACTTTCGCCACACTAATGCAATAGGAAATTGCGCTTCATTTGGGCTTGGCTTTGTTGCTTTCATAATTGGCCGTCGTTTCTTCAAATCTTCATTTATTGTTTACTAATTATATACTGTAGGTGTTTTCTTTCTTTGCGGGTCTTTACGTAACCAATGATCTACATAACGTACGATTTGTTAACATTCTTCAAATTGTCATCAATGTAATTTTCCGAAGTTGTGCCGCATGACGCAACTTAACAAATTGTGAGATATGCCTGCCTTACTGTTATGCCATATATATAGAAATTCGCGAAATAAATCACTCAAACACATCCACACACGATTATCTTTAAAAAATTGATATCCGTTATTTACAAAGCCGTATTTCCCGATAGCAACAGGTATACTTTTGTTGTTTACTTTTGAAGAAATAATGAAAAGTCAGTTAAACCACTTTAGTCAAGTTTATGCCAGATGACGCTCAAGAAGTAGCAGTAGAAAAGTTGCCACGAAACTTTGGTTGACCCTAGAAGGCACCTCGGCGTAGTTTTACCGTTTTTAACATACTCTTATTTGATTGAGAGAAATTTTCCCATTACTTGCTTTCATTATTCCGCCATTATACTGTACTTTGTCTGAGTATTTATGATATGCAGCGCAGTGGTTATATGAAACAATTAAGCCGGCTTTATTGACATTAGTTAAGGTTATGATTTAGTTTAGCAGTTAGGTTTTGTTTGTTGCTGCTGACTATGATCTATTTTGCTTATGTAAAGCAACTTTATTCTCGTAAACATTTGCTTTTGGAAAAAACTTTGTCGGCAACATTGATCTCGGCAACCTTTTTCCAAATCTTTGCAAATATTTGTGTTTTAGCTTAGTTTTCAGCTTTCCTGATATTTCTATTGAATTATCTGAGCAAAACCAACAAGATCTAGTTTTTAAGTGAGCAAATCATATGTTTAAGTTAAAAATTGTATATCTGACTATAAAATAGTAGCAGCGCAAAGAAAAGTCATTAGAAAAAAGTAAGAATGCAATTGACGGGTGCACCAAAATTTTTAGAGCATGGAAAAATGAAAGACAACTCGCCACCTTCGCTTTTGCATCGCAGTGCCTGTATAAGCCACATTCATATTTTCATTTATTTTTCCTGATACTACATTGGCACATTAGCGAATATTAAGGTGTATGTCCACACCTCAGTACAAATATGCGACAGCTTGAGTGAGAAATTATCGTAATGATTTTAATGTTCTGCAATTTTGAGTGTAATTTGCCGGCGCTGTTTTGTTCATTAACACATTTGTAGAAAATACTGCTTTAGTATTTACATTTGTGTGTTTGTAGACACATTATATAATTATGAACATAATTTATTACAACTGTGCGAATGCTATTAAAATTAGCTTTCTTTTTTATCTTCAAATCATTGGTTTTAAATTTATAGCATACTTCATAGCACCATAGTCGAAGTACTTCAGTTATAGACAGACTAGAACAAAAATTACTTTGAAACATTGGACTAGAAATTTAAAATTTTAAATTTCGTTATCTTATTATGTGTTGTTCTTACTGCTATGTAACAAATTTTTATTTTTCAATTTTACCATACATTTACAGATGGTCAGTTATATCAAAGAAATATTATCAACAAAAGAACCACACTTTACGTAGTCACAGCCAATATAAGAAATATATAGCCAATGAAAAAAAAAAAACAATAGAATATTATTTATTTACTATAAGACTCAAATGCATGATATTACGAGTTTCCTTCTTCTGGTGGAATTTGTATTGTTCATATCGATTGGCGAGTGTGACATTTCAATAAACTAAAGAGTGAATATTTCGCCCTAATCCCTGATATTTTCGAAACTCCCATTTTCTTACGGAAATATGCGCTAATTTAAAATTCAACATGTAAGGAAGGGATTGCACGAATCACATCCAGGGAAATATTTTAAGGTGTAAAACTAATCATATAGAGTAAAGTCAGCCGGACTAATATCCTGGTATTAATTATATAGGGGTTAGGCCAAGATACACTCTTATGAGTAAAACACGCTCTTTTGTTTTCATTAAGATAATTGGGATTTATATTACTCTCATTCAACACTTCATTTCCCATTACTGAGTTACTAAAGGATCAGTACTCCACAAGGGACAAAGAAATAATAACGAAAGAAATCCGACAGTAGCACCCACCTTACCGATTTCACTGCATTTCTTGCACTATCCTATGTAACAGTGAAAAAATGGGCGAAATCGGACTGTAACCATGCCTACTTCCCATATAACAGAAATTTTCCAAATTCAACAGAAACTGTTCATGCCCCTAGATACCGAATATTTAGACACCAGTACACGTAGTTGAATTTTTAAGCCAATATAGGTCAATGTGTGATATATATTATTGAAATTCTGGGATAATCTTTTCCTAGCAATGATATGTCTGTGTTTAATAGTGTCAATACTTCGCTTAGCTCCTACATACATAAAACAACGATTTTCGAACTTCCAGGTGATCTTATACCGCCTATATCGGCCAATATATGAGTTATACCTATGAAAATTATGAAAATGAGAGAACGTGTAATACTATAACAGTGAACACAATTAGGCGAAAACTTGACGTAGCCTTCATACAGCAAACATATGTATAAGATCCGACTGACTTTATTCTAAATGATAGGGAATGGTATGTGAGGTACCTTAATGAATCTCAAGGAACATTTTATTAGGATGTGACATATTCATGGTATGTAGTATTGGCAAAAATAGATAAAATCAGGTCATTACTACCCCAAACTCCGATATACATATTACATTTTGTACCAGGTGTTTATTCCGTTTTTCTAACAAACCTTATGTCGAATATTTCGGTCAGTGTATGAGTTATATATAGAGTATGTATATATAAAATTGCTGGGATTCCCAATCTCTGGTTGACGTTTGATACCTTATAATTTTTTCTGGCGTTGATTCGTGCAAGTTGTAAGAGTATAAAATGTTCGCTTGCATCCGAACTTCGCTCTACATTATTTGTTTAATATAAAATATTAATAGGAAGAAATTTGCATTTTCTTTTTGTTAATAATAAATAATTTCATACCTTCCTGCATTTTCTAATACAAAGAGTACTATTAACCTTTTTTGGCATAAATTGGAACTGCATTGTTCCCTGACAGATTTACAAAGCTTAAAATAATTCATGATTTTCTGCAAGTGTTTGCACTTTCTTCCAAACATAAGAGCACTAAACACTGGCTTCGCTCACGGATATATTTTTGTGCACAAAAAGAAAGCTTAAATGCCAAAAGCCACTACAACGGCAAAGTATTGGTTTCGTTGCATCTTCAGTGTGTCCACTACCGAGTTCAAGAAGGCGGTTTCAGCTTTCCACATGCAACAAAGTCAAAGTCCTATGAAGTGCAAAGTGTATTTGCTGCTTATGTGGCAGGTTGTGTATGGTGCTCTGTAGTTGCCGGCAACGACCATTTTGTAATTTTCGCTTTCATTTTGTTTTACAGTTTTCTGACGCGTGGATTGACAGAAGCGTGATCGGCTACAATTGTTCGCTAGTATTGGTGGTGTCAACCATTGCTCATCATCTAAGCTTCATCAAGCTAACGAAATAGGAAATTGCGCTGCAACTGGGCTTGGCTAGATGGTCTTTAAAATTGATCATCATTGGTTCATAACTTCGTTGATCGTTTGTAATGAAACACGACTGCTGTATAATAATATCACTACCTGAAAGTTAACTAGAAATATATATAAGTTTAGAAAAATATCTGTTGTATGTGTAAATTGCCTTTGCCTGTTTATTTTGGAGCGTGGTGCGATATGCCCAGTCGTTGCTGGTGCATCTTGCAAGGCTAAACGATGCGTCTAACAAGTTTTGTCGCCTGACTGTGTAAGGAGATGACTTTGTTTGAGTTGTCACTTGAAAAATTGGCTGTAAGACCTGTTTTATGGTTATGCAATGGATGTGAAAGCCCATAGAAATAAAAAGACAAATAAACATTACCAAATATGATTGAAGCAGGGTGTTCCTATTTAATAATGCGACTCCTGACAATTTCTGAAAAAAGCAACACTTTGTTTCTCCTGCATCTATCGTCTGATCTAGGTAACACTGCGAACTGCACGAGTATTCCTACTATTTTAACAGTTTTCGAAATTTTCATTTTCTACTTTCCATTAAATTACAGGAAAGTTTTAATTTTCAAGAAATAATTTTCATGGACTTATGTGCTTCGCAGAACTTTATTCTCACCGTTCATCATTTTATATTTGGCCATCTCAATGACTTGATGCAAAAAGGCAATGAAATTTTGCCACACCAGTCAAACTCATTTTAAATTCGACGAATTTCATGTGAAGAAACATTCCTTAAGGTTATCACACCCAGAGCTCTGACTAGGTTCATAGATTCAGCAGGAGATTGGCGCATTTAATGAGAAATTACACCTTTAATTTTATAATTATTAGTTTTTGGTTAACTAACACTGCATAAACTGATATAAAAGTGTATGATATTATTTCCAAAGCAGAGGTGTAGTCAACTCCTACGTCCCCAAGTTCGTTTCTGAAGTCTTTTGTGTTCCTGAAGATGGGTTGCATAACTCGGTATCAACGTTAGAGTGAATTGAGCTTGAACTAGTGAGCGAACGTCTCATTAGTCTTGCTTACTAGAGGTTTGCGTCACACCAAGGTTATTGTTGTGAAAAAATAAAGAAAAAATATGCGAATATGAATAAACAAGTGTGAGAAAAATAAGCTCCACAAAGCTTTTTACAAATTTTATTGACTTCATAGAGCGATAAATTATTTTTTAATTTATATCTTTTACTTTATTATACATTTTGTACATTATCAGGGAAAATAATACCAGCGTCAACCGTCGTCCTCTAATGATACAAATAAAAACACTACACATCGAATATCACGAGTCTGGCTCTTTTGGTCTTTTGGTCTTTTGGACAATTTGAATTTTGGGACTATTTTAGGGATAAGGCATAGAAAGAATTGCTTAATATTTTAAATGTTCATTTACGTTTCTATTTCCTTCAACTTTTTTGAGTTACTATGACCAAACAATCGCAAGCAACATACTCTGGATTCATTGCTACCGATAATCAAATATAACTGAAATAATGACTTAATTTACCTGAATTAATTTTGAATTTGTTGTATCTCCAAAAATACAGTTGAAACCGCAAGCAATAAGAAAACTTGAGCGAATAGTGCAAAGTGCGAAAAACGTGACCGTGGACAGTTCACTAGTATTGCTCGGTTCAGCGTGACTGTGTGAATGAACTGACTGAAATGCCACTGCAATGAGATTTGTAATTTCCATTTAAAAAGGTTGTATTAAGTATGGTGAAGCTAAATATATATACATTTGTACATACTTATTCCCATAATGCCTGGTTGGAACATGGCAATATATATAATGCTATTGTATCAGAAATGTGCTATAAGTGTCGCTATTGTTGGAATAGTTCTTTCAATGGCAATGAAATCATAGCTGATAAATAAAAATTAATTAATAGATGATATTATTTCATTAATTTATTTGCTCCTCTGCTAATGTGTAACTTTTTCGATTATGACTGTGACTAAGCCGAAGTATAGGCACATTGATTTCAGTAAACATTCACTGTGTATTGACACAAGCTTTAAGAACTTAGTGAAAAATATTACTGTGCTGTGTACGAGTAATATGCTTTGGGTTTATGTAGTCATACGCACTTTCTCTCTACAAAAAGAAGTGATAAAAAAATTACTTGTTTACCAAAGACTTCAACTCTTTAAAAACAGAAATGATGAATGAAATAAACACACAGCACAGGTATTTAGTTACACATGTTCGTTGCAACGAATAGTCATATACATAGCATTTGGCACGCCTGCTGTCAATCAAAATAGCATTTTTATAATTTCTTATGCTTGCAACGCTATTATTTTCAAATTCCAACACACCTCAAATTGTGTGTTACAAAAATTCATCAAAAACCACTTCATGTCTATGCGTATAATAAGCTCGTCAGCTTATGAGAGACCTAGGTGTATACGCATAGTTGTCCACGAAAGCATTGACTCCTAATACTTGGCTTTACAATAGAATTAAATACCATATTGAAACGCTTACTTTATTCAGTATCATAAATGCAGTTATGTTATGTGTAAAATAGTTTTAGTCAACTGCTTAAAAGTGGTAGAGGAACTTTTTTCAATAACATAAAGCGTGAATTGTGTTAAGCTGTCATGTTATTTTTGTCCAGTATTGTATGGCATTTCATCACGGAAAGCCTTCCCCTAAACAAAGTTTTTCAAATTGTTCAACTTTGTTATGAAAATTCACGTTCTGTAAAGAATGTATTTCGGGCACTTCGCTCAACTAATGGTCAACGTAATCAGCCTACTGAGCGTAATATTCGCAACACCATCACTTATTTTGAGACCGAACGTTCATTATTAGATAATATTCTACCGAATAGACCAAATCCAATTCGTTGCTGAGAGTGTATACGAAGACCATAGTCGAGTCGATTCGATGCCGCTCGAAGCAGCTTTGAATGACGTATGGAACGACTTGGCGCAAGCACTGAAGCCGCTCGACCTTCTCAAGCGTCATCTATTCGCTCTATGGGCTCTTGAAAAGTTCCGCGAAGACCAACGTTTTCGAGTCAAATTTTGTTCAGCGACAAGGTCCGTTACTGGCTTAATGGGTATGTGAACAAGCCAAATTGCATAATTGTTGCAGTTGACAGTTGAGCAACCTGAATAGAGCTGCCATTTTATTAAAAAAAAAAACGGTTTGGTGTGGTTACTATAATGTGATCTCGGCGGCATTTGGTTTCCACAAGACGGCGCCACTTTCCACATCGCATAAATCAATGGATTTATTGAGAGAACACCTCAGCGAACAGATAATTTCGCGTTTTGGGCCGGTTGTTAGGCCAGTAGAGATATGTAAAGTCTAAAGTCCCTGCGGAAAATCCCGCTTCGATTCAGGCCTTGGAGCAAAAAACCACGCATGTCATTCACTAGTTAACAGTCGAAATGTTCGAACGAGTCATCCAGAATTGGATCTGAGTACCAGACGCGGCCAACACTTCAAAGAGATAATCTTCAAAAAATAAATGCTAAAATATGTTTTTTAGAATAACAGTAAACATACCCCATTGAATTTGAAGGTTCTGTGCTTTTTCTTAAAAAAGGAAGGGAGCCTTGAAACGGATAGCCCTAAGCCAAATTTTGACTTAAAACATGAAAGCTTGTCTAATAAAGTTCTCATAAAGCTTACAGTATACACCATAATTTTCTAGGTTTTAAAGAGTAGGCGCTATACACGAAGACATAATCCAATAGGATACCGTTATGCCTAGCTATGTCTTCTTTTTCATAGTGGATGTTAAGTGTTAAAATCCGTTAAGTGAAGAAATCGAAAATCATCTGCTCAATATTGTGGATAGAAATTTATTTGATGATTCCAGACATTATTTACACTTTCTTCCATTCATTAAAATACCCAACATATACTTGCAGACGGATGTGGACAAAACAACGCGTATATTCAAAAAGCCATTGCACCCATAATGTGCCGTTTTTGCCACGTTTCTTCAGCAGGTTCATTACCTCTCAACGTGCCATATGCCACAAAACCACAACAACAACTCATGAAGTTAGACGAGACAAGTAAGCACACATTTACCCATGCAAAAACTGGTGTGGAATATCCGTTGATAATTGTGAGGCAGGTTGTGCACGACGATGTGCTGTTACCGTAGATGACCTTTTGACATTTGTCTTGGGCTCTATTTGCTTGTCTGCATGCCCGTTTTTACCTAAATGTACTCTTCCTATTTCAGTAGGCACCTTTTGCGTCGATGCAGCGCTGCCAGCGCGATTTCCAATTGAAGGTGTCACGGAAGGCATTCTCCGAAATAGGAACGTCTTCAGAAAAAAACACTTCGCGGTGTTCACCATTACTCGGCTGGAAATTATCGAAAATAAAAACCAAGAAAAATTATCAAATCACCCACCTCCTCTTTAATAGCAATTTTTGGCGCCAACACTTTAAATGAAAACTGCTATTTTCCACTAAAATATTCCGCCACTTTGTGGATGGAAAACACCCTTAAATAAAAAAAATTTACGAAAGGATGGGAGAGGTATTTTATTTGTCAAAAATGTGTACAAAGTTTGAAATGCTTGACCGACAGTTTTGAAGTAACAGTGAACACGAACTTTATAAACTAAAAAAGTAGCGAAAAAATTACCCTATATTGTCAAAAGTATGCTCAATAATATACAAAATGTCCGAATAAAATGAGTCAATCCATATTTCATAAATAAATTCGCAAAAAACGTTATTTTTTTCCATGAAAATCTAACCCCTCCCTTAAGCATTATCTAGCTCTTTATATAGCCACTTTGTGTAGGTTAAGAATTAGGCCAACTTGGACTGCTATAGACACTTTTCCATTGTGATGCTCACAACTCCTAAGTATGTATCGAAATAACGGTTAGATTTATAAAAAGCACCTTGAACAAATGTATTGCGCTGGCTGATATCTAATAAAGCCAATACACTAAAATCGAAGAGAGCAACCGAGATGCTTCAAGCTTAGCATTGACTGAGAAAGTGTCAATATGTTTTCACCTCATCTTCCTCTCTGCAACTTTGACAAGTTGCGTCGTCCAAATCTCTTGAATCTCATAACTTTCACTGTCAGCGAATTCAAGACATGTAAAGCAGCTCTACAATCGGAGTGTATGCCTACGTCCCTAAAAGAGCCGCACTTCGTTTAAGTATATCTGTTGCCACTACTGCTTGAAAGATACTAAAGTAGTCTGGCAATCTGAAACAAGAGTTCATTGAGTGCTCTTTGTAGAAGATTCTTTCTCCAACCTTTCCTTCAGCTTCGACCCATCCGTGAAAAATCTTGCAGAGACTCTTTTCCAACGACTCCGTTTCAGTTCAGTTTTATTTTTATTGACATCTAAGCCACTCGTTTCCGCCCAATTAGCTATGACATTGAGGTATCCTTGTGATAGTTTTCAACGATATTTAGGAATTTACTTTAACCATGAGAGCAACATCATCTGCATAGGCTATCAACCGTCAGCCTCATGCCTGTAGTTCTTTCAGTAGTAATTTATAACTAAGTCTCAGGGTAAAGGAGACAGACCCCAATGTTTTGTGTTACTCTATTGACTTTTCGTAGATCATGCGCACCGCCCCACTAAGCCAAGACAGTTGGTATATTATTGAATTTTCGAGAAATGTCGAGAAATGTCTCCACCACATTTTCCATAAGCATTAGTGTTCCTCCAGGCATGGCACAACGGCGTGTAGAGCGGTGCTTACTGACCTACTTTTGCTGTAAGCGTGCTGTGGCGTGCGATCTGAGGCTGAAATACTTGGCATTAACATGAGAGATCTCTCCGGCCTTCGGAATGAATGAAATCCTTACCTGCCAAGCTTTGGGATGTGGCCTAATCTCACTTAGTTCTTGTAGATAGAGGCCAACCTACTGACAACTTATCCGTGCGCTGAAGTTTCATCAGATCCCGGAGACTTGAATAGTTTGAACAAATTGAACTTCCATGTTTGAGGAAGCTCGCTCAGAAGATCATAAAATCTTTAGAGGAAATTTCTTCAGTGGACTGCTTCCTTGAAAAGTGAGCACCCAGTAGTGGCTTTAATGACTTCTCCCTTTAAATCCAATCACCATTCAAGGCGTCACAAGTTAAGCCTGCTTTGTTGATGTCATGAACGGTTTTGGTTTAACTTAGGGGTTGACTTTTCATTTCTATGATGTGTTTTTCTGTTTGTTTTCTCTTCGTATGCAGCAACATTCTCTCCGGCATCTTTTGCTTCTCAACACTTGTTTTACCATTTGTTTCAGAGATATTTGTTTCAGAAAAATTTGTGTCAGCAACATTTGCCTTAGCAACATTTTACCAAAACTTTGCAACATTTGTTTCTTTTACTCATGCTCTTGCAACATTTGCTTCACAATGTTGCTGGTCGATCGCTCAACTCTTTCGTGTTGCTTACAAACCTTGGACGCTGCGTCGCTGCAGCATAGCCGCTGCAAAGCGCTTGCGGCTGTTTGGCGGTTATCGCGTGTGTTTTCAGGGATGCGCTCGTCAACACCCAGTCAGTTTGTAACGGGTATTCACTTGGTCAAGACGTTTCTTTCGGTATAATGAGTCTTCGGCCTGGTTTTGTTGAAACATACTGAGTGACCTAAAAGTTAAAGAGCTACTCAAATACTGTATATTTCCAGCTTTATCAATCGGATGCACTCAACTCAAAATTATTCGCAGGAAAATCAAATCAAACTTTAAACAACCAACTGACAAAAAAATACTAGTAAAATTGTGCCAATTAACTCTTGCATATGTGTGTGGGAAGTGTTAAAAATACCACCATTATGGTCGTGGGTGAACTCTTAGTTGCATAGATTGTTTAAATAAAATATTGAAATTGTATTTTTTTTTTTATGAGAAAGTTGGGTATGAAAAAGTGTTAATTATTCATCAAAACAATTTATCAAGCACAAAATACAAACCAGCAAGTGGAAATGTTTTCTTTTTTTAATTTGTGATAATTATTTAATTTGATGTGAAGTTTAGTTTTAACCAGAAAACTAAACAGAACCAAAATAAAGCTTCGCATTTTTTATTAATGCAACGAAAAAGTAATTGTTAAAAATCTTGTAATAGAAAATTTTACATAAAGTGAATAAAACAGTTCTTCAAAGGATACTTTTGCCCTGCATTAAGGATAACTAAATTTCTCATTTGGATTACAACAAAATGAACTTGGTGAGTATAGCAATTCTTTTCTCTTCACTATTTTCCTGCAAAATAAATATACTTTGGTTCGTTCGTTCAAGCAAAATCAATTATTTTTTCTATATCAAAGTAGAGATAAGTTGCCAAGGCGCTCACTGTTTTTATTAAAATTTCAATAAATTTGTTTTGCAATTCGATTTTTGCTTTAAAAATGTATCTCTGAAAGTATTTCTGAAAAAGCTTACTATATTTCGCCCTAAAGAAGCAGGAAGATCGAAAACAGTATTTTAGGCATATTTTACTACTTTACTATCGAATGGGAAAAATCCAGTTCCAGCAGGTCAGAAGTTATGTGACGATATGGAGAAGATGTGTTGACCGATGCGGCAATTTCGATCTTGAGAATGCACTGCGTTCTGCAATGCCTCTTGAAGCTTATGTGGTTGAAATAGGATCATTAGTTCATGCAAAACTTTGAATGAGAAATCGAAAGATTTCTGAAAAATTAAATTTGTGTAATTTCACTAAATATTTTCCACAAAAAATTGTGTTTAAATTGCACCAAGGTATTAAGTATTACTTAGTGAGTGACGTAATTGAACTCACCGAAAAATTTTTATTTAGTTTAATTTTATTTATATCGCGTTATTATGACAAAACCAATAATGCTTTTTGCTCCTTAAGGACTTTGTAAAATTAATTCCTAAGTGGCACCACAGCAGTCGACTAAACTGGCTTTTAGCTCCAACCACTGCATTTGTGGTAAAATGATACCAAATTAATACAAGTGTGAATTATCTTAACATCTATCTTAAAACATCAGCGAAGCTACAAAGCAATCGTTTATGCAAATATTTTAAATTTTGTTTGTTTGTATATTCATCATAATTTAAAATAAATATATAATTAAATAATAGCCATCGACAATTTAACTCTTGTGCAACCCCACAGATAACATAGTAATATAAATTAGAAATACAGAGATTTCTCAATAGTAATACTGTTAGAGAATATTTCGACCTTGAGAGATTTTTGTGTGAGCTTATTCCCACATATTCCGCCCCCTCTCTGAACAACGATTTTCGCATTCCGTAGATTGTCAATCTAATTTCCTCAGAACAGTTTACTTAGTCTGCAACTAGCCATAACATTATATGGCAAAATTGAATTTTTATGCGTATTGAACCAAACTCATTTTCTTTGACAGGTTAAGTCATAAGTTAAAATTTGTTTTATCCCTTTATCGAAGTTACCCCCGAAATCGAAATATTTGTTCACGAATTTCGAAATATGGTATATAAATTTAAAAAAAATATATATACGTAATCTACTATTTTCTCTTATTTCAATGGTGTATAAAGTGTTGTCTGTCAGATTTATAGCACAAATATATTATGGCACCAAAGTAAGGTCTTCGAAGGAAATAAAAATTGCGTGTTCAAAAAATTGCTTCTCCTTTTTGTAATGTTTGCTTGTGCATATGTAGTTAGTACGATAGTGTTTTTTACAATTTAAATAAGATATAAATACTAATACTAATAATATATAAGTTAGCAATCATTTGCCCTTTCCATTTATCGCCTCTTTAATGCCATCAATTTATAAAGTTTAATCTAGCCATATTTGGGAAGTTAATAAATTCAATTTTGTCGTGCGAAGCCAGTGACATAATTGCAAACAAAGATATTCATAAAGAAATATCACTGACCTCGGACGGTAAAATTGATTTAATTAACTTACCAAATATTTCTACAAAGCATTTGTAGTTATTCCCATAATCTGCGGAAAACAAAGATTAATTGCTATACTTCAAATTAAAGCCTATTACTTCGATTACTCTGAAGCACAAACAATTGTGTGAATTTACTTTGGTAAATAAAAGCAAATAAAAATCGTTACAAAAGACACTTAAGGAAAGCTTATGCAAACGCTAATTTCCCATACCGATTAAATGAATTATTTCAATTGTCTAAAATAATGGCCATATTTTTTAAGTTTTTGACAAATAATTTTATTAAGCAAAGAAAAGTCACCTTTAAAAATTTTTTGATTGCAAATTCCAAAGACTTATTGTGTAACGAATTATGAGAGCGAATATCCACCAAAAAAAAACTCAAAAAGCGAAATGAGAAGAAAGAAAAATTTTGCATACAAATGCACTAATTACTTTTGTGGATTCCTGGTATATCGTATTATAAAATATTAAAAAATTTAGTTTTCCTGAAACAGCGCATGGCAAATTTACCCTTTTATTTTACGACGCTTAGGTTAAAACCAAAAAAGAAATAATTATAAATCACCCCATAAATCAGATATTTCAATAATAATATACATATATGATCCCTGAGTAATAAACTTAAGGAAATCACAGAGGGTTTTCACAAACAAAGACAATGATTCTTTTTGACGGAAAATACCTCTATCACTCAAATGGTATTCGTTTTTATTCGAGTTTTAGACAGTACAGGCAAAATGGCGTGAGGCTTAAAGCTTAGATGTAATTAGCTGAGACACGCAAAGGTCAACACATCTGCACGTCTAATGTTGTTGTGTTTGCTTGATAAAATTAAAGTAAGTACTTTTGAAGTCTGTTGATCTTCCTTTCAAGCCAGCGAAGTGTTCATCTTCCAACAAGTTCGTTTCTTAAGTCTTTTGTGTTGCAGGAAGATGCTTCTGCATAAGCCTAAACCAACAATTATGTATGTATATATGTGAATATGAGCTTGAACTAGTGAGAAAACATCAAACCTTGGGAAATTTTTGTTTGACACAAATCTTGCTTACTTGAAGCATATGTCACAATGAGGTAATTTTTATGCAATAAATGAATAAGCAAATAAATTATTGTGAAAAAATATTCAAGACACAGTTCATTGTAATTTTTATAAGGATTTAATAGACGGATAAATATTATTTTTTTACTGATAGCGTTTATTTTATATTTATTTTATAATGTATATAGGCTTTAGCGTATAAACCATAAACACCCAGCTATTCAATACACATATATATATGTATATTTGTATGACAAAAAAGGACAAATTGCATAAGAAGAAAAATTAAACACATCTGCAATGCACATAACCGGCAGAAGCTGCAAAAAAGACAGTAATGTTGACAAGCGGACAGACAGGCTACTCATTTGCGCACACCTACATATGTATATAAGTAATTTGAAGATGCAGTGACAACCAGTCATTCAACTATGCCACACACTGACAAACTGTGAAACTGTGCGGTGGACAAACAGTCAATAAAAACATGTTGGTACTTACGTGCTCATGCTTTTGCAGACAGACATATTTACAAATATTGCATAATAAGATAAGCTCTCAAAGAGTGAAAAAGCGTGAATACCAATTTCACTTGCAAAAAAATTAAAAAAGGAAATAAAATGAAGTGAAATCGGTAAAGACCACAACACTTACCCTACAAACAAAAAACAATCAACTCAAAGCAAATAAAAAATTTATGAAAAATGCAATAAAAACAAAAGTAACTGAAATTACCGTTGAAGATGCTGCCTCACAGATGAAAGTGACTTTGCGCACACTAATGTAATTGTTGTTGTTGTTGTTATTATTTCATTTATGCGGCGGATGCCATTGACATTGGGTTGCATCAATTGGTAGCATAAACATGCTTACAAACACAAACCCCATAATTCATATGTACATATGTATATACTTATATATAAATTATGGATTACATACTTTGGTACATAGTCTGGTCTGTGGTTTATTTTTTTCGTTTGGGTGTGTATGTGTAATGAAACATGGTAGCTCATTGACGATAACAAACAATGGACTGCAACTACTAACTGAGGAACAATCAAGGCAAAAGAGAAAAAACTCGACGTAGTAAAAACATAACGTATATTTAATTACAAAAAACAACGTCCATTCCGGCTACATTGAAGCTAGAGTGCTCTTCCCCGGTTCATTTGTGCAACATGAAAGGGTATACAAATATCTTTATTCTGATTTGGTCGGTCTGTTTGAATGATAATGAGATAAAAGCGTTGCCTTGGATAATAATCTGTGCCAATTTCTTGAATATACTACGTCAAGTAGAAAAAAATTGTTATGCACACACTTGATTCCATCGTTCAGTTTATATGGCAGCTATATGCTATGATTGTCCGATATCGGCGTTTCAGCTAAATGAGAAGCTCTTGGTGTGAAATATAAGAGATAGCTAAGGCAACTTAGCTTCGACACTTCTCTTTGGGAATTACAAGGATCAGTTTATAGTTTTGAAATACTTTTCTATCATTGACAAATATATAAAATAAACAAGAAGCATATCAGCCAGAGATAGTTTTGAGGCTTTTCTATCATTGACAAATATATAATAAGGAAACATTTGCAGTCAGAGGTTTGAGGCTTTTTATGTTACAGATCATGATCCAAGTGTGAATTTATTAATAGTTACATCGTTCTGCAAAATTCTGATTTTAAGAAAAATTAAAATTATTGTCGAAGTCTTATGGTACACAGCTATAAATTTTTAATTTTGAGATACTTTTTTTACACCGCAGGTTCTTGTAGATGTGCCATACGTTTTCCTCTGTAGTTGCCACATCATTTTCGGAAGTTAAAAATTAAAAAAAAACTTTACAACAACTACATATAATGAAACGATTAAAAATTGCAACACTTATCGCGTCTTGAAAACGAAATAAGCTTGAATGAATGTGTGTGCAACGTAATGCCTTTGTAATTATTAAGCGTGCTGTAAACGTTCTTTGAATTGCCAACTTTGAAAACTTTGATGTGCATACCGGGCTTCAAGCGCTTTTAGCTCATTGTTGCAGCACAGGCGGTTGCATATATCGAGGCTGGCTCGTCTATGGACAATGGACATTGAGCAAGCTGAAAATCGCAATAACTCATATTTTGGAGATTTTTTCGTTTACTTGCCCATCGTAACTCGAGGCCACATCTTACACCTCGATCTGCTTCATGGAGTTAAAAAAAGGCACTCACAAGAGAGTATGCGGAAAGGAAATTGCAAATTGGGTTAAAAGCACTGCATCGTGACTGCGTATAAACGCCTATGCTTCGGTGCATATGAGTGTGTAGATATTAAGTTTCAATATCTTGCAACTCACATGAAGCATCTGTGGTAGTTGCTGCTACTTAAGGCTCTGCTAAAGCAATGAAACCCGACATCAACCATACTCACAAGTGCCTGAATTATGAGCTTCAATATTTTTTTATTTATTTTTTTTTTATATTTTCATGAAATGTTTTCCCTAAGTGTTAATTATAAGTAAGCTGAGCCGAAAAGCCTCCAACTTTTACCCTCTTTACAAATACATATAGATATTCGTATAGTATTATTATATAATGTACTGAAGACTTAAATTTAAAAACAGTTATATACTGGCAAAGACATATTAATATAATATGTATTGGCCTGACCACTTAATTAAAGCCTTACAGCTAGTACAGGGTTAACTTGTGTCGAATAAGGGTGTGTAATACAGCCGCCGGCTTCACGCGTGAATTACTAATCATAATTCCCATAAACGATAGGTAAAGATAAAGTAAAATACTAAAAATGAAGAAGATAATATTATGAGCGTGTCAATTGCAATTAACAGCGTGACCACCGGTTGGTAGCCTCTATCACTGATGGGCGCACTGCTGCCAAGTTATTAACCACTTTCTCCGTTTTCAGTTTTATTGCGCAATCTACAATTAATCGTGTTCCCCAAAAAAAAAAAAAATTAAGTAAAGAAGAATTTGCGTAAGCCATCAACCAAATACACCAGGCTGTTTAATTTTGTAGTTACATATTTAAAAATAAGCGAATAGTTATATATGAAATAATGTTTAGTCTTCTTTACAAAAATTATATATATATATATGTACAACCTCCGAAATCATGCTATTAACAATACAAGCCCAATTCGCGAATTATATTATTATAATACTTTATAGGTGACTCCTATATATGTGTATATGGAAGTTTTTGTGCAGATGCAATATTTTGCCTTTGTAAAGATGATGCCTACATAGCCAAGTGCCACTGAAGAAGACGCTTGCATCTGTTTAATTTGCTTCAAGCGAGATGTCAGAAGATGACGATACGCTTTCATGTGGAGATCATCTCGAATAAGTCCTGACGTTGATATGATCGATGGATCATTTCTTCAAGCGCGTTCACAAACATTTTATATGTCTGCTCTGTTCGAATCACGAATGCGATTTTCATTATCTTCCCATTCAAATATTATATTAAACAAGTACAGTACAGAAAGGATACTCTACGGTTTTAAAAAACATATCTTACGTATTGGACAATATTTTCAGTAACTTCAGTAGCCAGCTTTAGGCACCTCATCTTCAATATATGGGGCTTGAAAAATGAGTTTGACAATTTTCAGAGTTTAAAGAGATGGTATGCCTGATCTGTGCAAAGTATTTATTGGTGCCTCAATTGAATACCGGCGAGCGAAAGAATCAGATAGAATAAAATTTGTGTCATATATGCAATAAGTATCCGATTTCGTCCATTTTCACTCTGTGTCATAGGAATGTCACACCGAATTTGATTAAAATCGCCCGAATGTTGACACGCCACGCCATCATTTTTGACACTGACTTCTATTAGGCTCCATTTTACCATCGCTGCTACAATTTAATCTAACTCATTTTGTTAATGACTTATCGCATTTTATTAATTTTTAACCAAACCGTTATATGGTGAATGGGTCATCATCCTCATTCACCTATTTTCACACTTCCGTAAAATATGTAAAATTTTGGTGATTTTGCTTGAAATGTTTATGGGATATATACACTTAGCCTATTGTTGGCCGAAACCACGCCCACCTTTTTAGGAGCTTTAACCCACAAGTGCCACTCATTACCAAATTACAGTTTTATATTTTAATTTGCGGCTTACTTATGACAATTTATTATTATTGATTATTGGCGCTTTTTGCAGTTATCCGATTACGCCTATCTACAATACTGTACTTCTCAGGTTGTCAAATAATTTGTGTACCATGCTTCATTGAATTTCAAAATTCTCAAAACCTCTTCAAAGCAGCAAAAAATATAAAAAGTGGAGAAATTTAATTCGACAAAGTATTTAACAATTCTAACCAACTTATTACTTGAGTTCTTTTTAAAGCATTAGGAAAATATTTTTACTAAAAGATTAATAATCTTTATATATAAAAAGTACGTGTCACGTTGTTTGTCCGCAATGGACTCCCAAACTACTGAACCGATTTTAGTAAAATTTAGCACACTGTGTTCAGTAGGGTGGGTCGATTCCGGACTTTTTTCGATTCGGGATTTCTAATAGTGCGGAAAAGTGTCCTTAGTACTTCCTGATTCCAATGCAACCTTTTGTTTTGAGATCGGATTGCATCTTCAACACCAACTCCGGCCTTCAAATTTCGGAAATTCGCCTAAAATCGTGAAAATGTCTACCTAGCGCCTGAAATACGCATCTCATGGCAAAATGTATGAAACAAAAGTTATTTGTCACGTCATTTGCTACCGAAATGGTATATGTGATCATGGCCGTAGGACGAACCGTTCGCGAGATACGAGCGAAAATGCGGCGCGCCACAGCCAAGGTGAAAATCGGCTTTCGGCCACACTTCTTGACGTTGATTTCGCCGAGTGCTATCACTCACATTCATTCACCTACGCCAAAGGACACGTTCGGATAGGTCTCCACACAAATATTTTTTCATCGAGTTCCTTCACTTTTGTCGGTGATTTCGCCGAGTTCTATCACTTACATTCATTTCCCTGCGCCATACGACACGTTCGGACTGGTCTCCACATAAATATTTTTTCATCGAGTTCCTTCACTCTTGTCGTTGATTTCGCCGAGTGCTACCACTTATATTCTCTCAACAGAACACAGAACTCAAAATGTCTGTATCTAAATTTAAATTTAGACAGAAATGTCCTGTGTTTGGCATATATCCGTACAATCTCTCTGAGTCCCAGTTACCTACTTACCAGGATGTTCTTTTGTGTTATCAGTTTGAAAGATTTCATATAGGACGACTCCGAGGCGACCACTATGAACCTAGGAGTAAAGAGGTTACAGAAATAGTTGCAAAAAAGGTTGAAAATACTTTCAAAAAGTCGTCTATTCCGATAGCTTCACACACCAGAGTTGTACAAATGGTCACCACATACCATAAGAAATTTCTGACTCTTAAACAAATGTTTTTAAGGAACCCAATAGGTTTGAGCTCTAAAAGAGACGTCTCTTCTGCCGGAAAATTATTTGACATCGCTGCTTGTAAATGCATTTATTTTTCTTCCTGCACTTGTCCAAAGGAAAGGAAAGTTCCTATCTCTCTCATATCTCTTGGACCAGAGAACCAAACAAAACTACACTAAAAAGATTATTGAACGTAAAGAACAAAACGTCATTCAACATCAACACTTACCAGAAAAGTTAAGCTAGAACCACCCAGATCAGCCAGAATCTCAAACAGACGACAACAATGTATGTACGTCGCACATGGATTCTTCCAAAAACGCTGATGATGAATTTTCTCTTCCATTCTATAAAGAAACAAAACACACTAGTATTAGAACACACTGCTTTAGCTGCCCAAAGATTTGGAGTAAGTTTCAGTCTGCTTTTTTCTGGATGCCAAAAAAGCGGGTTTGATAACAGAGGATCAGGCTAGCTTTGTCACTGACAAATGCAAGATTAGTCGGGCAAAAAAAGTGTTGGAGTTAAGCTCCGAAACACCGAAAGTATTGACTCTGTATATGGGCTGTATTTTGACGGCCGCAAAGACAATACACTTACACAAGTCAGCGAAGGTGAAAAGTACTACCGCGACACTGTCAAAGAGGAACATATTTCTCTTATAACGGAACCTGGTTGTCATTACTTTGGCCACGTCACCTCTCCTTCCGGGTCAGCTGAGGATGAGACGCAAGCTATATGGCAACATTTAGAAGAGAAGCAGAGTCTGACACTGTAAATGGAAGGGTTAGATGTAATAAAGTGCCAAAGCTGAATTTCAAAGCTAATAATTATTACGATATGATTAACTGGAAGACTATTACCTTGACTGTTCCACCAGTTCTTTGTTCAATTTCTAACGAAGAACTCATAAAAGGGCTGTCGGGAGACACTGCTGAGGTATGGAAATTTAGTGAGTTCCCTCTCACACCGTGGCAGTCGAGAGAACCGTCAAACTGGTGACAGAGGCATCTTCCAAAGTTTGTGGGCCCCCAATCTCGTGATCGTTTTATACGCTCTACACTGAAATCTAGGCAATAAGTGCCAAGGTTTAGTACGAAATCTGATTTTATCAATAAATTTGACACAGATTCAGACTAAAACAAGCCTGACATACGGTTGGTTGGTTGGGTTGGGAGAACCCGAAGAGCAGCCACCTCCACGCGGTGGGTTCTGGGTGACCAATACAGGTTAGCTGAGAGCTGCAACAATTTTCACCTTGCGCTGTGGCGCGCCGCCTTTTCGCTCGTATCTCGGGAACGGACATTGAGAAAGCAGCCTTAAATTATTATTTATTCAAAATTAAACCTCAAGTACAATCCTTTGGATTCTTGTACCGACAAAAACGTTTTCGTCTTTATTCGCAAAAAGAATTGAATAGTTTATTACATGAATAATAGTATAAAAAATATATACCATAGCAACGCGTGGCCGGATCCTCTAGTAAAAATAAACATTCACCATCTTCTTATTATACCTTTTCACATTCAAATATTGCTCGAAATACTCAAAGAAAACTTGGACATTGTATCGCCATGCTTGCTAAAATTATGGCAACGACATTTTTCGTGCAAAGACAAATAGTTTCCCACAAGGTTGTTTTAATGTCACCTAATCGATACAATTCTTCATTGACGTATTGCGAGCCGCTTTAAACACTTTGACAGCAGCTGCGATTATTAAATTCCAAAAATCGTAAATATTATGAATAAAGACTAACACTGGAGCACCATTGACCTTATAACCAAATTTGTTTTTGTTTACTTCTCTTCAGACAACACAAATTTTTTTATCGCGTATGAATTATCATGTTAATTTTGCTATTCATTGATATTTTGATCAAAGTCGCACTGATGAAAAGAAGACGATCTGTCCTGCGGTGTTTTGATAAATTAGAGGTTGTGGGCAATCACTTTGAATTTTGCACACTTGTCGACACTTCATTTCGTTTTGAAACTTGAAACTCATGTTGCTTAGACAATAGAGACAACTTTTTTACAAAATCATAAATTTGTAGAAATAACAAAAACGTCGCTAGTTTGCAGATGAATTCACTGGATATATGAAGACATAGACTTAATGGATTAAATTGTTATTCAACTATGGGCATACAACACAAGTTTAATGGGCAAATTTAAACGCTTCCATTGCATTTTCAAATAAATTATCATATTTTTAATTTTTTTATACTCTAGTAACACGTTTTTAAATAGTATAATAATTTTGTGCACCTAACGCTTATTTTTAACACCCAAACCTAATCGAGATAGATATAGAGTTATATATACATATATAAATGATCAGGTTGACGGAACGAGTTAAAAGTATGGTGACTGTCTGTCTATCCGTCCGTCCCTCCGTGCAAGCTGATAAAACTCAAGATATCTTGATGAAACTTGGTACGCGTAGAGTTCATAGATGAGCATAATTGGTCCACTGTCACGCCCACAAAACGCCATTAACCGATAATTTTTAAAGTGCCATAACTAAGCATTAAAATGAGATATAAAACTCTAATTTGGAACATGTGACCGCAGTGACTAAGGGCACCTGTGGGCTAAAACTTAAAAAAAAAGGCGTGAACCTGTCCTATAATAAGTGTAAAGTACATATCTTCTAGATCTCTAATGCGCTGTAAAAATGGTTGCAATCCTGTCCACCGCTCATATAACTTCTTCTTCTTTATTAGCGTAGACACCGCTTACGCGATTATAGCCGAGTCGTTTCTCCTTTTCGCTAGATGGCGCCAATTGGATATTCCAAGAGAAGCCAGGTCCTTCTTCACTTGGTCCTTCCAACGGTGTGGAGGTCTTCCTCTTACTCCGCTTCCCCTGGTGGGTACTGCGTCGAATACTTTCAGAGCTGGAGTGTTTTCGTCCATTCGGACGGCATGACCTAGCCAGCGTAGCCGCTGTCTTTTAATTCGCTGAACTATGTCGATGTCGTCGTATATCTCATACAGCTCATCGTTCCATCCATCCGATATTCGCCGTGGCCAACGCGCAAAGGACCATAAATCTTTCGCAGAACTTTTCTCTCCAAAACTCGCAACGTCGACTCTTCAGTTGTTATCACCGTCCAAGTTTCTTCACCATATAGCAGGACAGGAATTATAAGCGACTTATAGAGTTTGGCTTTTGTTCGTCGAGAGAGGACTTTACTTTTCAATTGCCTACTCAGTCCGAAGTAGCACCTGTTGGCAAGAGCAATCCTGCGTTGGATTTCCAGACTGACATTGTTGGTGGTGTTAATACTGGTTCCTAAATAGACGAAATTATCTACAATTTCAAAGTTATGACTATCAACAGTGACGTGGGTGCCTAGTCGCGAGTGCGACGACCGTTTGTTTGATGACAGGAGATATTTCGTCTTACCCTTGTTCACTGCCAGACCCATTTGCTTTGCTTCCTTATCCAGTGTGGAGAAAGTAGAACTAACGGCGCGGGTGTTGAGGCCGATGTACACTCAGCAGCTGTACACTCTTATAAAAGATGGTACCTTCTCTATTTAGTTCTGCAGTTCGAATAGTTTTCTCCAGCAGCAGGTTGAAGAAGTCGCACGATAGGGAGTCACCTTATCTGAAACCTCGTTTGGTATCGAACGGCTCGGAGAGATCTTTCCCGATCCTGACGGAGCTTTTGAAGCGGACATTCTAGGTGCATGTCCTCAAATTATAATCCTTGTTTCGTTTACTGTGGTTGTCATCAAAAGGGGGGTCTCTCATCCGAGGTAGTTGGAATATTTGCATGGGGGGCGTTTTTTACGTGGCGGGTCCCAAACCCAGCGCACAACACTGTGAAGGGGGCTCGCCTTCGAAAGGACGTTCTTAGGCTACCGAGAAGATACTTGGTCTAAACCCGGAAGTCGTGAGCTGCTTGAGCCATATGTAAAAAAATCGTTCCTGGTCACTCCTAAGTGAATGGCGATCAGAAACTTTCATCAATTGCGTGAACTTCTACACATGACTCCTTGGCTTTTGACCAAAAATATCGGTCAATGTATGGGATATACAATTTAAATTCACAGGAAATCTTCTTGTGATAGTAAGTCTGTGTATGAAAATGGGTTGAATCCGGTCAATATTTCCCTGAGTCCCTATATACCTAATATAAAGGTTTTCGAACTTCCAAGTGTCTTTATACCGCATATCCTTCTGCCTAAAGTAGATACAATTTGAAGAAAACTTGAGATATCAGCCATATAAATATTATATCGCTGAATTAAAATGAAATTGGTGTAAACCTCATATCCCTAATACATTATATTATTTCTGGTTGACGTTTCCCACATACATCACCACATCAACTCAATATAATAAATTTACAGTTAATACCACATATCACACATATCTCATTTGAAGAAGTTTTTAGTATAATTTTAGCTAACGCGAACTAAAATATAACAATTTCGATGGCCTTGATTCATGTAAGTTGCAAGAGTATATAAAGTGCGGTTGCACCCAAACTTGGCTCTTCCTTACACGTTTTTTTTTACTTTATCTCACTTTCGCTTGGAATATGAATAATGTGAGAATTAACGCGGAAATCAAAAGTGTTTGCAGCCAGACGGTTATCTGGAATCGTGGCGAGCACCATAATGCGCACGCTTGTTTGTTCGCCTGTCGGTATATGAGTGGTTGGTCATTTAACGTGACTTTGCCGCAAACACAACCCATTTTGTATGCATGAATGAGTGCAGCCGTAGTTACCTCTGGGGCGCATGACGTGTCGGCTTGCGGCAAAAGATGCACGATTTTCATTCCAATGCTCACACGCCATACACAAAATTCTCTTCGTTTCATACGTTAGCGTACATGCCAGTGGAAAATATGGCAATTAACATGTCTAAAATTCGTTTTGCAATTTAGCTCATCGAAATTTTTAGTTTTTATTCGCCATGTATGAAAATAATATGCTTATGGCCTGTTTACATAATTTTCGTTTTCACTCTTTCGCCACAAAGAGAAATGTAAGAAAAAACAAGACAAAAAAATTTACTTCGGCTGCACTGAAGTAATTATACCGTACACAGATGCATTTTTAATAGCATTTCAAGATCTTTATCTCTATATTTATGAGTCAGTTTAACCTGAATCATCAGTGATCTGAAAAAATTGTTTATGGATTATTTACTTGGATAGATTTGTATATGCTATAGAGTTATGATAAAACTCAAAACAAACAACTTAACGAAGAAATAATAAAATAATCGAAATACATAAAACCGGGTAACATTTCTTAGAATTTTTCTTTGGAGGCCTTTTTTCGATTTTGCTTAATGGTACTCAGAGAGTCAGTACAAAGTTCCAAAAACTCGACTGTGACCCGACATTGCTTGCCACTTTTGCCTGCTACAACGTTACCATGAGAATATGGTATGCAGCACAGTCACAAGTAAGGTCTGACTAAGTTGGAATGAAGCGGTGTATAGTTATAAACACTCTTGTCTTTCTGACTAGAGGCCAAAAATCACAATTGCATTAAGTTTCATTAAAAGGTTAAAATTACATCTTCATATAAATCTTAGTCAGAATGGAACGAATGATAAATCTAGTATATATTGGTTCAATAGAAGAGAAGTATTTTGTGTCTTTATTTTGAGATCACTTGAGACATGATGGTTAATTATGATTGGTTAAGAGGTAATACATTGTTGATAATTTTTCGGTGAATGGCACCAAAACTTTAGTTCAGCTGAAAGAACATGAAAGCGGTTATACAAAGTGCGTTCCAAAGTAAACCGGACTTTAAAAAAAGAAACAGAAGAATTATTTATTATAATTTGTTTTATTCAAAATAGTCTCCTTCTGCTTCAATATAGCTTTTTGCACGGTCCAAAAGCATGTCGAGCGAGTGTTTTAGCTCGTTGGTCGGTAAGGTCGCCAGTAGGCCGGTGCAAGTCTTTTGAATGGCTTCTATATCTGCATAACGCTTTCCTTTCATGGGCAAATGCATTTTTCCGAAAAGGAAGAAGTCGCACGGTGCCATATCAGGTGAACACGGGGAGTGGTTAATGGTTAAAATGTGATTTTTGGTCAAATAATCGGTCACAAGCGTCGAATCGAATGTTGGATTCTGAGCAATTTTTAGTCGTCAGTCAATTTGTGCGGAACAAACCGTGCACACACCTTTCATAAGCCCAAATGTTCGGTCAAAATGCGATAAATCGATGTTTTGGGGATGTTCAATTATATAGTATTTCCATGAATTTCAATGATGATTACGGCTGATTTTTGATGAATTCACGCACAGTTTCGATGGAATTTCCGGTGATCTCGGATTTTGATTGGCCCACATGTTGGTGTGGGCGTTGAAACCACTCGTGCACTCTGCTACTGGATAGGCATTCATCGCCATAAACTTGTTTCATCAATTGAAACGTTTCGTAAAAGTTTTACCAATTTTGAAACAAAATTTAATGTTGGCACCGATAATACAAACGCAATAACTTCACTTCCAATTGATGAAATGTCATGAAATACTAACTGGACAATCGATAAAAATAGCAGATTCTAACGCACCAGCCGACATATAGATGGAGCCACCAAGGTGTGCTAGATTCAAAAAGTTCTTTTTACTATGGAAAGCTCTTTGTGTTTGGATCTTCTTCTTCTTTACTAGCGTTGATACCGCTTACGCGTACGTCGTAGAATTTTCAAGCATTACCCCTGTCGATCAGCTTATCAAGCTCTTCGTACTCACGCATTTCCGCTTCTCACTTTTTTTGTCTGCAAATGCGTCTCGCTTTTCTAATTTGATATAATCAAAGCCGGATGGGCTCTGCGCATAGTACAATTTTTTAACTGATCCCTATGTAGACCTACAATATCACCTTAAAGTGAACAATGAAACTATTATATAGAGAATTGACCTTAAAATTGACTAATTTTACATTTTACTAACGAAAAAACTGATTGATTGCTATGTGGAATAATTGACGTGGATTCGAGTACAACCGAAAGCATAATTTAATGCAGCGAATGATTGCCACATATTTTTATTGAATTATCCGAGGAACGCAATCAATATCCACGAAGGAAAGCTTGGTGTACAAATGAGCAAATCATGCGCTCAAATTACGAATTGTTGATTTGCTCGTAAAAAGTGTTGGCAGTACTAGTAGCGCAGAGAGAATGGCTGGAAAGAAAAAAATCTAATAAATGATATAATACACAGGTATTTTACATCAAAATTTGTAGAGCATGCAAAAATTGCCGACACCTCGCCACCGCCGATTTTGCCACACCAAGTCTGTGTATGCCACATTCATATTTTCATTTGCATACGGGTAGTATGGCCGTACATTAGCGACTCTTATGGTGGATTTGCAGATGTGAATACAACAGTACAAATGTGTGGCTGCGTGAACGAGTAATACGAGTGTCTGTTAATTGCGCAGGAATTTAGCGTAAAGATGGAAATGATCTGATATTTGCAACGTAATTTGTTTGCACACTTTTCCACATTAGCACACACATTTTTGTAGATAATAGTAGTATTTGTATTTGTATAACGTCATACATATAATTTAACATATGCATTAGCTCTGCAGTTGCACGCATGCGCAGATACTGGCAAATTGAATTTTAGATGGTTGCTGGTTGCGGCAATTGACTGTGAAACTCTACAACTTTTTCGCTAAATTGCAGTTAAAATTTAATAACAACATTACCAGTTTAGATCATTAATGCAAATATTTGCCAATTCGCAAATCTACTGCCCTA
Source organism: Bactrocera neohumeralis (assembly GCF_024586455.1). Taxonomy (NCBI): domain Eukaryota; kingdom Metazoa; phylum Arthropoda; class Insecta; order Diptera; family Tephritidae; genus Bactrocera; species Bactrocera neohumeralis. Next base: position 46,454,737 of record NC_065919.1, read on the forward strand.
TGTAGTTGAATTATTTTCTTAAACAAATTGCATGCTAAATCGATCTACGGTTTCGTTTTTCTATTATAGCAATATATCGAGCTAAAGCTAAAAAACTAATCATTTAGATCAGATAGTATATAATTTATAGGGTCTTCAATTTTGCCTTCTGGATATTATAAACTTCGTGGTAAGCTGCGGTTAACGTAGTAAAGCCTGTTCAAGGTACAATAAATGAAATCGGTATGTATATATATTTCTTAAACTTCAATAGAGCGAATATATTAATTAATGCCCTTTCAGAAAATTCTTCATCACATAGGGATAAATATAGAGGAGACGTGTTAACATATACATACATTATTATATATTGATTAGTCGAAAAAGTTTTTTCGTATTTCAAATCAAACTTCAACTTATTTTTTTTTCATATTTATACTAATAAATAAATAAACATATGTGCCATTTTGGTCGACCACTTTTTGCCATTTTTCCGCTGTAAATCGAAATTTCGAAATTTCCAGAGCGGAAGCGAGCGAACCATTGTTGTGCTACTCGAACTGATACAGCATCATCTCAGTAAACTTCACAAATTTCATTTGTTGCATTCTTCCCTTTTTATACTCTCGCAACAATGTTGCTAACGAGAGTAATATAGTTTTGTTCACATAACGGTTGTTTGTAAGTCCTAAAACTAAAAGAGTCAGATATAGGGTTATATATACCAAAGTGATCAGGGCGACGAGTAGAGTCGAAATCCGGATGTCTGTCTGTCCGTCCGTCTGTCCGTCCGTCCGTCCGTCTGTCCGTCCGTCCGTCCGTGCAAGCTGTAACTTGAGTAAAAATTGAGATATCATGATGAAACTTGGTACACGTATTCCTTGGCTCCATAAGAAGGTTAAGTTCGAAGATGGGCAAAATCGGCCCACTGCCACGCCCACAAAATGGCGGAAACCGAAAACCTATAAAGTGTCATAACTAAGCCATAAATAAAGATATTAAAGAAATCTGAAAATCTGAAATGAAATTTGGCACAAAGGATCGCATTAGGGAGGAGCATATTTGGACGTAATTGTTTTGGAAAAATGGGCGTGGCCCCGCCCCCTACTAAGTTTTTTTACATATCTCGGAAACTATTATAGCTATGTCAACCAAACTCTACAGAGTCGTTTTCTTCAGGTATTTCCATATACAGTTCAAAAATGGAAGAAATCGGATAATAACCACGCCCACCTCCCATACAAAGGTTATGTTCAAAATCACTAAAAGTGCGTTAACGCTGAACTTACTAACAAAAAACGTCAGAAACACTAAATTTTACGGAAGAAGTGGCAGAAGGAAGCTTTTCTTGTTTTTTTAAAAATTGAAAATGGGCGAGGCGTCGCCCACTTATGGACCAAAAACCATATATCAGGAACTACTAAACCTATATCAATGAAATTCGGTATATAATTTTTTCTTAACACCCTGATGACATGTACGAAATATGGCTGAAATCGGTTCACAACCACGCCTTCTTCCAATATAAAGCTATTTTGAATTCCATCTGATGCCTTCTTTGTATAATACGAGTATAAACATTAGGAACCAATGATGATAGCGGAATAAAACTTTACACAAATACGGTATTTGAAAAATATTTGACGGATAATGAAATTTTTAACTTTACCATGCGAAGTTTAAATTTCTTTGGTGACACCCGAACTCCCTTTCCAACATTGTTTATGACAAAAATTTAAAACTAATATAAGCATAGCGAACGACATTATTTTGACCAATTTTGAAAAGAGTAACATTTTTCTAACTTCCCAATTTAATTTTGATTAAATGAAGCTTAAAATCTCAACTTTCTAACATTTTATTTCCTTCAATGTTTGGTAACACATTGATATATAAGATATATATGAGATGACATGATTCTAAAATTACTTAAAATCCGTCTTTAATTTAATTTAGTCCCATAAACTCAATAAACTCACATTCGGCTCTTGGGTTGGTTTAATGCCGTACATGTCGACCAGAGTGCTATTCTCAACAAAATTTTGAGATGATTTTTCGCTTAACAAGGTTTCATCTAACGCTATTCTTTCTTTTAGCTTTTCATTCTCATGTTCACTAAAACTTTTCATTTCATTTCAGAAAACCTTAACCTGCCTTGTATTGCTCCCGCTCACCACTCTATTGCACATTGCCGCGTGCGCAGAGGATGAAAGCTCCACAGAGACCAATGAAATAATTCCACGAGAAGCAATTGGAAAATTAGACTACTCCGTAAGACAAGCTCTGTTACGTGCCATAGATAAGTTGGAGCGAGAAGCGGCCAATGACGACTACGACGAAGAAGATGCTGAAGATCAGAATCCCACTGTCGAGGAATCGCCAACGGTACAAGATACCAACGAGCTCGCCTCGAATAACAGCAGCACTGTTTCTACCACCACTTCCAAGGATGAAATACTCGAGGAGAGTACCAACAAGGCCGACGTGCATCCAACTGTACAATTTTACACCGCCATTTTCGATGAGAAACACGCACACGAACAATCACTGGCCTCGTTCATCGATCGGTCGCACTTCTGGAAGAAGGCAAACAAAGCAAAAGCTAACTCAGACACAGCGGCGATTGACAATGCTGACACCGTAGCGCACGCTTCCAGCACATTCGAGAGTAGTCGACAGAGTACGCGCAGTGTCAGCAACGGACACAGTTCAAATAACGCTGTGCGTTTGAATGAAATTTCCGGAGAGAATTCGGATGAAGTGAAGTTTGAGATACGTAAGACGCACGGACTTGCAACGCCGTCAACATCATCCACGACTACAACGACGACGACCACAACAACAGCACGTCCTCGCACAACACGCCGTCCACGGCCTACCACCACCACTACAACAACAACAACCACGCCCCGTCCCACGCACAATGAGGACGGTGAAAATATCGAAGTGGTGGAGAAAGATGACATACGCATACAGGAAGCGCCGCTAGTGACCGCATTCACCGTCGATCTGGATGAACGCGGCGCAGCCAAGAATGTTATACCCATTGTGGATCAACCGAAGATACAGCGACCACTCAATGTCCCTCAGTCATTCCCTGCTGGACCCACTATATCGAAGCTAAATGTTCTGCCCACAAATCCGCTGTCTGCTGTGCCACAGAGTGAGGCAGTGTACAGTAATGTTGGACTTGTGGCACCCACTCAAGCAACCAACATTCTAGCGGCTTCAACAACACCGTTTACTAATATTCTGCCAGTGAACAATTTTAATACGGTAAGTATGAGGGGGTCTAGACCCTTCGTCTGCTATGTGTGCCATGCTCAGAAGGGGAAGAACTAATTTACAATGACACTAATCGTGAAGTGTATTTCAACCGGGGAATAGTTTTTGCTTTCTGCATGAATGAATTTTTGTGTACGATCAACATTTCAAAACAGTAAAATCTTGGCGATCTCACTGAAAGTGCCATCCCATTTTTTGGAGTAAAAATATCACTGTGGAACATTTTTGGGATTATTGTCTGGGGGGTGAGAAATTCCAAGTCAGGGTGATGGTCAGTATAGTAAAACCGTCAAAGGGTTTGGCGTTCGTATGTGTCAGTTTTTTTATGACCTTTTAAATTTTTTCCTTATCTTGATGTTTTTTCGCTTAGTTGTAACATTTTGGCAAAAACGTAGTTTAACATAACTCGATATGTCTCAACATATAAAAAAAGGGGAAATTTCAGTACTGATTTTGTTCAAACATACGATATGTACTTCAACCAAAATGTTATAGTGAACGAAAATTGGGTACCAAATATAGTGTGTAAAAGCTGCTGCAACCGTCTAATAGATTGGAAAAATAGAAAACGTGAAAGTATGCCATACGGTATCCCAATGACTTGGATTAAGTCAGTTCAGTTTATATGGCAGCTATATGTCGGCCGTTACGACAAATGAACAGCTTCTTGAAGAGAAAATGACGTTTGCAAAATTTCAAAAGGATATCTTAAAAACTGAGGGACTAGTTCGTATATATACAGACGGACAGACAGACAGACGGACATGGTTAAATCGACTCAGCTCAACATACTGATCATTTATATATATACTTTATAGGGTCTCCGACGTTTCTTTCTGGGTGTTACAAACATCGTGACAAACTTAATATACCCTGTTCAGGGTATAATGACATTAGAAAGAACTTGTTGATGAATGCTTATAGGCTATAACAGATGAAGTTCGAGACCAGCCATGTTTCACTTCCATACAACAGTGTTGATACGGGAAGGAAATATTCTCAGCTTTGTGCTTCAGTAGATTTGCGAGCTTTCTCACACCGATTGTAGTCGTCCAAATTCTTCTCTTGATCATCCGTTGACATACTCTTCCGCTCCCCCGTCATTTTATATAATTTTTTTGAGGTACAAGAAAATGTCAACATACTCGATTTCAAGTAATTGTCAATATTTATTCGGCTTCTGCTGAAGTAATGGACTCTCATGAACTTTGCTTTTGTGATGTTTATCTCAACTCCAACAGTGCGTGCCATTAACTACTACTGACCCTTTGTAGTAGTAGGAAAATGATATCTGCAAAGAACAAACCGTGCTCATGACGTCCTCTAGAATGATAACCATTTGTGTTATGCAAATTATCGTGTGGAGGACAAACGCTTTCTTAAAATCGACGAACAGCATGTAAAGCGTGGATCAGTACTCCAACAACTGCTCGAATTCAAGTATATATCAAATAAAGGCTTTGAGAAACTGTATTCTGGCGGCACAATGCGAATCTTGTCGACCTTAAAGGCAAGGTATAACTCTGGAAGGCCAGTTGCAGAATAATGGATTTTTTACTGAAAACTCCACACTAACTTTATCGAGTGAAGATTTCACAAGCTCTCTTGAAGTACTAAAACCAGCGACATCAACTATGAGTGCCTCAAAGTGCGCCTTGATTCTAGTAGAGTCCATAAAAAGTCAAACTATGCGATTCATCGTCCACTTAAACACCGCTTATGTATAAAAAATAAATAAGTAATAATTTCCTTAAATACTTTCTTTTTAGCAGCCAACTTCCCAAACCGCTGTCGGCGCCAACGGCAATCCGAGCCAAGAAGGTGTAAGCAATTACCTAATCGAACGACAACGACAACTCGAACAACAAATCTATCAGCTAAAACTACAAGCACAACAACAACAAGACCTAATATTGCGTCAATTAAAATTGCTGGAGGAGCAAACGAAATTGAATGGCGCGCCGAACCCCACCGTGCAATCATTGCCGGCGACGACTACACAGACCTTTACACAACCTATACAGCAACAACAACAACACCAAGTACAACCGCATTCGCAATTAGCTGTACAGCCAACACAATCTGTGCCACTCTCGCCACCCGCGGTGCAACAACAACAATCGCAAGTGGTCAGCTTCACCATACGCCCGTCCGTGGAATTCGTGCCGAACACGGTCGCCCAAAGTAGTCCATCATTTTTCAACACTTTCCCCGTCGATCAGCAATTACCGTTACGCGAGCGTGTTAATAACTTTGCGCACGGCGAGCAGCGCAACAATTACACGCCGAATATTTTGCCAGTGACACAACAACAATTGCCCATAAATGACCCGGTGCAAAAAGTTTTTCAAAATTTGCAAAACCTGCAGAGCCAAAATGGCAATCCGACGCAGCCGCAAGCGACAAATGCTGCCACCTCGGTGCAAATACAGGCGTCCAATCAATTTAAATTCGCACCCACCTTTCCGACCGTGGAGACACCGTTAGAGGTGTCACTGTTCCAGGCGTTGCCCCAACACAATCCCCAGCGCTTCCATCAGCCACAGCAGCAGCAGCAACAACAAGCGCCGCTAGTGCCAGGCTTTTTGAGTCAAGCGCTTTTGGAACAGCAACAACAACAACAGCAGCAGCAACAGCAACATCGCTCACGCTTATTCCGCCAGGAGGCAGGCACGTCCAATTTCGGCCAAAAGCCGTCAATCACACAATTTTCATCGGTCCAATCTGTCATACCCGCGTCAATACTGAGCCAACAACAGCAGCAGCAGCAACAACAACAGCAACAGCAAACGCTAGATAATCAAAATTTCTATCGGCAACATTTGGATCCGCAAATTAGCAATCAACTGCAGCAAAATGCACAATTTTACCAACAACAGCAACAACAGCAGCAACTGCAACAACCACCAGGTAAAATCGCAAGCACAGTGAGTAGTAGCACTAACACCATCCTTAGCACCATTAGTAGTAGTCTTAGTAATAACATTATCCATAGTAGTCGCCTTAGCAGCTTAAATAACAGTAACAGAGGCTCCGCGCATTCTAGTTTTAGCACCTTAAGTAATTCGCCGAGTAGTCTTAGCGGCAATAAGCCGCCGCACATTTCTTCTGCACGTAGCTTAAGTAGTAAAGATAAATTTCACTATACAAATTTTGAAGAACTAAAATTAATCGGTAATGTTTTAGCACTAAACCGTGGCATTAACAACTTTGCACCGCCAACTTCACAAAACCTACCCTTCGCTGGACGCTTCTAAGTGTGGCACGTACCCGTAGCCGTAGCCGTACGAATGTACGATCCACAAACACCATCTAGCTAGCAATGCACCGCGCTTTTAACTTGCCACACCAGTCAACCACATGATGATGTCCTTCTGATGTAATGGAGTCCTGCGCAGCCATCATGTCACCTAGACAACGTAATAACAACTCAATGGCTTCAATAGGAAAGTAAAATGCACATGTCCAATAGCAGCAAACTTTCAGCACAACTAACAAAATGTAATTAACAAGCAAAATGCACTGCAATGAACTTGTGAAACACTTGTAAATAATTCGGTATATCTATGTACGTAGTAAAAAATACTTTATTAAGTCAAGGATTTTTTATTGAAAACGAGAATATCGAGGAATATCAAAATATAAAATACAATATCATTATTTGATTTGGTTTAGTTGAGCATGACGCTTCCAGACCTTATATATTTGGTTTGAATGTGAATGAATTTAATTCTAATATACATATGTTATTAGTTGAGTAGTTGAGTACCATGTTCAAAATCCTAAGCCTAATCTATAAATCTATGAAAAAAGTGAAACATGTTGTATTTACCGTCTTAGAACTAGTGAACAACTCAACTAAATCTAGTACATACATACATACAGGTCCGACTTATCGAAGGCAACATTTCAGCAACAGCAACTTAAGAAACATATTTTTAAAGATAGATTCTAAGCCATCCCGATTAAATATAATTTGAAAGTCATCCCTTAATATGTTGGTCAAAATCTATGAACTATTTGTGCACAGATAAGAATGTTACTACACAATGTGACAAAAAAGTATCTGGAAATTGTAAATAAAATGCTAAATATTTTATTATTCATCAATATTTCTTTTGTCGCCATCAGATTTATTACTCTTATGCTAACGATTTTTCTTCCAAACACTTTTCATAAGCATTTTTTGGTATGGCCTTGAGCTCCTTTAGCCAATTTTGTTTTATCTCTTCGATCGACTGAAAACAGGTTCCAAGGAGCAGCAATTTCAGTTTGGGGAACTAGAAAAAAACACACTAAGCTAAATCTCATTGCGTTTTTGGACTTAAATTCCTGTAAAATCAATGAATTGTTCTTCCACTATACCGACCGGTTTCGACAGATGTTCTAAGGCAAACGCCTAAATATGGCCAAACAGAACTACTTATTGACCGTCTGTCTCTCAGGAACAAATTCACGATGCACCAAATCACCAATATCAAAAAAAAATCAACGAAAAATCACCTTGATTTTTGAGCGGATTTAGCGTTGTATTTTTTTTTATTTCGGCTCGTTTTTTTTTCTCCGTTCCGATGATTGTTGACCTTGATTGCATGTCAAACTCATAAATCCATGGATCATCGGTAGTTATAATGCTGTGTGTGAATGTGGGATTGGAATTCGCACAATCAGGCATGTTCAAAGGACCTGTTAATCATGCTATTTTTGGAAAGAATTTGGCATTATTGGCATGAGTCGAACAAGAACGCGTTTCATATCCAAAATATGCACCACTATCATTCGAGCGGACTCGCGAGAGATGTCGAACTCTCTTGCCACTTTCCTGACGATTATCAAGCACCATATCTTTAACTTTTTAATATCTTCAGCAGTTGACGTTCTTTCGACCGCTGTTCAAGTTGTTACCTTCATCACTAAGCAGAAATAAATAGCAATGAAACATGGCTCTTGGGAAACAAATTGTACCGGAGCAAGTTTTCTATAAGTCCAATCAAGAAACTTTGTAAAGCATATTATACAACCTTTCCAAATATACTTTGGTTATTCTAAAATGAATAAAGTTGGTAGCATTTATCAAGATATATATCTTTCACAAACACATCAAAATAAATCGAAAGAATTTGCATATATTAAAAATTTTAAGCTTTTATTGACTATGGCTTGAGTTATATCGGAAGAGTGTTATGCATTTATATTTCCTCGTATTTGAATAAATTGAAATAATGTTGCACGATTTATTAATTGCATGTACTATTTTCAAAAATACTCTGGCAAATATTGAAAAATATTAGCAGAATACTTGCATATCGTCACCTAAACTGCAAAACAGCGTATCAGGAAAAAAATCGACAATCACTGCCAGATATAATAATAACCAATATATAACCATTTTATAACCAAAACTCAAATTTCGGTTCAAATTGTGTGGTTTCTATTATATCGTTTTTCTTTCGTCTGTAGGCTTATGTAAGGTGATGTTACGTTATTTTGCATTTTAGGTGACGATATACATATGTATATGAAAAGTAACAAGTGAGTAGGTAGCACCTTTGTACTCCCTTATATACTTGAAGAAGTTACTTTTGGCACTAAAATTGCACACAGGTCCATGGATTAATAATCAGAGTCTTCTGCAAATTCACTACTCAACCATTTCTACAGCAAATTGTATCAGTATAATATCAAACAGAATTTATTAAATGTAATTTCGGCAGTAAAAACATTGATTATTTTCAAAAAAATTTATGTTCGTTATTATAAAAAAGTGTTGTACTCACAGGTAGAAGTGTTGAAAAAAAAATAGTCTAATTTGCATGATCTTGGTGGCCAACTTACGGGTCCAAGCCAATAAAATGGCCACGAAAATTTGTTAATTATGTAAAATCTTTGAAAAAAATAAATGATTCCACCAGCGTACAAACCACACCAAACAGTGCATTTTTCGGGACATAACGGCTTCTGGTTGCTCTTCACCCCAAATGCGGCAATTTTGCTTATTTACGTAGCCATTCAACCAGAAATGAGTCATCGCTGAACAAAATAAACATCTAATTTCAAAAAATCATTTCATAAATTTTAAATATTTCATAAATTTTGTAACTATTTTCGAAATCATTTTAAATTTAATTGTAAATTTGTTATTATTTTTTATTGTTCATTTAGTTTTAAGTTTTGTTTGTAAAATATATTTCTACTTTATAAGTAATCAACAAACATTGTACAATTATGACTAAAACAATGGAATTAAAAATTGCATATACATTTGTTTTTGTTTTGTTAATTAATGACTACATTAGATAGAACACTTTGACTTTGCGCGACATTTCACTTTCCGCGTGTAATACTGAAGAACTGCGATACAATGAGCGCAGGCCAAGCTTACCAATAAATGATTGGCTTTGACAAATATTAACTTTTGCTTAATTAACATCGGCAAAAAGCAAAAACATTTCAAGCAATTGGAATGACACAAATTGTTTAAGGTATATAAATGAAAGCAAAATGGGCCAGCAATAAGCTAATGCACAAGCGTCAGAAGTTCCGAGTTGAATGACTTTAATCAACATAGTTCCAAAATTTTTAAGGTCAAAGCAATGCGTTCTATCTGATATGGTAATAAGCATCACATAAATTTAAAAGCGATATGTATTTATTTTTTATAAATAAATCATTAGATAATAAAGAAACATTTTATATTCTTCATTGCTGAATTATTAAAAAGAAAAAGTGAGTACAAAAAATTAAAAAAAAAAACAATATTTGTTATCATTTGAAAGAACATTCTTCGGCTTTTATTTTTGAAGATTATCTCTTTTCTATGTTGACCAAGGCTACTCCTCAGATGGTCCAACCGTTGAGTTCAATTTTCGTAAACTCGTTCGAACATTTCGAATCGAAGCGGGTTTGTCCGCATAGACTTTGGACTTTACATATTCCCACAGGAAACGGTGTGATATCACACGAGCTGGCCAATAGAACGACCCCAAACGTTAATTATCTGTTCAGCGAAGTGTTCCTCAATAAATCTATTGATTGATGCGATGTTGAAACCAAATGCCAAGATCGTCTCAAAAGCAGCAAATTTGCTTGTTTACGCATCGCTAAACAAAATTTGGCTCAAAAACTGCGGATCTTTTGAAACTTTTTAAGAACCCCAATAGCGGAGCGAGGTCGTTCGGGAAGGTCGAGTTGCTTTAGTTTTTGCACAATGTACGCTTTTAAATACAGATCTTGACGAAAGTGCGCCAAGTCATTCCATACGTCAGTCCACGTTGCTGCGAACGGCACCGAATCGACTCTCCATAGCCTTCGACTCTCTCGGCTAAACTTCTTCACTGTGTTCAGGGCGTGATCTATTAGGTCGATTTTTGTGCACTAATGAATAGTCGATCTCCAAATGGGTGATGGTGTTGTGAATAGTGCTCTCACTATATACAGTTGATCTTGTTCTAGTGGAAGTGGAAATTAGTCGGTTATCACACATAGGGTTGAACAATCTCGATTACCGTCAAAGCAAACGCAAAGAAGAATGTTATATGACAGATTAAAAAAAAAAAAAGCTTAGAATAAAATTACAATATATAGTTATAGTTTGTTCCGTAAATCATCAAAGCGCTGACATTGTTTTCCTGGGACTTGGGGGACCCTATAATATATAAATATATATATATATATATATATTAGCATAGACGATCGAATCAATTTACCCACGTCCTTCTTTCCGTCTGCCCGTCTATATAAATGTTAGTTAGATATCGATCTAAAATGTGAAGACGTTCTTTTCATCCTAAGACGCTGCTGAACTGGCGTAACCGCCGAAGTCGGTCACCTAAAGCTGCCATTCTTACTTACCGATCAACGTTATACAATATAACATAAATTTTTATGATACACATATATTTTTTCCTTATTAAATAACTTTAATTCGGCTTGAAAGTTGTTTATAACAAACAAAGTCGCTATAAATTACAAGTACAAATTGTCTGTTGGAGACAAACCGTTGGCCGGGTACACTTTTAGATTTAGTTACATACAAAATTCGGTACAGCTGAATATAACTTCTTTACTTGTTTCCATTTCCATTTCGATTTCTTATTATTTTATTAGTTTAGGCTAGTACATATATTCTCCAAAATATTATATATCATAATTATGAACATGCAATACTTAAGATTTGATGTCTCAGTTAAAACAAAATGGCTGATTGGGTACATCTCCAGTACCAAATGGTTGTGGTATTTCAATAATATTGTACAATATTATAAGCATACCTCATGTCTCAAATGTAGCACACTTTTAGGCGTTAAATACTTGCGACTACAGATTTTCGGTTTGAAAATGTTTTAATATTAAAATAAGTTAAAAATGTATTATTAAATATTTTTGGGAGAAAAATAATCAGAAATCTTACAACTTTTAAGTGAGTGATTGTTTGCAACTTGTCCACCTCGACTCCAAATGATAAATGGAAACAAAGAATAGCTAGTACAGAGTGGCGCACGAAACGTGCTACAAAAACACACCGTAACTTTTTTAAGCGATTACACTTCATTTATTTTGATTTTATTGTAAAACAAATTTTATTTTATATAAATAATTATTTTCAAATATATTGACCTTAAATGCTCATCCACGCATAAGCGACACGTAATCAGAAAATCATTCATTGCGGCCTTAAGAGTTGAAGTGGAAATTGAAGTAATTATCGATTTAATGGTCTGCTTCAATTCAGTCAGATTTCTGGGTTTTGTTTTGTACACATCTTGCTCGGCATAACGCCATAAAAGTTTTTGGTGCAGTCAGGTCAGATGATCTTGCGGGCCGGCGGAAATTTGTCAATACATCTTGATGAAACTGCGCGCAACCCAGTAACTCGTTCTGGGTAAAGCTGCGTCTAGTGGATTAGTTTTGGATTTGATCCTCTCCATATATGGCAATTTTGCTTGTTTACATCTCCGTTTAGATCAAACGCTCATGACGCCCATCAGATATTAACAGGCAATTTATAAAGTTATTCGATCATATTTTGGCAAAATTTCATGTGAATATGCAAATATAGACGATTAAACCGGCTTGTCTTTTGAACTTTGTACGGAAACAGTTTTAACTCATAATGAGTTATCCGTTGCGCCGATAAATTACTAGTCGAAACTCTGGGATTTTACTGAATTGACGATGCAACATACGGATCTCGATGGTACGACCTTCTTGCAATACTTCCACCTTCGGCAAACATTTTTACCAACCTCAAAATGGACCATCTACTCTGAGGAGTGCCGCCAAGATCCCGTTTGAATTACCTTTGGACGGAAATGACGAACTGCTAAGCATCCTACCGGTACTGTCCAAATTGGTATCCCAAGCATTCATTTAACAGAAACTTAAATAATAACCTACCAAAAAGAAGTAAATCGATTACTCACACAGAAAAAAAGTTATTAGGTTTGTTTTGTACCACGATTTGTGCGCCAGCCTGAATATAAAAGGCAGAATAAAACAAGAAAAAACGTTAACTTCGGCTGCACTGAAGCTAATATACCCTTCACAGGTGCATTTATTTTAGTAACTATGTCTTCAGTTTGTATGGAAGCTATATGCTATAGTAATCCGATCTCAACCATTTCTTCGTATATTATATTATTACCTTAGAAAATAATCTCCTTAAATACTCATTCACACCTTTTAAAATTAATTCCTTTTAACTCAAAAATTGGCTCTTATTAAAATTTGTTAAATAAAAAATATTAAAATTATTTTCACGCATGAACTCTTTTGACCAAACACATGCTTGATTCATCCGAAAAAAATATGTATTTAAGGCTAAAATTGGAGGATTATCTTTCATTTCCGTGTCGATTTTTTAAAGTCTATGCCAATATACTTTAATCATGAACTATTAAAACATTTTTATGTTTGATCTGCACTTTATTTAAAATATTATGGATTTCGAGAGGGTTATGTAAATTAAAAAATAAAAAATCTCGTGCTTTAAACTTAAAAAAAAAAAAACGTTTTTTTTTTGCTGACTATTCAAAATATTAAAAATTTCGTCGACAATTTGCTGAACTTAGCAAAATATCTTATAATAATTCTTTAGGCCCAATTACTCATCAAACCCTCCTAAAAATTCTCCGTATCAGCACAAATTATGCCCGATTCCCGTAATTAATGCACCTACCATTTCCGAACTAGACTAGATCAGTGAAATTTGTTGAAACAATCATGTAATTATGGTCCAGACATGATTCCCTCATGCTTCCTTAAAAAATGTGCCAAATATATATACCAACCCTTAACAAAACTATTTGATGTATTTCTTAAACAAGGCTTGTTTCCATCAATATGGAAAAAGTCATTTATAATTCTTTACATAACAGTCGATTTAGGTCATCCATTGATAACTATAGAGGAATAGCAAAGTTGTCAACAATATCTAAACTTTTTGAAGCTACTATAACGACGACGGATTTCTCCACTCCTTTCTTGTTCACAGCACGGTTTTCGCAAAGGGAAATCTACAGTAACTAATTTGCAGGAAATTGTAACACATGTATCAACGGGCTTTAGACAGAATAAGCATACTGAAATTATATACACAGATTTTAGTAAAGCTTTTGATAAAGTAAACCATTCAATTCTTTTGAATAAACTTGATCTTCTTGGTTTTCAACCAAAATTTCTAAAATAGGATGCTTAGTAATAGAACTCAACAAGTTATATTTAACTGGTTCTGATTTAATTAATGTCCCTTCAGGAGTTCTTTAAAGCAAACATCTTAGTCCAATTCTGCTTTTATTTTATTATTTATTAATGATATGTATATCACCTGTTGTTATGTATTCAAGAGTCGACATATAACGACGATATAAACCTTTTTAAATCATAAACTTTAAATAGTGAAAGATGTTAGTTACAAACAGACTTAAACATTTTAGTTTTTTGGTGTGTTAGAAATGATATGCCATTGAATCTTCAAAAATGTAAAACGATGTGCTTTTTCCATAGAATTTATTAGCATGATTTTGTCGAACCACTCTAGCACATAGCTAACATATTATCAACGATCAAGATCAAGTTTTTGTATGGAAACTTTATTAACTGTCAAGGATATTACAGATTTGGTGCAGCCAATGATGTTCTTTCCTGTTCTTCATAAAGGGTGTTTTTTAGACATGTCGTTTTCAAGAGGAACTAAGAGAGAAGAACTTACTTTTATGTTTACATAAAATGTTTTTGAGCAAGTGACCGCTGCGGCTGTTTCGAATAAATTCTCACCAGGAGACTAAATATTCGATCACTTTTTGAAGCAATGAGAGCCGCATGTCAGCAATCGCTTGCCGAATTTTCTATTTACAGTCGTCAATCCTCTCGAGCATAACCGCGTAGACAACCGATTTAACATAATCCACTATCTTGATGGCCACGCCACAGGCTACGAGAATGCGCTCACCAAAAATTTCCTTCAATAAGTTGATTGCTGTGTTGGAAACAAAGGTTGTCAAAATCAACATTCTCCAATTCAGGCACGAAAAAGGCTTATTTTTTGAAGAAGTTTTGATTTAACGGCGTCACAACAGTAGCTTGAGGTTAATCATTATTCTAAATACGGTAATTTATGTAGTACTATTATGTCTAGTATTGACATATATGTACATCTGTATAGCTTCATATTTGAAAGAAGTGGAACGTTAAAATATGCTATACTGCTTTTCTTTATTTACCGACTTCGATTTGTGGAATTTGTGTCCGAATTAATCGCTATATTGGTTTCTCTTTGACACATATATATATATGTTGTAACTATGGTATATAACTATAAAAGTCTTACAAAAACTGTTACTGAAAAACAAGCAACCAATATTTTGATTTTGAACTTGAAGAATGTTCATAGAAGGATAAAACTTCATCACAGAAAGAAATTTACTTTTAAGCAAGACGTCTACAAGTATGACCACGGCTTTGATAGAAAGCCAAGTAAACAAAAGTTCGTGCAAGAAACAAAAAATAACATACAATTTGAATTCCCTTGAAACTTGATTTCAGTAACCAAAGGCATTCTTGTTTTATCTGCCTATAAAGTATGTTTAGGACTTAAATTAGAGAATTTTATTGGGTTAGTGAGAAGGGGTTTGAAATACTTTCCAAATACTTTAAATATGAACTATTACACTTCTTTTTTGTTCAAATCTCAGCAATCACACTTATTTTGCGCATACTTCAAACACCGTTACTCATCCTTCAGGCCGATAATTTATGCTTTCTTAAACAGGATCACATCGAAATTCAATCATACTTTCAGTCGTGACAACAAACATTTCCTTAATTGCAAAATAACGTAACAACATTTTCGAAAATTTACAGTGGCGTGAATGAAACACGAAATAAAATGGAAGAAGAGTGAAAAAAATTTATATTAGTTAAAACTGGTTTATATCTGAGCGCAGAACCTGAAAATGTTAGACATATGTAATATTATGTATGCAATTTGAAGTAGTGAATCGTAATCAATAAGATACTCAACTACGAATTATTTGATGATACGTTATTTTGCATTTTAGGTGACGATACGCTGTATAAGTAGTGCGGTCACCAACTTCTGTCGTTTTATAATAAATACAAAAAAATTAACGGCTCGAAGAACATCTAAAACTTATATCTTGCGAGACCATGGCTTTTATTTTGAATATGATTAAGAAGAATTAAGATGGGATCACGATTTGCAATTCGTGATTACTTTGCCATTTCGCTTATTTATCAGAACGCGATTTACTAACAGTGCCACACATTAAACCGAATTCTCTGTATGTTCTTAGCTTCATGCACAATGTGAGATTTTACACTTCATTTTTACAGGTTATCCACACGATTTTAATTCAAATATTGGAAAAACAAAAATTTAAAGAAAAAACTATATTTTGGAAAATTCAAATTTATTATTCAACTTAGATAAAATCGAGAGCTGTATACCGGTTATAAAAATCAACATTTCAGAACTTTTAGCCTGATTAAATTGCGATTTATTTTCACAGACCATACCTTGAGTTATAAGAACCGGAGGCCAGCCATCGAGGAATACGGTTGATTTGAAATAAATTGGTAGTAAATTCGTGAAATTTCGGCTTTGGTTCCATTGGTTAGTGAGATTTTGACTATCCATATATTCATTTACGGCATCTTTTGAGGGTAGCTGACTCAATTTACTTTTGCTATACCTGACACACAGTTCGGATGAAATTTGACAATACCCATTTTTTCTATGATCAGAAAAACATAAATAGATGTGTCACTCAAGATGTTATAACTCAAAAACCGATTGTCCACAAGAACATTTATAAATATCGAATAGGAATATTTCGTTAACACAAGTAAATTCAAAATATTATATTGAAGCCCAAAACTCCGAACACCAACACTCGTGAGTGAGTCCGTGTCCGATTTGAAACCAATTGCTATACGTAGGATAACTTTTTTATTTCGGGATTAGAGAACTTAAACCATTTTTGAATCATCGAAATTCGCTTTATCGTTTTTCAAAATATTCTTCATTAAGGTCTATACACTTTTGCAAGCATTTTAAATAATTTTCGAATCACTTTGGCCAATTTGATCGAAGTATATCCAAAACATGCATTCTGATCCTATTAACCGCTTCATCAGGTGTCAAAAAACCTTGTCCAAGCTATGAGGAGCGTATTTTTTACGAACGGGAATGAAACGAACATTCAGTCCCATGTTAGGACTATACGGTGGATAATTAATCAAATTGATGTTCTCAATACTCAAAAATGCAATTGTTTTTTCGGTTGGTTTTCTTAATTTCTTGAAAGACAACTGGTAAAAGAATGATTGTGTATCACTCAGAATTTACTGTTCTGACTTGTTCTAGTAGTATGATTGCGACATATTCAGTTTCCTTAAAACAAAGACAAGCAATAATTTTCTTGAAAGTACTTCGTGCGCGAGCAACTTTTGTTGGATTCCGCTCAGTTTGAAACATCTACAAGTATACAGTCGACTGCTGTTCACTTTCGAGCGAATACCCATCAATCCACTTTTCACCATCTGTCACGATTTCATAAAAGTGTTTCGCAGCACCGTTATCGTATTTTTTAACACTTCCCTCGACCAATTGACCCGAGCCTTCTTTTGAAACAACAATATTGGGGTATCCACAACCTCGATTGAAATCAAAATGCCATCAAAAACGCTGGTCCTTTAAAGAGCTTCATCGAGCGGCCCTTTGTCAAAATGATCTAAGCATGTTTAACGTCAAAGGTGTCAAACTTTCCAATATTACATGGGTTTCTTCGGGTAAGAAAAACCTTATTTTCATAAATTTTTTCTCATATAAAGTATGAAAAATTTGTTTAAAATTTTATTATATTTTAAACTTGGCCAATTCGACGCCATTTCCGGTGACCACTCGGAAAAAAGATGCGCCCGCGTTGGCAGGATAACTTCTTACAGGATCATCTAAAGTGAAAGAATACGTGTTTTAATTAAAACCTTAAGTTATAATTTGGACAAAGGTAAAAAAAACTAAAAAATGGATTTTTAGCAGACTTTTTTTCAAAAACACTTAAAATTTAAGTGAAAATTGCACGACATTTTTTTTTTTCAAATAGCAGCAATCGAAAAAGAAATCCTTCGTCCAAGTCCTTAGGAATTGTATATCGATATTAGCAACCGACTACAGAAACACAGTTTCGAGAAAAACGCTTTTTAAGAGGCGCACTTAGCATAGCTAGCCTCGAGCGCTCAAGTTCTCAAGGTCGTATGCCCGAAACTATTACTCGCATCAACTTAAAAATTTAAGAGAATGTTTTGTAAAAAAAAATGGATTTTTGAAACCGTTTGCCCATGTAAGCCCTTGAGCATTTTGACGGCAAAAAATAAAACGAATTGGTTTTTTATTTAGATTTTTTCAATTTCATTTTGGTTTATTGCACAAATACTCGTACAATGTACATTACTAAATTTGTTTATTTTTGTTGTTTAATTATTTGAGTAGTAATTTGTGGGTAGTTAATCTAATAAATGAGAGAATTTAATAGAATTAGTTAGAATTACAGTTTACGATTAAACTAAATTTAGTTATGAACATAAAGTGCCGTTAGCACTTAACACTTTACAAAGCACTTCCATTATATGTACTGTATATATATTAGTCACATATTTTTTTCATTTTTTAATTGTTAATATTACTTTTTTTATTTTTTTTTCATTCGCTAATTACAAACATACATACATTTTCACTTACAATATTAACCCACTATAGATAAAATAGCATATGAATCAAACAATATACATACATTGGTAAATATTCTGCATGTCGAAACGATTCAACACGCAAACACAAGCATAAGGTCCACCAAAAATTAAAAAATAAATTACAATGCAACTTTTATACATACATTACACTTAAACTAGTTTGACAATTTCACAAAATATTCAAAAAAAAAAAAATCGCAAACTCAAATCAAGCAAAGAGCAAACCAAACACAGCAGCTCGGCGCAGCAATAAAACACGATTTGGAAATAATTTCATTTTTCACTAACAGTAAGTTGAAAGTTTTCAAAAATTTATAACAGCCGCACGCACACATACATATATATATATATGTATTTGTTGGTATGCGTTGCAGCTCATTTCATACGCATTTCACTTGCATTTTTTACACTTATATTTACAGTTATTATTTATGCACACTTCTGCTTTTTTTAATATTATCTATAACTAAAACAACAAAATATTTGCTCCTTTGCTTGTTTGCTTGCAAACTCAAATTGTAGCTAATTCAGGCAGACTTAACAAAAATAATATGTTTCCCTCTTCCTTTTATACAGATTCTAACTGTTTTGCAGTTTTCAAGTGAAATTAGTTTCGCACAATTTATGTATAGTATATATAAATATATGTATATCGTTCATAAATAAGTAGCGAAGTTGTGTATAAATATTTATATGTATGTAAATCATATTTCAATATGCAATATTTTTATAGTAACTACTAATAATATTTATGTGGATTGCCATCATTCAATATAAATTACAACAAAACATTATAAAATCGAGCTCAACAAAAACGCAAGCCTTCCAATATATTAAAATATAATAATAATGTATAAAAAAATTAAATAAATAAGAAATAATGTAAATGTTTTAGCAAAATTAATCGCATGCGATAAATTTTTCGCTTGTAGCATATACAAGAGCAGCTGCTTAACTACTTTACATTTAGTTATGTTTTTAACAAAAATAAAAAGAAATTTAATTACAACTAAGATCGCTACGACATCTAGCGTCTAATTTGGGTATTTTTGTTTGTTTTTGCTATTTTCGCTGGTGTGTCGAAAAAACTATTATAGCTTGGTTACAATGCAATCGGTAAAGTCTTGGGTGTGTGAAAACCCTTTCAGGTCCAAATTCAATTTCTACAAAAAAATTGTATACGATTTTAGCATAAACGCCAGCATGCGCTTTTTCGGCGACTTAAAACTATATTCATAATATAATATCTACTTTCCTTTGCAATTATGCAAATACTCAAGTTTGTACAGCATATTAATTTAACAACTAAAATAAAAAAAGCTAAAAGATATCTTAACCACTTCGTGATACCTTCTAAGCCTTGATAAAACTACGAGTAAGGCACAATTTTTGTTTCTCTTGGTTATGTGTTATCCTGTAGCGGATATTCAATGTACAATGCATAAATATATATAAACGACGATCTAAAGTAAAAAACGAAAATAATATATACAACTATAAAATATACAGTTAAGCAACGCGGTGTGGCTTCAAACTTCCACACCGTAATTGCGATCGACCACGTAGTCGTAGCGGTCGTCTTTCTGCTCGCCATTGGCGCCATTGCTGTTGTTGCTGTTTACGTGCGCCTTTGCAGCCGCCGCACTTGTGCTCGGCAATGACATGTCCGCATTGGTGACGTTCAATTTTGCCGCTTCCGCTGCTGCTGCTGCGGCCGCAGCTGCTGTGCTCTTGGCCGCGTTCAATTCTCGACGACTGACTGCGATGCCCAAATGATTCTCACTGAGATTCTTATTTCGATTATTGCTGGCCACGAGCGCTGTATTGATAGCGATTGCTGTTTCGCGTGCCTTGTCCTCCTCGTCGTCCTCCTCTTCGTCTTCCTCTTCGATCAGATCGGCATCGGGCAAAACGTAGTCGGCGCGATCTGGTAAGTCGGGCACTGGTAGGCCCTTGCGTGTGAAGAAGGTCATTTTCTCTCTGCGAAAAGGAGCATATGAATTGCAATTTAGTATTTTTTTTCAAACGAGCTGTTAATTTAAAAAATATTTTTAAAGTGATAGGACAAAATTTTCACTCACTTGAACGACAACAAATCGGGTGATCCCTTCGGCACCTTGGTTTTGCGCAGCTTATGAATTTCTTTGGCAGTTTTCATCAAAAGCTTATGCAATTGCTTCTCCTCAGGGCATTTGGCTGGGTCAGCACGCTCGACCAAGCGTTGGAACTCCTCGTTCTCAATAGCCCAGGCGGCAATTAAGGGATCGCGATTATCACGACCCTTCTCCAGACTAAAGTGGTGAAAGAGAGAAAATAATCACGTTTAGTACACTGTCTTGCTCTCAACTGACGTTAACTTACACTTGTTTCAAGTTCTGTAATTTGGCAATTTGATCATTTAGGAAATCTAACTTGCTATGCTGCGCTTGCAGATCCAGCTCCAAGTCCAAGCTGGTTCTCGGTATATGTGTATGACGAAGTTCTGTAATAGAAATATACAATTAAAAATATTATTAAATATACTAAACTGTAATTTTAAGAGCTTTCGTTATTCCACTTACTCGTCATTTGCTTTGGCGCTTTGGTGTGAAAGCGTAGCGAACGTCGCTCGACAGCACCGCGATGGAAGGGATGCGGCGTCACGCCGAAATGCATTGCCGAATCCGAGTCGGAGCGATTAAGTCGACAAATGTAACGGTTCTTATTGACTGCCGCTGAGGGCGTGAATGTCTGCGAACGCTTTACCGGCCTATCGTCGGCCATTTGCTGTTGCTGTTGTGAAGCTCGCAATTTTTCGGGTGCAAACGCGCACTCGGTGTTTGTTTCCTTGTCCGCATATTCTTGTTTAATCAGATCGATGCAATTATAGGCCTCCAGCATTTTCTTTGTGAAGTCTGCCAAAGTGCGAGAAAATAAGTATGTAAGCACAAGTCCTTTTATCCTACTTTCTTGCGAACTTACCAGCTGTCAGTTCCTCCAACTCATTGTCGTCATCGTCGTCTTCATCATCATCCTCCTCATCTTCATCATCCTCATCGTTTACACTCAGTTGTTCTATTTCCTCAGTGATTTGTGCCTGCATCTCGAAGGGCGGCACTTGGTTGCGCGTCAGCGTTGAGGTTTGTGACGAGGTAATTGTCGATTCATCGGACGACTCTTCCTTGGCGACATTTGGTACATTTGCGCCGGCAGCATTGGCTGCGGACGCAAGTGGCGCTGCAGCCGTAGAAGCAGTGACTGCGGCAGTAACGCCAGCAGCGGCTGCTGCAGCGGCGGCCGCACTCGTTGAGGGCATATCTAATGGTTCAAATGTTGGCATAAATTTAGAGCTGAGCACATTGTACCACTTGAGTGTGGAATCGTCGGCATTGAATTCGGCCATGCTGATCTGTACGGTGCCCTGTGTGTAGCAAAAATTGTAAATAGTTATTGAAGACCAGATATTTATGTGACCAGCTTGATAACTTACGATAATCTCCTCTTTCTGGCCAGTCATGCTGACCACAGTGACCTGTAAACTCTTCGTCTGCAGTTTGCTGAGCGTTATGGGCACGGCAAAGGTGTCGCTGAAGACAGGTTTCTGGAAGTCTGACATGGGTTTTGTGCGAATCGAAGTAAGCGAATTGGGCAACAAAGCGGCGCGTAAATAACTGTTATTGTGGAAGAATGTCTGTAAAATAATGATTGTCATAATATTTGTAAAGTTAACTTACACTTGTGAATTGTCCGCGGTCGCAGTCCACAGCGCTGAGAGATTGTTCGCACGTTCCAGCGAAACGACTAGTAGTCCCTTATCCTTCAGATATTTTAGCCCGATCTGCACTTGCGCCAGCTCCTTACGCGGGAAATGCGCGCGCGAAGCTTCAAAAACGCCAGAGTCGCCGGCGACTGATTCATTGCTTACCGCCGCAGATACGGAACGTGTATTCGAGGACGATGACGAACGGCTGAGCATCTCTTGCGGCAGATCCAGCAATGATGGTTTTTCGGAAATTGGCGACAACGGCGCAGCGGGCAGGTTAAGTGGTGCGGATAAGTTAAGTTTCTGCAGTTTGGCCTCCAACACCATACAATCCAGCAGTGTTGAGTCCAAGTCCTGTGCATGCGTACGTGCCATTGCAGCAGCCAATGCTGGATTTGGCTGATAGAGTGGTGGCAAAGCAGCACCTGTAGGTGTGTTGGCATAGGTTGGCTCCTCCTTGAGCCGCTGGCTGCTGATCGCTACTTGATCGGCATTGGCATTGTATTTCATAGGCGAGGCGGGTGGTGTTTCCATAGACAGGCTGCTACGCGGCGATAGCGACAATTCCGATGAGGGTTGCTGTTGTAGCTGTGGATGCGCATGCGTAACCGTATGCATTTGTGACTGGTGCTGTTGTTGCTGATGCTGTTGTTGTAGCTGTAGCTGCGCCTGTGCGGCTTGCAGTTGTTGCTGTTGGTAGAAACGCTGTGAGCGACGCTGCAAATCGATCACATCGATTTGTGAATCGACAGCGAATGGATCGATGTAGATGTCGGTGAAGCTGAGCGCGCTCTTGCTGCTCGCCGTCGACAATGAACCCAGACTAGAACCACTGCTAATGGAGAATGTGCTCTCTGATGAGAATGACTTGAGACGTTCCTCTAGTTTCTTTGTAGATTTGAGCGCTTCCTGCAGCTCTCCAACCAGCAACTGCTTTTCTTCATGGAAACGCAAACGTTTCGCTATGCATTGATTTGTAGCCTCGTACGCCTCTTTCAGATCTTCCTCAAGTTTGCGGCGTGTTTGCTGTATAACGTGCACTTCTTCATGTGGACGCGACTCCATCGAAATGCTATTCAAATCGGTCAGTAGTTTCTCCTTTTCTTGTATCAGCAAAATGCGATCCTTGTCAGACTCCAACTGGCCGGGATCGATACGTTCCACATGATCCACCAACTGCTGTTGCAATTTTTTAATATGCTTACGCCATTCGGAGTACTGCAATTTCGTCTTGGCCATCTCGGCAAATCGTGCGCCACTATTCATGTCGCCCGCGCCACACAGATCTGTCTGTGAGGCGACGCATACGCGATCAAACGGTGAGGCGGCATTCATCAGCTCAGCATTCTCATCGTTGATCTGTTGGCGGCTCAGCTCATTCTTAATCTCCACCAAACTGCGCATCAGCTCTTCGCGCACCTTCTCACCGGACACCAGCGATTTGTGCACCTTAAGCATCTCCTCGCGTATGGCCTGCACTTCAGCGATGTCATAGCAACCATTCTGTCGTGCATTGATCTTCTCGCCCACCGAGTACAGCGTATTCATGCCGCGTTGCGTGTGCGTAATATCGTGTGTGATGTGCTTCAGTTCCTGCCGCAGCAGACGTACACGCTCCCACGATGAGGCGACTTCGGCGCGCAATAAATCGGGATCGTGTCGACTCATTGAGCTCGAAGAGGAACACACTGCAATAAAAAAAGCGGTTGTTAGCAAAAGAATTAGTAAATTGGATTACACTTGTACTACACTAAAGACACTTACAACTGCTTCTGCTGGTCGCCAATTTATTCAGCTGATTATACTCTTCCTGCGCTATCTGCAAACGCTGCTTCTTAATATCATACAGTTCACGCTTGTTCTCCAATTGATCTTGTGCGGCCGACAGGTAATCGCTTAGCATTTGCTCTTGCACGCTCTTCCATTCCTGGCGGGGATCCTCTAACTGTGTCGACTGCTCTATGTGATTGATATAGTAGCGTCCTATATGTGGATCGTAGGCTTCCTCCCAGCCATGCGGCAGCTCATCGCCGACACAATCTTCGAACGACTGTGGTTTGGTATAACTGCAAGTAGCGGAAAACGGAAATACCACGTAAATACAAAAAATAAAAGGTGAGTTGTTTTGCTGTGTGAATATGTAAATATTTGCCTGCGTTTCTAATCTATGACCTAGTATCTATAATAATCACCGACTTCCTGTTCAAAGCGCGCCACAGTGATGAGTGTGCTTTGTTGGTCTTCGGAAATACTTTGGCGCTGTGACAATCTCGACGATACCAGTAATCAAACCGCTAAGTGGCTCGCTACTTGTGCGCCAGCATACTTGATTAGCTATTAGGAGGCGGCGTTAGCGCGTTGTAGTTGCGCGTGGGGAAACAAGTTTCCATTAAATGCTTGACTCATAATCACCCATTTCCCACGCTATTTCAAGTACACACAGTTTTACATATCAAAGCGTATGTGTGTCTGTTAATAGCTAGGCGGTCTTTAATGTTTGCTGGAAACTGTTTAATCATGCAAATCAATGCGAGCCACTGGACTAACAAGTGCATATATGTACATATTTAGTATTTCTATATAGTATACATATATATGTATATTTGTAAGTAAAGTATGGCAACACCTTTGGCTCTTCATTTTGCATTTTTAATTCAAACAAATATTTATTTGATAATGAGTAGAATAAATAAATACTTTTCTCAAATACCTTGTGAGCTATCTGCTTATACCTATGAAGTCATATCCGCCTAAGAATAAATCAAAAATGTTTCGGTTGTGATAAATTTTTAGTCAGAAATTGGTCACAATAATTCAAATCTTCACTTACTGCAGTAAAAACTGAAGCTTTTTTAACAAAATGGCATATATTCATAGTTAAATTAGATCAGCACTAAATGCTTACTCAGGTCATCCAAATCCATCAAAGTTCAGCTAAGTGTGAAAACTGTCGACGGGAGTAACTTAAAAAGTGTACAGGTCGCGCAGTAGGTAAAAATTCGGGGTTGTGGTATGACCTCTTAGTAGTGTATGAATGACAGAACCAATTAATATTTTAGCTTATCAATATAATAAGCACAAGTATTGTACGAGATATTAGAACAGAGTTGAAGTCAACGCTGATATACGTAATATTATATTACTATTGCCTCCATAAATTAATTTTAAAAGTTCTCATAACAAATTTAAATAATTTATTGTGTAGTATTAGAGTCAAATTTTGGTAGAAGAATCAAGCTGCGACATACTATATTTAGAACTAGATATAACAATTTTGTTCTTTATATGACAAATTGAAATTTGCGATTTACAGTTCAAGTTGTGGTGGATGATCATGAGATTGAATGAAAATTTGGAAATATCACTTCGATGTATGAAAGAATGTTTATTGACATTTATTATTATTTTTTTTTTAATTTCAACAATTTTATTTGTTCCTTCTTATGTTATTTGTTTTATTTTGCACTTTATTTTTATTAAAATTTAGTTTTGATAAATTTTAAATATATATAAAATTTTATTCAAAATAAAGATTAATATAAAAAGATTAAATAAAAAAAAATAATATAATAACATAAAAATAACAATAAAAAATAATATAATAAAACATACAAAATTATATAAGTTATATAAATTAAGAAAAACACAAAAATTATAAAACTAAATAAACTGAGAATATTAGAAAAATAAATTAGAAAAAATTAAAGACTAAAAACAGAAATATTTAAATAAATAATATTTATAATGTATTATATTTGAATATTTTTAGTTTTTTTCTAATTTTCTAATTTTTTTGAATTTTATAATTTGGGTTTTTTATATTTCATTATTTAATATATTTCTTTTTACATTAACCTTTATTGAGAAAGTTTAGTTTTGTTTATATAATTGTATATATAAATGTATATACATATATTATTATTTATTTTTTAGTTTAGATTTTTTTGTAAACTCATTTGTCAAATTTTCTTAACTTAATTTTTTTATGTAATTAGGTATGTATATGTGTTTTGTAATTTTTACTTTTTATAATAATAACTTTTAAGAAGAATAATTAACGTAAGTTAATGCCTTCAAAATTATATTTAATGATTTAATTTTCCAGCAGGTGGTAGTATTTTTTTAATTAAACTTTTTTTGTCTTAAGAATTATTTTTTTTTACTAATTTATTTTTTTTGTCTTATTACATTTTTAAAGTTGTTTATAATTATTAATATTTTTTTTTATTTTACTTTCGTTTTCTTTAATCTTACAGTATTATTTTTTTTATCATAATTTGTATTGATAATAAGTAAGAAAAGTAAAGTTTGCTAGAAATAGTTTCCGAGATTGCAAAAAAACTTAAAAAAAATTACTTCCAAATATTTTGTGCCAAATTTCACTTTAATATCTTTATTTATGGCTTTTTTTCTTCGAACTTAACCTTTATGGAGCCAAGGAATACGTGTACCAAGTTTCATCACGATATTCAATTTTTAAAGTTACAGCTTGCAACGGAACAGACGGACGGACAGACAGAATCCGGATTTCAACTCTACTCGTCACCCTTCACTTTGGTATATATAACCCCATATCTGACTCTTTTAGTTTTAGGACTTACAAACAACCGTTATGTGAACAAAACTATAATACTCTCCTTAGCAACTTGTTGCGAGAGTATAAAAACATATTAAAAATGTAATAAGACAAAAATATAAATTAGAAAAAAAAATAATTCTTAATCTTACAATATTATTTTTTTATCATAATTTGTATTGATAATAAGTAACAAAAGTAAAGTTTGCTAGAAATGCCTTCAAAATTATATTTAGTTTTTTTGTTTAAATTTGGTTTTGCTTAATTGTTTACTTATATTTTTTTATAATGTTTTAACATTTTAATTATTTTCTTTTCCAATTAATTAATTTTTTTATTATTTTTATCTTTTATACTTTATAATTTTTATTTTATAAAAAATTTTATACTTTGCTAGAAATGCCTTTAAACTTATACTTATTATTTTTTTTTGTCATTTTGTTTTTACTAATTTATTTTATTATTTATTTTTTTTTATTTTTTATATTTTATAATTTTTATTTTAAATAAAATTATTAACTTTTCCAGGAATGTATTCGAAATTTCATATTGCAAATTCATTATTTTGTAATATTTTCCCCCGCTCTTTCCTCAACTCACCACAATTATCTCGAACTTAATGTTCTCCTATTATTTCTCTTTTTCTCTTTTATTCTAGTTTGCTGTTTAAAGAAGTTATGCTCAGTTACTACTGTTCAGTTTGCCTTTGTATTATTTATAAATCATAAGTACCATTACTTAATTGTGTCAAAAAGAGCTTTGCTTAGTTTTGATATGCTGACAAATTTGTGACGGACTGCCATTGATTAAAAAGTTGAGCTTTCCAGGAATAACGCTGAGGCATTAGGCGCACACTTATACATACATATTTTACATATCAACATACGTATAAGAATATACATTTAAACATATGATGAGTAAACATGCCTGTTTATGTACATACTTGCTTATGTATGTGTACATAACTATATATGCGAAGATTTATGTTCCTTACGCCCTGCTTAGCAACAGGAAAGTAAAAGTTAAAAAAATAAATGATGAATAATAAAAAATAGATAAACAGTAATGCCGTGGAAACATATAAATACAGTTTTTTAGCGTTGAAAATGTGTAAAAAAATCGTTTTTTGTGCCACTCTAATGTATGTATACACATACCTACATATGCTTCCACAAAACTTTTGTGCATGTAAAGCTGCTGTCATTATGACTTTTACATAACACCAGCGCGGCAAGTTGCTTCGTCAATGAACTAGAATTTGACCAACCGCAAAAAGCATGCACACACACATCCAAAAATAAATTAGTCAGCAACTTTTTCGCAAGCTTCGATGGAATTATGCTTCACGGTTGCTTACATGGAAAACATATTCGCAAATATTGCAAATTGCAGCAGTTTTCTTTATTTCATTTTATATTTATTTACATCTAATGATTACTTCATTTTCATTTTCTCGAATAAAAAAACAACAGCATACAAAATATGTGCTAATTGATACACGAAGTTCTAATAATTCCAAGCTATTAGAATTGCTGCAACAACTTTCATATGAATGAAGAATTGCACAGCGCTATTAGAGCAGAGGGCGTGCTACACACATACACACATGTAGAAAAAAATATTTGCACTTAACTCAAGCGCTAGTCTCTGCATACCTCAAACCATTTTTTTTGCCTGCTTTCCGAACACTTAATAGCGTCTCAGCGCGATTAAATTTAATTGCTTATTTTTATTGCACTTTATGTCTTATTGCGGCTTATTTATTATTCACACTTTGGCTTTGGTGACTTATTTCGCTTTTTTTCGCTTGTCATTTTAAGCAATCAGCACAATTATTTACGTCACTGCATAGCGCTAACCGCAGCGCCTTGCTGGGTGTCATGTATGCGGGCACGTTCGCCCACTGCGGCGCGGCGGCAATGCGGTTTGTCGCACGGGCGGGTGGCGGCACGAGCGCTAGGCGGTCGAAGCGAAGCGCGGCAGCGACATGAGGAGATGCGCCACTTATTGTGAACGCTTTCAAGATTAATTGATTTCAGTGTAGCCACAAAGTCTCCGCAATCGCCGCCAATGGATCACGACTGCCAGCCTTTATATAAGTGCGCGCGTGTGTGAGTGTATCAGGCAACATTTTTGGCTGCTAGTCGCTTTGGCTAGTCAATCACTTGGCAACGCGAGCGGCGAGCTATCAGCAGTTATACTTACTAGTATACGTGTATATATGTATGTGTATATGTAGGTATGTATGTATGTATGCAGTGCGCTTTGCCGCCGCTTTGACTTAATGCACTATAATGCGCTTCAACGCCACCTCCGCGCCGCTTAATAGCCATTTAACTGTTGCTTTTCGCATTGCTTAATTTTTCTAGCGAAAAGTTCGCTAAAGCTTTGACAGCTGTTAGCAATCAAAACTGTATTTGTGTACACATTCTATTCGTAGCGCATGTTTATCAACGACATTCCTTATTCATCAGACTTCAATAAAAACGCACACACACATACAACAGCGTATAAATATAAGTATGAGTGTGTGTTATGCATTTGTGTGTTTTATAAGTCTAGAAATAGACAAATAAAATTTGCTAGATAAAGCAATTCTGCGAATCGCTTTAAATACCCACACCGCATTCCTTAAGCTTTTATGCGCTTGTCTGCTTTTGTTGTTGGTTTTAGCTTTTTTTTTGTATTCTGTATAACTTTTTGCTCGCTTTCTTTATATACATATGTATATTCGACGTGCGCGATAAACAATTCTGGCCTCATACAACCGTTACAAGTGGAGAATGTAAGAAAAAAATTAATTTACAAGAAAGTGAGGGAAGCATTTAATAATAAAAATCAAAACTAAAATTTTTTAAAATTATTTTTCCAAAATTCTACCACGAACGTTCATTTTTAAAACAGAAACACTGAGCTCTAATTTAACTTGAGGTTACATAAACACAGACGTTCGAATCAGAAGTAAGCTTTAAGAGTCCAAACGCAACTATTTAGAGAGTGGCGAATCGAACAAGTGTTTGGTATAAATTTAACATACTTCCATAATGGGATAGAAGCTTTTTTTGAGTCTCCAAGCGTAGAAGAGTATCGAATCGAAGAAACTATACCAACTATTCAAGTATACTGTTAGCACTTGCAATGCAACATTGCGCAAACATGGCGGCGACTTTTTTTCAGTGGCAAAATGCTTTCTTGCGCAACAAATAACAATTAATACCTCTTCGTGGCGAGCAGAGTTTGAACTTTAAATGTTCTATTAACATAAAAAAGGCAAACGAGTCGCCATATGTAAAGTGTTATGTATAACTATCATCCATTAGCTGTCTTGTAGGTCTTTCAAAATATCCAAACTTTTTTTAAATTTCTACACAAGCATTCTTATCTGAATAACTGACCAAAATTGACCTCGAAAATGTCTTTCTTTAAATACTTAATGAAAGTATTTTCAAATATTTCGTTACAAAGTTTCGTAACAAAGTTTTTTAAAACAATAGAAAAGTTTTGTAATTAAAATTTTCAAAGCAATTTCTCAAATGAGCCATTCACACGCATTAAACTGTTCCAAAAAATATAAAAAATTACAAAATTGGGTACAAAGATGCAATGACCTATTTCTATACTCTCTTGTAGCGAATTTAAAGCACAAACCCAGTTGTTGCTTTCAGAAGAATTTTTATATGAGTGCTACATTGAAAGATAATGAGCAGAGAAATAGTGAATCTAGAGAACGATGAATCGAACACGCAACCAACGTAAAGCATATATGCGAGCATGCTGAAATATATGTGAATGGAATAGAGATAAGAAACATCCTTTAATGAGCTATACAGGCTCTGTTTTTATTGAATATATCAGCACAATTTTACTTCGATTTTTCACATCTGAAGGAAGTACTTATGAAAAGAAAGCACTAATTTAAGCTAACAAGTAGAGATGCAGCCAGTATATAAGAAGTATTTCTAACTACTTAATCTCTCTACTATCTAGAAGTCGTCTATAAGAACTACTTTCAACTAATCTCTCTACTATCTAGAAGTACTTCTTTTCGCTAACAAAATATTTCTCAATGAGTTTTCAGTGCGTCACAATCTAAATCTATAAAAGCAGTTCGATTGCCTACACAGAGGATTGTACGAGGTTCTGCTTGAAAAGGCGCAGTAATTTGATATACTTGTATGTGTTTGTAAGATATTTTTATAACTGCATAAGCACACATACTATATACCAAACATATAGTCAGTTATTGGTGCAGCTACATTGTCATGAGCCACCCACTAAGCTTGTCAGGCAGCCGTAATCAACGTCGCCACCCTTTACATTGCCAGCTGCGTTTACTACGGGGCTTCTAGTTAGTGCCAGAGACACCTGAACTCAAGTCGCTTGTATGTATGTATGTATTTATTGTTGCAAAAAATGCTGAGACAAATAACTCAGACTACAGTAAAACCGTAAATACACACAAGCACACATACACACATACACACACAAACTGTATGTGTAAACCGCAAACGACTAAGTTACGCTGGTTGACTTTTAAAGTTTTTTTTTGTATTTTTGATGTTTTTCTTTATTTGTTGTCACAGAAGTAATACGGCTTCCTTAAGTTGCAATGCAACACTCAAACTTAAATTAATTCTTATTGATTTTTCTTCTTCCTCGTTGCTTGTCAACAAGCACTTGTACACTTCATGCAGCATACAAAATACACAGTGCTCAAAATAAGCATGTAAATATGTATGGACGTGTGTTTGTGTGCAGCATGTTTGCGCAAATTTAACTTGAATGGCAGTTAATTAGTAGTAATCAGTTAAATTGTCAGAAGACTGCTTACAAATTAAAGTGTCACTTCAGCGCTTTTGCTTTTTTTCTTTTTCGACGAGTGAATTTTTTTCACAAATTGGCTTGACTGAATTAGTGCAATGGCTCAAAAGTAATTTTTTGGTTTTTTATTGAATTAATTTAGGGTGCATACAATTGGTAAATTGGGTTATTGAAAGGAAAGAGAGTCAACGAATTCACTTTTATTTGAGAAGCTATATTTTTGTGGTGGGGCCAAAAGTTGACACAGACTGTGCGGAGCCAGCCGTTTGAGTGCTGTTACTTGGCATAAAGTTTTCGAAAGTTTTAAAGTCCTTACTAAGTTGATTTCAGCTCTAATTGGTTGGACTCTGATGAATGTTTAAGATTAGATTTTTTCCATTTTTTTATTGATTTGTTTAAATTCATGCTGGAAAGGCTATTATACAAATTTATGAAATACATTATTGCGGCAAAAGACGTGGTAAAATAAAATAACTCTCAAATGTTTACTATAATTGTAAGCAAAATCGGCCCTCTCTTCGTTAATGACGTCACATGCCTATCAAATGTGCGCCAAAAAAGAATACCAAGTCGAAGTTGACGTAATATCTACTATTTTTAGTTATAAGAGAAAATAGTGGCAATCCTCACTTTAAGCGCTCTTAATTGAAGCCCAACTTCAATTGACATCTGACAGCATGTGCTCCAAGGTGTGCGCATCATGATCTTACATCGAACCTAAGCTAATAAAAACATAACCTAATCTTCTCATCAAATGTCACTTCCACAAAAATATTTCATTTGTAAAATTTAAACGCTCTTAGACCCCAAAAATATTTGATTTTGAATGTAAAAAAAATCGTATTAAAAAACGTATTATTTTAGCAGACTTTTCAACTTTATTAGCTTAGCGCCGCTGCCAGCAAACACCAATTAGAACAACACAAATTACCTCAAATTATAATATAAACAAAGTACAATGGCAGAAGAGCAAACAATAATAAAAATGCAGATTTTCTGTAGCGGCAGAAATGTCCGCGTGTGTTGGTAATTAAATCACATACAAAATATTTGCACAGGCGGCAGGGGCAAGCATGGAAGAAACGAGTTATTTCAGCAAATTCCACACAAATACAATGACGGTTGTGCCATACGTGTGTTTGTGTGTGTGTGTGCATGTGTATTTTGAACAAATATGACAAAAAGTTTACACTGTTATACATTCCACATGCTCGTCATATAATAAATATATATGCGTGTTTAAGTAAAAGTTAGTCTGAGCCGTTGTCATTTACGTGTGTACATGTGTGTGTGTGTTGATAGCGGGGATTATTATTGTAAACGTATTGTTGTTGTTTTCAACTCATATATGGTCGTATTATTCAACTGGTGGCGTTGTTGTTGACGTTGAAGAAAGTTATTATTGCTGTTATTGTAACTTTTAGTTGGCCATTAGTTGCTGCCGCCATTGCCATTTTGACGCCACTCACAATTTATGCTAATTTGTGGTCATAAATATTTTTTATAAGTCTCTGTTTTTTTTAAATGTGTTTGGATGTATGTGTGATTGTTCATACGTAAATTATTATTGAGTAAGGGGCTTATAAGCGTTTCTTAGCATATTTGTGACTTAATTAGGTAGGCAGTCCGTATTAAAATAAAATATTCCAAAAACAATGTTTTGTTGATTAAAGTTCATTAAAGTCATTGACAACTCAAAAAATATGCAATGAAAAATTATAATATATAATACAAGCCTTAGTTCATAATTTTTCTAACAGAATATATGTATGTAATACAACTTTTTCTATATATTTCAACGTTTGAGCTTACGCCGAGATTTTTATATTCCGCAAAGGTTATATTAAGTTTGTTTTAATGATTTCTACACCCAAAAGCAAACGGCGGAGACTCTAAAAAATATCTACATATATAGCTATCAGCATGACGAGCTGAGTCGCTTTAGCCATCAGTTAAATTGACTGTATATACTCGAACTAGTCCCATAGTTTGAGAGTTAGCGATCTGAATATTTTCGTACACATCCCTTTTACCCCAAGTAACCGTTTGTCGGAACCATTGATAATGTATCATTATAGCATATAGCTGCCATACAAACTAAACGATCGGAATCAAGTGCTTGAACGACCAATTTTTTCATTTGCAGAGATATCTTCACTCAATTTGACATAGAACAGATCTTTTGTATTTGTTAAGAGTATTGTAGCTTCGCTGCAACCGAAGTTAACGTTTTTCATTGTTTACGGAAAATTAAGTAATAGATTTCAATCAAATTTTATTGATTAATAAGTTCTTAACAATTTTAAACTATGCCTTTGGTGTGTGACTTCGCTAAAATATGCCTGAATGTAGGCAGCAAATGCTATGTCTTTGGTGTGTGCCTCCGCTAAAGTATGCCTGAATGTAGGCACCATACATATTTTTGGCTTTCTCTTTATACATCTGTAATATTGTCAATATGTAAGGAAATATTTATACAATAGAATAGAGATTTTTGCATATAGATGGATATATTTATTTACATATTTCTATATGGTATATGTATATAGTTCTATATGAAAAGCACTTCATTATAGAATCTAGAGCCAAAGATGTTATATATATAAAAGACTCATTCATAAACATTTAAGGTAGCACTTAACTTTAGTGAACTATAATTTGTTTGACTTTTATAGTAGACCGTCTGCTAATTGCCTACGCAACTTTTATAAGACAACCATTGACAAAGTTTCTCCAAAACCTCACAGTGTGGTAAAAAGACAGTATTAATTAACCTGAAAAAAATTAATTATTTTCAAATGTCATAAATCATTTGAATTAAATATTTTGACCACCTGGAAACCCTCTAATACATTTTATATATGTACGTATGTACGCACGTCAGCATTTAACAAAATAAATAAGAATAAATTCACAATGCTTTGCCGCGTGAGGTTAGCGCTGTCAAGCCAAAATGCCAGTTGTCTATGTCAATAATAACGATAAGCGTAAATCCGCACGAAAAATACTCAAAAATATCTAAGTAAATAAAAACAACATGAAGGCGAGCTCAGTCGAAAACACGCAGCCAGCTTTATTGTCCAGTCCGTTTGGTTCGCCGATTCTAATCACGTCTAAAAATAATATGAAAGAATATGTCTACACAGACAACATAAGTATGTACATACATACACACATTCACTAGCACTAAAAAAACTATTCAAAAGCCCTCAGTGCTGGAAAACACGCCACCACGCTGTAAGAACAAGAAATAAATAAATTTAAAAAATCGAAAAAATCGCATTGGCACATTATGCGAGTCGGTATACAAATTCCTGAGCGTTAGCACACATGTGGGGACATATACACCTATTGTTGGTATGTGCTGTGCTATGTGCATTAGGGTGCGGCCTACGTATGGCAAATAAATTCATAGCATTTTGTAAACAAAAAATATTTTTAAAAAAATTTTATTTTTAATAGCCGATAGGTACTGAATAGAATTATTATTTCTTACAATTATTATTTTATGATTTCAAAAATCTTCAATATGTTTATACTTGCACTGAATTTCAGCTCAGTGCGCCTTTTCATACCATTCTTTTTGCGCTCTCTATACAAGTATATTTGTAGGCATATACTTACATATGCTTTACGGTATTTAGCCATATTTACGCTAAGTTTCGCGTGTGTATGTGTGTGTGTATGTGACTGTCTATTTGCTTGTCTATCTCTCTTGAAAATATATGTATGTGTATGAATGTTGATTTTGACCGATTGTTTATATGCAAGTTTTTGGAATTTTTTGTTTTTTTCTAAACTTATTTCATATTTTTTTATGTGTGTAGGTTGCTGTGATTTCATGGAATTATTCGCAGTGGCGTGTGCGCGTGTGCTCCTAAAGTCAAAGTTTATTTGTCGACTAAATGCTTTTGGCTGTTGGATATTTTTTGCCAGTATTTAAAATTTTTATAATTTATTTTTTTTTTATTTCAAATTTAAGTATTTTTTTATTCCCTATGCTAAGAAGAGCTTTGCATATCCATGAATATAAGCAAGGAAATCAACTGGTTTTTTCCCGGTATCAAACACTACGCTACAGCCGCAAAAGTAGCAAGTAAAGTAGCAGCAAAGTCATGTAAATATTTTTTGTTTAAGAATTCAATTTTTTTAAGAATTAAAATATAAAAAAAAAAAACATTTTTTGTGCCAGAACAACATCAGAGAATTCCATTTTTAAATTTAATCCGCCCCTAAATGTAGGCCAAGATAATAGCATTGTCTGCAATTAGGCGTAAATATAATAATGTGATTGGCTTGTTCATATTTGGCGAAATAATATTGAGAAAGCATTGAAAGTATACTTTATATGTTTCTTTTTTTTTTTTGTTTTTTATTAACAATAAATCAACAAAAAACTTCTTCATTACATATGTATATATTAGGTTGTAAAATATCCCCTTCCACCTTTTTGTCTTTTGAATTTCGCGGCTAAGTACAAAGCGCTACAGAGCCGTATCTGGCAATACTATATATCTACCAAACGACACTATGCATAATTAGTTTGGATATTACGTTCAACAGTTATAGACGTATAAATATGGAGTTCACTAACGCCGCCGAAATTCGCGCTATTTTTAAGTTTTCCTTCGTTAAAGGCAAATCGGTTAGAGAAACGTTCCGTGAGATTAATGGTATTTTGGGGGATGGTACTCTATCACTTCGAACTGCGGAGGAATGGTTTCGTCGATCCAAATCGGGTGAAAACGACACCATGGATGAGCCAGCCGGCGTAAGACCTGTGACGACGAATATCGATCAAATCATGGAAAACATCGAGGTAGGCCGGCATGTGTCATCTTGTGACATCGCCTAGAAGATGGGAGTTAGACACCAAACCATTTTAAACTGCAGAAAGCTGGATACACAAAAAAGCTTGATGTTTGGGTGCCGCATGATATGACGCAAAAAAACCTTCTGTACCGAATCATCCACTATGAGCTGCTCCCATATGGCCAGACGCTTAATTCTACCATCTACTGCGAACAACTGGACCGCTTGAAGCAGGCGACCGACCAGAAGTGTCCAGAATTGGCCAACAGGAAAGGTGTAGTTTTCCACCAGGACAACGCCAGACCGCACACTTTGTTGATGACTCGTCAGAAGCTACGGGAGCTCGGATGGGAGGTTTTATTGCATCCACCATATAGCCCGGACAGAGCGCCAAGTGATTACCACCTGTTCCTGTCCATGGCGAACACCCTTGTTGATGTAAAGTTGAACTCAAAAGAGGCTCAGAAAGAGGCTTGTGAAATGTGGCTGTCCGAGTTCTTCGCAAATAAGGAGGGGGACTTCTACGAGGGGGTTTTATGAAGTTGCCGTCTAAATTGAAACAGATTATCGAACGAAACGGCGCATATTTGAACTAAATCCGATCACTGTAACACTTTTTATAAAGCATTGAATAAAAGCAAAAAAGCAGAAGGGAGATATACATTTTTATCAATCAATTTCAGGTCTTCGCACGCAGTCTGCTTACCTAATCATGTCCCATAAAAAATTCTTGCTAAGTTTATATTGTAAGCAATTTCCGATAATTAACACCTATTTTCTATTGTTTTTAAAAATTTCTGTGCTTATCAGTTATCCAGCTAAGCAGTCTAGCTGGAATATAACAGAAAATTAAAAACAATAGTATCACCAACGACCATTCACCTTGACACACCAATTAAGATAAATTTAGTTGGTGGGCAGCACGCCCTAGAAAGATTATAGCCTAAGTTGTTAAGTCTATGCATAAATCCCGCAAATTACATGTGACCTTGCAAATTTAAAAATATGGAAAATTGTGTTTTTAGCTGCTCATTGTGGATATTGAAACTCAAGTGCGACCGGAAAAACTTCTTGCTTTTAATTTCCATGGAGCTTTTTCACTGGCACTGAAATAGCGCTTTCGTTCGATTTTTATGCTCTTCATAAAACAAAAGTAAGAAAAATAATTCCGGCGCGTGCAATGAGAAATTACAATTGTTTAGCTCAAACAACCTTGACTATTGAGCGAGTTAAAAAAACATTCGAATGAGCGTTCATTTCGAAAATGAAGAAATAATTTTGGAAGGAATGTATGCATGGCTGCTCGATTATTAGTCATAGCAGCAGCAAGTCTTTTATGTTTTATTTCAAAAATGCGAAAATAAAATATTGTATTTTCTTATTTATAGACTCAGGCATATGCACATAAGGATATATCTTTATATATTTGCGTACCTATTTATCTATGTGATTTTTTTAACTTTAATTAGAATTGCCACTACCGTTAATAATCAGAATAAGCGCTATTTTTAAGATTTTTTGTATACAAAAAAAAACCTCATATATTAAGTAAAAAAATAAGCTGAAAAAATCCGCACTTGCCTTGCGTAATGTTGTTGTTGCATGCGGTTGTTTGCGAATTAAAGTGCGTAGCCATAATATATGACACGACTTAATTTACGCGCCTAACCTTATCGCACTTTTTACAACCGCTACAACTTCAGCTAAGACTATCTCTGCTAAAAGAATGAATAATACAATACTAAGACGCGCCAAAAATATAAAGCAAAATATTTACAGAGCGTGTTTGCTGGGCGCAAGGAAATAGCAAAATTATGAAATCAGCTTGCTTGCCGCATATTTCCTGCGCTGGCATACACACACACACACACATAAATTATATTTTTAGTAGTTTATGACAGTTATGCTTATGATTTTTTCCAGAAACTACAGCTCACTTGTAAATATTGGCATTGACTATGACATTTTAAAGGGAAAACCATAAAAAAGCGTAGATAAATGTATTGAGTCCACGTGTTGGTGGCAACAACAACTAAAGACCCACGTAAATTTTTTTTCAAAGCTAAGCGTTAGAGGCAAGCTGGCAAGCTGGCAAGCATGCGCAGGCGCAACGCTAACATATGCGCATAGCTTTGCATGCATTTATTTTTCGAAATTCCAGAAATGGTGCACACAAACATACATACGCATAGCTGTATTTATGTAAATTATAGCAGCATTTGCTGGAGTCGCATACATAGGCGCTTGTGTAAATGTGCCGAAACGGAAACGCTTCCTCTGCTGCTCTGCGCATAGACGAAGTTGTGTTGCGGCTTTTGAACTTTCTTAAAGTCTTTTGAAAACAGGCCAGTTTTTCATTGAAATTTCATTGAGTCCAACTTTGCTAGCTTATAGCATGTTTTGGTTATTGTTTTCGGCATTTCCCGTTGGCGCAGTTCATTGCTTTTCGTCAAATAGAATTTCCGATTTATTGTAATTATTCTGCGTTGTTTTTGTGCGCTCTGTGTCGTCGTGTGCTTTTGTTTAATTATTCATTTTATTTTTATTTCAAGCCTGGTGACGTTTATGGGCGATGTCATTGAACCACAATGCACTTAGTATAATATAATAATAATATGCGCATATAAATGTATGTATATGTGCCCGAAATGCGTATGTAAGCACCGTTACAGGCACAGCAGCGCATAGGCGCTCATAAAAGCTTTTTACCCGCGAGATAAGTCAACTTTTTTATTGTCTTCTATTTTTGCTACATTTTTATGGCACAGCGCTGATTACGATTTCGGTTGAGTGCGTGTGTACGACGTTCTTTTCGAACTTGCCAATCTTGAAAAATTTATTATTTGAAATGTTTTTTTTTATGTTTATTTAGGCATTTCACCACAATACCTAATAGCACGTATCAATTAAGTTCTCTATGGATTATAACCTAATTTGGTGTTGTAGCTGCTATCAGCGGTAGGCGTAGAAATTCGTAGAAAAGAGACACTCAAAAAATTCGTTTATCTGGCATTTTTTTCAGGTTATAAAGGCGCGTTTGTTCATAAACATACTCGTAAATATATTAAAGCGCACAGAAAATACCGAATATTATTTGTCTTGGTGTATGTAGGCGTTGTAGCTGTTGAAGTATTTCGAAAGTGTTAAATGAAACTTAATTTTTTCAAACCAAATATGGCTACACTTAAAATGAAGTTTTAAATTGACCAAATATGCACAAAAGCGTACATATTTGGCAATAGCTATACATTTGCTAATTGCTAAATTAATTTTTAAAAAATTAATTTTGTTGATTTGCCCAACTGATATGAGTTTTCGAGGTTATGTGTTTTCGATTATTTTGAAGAAATATTTTTTTCAACATATGCATAATTTCAATTGCAGTTTCGTGCTTTTTGTTTACTAAATAACTTTTTTAAACTATAAATTTTAAATAAATTATTGAACACAGTAGCTTTTAAGAAGTTGAGTAAATGAACTCTCCACTATAAATGAAATGATAATAAATAACATTTGTTTAGTTATTTGAAACGAAAATTTGGTTAAAAACAAAAATTAGATAGTGTAGCATTAGGTATTTGGAAGAAAAATTTTTAATAAAAAAAAAAATTAAAAAACAAAAATATTTAGAAATATCTTTACTCTAATAAACTCTAAAATTTAGGTTTTTTAATACAAATATTAACAGTAATAAAATAATTTGTATAAAATTTTATTAAAAAAAAATTATTATTTATTTATATAAAACTTTTGTGTATTTGAAATGAAGCTTTGATAAAAAAAAATAATTTATTTTTTATAAATTTTTTTGCAAAATAAAATAAAAAATATTTTAAAAAATTTTTATAAATTAAGTTAGTTTTTATGAAAATTGTAAATATATTTTTAAAAATAAAATATTTTAGAAAACAATTTTATAAAATTAAAATGAAAAAAATAAAGAAAAACGAATTTATAAATAAAGTAAGTAATACAAATTTAAAAGTTTCGATTTTTTTAATAATAAAAATAAAGTAATTTTATAAAATTATAGTACAGTAGAAGCGCGCTAATCCGGACATGGCCTAATCCGGATTCCACTGTAATCCGGAGAGGGTTAAAAAACCAAAATTTCTATTATGTCCCTTGTAATCCGGACCGAAATTCTCTATCCGTATTCTCTAATCCGGATCGCATGTTTATTATTCACTACATTCGCTTTTATGCTTTATTGGTTTAATTTTTTTTTGTTTTTTTGGAACATGTGTATTATTTGTGATAATAAACAAACCGATTTTATAAATATTTTTTCATAATACATAGTTCTGATATGTCTTTGGTAATCCGGATTTGCTTATATTCCGGATAGGTGCCGGTTTTAATTTGATCCGGATTAGCGGGCCTCTACTGTATTGTTTTTTTTATTTTTTTTTATAATTTAGATTTTTTAAAAAATATAATATTATAAAAAAATAACTTTTATAAAATTATAATTAAAAAATAATAATAAAAACGAATTTATAAATAAAGTAAGTAACACAAATTTTAAAATTTCGATTTTTTTGAACAAATTTGAATGAAGCAATTAAAAAAATGTGTTTTTATTTTTTTAAATTTTGTTATTTAAATTAGTAAAAATATATTTATAAAAAAGTTTTGTAATACATATTTGAAAATTTGGAATTTTATTACATTGTTTTATTTTTAAAAGTAATATTTATTCATAATAGTTTGTTTGTCTTTTATTTTTATAAGATTTTTATGCAATTTGTTGACAATATTTTATTTGTTGACAATAACCAAAACACAAAATATATTAACTCTCAAAAAACTATACTGCAAAATACCTTACAGCACTACTGACCGGAAGCCAATTAAAATAAGCATATACTACGTATAAGTGTGTGTTTTTAGATATTCAGTACAGCTATATTTAAAAAAATTCTCAAATTTATTAGCTTAGAACAGTTTCTATATGCCTATATTAAATATGTTAAAATTATACCAAAAAATACCAAAAATTTTCAAGATTGTCACCTTCAAAATTTCTTCAGGCGTCATTTGACGTTTCATTTCCTCAAATAAACCACACACTTAATTGCATGTGTATGTACAAAAGCTGGTGCGGAGGTATGTGGCTATTTGGGAAGCGCGCTTGTTGACATACTGTCAAAAATAATTTGTCTTTGAAAAATTCCACAAATTTCAAGCGCCTAACGTAGCCAATCAGCAAATCTATGAAAACAAGCCACAAACACAAAATAAACGCCGTCAATGGCAACACACACACACGCCTAATTTCCTACTTTTGTATGCACATAACCACTTGAAAAGCTATGTGTGAGTGTCGCTTTGAGGTTTGCATATTATTATACACACACATGCACACACATATATGTAGGTACACGCAGCTAATGACCGACATAGATACATGATAACGAACAGCTAATAACGAGCTGCCTAATTGACCGACAGACGGTGTGTCCAACTGTCAGTTGTGGTCATTGATCGATGTTTTGCCGGTGCTGCTGGTAGCCGAGTCAAACAAAGTGACAAAACAAAAGAACGCGCCAGCACAAACACACACATACACTTTTAGGTTCACATTGAAGTTTAAGAAACCAAAAAATCGCATAATAAAATACATTTTTGTACATTTCTTCGACATTGTTGCTGTCTTTCTTTTAATTTTTTACATTTTCTATATTTATTTTGCATAAAAATGTCTTCAACATTTTTTCTGCGTTACTTTTTGCTAACAAAAAAATTATACTCCGCTGGACGAGCGAACACAAAGCGCGCTAATCGGCGCTTTATAAAATGCTTACAGGCACACGCACACACATACACACTTACATATGAAAAAGCGCAAATATAGGCATGTGCATGCATAACTTCAGAGTTGTCTGTCCATATTTGATTGCGGCCGGCCGGAGCCAGCCAAGCGTTGGGCCAGCAGCGGCTTTAGTCCGCGCCCGAGTTAAGCTAGCTGCCGCGTTGTGGTGGCTGCGTGAGTTTGGTGTCGAAAACAAGTCACAATGGAGACAATAGTCGAAAGGTGTCATTGCTGAAAAATTGCTCCAAAGAAATGAAAACAAAAAAACCAAAAAAACATCATAGTAAATGAATACAAACAAGCACAGAGAAATGTGGTCGTTGGACTACCAGAGAATCGTTGGTGTCTTCAAAATTAGCATACAAGTTGGCTTTAGCGTGCTGAAGACAGACAAATGCTATGCAAAAGCAAGAAAAAACAGTAAAAAATGCGCAAAATAAAAAACAATAAACAAATAAATCCAGCAGGCGTTTGTATGCGTGTGTGTGCTTTGGCGACTGGCAGATGCCGGCACCGCGTGAACGGAACAAACAGCCAGCTGAATTAGCCAAAAACGACAATTGACCGCAGCAGCAGTGTTGTTAGTGTCCTTTTGCTTCACAAAACCAATCAAAAATGGTTAGAAATTACACACAGTCACACGCACACAAAGCAAAAACATGACTTAAATTTTAGTAGCTATATACAGCTAATACCTAGCAGCTGTGTGAATACAAAAATAAAAATCAAATATGATTAAAGTAATTTTTTTGTTTTCAAATAATAAAAAAAATATATAAATATATATATATATTTAAGATAATAAACAAAAGACAAAAATTTCAAAAAAGACAAAAACAATTAAAAATACCTAAAACAAAAAAAAAACAAATAATATTTAAAAATTGTTTAAATTTTTTTTTATAAAAAAAGTCTTGTTCTAAAAATACCACAAAAAAAACAAAAGAAATACATAATTCAAAAAATGCACAAAACATTCAAGATTAGCTGCAACAACAGCAATTTTGTGACAAGCGCACACACTCGCACACATACGCGCACAATATGTCAAATGTTGTCTAAAATTGGCAAACAGGAAGAGCGTAGTCAAAAGCAAAAAATGCCGGTTAAATTAAGTAAATGTTGTTTTGGCAGACTGTGGCTTTGTTTGTTGTTTTTGCGATTTGTTTTTATATTTGCTTCAAACTCTTTTAGACAACATTTTTCGTTTGACTGCGGTTGGGTTTTTCAAATAGCTTCCAGATATTTCGGCATTTAGCTTTTGTTTCTTCTGTGTGACTGAGTCTAGACAGCGTTTTGATTATGCGGTTAATAACAGTAAACAAGCCCTAGAACGTTAATGAAGATCTGCTTTCAAGAACATAGGTAAGATAGGTCTTTTAGGATAATGTCTTACTATTTCATAGGCACTATAGAAGAACCATCTGCTCGCCAACCAAGAAGAGCTTAGTAATTTGAACTTAGACTTTCTGGGTGAAATATTTCAATATCTACTTTACATAAAACATTTCACATTGATTTGTTTTTAACTCATTTAACTATTAGTTCATGAGTTATTTATCCTTTTGGGCGAAAGTGGTACAGCTAGTCGAATGAAATAGCTAGTAAGGCGCTACTGTTTTCATTCTCATCATATAGGATAGTTCATAAAATACTATCGGTCTCATCAATCCACTAAGTCGAGGGAGTTTTTTCTGTAAGAAATCCACATAAAAAATAAAATATGTTCAGTCTGTAACTTTCTACAGATAAGTTCCCAGACTTTGTTGATTACTCTCACATCAAAACCGTAAATCAAAGGCTCATATAAGATATTGAAGTGTTCGACAAAGCACATATCTTCTTTATAGAGAATGAGAAAGAATAGATATAACTTTGAACCAAATTCAAATTACCAATCAAAGTCAACAATTTACAACAAGCTTGTGGATAGACCGCGCTTTATCGTGCAGTATAGCTCTCTGTTTTTAACTGTGTAATGAAGGAAGGCAGCAGATTTAGCTTCTGGCACATAAAACAAAAGAGAGTTACTCGGATAAATACCCATTTCAGTAAATTATAGATTAGATGCTGTCAAAGAAGAGACTTAAACTATTTTTTCTGCAGCTAAATAATTGGTACAGGTGAAAAACTCTCTTCAAAAAGCTATGTCAAGACTGTATCTCCCTCCCTTGATGCCAAAGATGAGACTTAAACAATTTTCTCTGTAACTAAGTTCTTGCTTCGAATAGTATTAATGCTCAGATGGTATAACAGATCCCAAAATAATACTTTTACATGGACAACCATGTTATTACGATTTATTTCAGAGATCTAAGGCCTTAACGCTCAGTATTAATGATCATCTCTCTGATATGTCTGCATAGTTTCGGTTTCATATACATTTTAGTAAATGACTTTTGGAAACACAACCCCACTATCCAATTTTATATTCATATGTCTTTAAAAGC
Organism: Bactrocera neohumeralis; assembly: GCF_024586455.1. Classification (NCBI taxonomy): domain Eukaryota; kingdom Metazoa; phylum Arthropoda; class Insecta; order Diptera; family Tephritidae; genus Bactrocera; species Bactrocera neohumeralis. Next base: position 46,499,487 of record NC_065919.1, read on the forward strand.
TTAAAAAAGCTTATTCTATAGTTATAAGTTAGCGGAAAGCTTGAGAGTGAACGGTCTACAAATAAAATAAAATAATTGACTGAAGTTGTGTGAATTGATTAGATATAGTATACGTATGGTATATACTATGAGCCAGCTATCAGTAGACTTCATATGTGATGCTCATTTTCTGTTATTAGCTTTCAATATTTTTTGAAATTTTTGTAGTTTTTTTGTTTGTTTTGCGCGCAACGCATTTGCATGCAAAATATGTTACGTTTTGTCTTTATTATTTTGTTTCTTCACATTTTCATTCGCCGAAATGTCGTTTCAATTGCTTCGACGTGATTGTTGGGCCGGAGTTGTCTGTTTTGAAAGCGCGAAATTTCAGTGCGTGCATATATAAATATGTATGTATAAGTTTGTATACAAATATTTTGCTTTAAAAATATTTTCACACACTGGCCCAAATATGTATGTAAATATGCTGTACACACATGCCTCATTGGCTACTTAGCATTGGATAAAATTAAATTCATCTTTGAGGACGCACTCGTGCAACATTTCAGTAGGCATGAAAGTGGCCAAACGTACATTCATACATCATATTTGTATGTTAATGTAAGTATGATTTTCGTGGGTAAATAATATCTGTGCCGTTTGTAGGTATGCATTTTTAGTACTTGTGTGATTTATATGCCAAAAATTAAAATTTTTCATATTTGTTTGTATGTATGTTTTCATACAATTATTGCATGCAAACAAACCCAAAAAACACTTAAATCAATGTACGGCACTGAGAAGGCTACGTTATACGTAGTAAGGCACTTTACGTTTACGTGGGAGGACGACCTTGTGTGCAAGTGGCAATGAAAGTATGAATTTAGGTATTTAATGAATTTATATGCGTTTGAAAAAATTTTTTTTTTTTTGCTAGAAAATTTGAAAAAAAAAAATTAAATTAAAATTAAACAAAATTATATTGAAAATTTAGAAAAATAAAAAAAAGTTAAAAAAATTAATTTAAATGAAAAATTTATTTTAACTTAAATTTATAAGAATAATTTTTTTTTGCTAAATATTAAAAAAATATTATTTTGAAAATTTAACAAAAACATTAAGTTTTTAAATTTAGTAAAAACATTAATTTTTTTCTAATTTTTCAAAATAATTTTTTTTAATAGTTTTAATAGTAAAAACATTATCTTTTTTCTAAATTTTTATAATCCCATTTTTTTTAATATTTTGTTGAATTTATTTTTTTTCTAAATTTTCAAAATAGAAATTAAAAAAATTTAAAAAAATATTTTTTTTTCTAAATTTTAAATTTTTTTTTTGTAATATTTAGCAAAAAAAAATGTATTCCTATATAATTTATGTTAAAAATTAACTTTTTTGATTAAAATTGTTTTAACCTTTTCTTTTTACTTCTATTTATTAAATATTTTTTTAATTTTTCAAGTTTTTTTTAAGTTTTCAAAATAACTTTTTTTTTTAATTTTCAGCAAAACAGTTTATTCTGACATAATTTATGTTAATTGTCTTTTTTTTCAATTTTAATAAGATTTCGGCAGTTTTCTCAAACGCATATAAAAAGGTTTAAAAATTAAAGTTTTTTTCCTGAAAATAGAAAAAAATCTGAAGTCTCTCATTATAAATTATTTATATGTTTTTTAATTTTTAAAATATTTATACCCAAACGAGTTACAAAAGTGTACATATATACATACAAAAAGTATTTCGGCATACGTGTTGCCCAAATTTATAAAAATTTCAAAAACTAAAAAAATATAATAATAAAAAAGAAATAATTAAAAACAAAATTGCCAAAAAATAAAAAAACTTAGGTCCCTCATTACAAATTTTTTAAGATTTTTAATTTTTTTTCTACTTTTAAAAATATTTTTTTCCAAAAAGTTTAAACAAAGAATTAGTTTCGACTGCTTTGTGCCCAAATTCATGCCTTACTGAGGCTTTAGCTATATTTAAAGACAATCTACATAAGCCCCTTTTGTGCCATTTTAATAGTCCAAAAATTATCTTCATATTCGTAGCCAAAAAAAAAAAAACAAATCACAAGGCAAAAATAAATATTTAATAATTTTCACAAGAATTTCTGGTATGTTAATGTGCCATATTTTTTCTTTCATTTCATTTCTAGATTTTATTTTGTTTTGTTTTTTCGCATTTTTAGACACTTATAACGTGCACATATGCTTATAGCCAGGCTGCCAAGTGTTCGCCGCTGCTGACCCGCTTTGTATTGCTTCGCGTTTCGCCCACTTGAAATTCTTTGTACGTTTAAATATTTTCGCAAAAACCAGAAATCACTTCAGCAACAATAATAATAATTCTCGTATTAATAATAATATAGAATTATTTTCATAGCTTTTGCGCTTTTTTCTACTTTTCAAACACACACACACATACGTACATTTGCTTGTATGTGCATACTCCTGGCATGAGCTTTGAGATACTCGAAAATATTTCAACAACCGACGTAAGAAACTAAAATTAAAATAGCCGCGAACAGCAACAACAATACTAACAACAGCAACACTCATTTGTCGAAACGGCAACCGTGTGTGTGTGTGCGACTACGACGCGCATTGAAACCTTGCCACATTCCGCGCATTCAACGACAGCAACGCTGGCAACAACAACAATGTACGACAATGATGGCGGTTTCATATAGCGTCACTGAGCAAATTATGTTGTGAAAAATGAATTCAATAAAATTGTCCACCTGTGCGGCTGCCAGTCTACCCAACAAGCGCGCTAAAACCAAAAAAAAAAACTAAAAAATAAAAGAATAAAAAAACAAAAAAAAAAAAAAAAAAAAAAATTAGACAAAAAAATTAAAAATAAAAATTATGAAAAAAGTAACAACCAAAATGTGCGAAGAATTCAAGACTCCGTCTTGGCGAAATAACTCAAGGAATTTGTTGATTTTACGAAAATAGCGAAAATATTTTTATAGGCAGATGTGCATAGTTAGCGCAAATTATACTTGTAGATGCCTAAATATTTTTTTATCCTAATTCTGGGCGCTAACTTTTTAAATGGGTATATTTTTCATTGTATTTTATTTAATAATAATACGTAAATAAAACTAATACAAAGCAAAGCTGGGAAAACTTGAATGTTTTGATAATTTTGTATGCATATTTCGGCTCTTAAGAACCCAGAGATCTTATGAAAGTAAGCTCCAGATTACTTGAAAATAACTTCCACAGCATTAAAGCACTGAGTACAAGCTAAAGCTTGTGAAAGCTCGTGAAAGCTTGCATGAAAGTATAAAGCCAGCAGATTTGGCATTTAACAAGTTAAGTAAAAAAGTGCTCTAATTTCACAGTCGAATTATATTTTCAAAGTTTTGCAAGTATATAATAAAGCTTTTGAGTAGAAAGTGAGCTGATTTACAATCTTCGCAAACAAGAAGAATTAAATTGGAATTTATATATTTTTTATTGAACTATTGAGCTTCAGTTACTATATAGATAGCATATAGGGTATATTTTGTAGCAAATTCACATTCATATCTTTTTAGTTAATTGGCAGTATTGTCACCTAATCAGTGCTTTTTCAGTAAACAAGCCGATAAGATTTAATTGTGTTTTAGGTATAAACACTAGAAATGAAATTAATTGCGTATGGTCAGGTATGAAAAGGTTAGTGCTCTACAAAGCATACCTACAAAGTAGTTTTTTATGGGAAAAATTCTTAAAAAGCTTCAAAGCACACAAAAGCTACTAACTGAAATTATTCAAAGCTCTTTAACTGTTTACAGTTGGACGCTGTGGCATAAAAAATATGTGTCAAAGTTCTGCGACTTTCGGGAAGTTTGATCACTAGGCTTAACTATTTAATATAAAAAAATAATATTTCAATAAAAGTTATTGATCAGAACAAAATAAGCATCTCCAGCAATCAAAATTTTGGTTTCAATACACCGTTTACTTTTGTGGAAGTTGATGAGGAATACCTTTCAGTTACCGTGCATAATGGGACTTTTTTCAGCACAAATGCTTTTTTGTTGTGTTTGCTGTTCTCAACACACTAAACTTTTTAGCTTTCGGCTGTTAAGCACGAAAAAATCCAGTAAAGCCAAGTTGAAGAGTATTTAATGCTATCAGTCTTGTTTTTGTAATTGTTAGTGTTGTTGTTGCTATAATAATTTTTTGTTATTGTTAGTATTGTTGTTGTTGCTTGCTGCTGCCGCCATCATTTTCGAGCCAGTGTTGCTTATAGTCGTCGTTGTTGGTGTTGCTATGGTTAGTTTGTTTTTGTTTTTGTGCGCTGGGCTGTCATTAACAAAACAACTGTTGCGACCTTCGCATACCAGAGCAGACAGACACGGCTGTTGGCCGTTGATTGTGACTGTTGACGGTTTACGCTTGACGATTGGCTTTTAGTGTTGTTGTTGTATTTCTTGTTGTGATCGTTGTTAGCCAGTCAAAGTTGTTGGTGGCGCACACCGCGACCAAGCGAATTCGCTACGATGGCTGAGTAACTGACGCCTCAAGACACACATATTTGAACATTACTTCACTATGTACGTGTATATATGTATGTGGGTATATACATATGTATCTATATGTTAAAATGTATGTCTAATTATGTGCATATATAAGTATATATTATACATGACAACTTACAGTCATAAATGACGCGCTGTCAATATCTACAAAAGTAAATATTTTCGTATTTCATATGCGCCTCTACTTATGTAAATGTATGTGTGTGTTATCGCACCTATTATATGCCTCATGCATAACATCATTAACTGCATAAACATTGTAGCTTCGACGTCGTTTAATAACAAAATTTGCTGATAAGCAACGCGTTGATAGCAAGCAATGCTTTACTATTTATACGTCAAACAGACAACAATAAAACGTAGAAAACGAAATCAAATCAAATAAAATAAAATACAGTAAACAATAGCGTGACAATGACGAATATACAACAAAAACAATGATAGAACAGAAATATTTAGTAAACACGTCAAAACATTTAGATTTGAAAATTTCAAAATTTATCGATATACGTACGTACATACATATATATAAATACATAAGTATTATATACATATACATATATATGTACATAATCGCTGTTTATCTATGTATGCACGTCCTTAATATTAATATTGACATTGTGTGATAACGTTAATAGTTTGTGGTATGTTGGGTTCACATGTACCTTATTGCCATTGTTCCGAGAACAGCATTGCCCAACGTACGTGATTTGCGAAACACATTCAAACAAGAAAAAAACTAGAAATAATGTTTACTTCGATTTCACTAAAGCTAGAATATCATTCACAAAGGAAATTCCAATTTAAAGACTTGCTTTTGATCGGTCAATTCGTATGGCAGCTATATGAAATAGGGGACCGATCGGAAACATGTCTTCAAATTGTATAGCATTATCGTGGATAATAATTCATGCTTAGTTTTGTGAGTGTATCTTGTCAAATCAAAAATTTTTCATATAAGAACTTAAATTTGATCGTTCAGTTTGTATGGAAGCTATATCATATAGTTCTTCGATCCAGAAATTTTTTTCGAATATTGCGTAATTTTTACAGGGAATAATTTATGACAAATATATTGAAGATATCTCGTCAAATGCAAAATTTGTCCATACATGATTCCGTATGCTCAGTTTGTATGGCAGCTATGTATATGCCACAGTGTTTTGATAGCGGTCGTCCCAACAAATGAGCAGCTACTTGGTGAGAAAAAGATGGGTGTAAGATGTCTATCGATATCGGAAAAACTGACTGACCAGGCATGTGTAAATCAACTCAGCTCGTCTCCGACGTTTCTTTCAGGATGTTACCAACTTCGTGGCAAACTTAATATACCTTGTTCAGGAACTATAATATAATATAATATATAATAAATATAATAAAAGTTAACGAATGAAGACAACGGACATATGTTTTAAGTGGGAAAAGCAAGTAAAATTTATTTTTTAGTTGGAATGTTATGGGAAATGTTTGTGAAAAAATGACCAGGTTTTAGAACTTCGTTCGAATAACTTGGATATAGTAGTTTAAATAAAATATTTTCGAATTATAATATCGATATTTTTGGAGAATGTATTAATGAAATTTGCAATTTTTTTTTTTTTTTGATTTCTAGACTTTTTTATTATTTAGAACTTAGGTATATAAGTTAGTCCAATCTTTTCAAGATTTGTATTTTTTTGGTAGCAAAAACCATTGAAATTTATTTCTTTAAATTGAAATTTTTATTACAGTTATTTCGCTTGCCATTTTTACACACAAAAAATTGCTTATTTTCTAGCCCCAAATAGTCCGTAAATTTATGACATATCAATTTGAAATGTGGTTATCAACTATTTCTCACAAAGAAGCTGCTCTTTTGTCGAAATCACCAATATTGGTTCACTATAGTTAGCATATAGCTGCCATACAAACTGACCTATCAAAATTAATTTCATGTATGGAAAATATTTTTAATTGATAAGGCATCTTCAACAAATTTCGTACAAATTATTACCCATTCAGAACAGATCACTATATGTAGCTAAGAGCTGCCATACAAATTGAACTACAAAAATCAAAACAAAGTACAGACATATCGTCACCTGAAATGCAAAATAACGTATCATCAAAAAATTCGAAATTCAATGTCTTATAGATTACGCTTCACTACTTCAAATACATATGTTCAACATTTTCCGGTTCTCCGATCAAATATAAACTAGTTTTAACCAATATTAAAATTTTGTTTCACTCATATTCCATTTTATTTCGTGTTTCATTCACGCCACTGTAAATTTCCGAAAATGTTGTTACGTTATTTTGCATTTTAGGTGACGATATGTAACTTCTGAGCAGCCGAAGTTATTTTAATTTACATTATTACTTTTATTTATTGTTACTTTTCACAACGCAATACACCCACTCCAGCTCAGACGAACTCAAAAACCATAATAAATATAATAATCAAATAAATACACAAACAACAAGCAATTTGCTTAATATATTCACCACCTCCAATAAATTCCATGCTTCATGGCATTACTTAAACTCCAGATATGAATCTATTTGTCTACTCGAATTGCAAAATTGGTTATTCACCTCGAAAAGTGCGAACATTTTTCAACGTAAATGCATTATTGAACTTGTAAGTACGCCCAATTGCAATTAAAAGTCGAATCGTGCACCAGCACAAACAAACTCTGACAACTTTACATACAAACATAGAAATAACGCAACTGTAATGCCGCAAACGCAGCCAGCATACAAATGAAAATGCATAATTAAATGTATGTGAGTAGGAGACACCCGCTAACTTGCACAAAAATTTGCAACATTTACTTAAATGTATTTATTAAATACATATATTTTTATACATATACATATATATACATATATAATATATATATATAAGTATGTATATATATTGGCATTACAATAAACACACGTACAAATCAAATCGCGCCACATTTTCCAACGCCAACGTAAGCAATTACAAACGTCAACTGCAACGCAGCAAAGCGCAACAACAATAGCAACAACAACACAAGCACGGCAACATCAGCAACAACTGCGGCAGCGACAGCGACTGTGGAATGCGGTTTTGACAAGTTCTACTAAATTGTACAGGCCAACAACTCCTTGCCTGCCGCAACACAACCCATGTTTGCCTGCACAAACACACACACACACATGCATACGTATAGGTGCATACGTGCAGGCTCGAGTTGTTGTCTAGTATAAATGCAGCCGATATATGCAGCTGCATGTACGCACCTTCCGCCAACTCGAAAGAGGTAAATGAATCGAAAATAGGCAGCGTGCTAGCGCGCTCAAACACAACAACACACACATAGACATGTATAGAAGTAGAGGCTGCACGATTGCTATATAACTCAATTGGAGGCTGGCCAAATACTCACACTGCCAACTTTAGAATACATGTACTATACATACATACATATATATGTATATGTATATATGTGTGTGTTTGCTGGTTGCCAGCAATGGGTGCAGCAGCTGCAATAACAACAAACAACATTTATTTATTGTATAAAAGATAAAAGTATTTGATACAAAATATATGTATGTATGTACTAAATACGAAAAACAAAATCTAGAAATATTTTCATAAGCAGCATTTGGCGTTTGTTGGGCACTGCGCGACTATGTTCGCTGCCGCGCGACGTGTGTTCGTATAAGTACATCGGTATGCACATAGTTGTCGTTACAAATGTGCAATGCACAAGTAGGTGTATCGGCATGTTTATAAGGAATGTGAAAATGCAATGCGGTTTACAGGGTGCTGCGGTGACTTTTTGATAATTGAAAATTGGAGGTTAAATGGAATATTTTTAGAGAGTTGAAGAAAATTATATGTAGACACTTAGGAGCGAGGATAACACTTTTTTGTTGAAAGTTTTGGTGGAAGGCTGGTTTTAAAATTATAATTTTTTCTTTAAAATACAAAAAGAAATATACCAAACAGTAAAAAAATGTAAATTTGCTATAAAACGCTTTACAAATAAAGCAATTTCCATACAATAACTTGACTTTAATCGTTCAGTTTGTATGACAGCTTTAAGATATAGTAGTCAGATTTTGAAAATTTCTTCAAAAATTATACCTTTGCTCTAAATAATAATATAAACCAAATTTTGTGAAGATATCTTAATCAAATAAAAGTTTCCCACACAAGAACTTGATTTTGATTGTTCAGTTTGTATGGCAGCTATATGATATAGTAGTCAGATTTTGAAAATTTCTTCAGAGATTGTACTATTAATCTGTACAATAATTTTACCCAAAATTCAACAGGATATCTTGTCAAATGAAAAAGTTTTCCACACAAGAACTTGATTTTGATCGTTCAGTTTGTATGGTAGCTATATGCTATTGTAGTCCGATTTTGAAAATTTCTTCAGGTATTGTATCATTGCTTTAAATAATAATTCGAGCCAGATATCGTGAAGATATCTTGTCAAATGAAAAAGTTTCACACACAAGACACTTGATTTTGATTGTTCAGTTTGTATGACAGCTATATGATATAGTAGTCAGATTTTGAAAATTTCTTCAGAGATTGTACTATTAATCTGTACAATAATTTTACCCAAAATTCAACAGGATATCTTGTCAAATGAAAAAGTTTTCCACACAAGAACTTGATTTTGATCGTTCAGTTTGTATGGCAGCTATATGATATAGGATTCCGATAATAAAAACTTGTTCAAAAATTATACCTTTGCTCTAAGTAATAATATGAGCCAAATTTTGTGAAGATATCTTTGTCAAATAAAAACTTTCCCATACATATATATGTTATAGTGATCCTACATTCGCAATACAAAGAGTCTCCAGCGTATCCTTCGGAGCATTACAAACTTTCTACCGAACTTGAGACATTCTCTTGAATGCATAATATTCTTTATATATATATAATAACTACTTCACCACAACCCTGAAAACCTGGAGTTCCCTGCAGGGATTCGCAAAGCCTCTTGAGCTGCAAGTACATATTTTTATGTGTAGTGAACCACGGGCAGCTATGTATATATCGCAGTAGAATCGCTTTGCTTCTTCATGCAGCGTTTAATGCTAGCCTTTCTTTCAAACGCTTAATGCATGCCACAGACTTTTCTTGCAACCTATGCGAGCGCCTGCAGTGAATATAGAGAAAAGTCCGCAACAATTCTATGCCACAAGACGCCTTCACTTCACGCGGGCTACATATGCAATACACATATCTACACGTACAGGTACATACATAAACAATGTTTGTTGTTTGTGCCAATTGGCATTCTCCATAAAATTGCTATGTCGATGCTTTGTTGCAGCATCATTCTAAGCAACAACAACTAGCTGCATAGCCACAAAAGTGCAATGAAATGCCTGTGTAGACTGCTGCGCGGTTGCCATGCGTGTGTGTATGTATATGATGTGGCAACAAAGTCGGTAAATGCAGCAAATGCAACCGTGGGCCGACGCATGTAGCATCCAAAGTGGGCTGGTACGATTGTCAGGCAATTGGAACGTTTGCGTTTTTTCTTTGGTATGTGCATTCTTTTATAATGCTAGAATTTTTTCATTTCCGCTTTCGCTTAGCCGCATATTGGTTAATCTCAGCTTTCGCAAGCAAACATTTTTTTTTTTATTTATATAAAATTTTTCTAGCATAGCTAAGATTTTTGTAATTTTTTTACTGTATTATGTGTGTTTATTGAGTGTGTTTGTGTGTGGATGTACATGTGTATAGCTTTAGTAACTCTTATTTTGCTTTGATCGTGTTGCTTTTGGTTTTGTAGCATATTTGCCTCATTGCTGTTGTGGCTTCTGCCAATTTTTGTTGCTGTAAATGCAGTAACTGCTTATTTCTTGCATTTTATTCTGCTGCTTACAATGTACTACTATCGCTGTTGTTGTTGTTGTTGCTGTTGCCGCTAGCTAATGCAGCTTTAGTAGCCCATAAACTAGCGCTGGAGCCGGTTTAGCTGCGTTGTTGTCACATTTAGCAACAGCAGCAACAACAACAATACAAATAACAACAGCAGCAACAACAACAACAACAACAACAAAAACAACAGCAAAAACATCAGCGGCAACAACAATAACACTAGCAATATGCGATACAACATCAGGAGCTGCACTCACAACAGCAACAACAGGCGCTGGCTAGTCATGGCTGCTGGCAGTTCGATTCTTATTGCCAACATTTGCTTTTCTGCTTATTTTTTACAGTTGCAATATATTGCATTGCAAGTTCTTTGCGACTTGATATTATCGAATTTTGCTTTTAGATTGTTTTTTCAACTTCTATTTTGCTGTTGCGTTGCTGCCTTTGTTGTTTTTGTATATTACGATTCTATAACCCGGCAGGCATTGCTGTCATAGTTGTCTGACTGGCGCAGCAGCAGCAGCAGCAGTTAGTTGCGAAAAGTCTACAAGTATAATGTTGTTGTTGTAGTGGTTTTTACTCTTACCCTATCCAATGAGTTCACAGCAAGCTCGGCACTGTAAGCGTGTGGGTTTGCTTAATGCCATTTTGATTGAAGCGAATGGTCGATGCAAGCGTGGCTGGCAGTGCAAACAGGGTGTTAGGATGTTATATTTTATATTAAAAAAATTATAAAAATTATTATTAGTTAAAAATTTTAAAAAAGTTTTCAATGGTTTTTTAAGAAGTGAAGTTGGGAACACGTGTGTAAAAAACTTTTTTTGTGACTTATAAATTTCAGATTTTATATTAAAATCATGTAAATTTTAGTTGCTTTTAAAATTTAAAAATAAATATAATATCCCCAATTGTGAATTTAAATTCGAAATAGGCACTAAATAGGTTTTCAATGCGTTGAGAAACTAGTCCAAAGTTAATTACAGACTACATCTTAACTAGTTACTAACTGGACCTAAACTAGTAAATAACCAAATTAAATTGAAATTCAATATTTGGAATTAAATCGGCTTATGGATGAGAAACTGCTTTCATAGTGGTCCTAAACTAGTTATTGACTAGTCCGAGTCTAGTTAGTAACTGGTCCGGCGCTTGCTAGTGACTAAATTTTACTTACATTCAAATATAGGCACTAAATAAATGTTGAACGCGATAAGTCTGTAATTTCCAATTAGAACTCAACTAGTTACCGACCAGTGCTGCTTAGTTTAAATTATTTTTTAGCCAACTTTTATTATAAATTAAAAGTTAAGAATAAAAAAATACAATCCAAAAATAAATAAAAAAAAATAAAAAACATAAAATAATAACAAGGAAATTTAACATTTAATTAAAAAACAAATTATATACATACATATATGCATATATATTGTAGCATCATATTTAATATTACAACGTTGAGTAGCTTTCAACACAAGTAATTAAAATTTATGGCGATTTCGAAATACTCATAACTTCAAATTGGAAACTGTCATATTTCATTGTCACTTGAGCCTCTTTTAACACTAAAAAATTATTGCTCAAGCATACATTCTTTGGTAAGGGCAAACCACATAACACCACACACACCATACCAACTGTATATGGCCACTCAACAACGACTACAACAATGTCAGCAATATCGCAACGCGTTCAGCTTATGAAAAATAACGCTAGTCTTGAGTATCGATTTATAATAACTCTGCTGTCATACTTTTGGCATTTTTTCCAGCAAACGTGAGCAGAAAATTAAGTTTTCTGTGGGCAAGCAGCAGAAAAACCACCATAACAACAACAACAACTGTAAGAATAAAGCGATGTTTTTCGCTGGTCGTCGCACTCATGTGGCTATCGTGCATTGTCCACCATTGAAGCACTCAGCCAAACACTACTAGAACTTGCTTACCACACACACACATACACATTTACATACAATACTCACAGCACATACTTAAGTGCAGCATTAACGCTTATAAGCGCTGATAGCAGCATATGTAGAGTGCTTTATAAATACGCATACATACAAACACATTCGCATAGTATGTCATATATGTATGTATGTAAATATATATATATGTATGTAATTTATGCACATAGCGTTATTTATGCTTATAGTAAACGCGCATAATCGAGTCATTCACATTCTCGGCCATGGCTCTCCGCATACGTGCACGTCCGCATAAGATTTGTGGTCAGTCGAAGCCCGGCTTGACCAAACATAACTAGACAACTATGCAGATGTGTGTATGTGTGTGTCAGTCAGCGATAGTAGGGGCGGGTGGCGATCGGCGGGGTGGTCGCTGTAACCGCGCCTGCGTGCCGCAATCAATTGCTGTAAATCCATAAGCTTCGCTCTGTGATATGGCTGGCAAGATTAGCAGCGAATTGAGTTGAGCGCCGAGTTCAACTAGGCGGTGGCTTAAGCTACATGCAAACATACTATTTGAAAAAATATGTATTCAAGTTTTTTCAATCACATAATTCAGACATATTTCGACTCAGTGCGGCTTTCCGATTTTCTATTGAATTTAGTTTTAAATGGCAAAAGTTTCCTTAAAGAATAATTGTATTTCTACTTTTTTGATAAAAAAAATAATTTGGAAATATATTTAAAATAATTCAAAAAATAGTAAATAAATGTAAGAAAAAATTTTGATGTATTTTTGGTAAAAACTATTTATGAAAAGCAAAAATATAGTAGAAAGTTAACCACTGGAAAAGAAGATAAATAACACAAGGAAATATAATATATGCCATGAAGAGTAAAGGAAGGGGGTGTGGTTGAATTGCATGAATAAAGAAGTGCCCAGACAAGAACTTGATTTTGAGCGTTTAGTTCCTATATATATATCAGCTATATGATATAGTGTTGATATATTTTGACGTTACTTTGGGCAATAATCTGTGACGAGTTTCAGGAATATATCCTGTCAAATTAAAAAGTTTTTCATTCAACAACTTGATTTTAGTCGCACAGTTTGTGTGTAAAGGATTTTTCAATGCGGACGCTACAAAAGTAGACCGACAGGGACTGCAAACGACGCAATATTTTATTTTTTTTTTTACATTTCCCTTCACTAAAGCTTGCTATTTCATCATGGAAAGATATACGATCCAACAACGAGTTAAAATTGTTAAAATTCGGAGTCAGTGGCCTCAACTTTAAGAATCCGGATTTTCATCTCAATTCTGGCTGAATGGCTTCGTCAATAAGCAAAGTATGCGTACTCCATGAGTAACCATTGCTTCCGGAAAACGGTTACGGTTTGGTGCGGTTTATGGGCCGGCGAATATTTTTGGCCCGAATTGGATGATGTGGACTTGGACAATATGTGGTTCCAATAGGACGGAGCCACAAGTCACACAGCATTTGTCACAATCGATTTATTGAAAAGCAAGTTTGGTGAATTGGCCGCCACGGTCATGCGATTTGACGCCTTTAGACAACTTTCGGTGGGGCTACGTCAAGTCTATGCCAACAACCCAGCGACAATTGATGAACTTCGTACGAATATCGAACGTGAAATTGCAACAGCATCAGCCGATTTATGCTTGAAATCCCAAACCGTTTTTGTTTTATTTAAATTTTGTATATAGGGGTCAGATAACGGCGGTTTCGACAAATGAGCAGCTTCTTGTGGTAAACAAGTAGTCTGAAAAATATCAGAGCAACATCTCATGAACTGAGACAGTGGATTAGTCCATATTTCCAACAAAAATCAAAAATATGTTTTAACTTAAGTCGAATTCAGTCACTTCATGGTAACATATAAGCACTGTCGCAGAGTAAAATTTTCATTTTCTTACTAAATGCCATTTTGTCTCGATATACCGCTGCAGCTGCATTCCATTGTGGCAACATCATGCCATAAAAATGCCAGCAACGAAGCCAAAAATACGAAAAAGCAAAATACAAAAAAAAAAAAACAAAAAATGAAATAAAATCCAAAAGGGGAAACGTAAAAATGCAAAACAAAAGCGGCAGCAAATTGCTGTTGCCGCGCTGTTGCATGCCACCGTTGCATTTGCTGGCTTAAGTGCTGAATTTGCTTGTTGTTGCTTATATACAGCTATGTGCTGGCTGACTGTTGCCATCAGCGCAGCGCTGACATCAACAGCTGCAATCAAAACACTGAAAAGGCAACTTGCAACACGTTACTTGTTGCAATTTCTTTGTAATGCAAAATGAATGGCGGTTGCCTGACATGCTGCCACTTTAATTTTCACTCATTCGCTCGCTGTGTTGTTGTTGTTTTTTTTTTGAGTTTGTTTTTTCGTTTTGCACATTTAGTTTTGAAATATTTTTTAAATGATTTTTGCATGCGATTTATTGATGTCATTTTCGCTTTGTCTTCCATTCCACAAATTGTGCTGCACCGCGCCACACACACACACACACACACACAAGTCGTCAAGTGTGTAGAGACCTATATACATATGTACATATATGTATATGTATGAATATAAGCATATATGTATGTATATATATTTTTATATATGCATAAGCATCTATGTGTGTGTGTATGACTGTCGCATTTGCATGTTTCATCTATCGTTCGGCACACTCATCTGCTTGCCGCTTGCTGCAGTCTGTGTGTCTGGCAGGTCAGCAAAAGCCTCTTTCACTTGCCTCTCTGCGGTCAGTTGAGCGTCTTGACTGCAGTCGAGAAGCCCACAATTTATGCGCACACGCACGCAAGCACTGTTATACGTATGTAGGTGTATCTATATGTTTGTATGTGTTTGTAATGACAGCAGACTCACCGCAATCGGTAGCAGACATATTCTTTTCGATAATTTATTGCCATGTGTTTTCAGAAATATTTTGCTGTGCCGCTAATGCCTCCTCGTATATACATACGTATATGTACATAAATATGTACATACATATGTATGTGCTGACGAAGCATACTTTACAGCGGTGTGCAGCAGAATTTCAAGTAAAAATATACATCCATATATTTTTTGGAATTTCATTATTTGCTTGCATCCAGCTGCTTAACTTACGAAAATATTATTTTATAGCCGAAATTCTTCATGGCTTTTAAGCGGAATTTTTCAGTTTTTTATTTATTGGCTTGCCGTTATAGATTCTCGGCACTTAAGCACTCATTCCCACACACACACACACCACTCAACAATTAAGTAATAATACACCTATAAATATTACCAAAAAGGCATTTGAATACATTGGGCCAGCGGAAATATGGCACCAAGTTCAATGAAAACGCGCTGATAAAAAATCGAAATTCTTTCGATTTATGGCATTCCTGTGGCATTAACTTTTGTTATTATTGCTGTAGTTTTATTTTATGAGCTTTTGGGTTTATTTTTTCTATTCCAGTGCAGTTTTACCCATTTATAAAAGCATTTATTGCTTGCTTTCTTTTACAAATAACTAAATTCCTCAGGAATTTTAATGTGGGGGATTTTTGGCGCTATAAAGTAGTAGCATCAGCCTTTCATACGCCTTGCTTGTGGCTGTCATTATTTTTTAAGTGTGTGTGTGTGTTTATGCGTGTGTAAACAAATAGATTAAATCGTGAAATAGCATTCAATCGAAGGAATGTGCGGCTACCAATAATTATTTGGACATCTACACACATACCTGTATGTGTAAAAATTCACACCAGCTTTAGATAAATAAATAATTTGCATAGATTCTTGGAAACTCGCTGACCAATAACTGCCAGAACGGTTTTCTGGTGACAAAATTTTGAAAAAATATAGTACTTTCGAGCTGCGTTCACAGAACGAAATTTGAGTAGTCATTACACAATTTTGAAAAAAGAATTGTTGAAAAAAGTAAGCTCCGCTAAAAGTTACGACAAATTAAGTTGAACAAAAATTAAATTTTGTATCAAATAATTATTCAGGATACTTTTTTTTAAACAAAAATAATATTTTTTTAC
The DNA here is from genome assembly GCF_024586455.1 of Bactrocera neohumeralis. NCBI lineage: Eukaryota > Metazoa > Arthropoda > Insecta > Diptera > Tephritidae > Bactrocera > Bactrocera neohumeralis. The sequence goes on from NC_065919.1 coordinate 46,515,823, forward strand.
ATAATAATTTTTTTTATTTATTTTTATTTTATATTATTTCATTTAAAATAATTAATATTATGCGTTACCATTAATATAAATATGTTGTTAATAGCAAAATACATTTTTTGTTTAAATTGTGACAAAATAGCACTCGGAAAATGAAACTAAATTTCCTGGTAGATGATATTTTAAAACCATTAATTCTGTTCAGTTGGCAGGACTGTCCTTAATTACTATATTAAATACCAGTGCGATCAATCAACCAGTTGGTTTACAGCAGCTGCTTAAGTCGGTACCCCTCAGTAGTGCGACGCCATTTTTACAATAGTCTGGAATATCGCCCAAAGAATTTGGCTCAAATTTTGTATTTCTAACCAAATTTTGTGTGCGGAATCGTTGCGACTGTTGGAAAAGGTTTGCGATGATTCAAAAACACAAGCCTACAGAGACGATCGAGAGATCGTTGAAGACATGTCTCGTTCTAGACGACCTTCGATCTCTTCAACTGCTGAGAACATTGAAAAAGTGTAGCACACGGTGATTGATAATCGTCAGGCAAGTGTTTGAGATATGACAAGAGAGCTCAAAATTATTCAAGAGTCCGTTCGAATAATCTTGATGGATATTTTCGGTATGTGCTCGACTCGCTGCGATTATGCTGAATTTCTTTCAAAAAGAGGACGATTGTGACCGAACACAAAGCCAAACACGCAATGAATACCATCGATCAACCAGCGTATTCAGCAGATTTGGTTCTAGTTTGATTTTTTCTTGCTCCTCAAATTGAAAATGCCGCTCTGTGGAACCCAGTTTTAGTCGATCCAAGAGATAAAACAAAATTCGCTGAAATAGCTGAAGGCCATCCGAAAAAGTGCTTATGAAAAGGGTTTAGAAGACGAGAAAAATTGTTTGCGTAGGTGTATTACATCCGGTGGGAATTACTTTTAAGGTAACGAAATAAAAATTGATGAATAATTAAATAATTTGCGCTTTATTTGCAATTTCCGGGTACTTTTTTGTCGGAATGTATGTATATTCCTTAAAATTTTCTCCCTAAGTTTTTTCATATTATAGACCGAACTACTCGCAAATATTTGAATATTTATAAACAATTTGGCATCAACTTTTATGTTCCAACTAAATGAGTGTCCGCATGCCGCCGAAAGAGAGCGCAAGAGCGCAACAATTCAGAGAGAAAAATCAAAAAATTTGGAAAAAAATAAATGGAAAATTACAGGTTTTCCGTCAGTCAACTATGACTATGCATTTGTGTATACACATATCCATATGTACATACACACATTATAAAAGCATGCAACAAGTGCTTACAACAAATGCAACGACGACATGAGTGCAAGCATGTCGATATGTGACTGGGTGTATGTTTAATTTTGAGTGTTTTAACATACCCAAAGGCATGCTTTTTTCTTTAAATAAACTCTAACACTCAATCACAGCTTTGTTTGTGTGAATGTTTGAGTCAAAAATGCCACGCGCTAGCAGACTTTTGAGCAAATGTATGAATGCCCCCGTTTTCTGTACACATGCATACATACATATCTCCTCGGCTAGTTGGCGGAAAATTTTGCTAGACTCCAATTTGCCGATTGCCACGTGGAGATTTTTCGCAAGTGAGTAAAATGGCGAGTGGCAAGCATACACAAGCGAGTATAACAAAGTGTGGCAGCTAGACAAGTGTACGAAAATGAGAGAGTCTGTAAGTATTTTTAAATTATTACATGGAATATTCAAATTTTATGGACTCTAAATGAATATATGTATACATATGTATTTATTTTTTTTTTTGCAAAACTTTTGAGAACGTTCAAAATAAAATTGAGTGCCGCATTTTTATATAAATTATATGGACATTCTATAGCAACTTACTATCACATCTGCCGGTGTGGGAGCGAAATTCTTAAAAATTTGCAAACCAAAATCCTGGACAATAAAAACGCATAAAGTGGCTTTCCATCAAAACAAACATATATGTATGCATATACTTATATATTCTTATAGAGAAATCTGCAAGCATTCTGATGAACACATGTTTATAAAATTAACTTATATATATCTGTTTGCGGTTATATCAACAAAATGCCTTTACTACTGATCATTTCTTAGAAGCGCTCAATTAATTGACTTCGCCTTGAGTAAGCGTGGCCGCCTTTTTTCTGCTTAAACCCACAATTAGAACATTTCCTGCTGGGTCTTCCTACTATAGTCGGCTGCTCACACGACTAATGTAGCGCATATGAAAGTGTGCGGTACATACATGCATATGTTCTTCATTTTACATATAGATAATATACATATATTTGTATTTATGTATTTGCGCATGTGCGCCTTTTGCTTTGCAATTGAGCCGCAGCACTCGCAAATGCCACGAAAAAAAATTGCTAAGTCTTTGTATTGAGATGAAAATGGAAAATTTATTTCATAAACATACACATATATATGGTATACATATGAATTTACTTAATTTTTTATATAAATATATAGATACATACATATGTACATATATGTGTTGAACAAGCAATACAAGTTTCTATAATTTATCGAATATTAACTGAGACTGTGGAAATGGAAGATAAGTTTTATACACTTTTAAGCCTTGGAAATGATTAAAAATTGAACTTGTAATAAAATATGATCGAAGGAAGCTATTATCAAAAAAAAATATAAATTATAAATAAACAAATCATCGTTAAAACGAAGTCTTTGAGAAATAAAGAAGTTTTCATACAAGAACTCGACTTTGACTGTTCAGTTTGTATGGCAGCTATATGCTATAGTGATCCAATCGTGAAAATTTCTTCAAATATTTCAGCGTTGACTAAAAAATATTCTATGCTAAATATCGTAAATATATCTCATTAAATAAAAAAGTTTTTCATACAAGAACTCGATTTTTATTGCTCAGTTTGTATGGCAGCTATATGCTACAGTGTATCGATATTGGCGATTCCTTTGAGTGGGCAGCTTTGTGACAAGAAAAGGACGTATGCAAAATTTCACATCGATATTTCGAAAACTTAGCGACTATTGCAAGTATATACAGACGTTCCAATATAAAAAAATACAAATTCAGATCAAATCAATTACCTTTAACTATTTACCTATGTATGTATATAAATACTATAAAAAGAAGCACTCGCCTGCACAGCTATTCAAATACTTTTCGAATCACACATAGTTTATACATTACACATGATACTATTTGCACAAAGTATGTTTCAATATGCTAACAACTGTTTGCTGGCAAAATATTTGCGGCAATCGCTACTCGCAGCGTTTTATCCGCGAACCAGTTCAAACTAGTGAAGCCATTATTTGCCGAGACTTAGTGATATGAGCCACAAGTGATACTCTACGCCGAATGCACCATCATATTCTCAGGCTTTCGGATACCATTTCCCACCAAGTATGCACAGACAAAGGCACATACGCGCACATGCATATGTATGTATCGCTAAAGCTTTCCTGTAGATCTGATGCTCGTTTTTCACATGCTCATATGAAGACTCGTATATTCAGACTTACATACACACATACATACCTACATACATGTATAAGCATTTGTATTGCTACGTAAGTACATATGCATGCATGTATGTGTGTGTGAGTAAGTATAAAATTGTAAATGCAGCAAGACTGCATTGAATTGCCACAGTTGCAATTGTAGACTTGCTTGAATGCAAGTTTGTTTAATTGAAGCACAGCAGCTACTCGCGTATTCGCTTTTTTCCTTTTTCGCTAGCTTGCATTTCCTTTTTGGCTCCCTTTTTCTACTGCTGCTAGCGATTTATGTGCGCGCATATGTGTTTGTGTGTGTGTGTGTGTATTACAATTTCAATTGCACTTTAGGTCATTTCGCCATTACACTTTGTGCTATGTTCTATGCTGGCAGTGAGGGGGAAAATACAAATAAAGAAGTTGTATGCAACAACAACAACAACGGTAATATGGATAAGAAATGGAGCAGCGATAAAGTGGTGCAACAGCGAATGTAATAAGAACTTGCCAATATCAACTGTAAGTGCCACGTTGCTTTGCGCTGCTTTGTGTGGCAATCAGCATCGTCGCGGCGGGAGCAATGCATCCGTTCGACGTTGATATGAAAGTAGCTGCAGATACGCACTTATATGTGCATAATGTATATTGCAATATAGTATATGTATGTGTATGCGAAAGAATATTCTCGTGTTGTTATGTGGCTTGTATTAAAATGCGTGTGAAAGCATATAAGATTAGATAGTTATAAGAATATGTGTATGTAGATATGTTTAGTGTATACTTAATTGCATTCATGTAAATTTGTTGGGATATGTTAATAATTTAATACATATGCTATAATAGATATTTTACATTTTTAGATTTCCTTGATGAATACTATGTTATGCAAGGGAAGACATTTTGTTAAAAACTAACCTTCGTAATAAATTGTGTAAATTTATTAAAATTTAAATTTAATTAAAATTTACAAATTTAATGTCATTTAATATATTCTTTTTGGTAAATATTAAATTTTATTTTTAAATTTCTTTTATTTAATTTACGTTAATTTAATTATGTTTAATTTAATTTAACCTAATTCAATTTATTTTTATTTTGTTTTACTATATTTTATTTTACTTTAATTTTTTATTTTACTATTATAATTTTTTATTGGTAAATTTTTTATTTGGTTTAGTCTTTGTTTGATTTCAATTAATTTAAATTCTATATTTATTAATTTAATTTAATTTAATTTTAGTATTTTTAAATTTCTTTATTTTATTATTATTATTATTATTTTACTTTTTTGGTTATTACTTATTGATTATTGATTTATTAATTTAACAATAAGTATAATGTTACGGCATTTTATTTTAATTTAATTTTTGTTTGGTTTTATTTCATTATATTTTAATTTGTTGTAATCTTTTTATTTCATTTCATTTTATTTTAATTTAATTTCATTTAATTTTAATATATTTTATTTAATTTTATTTTAATTTACTTTATTTTATTTTTCGTTTTTTTTTAGTTTATTTTATTTTAATTTTTGTTTGGTTTTACTTTAATTATTATACATTTTTAATACTCTTTTTTCATTGATATTATCTTTCTTCATTTTTAATTTAATTTAATTTAGTATTTTCTTTTCATTTTATCGAATTTTACATTAATTAATTTTATTTTGTATTATTTGACTATACTATAATTTTGGCTTATATATATATTTGTTTTTAATTCCAATTAATTTAAATCTATTTCATTTAATTTTAAATAATTATTTTTCATTTTAATTTTCATTAAAAAAAAAAAAAATGTCGCTAAATCTCCACCGAAATTTTAATTTTTTGTAAAAATGCCTGCCAAAAATTATATTTTTTCATTTTTGATGATCCTGTAAGGAGTTATCCTGCCAACACAGCGTATTTTTTTCCGCGGGATCAACGGAAAAGGTGATGCAATGGCCGAGCTTAAAATATTTTTTTCCAAAAATTTTAGGATTTCTTTGTTAACAGTGTATATTTGTACTCGTAACAATAAAAAATTCTTATAAAATATTTCGTTTTTTTTATCAGAAAATTTTTTTTGAAAAATGGCTGTTTTTTACTTGAGGAAACCGGATCACATCGGTTTCATTAATTTAAGAATATAAACTTTATTAATTTATAGAATTTTACTAAATGTACTATTACTTTATTGTTACTATATTTCAATATATTTTATTTTTGATTTTATAGTATACCTATTATTTTATTTTAATTATTACTTTTTTATTTTTTTTTCATACTACTTGAATTCATATAATTTTTGGTTTAGAATTTACATTAAAATAATTTAGTAAAATTTTATTTAATTTTATTTTGCTAAATTTGTTTTATGACGTTATTGTTGTTTTTCATAGTTTTCAATAACGCTTAACGCCACTCACAGATAACACAAATATGCCGTGCAAATATTTTGCCATCGAAATGTCAATGAATACAAAAACAATAAATAATGAAAGAGAGATGACTCTGAATGGAAGGCAAAAGCAGAAAAGACAACAAATTGCACGTCAGTCGACTGGCGAGACATAAAATATTTGTAAATTTACTTATACACGTACACGAAACAATTAACGTCACATACAGCTGCATATTTTAAATGAATATACATTTTTTTTCTACATATTTAGCAAATATTATATCATGATTTAATTAGGAGGAAATAGACGTCAACATTTTTGTGAGTGGCATGGGAGAAGATTATTATTTCTCATAATATACATATATTTCAAAAAGTATGTATCTTTGGTTACAGCGCCAACAATTGGCGTCATTTATTGCTGTAATGCGAATTGTTTTGAGGAAATACATATTTAAATATATTTTTACTCCAAATATCTCGCGCTCAAAATTTTAGTATTAAAATCCACAGTTAAGATATGTTGGAATCATTAATTTTATAAATTCTAATTTAATATACATTTTTATATATATTTTTTTAACTTGAAAAATAATTTATTTTCCAAAAACTCAAAATCCCAAATCTACGCCAATAAAGAAGAAGAAGAAAATCCTACTTGTGTGGAAAAATATGAAAAAAAAACAAAACAAAAAAAATTATTTCAAATTGACTGCGTCAGCGAAAGCTGAGACATCATCGCGGCGAACTGCAGTGAGTGCTCGATTTTAAGGCAATTGCTCACTCAAATTTTTTTATACCAGTCTTATGTATATATGTAAATAAATACAAATGCAGTGCTTTTTTCTTCCGCTAAATATCAATGCAATATGAAATACGTAAAGTAACTTCATTAAATATTTTGCGAAAACTAAACTGCAAATAAATATGGAGAATATGCACAGCCGCGTAAGAAGTTGAGAAGTGTACACTGGCAAATTTATATAAATTCGTAAAGCAATAAAAATGAAACTTTAAACGCAGCCGTGAACAAAGCTCGACGTTCTTCACAAAAACGATAATGACACTCATACGCACCGGCGAACCTGAAGCGCGGCAAATGTGAGTTCATATTACAAACTGCTACACACACAAGCACTTCACTGTTTGTATGTGATTATCGCAGATAAGCAAATAAATAAAATAATTCACTCTTTATGAACTTTTTTTATTTGTTTGATTCTTTTTTATTTGTTAATTTTTTATTTTTGTATTTTTTTTTGTTCGTCAGCGTTATAAATGCCTAAGGAATTTTTATGGCATTTTCGACGATCAATAAAGTCGCGCACAATTGACAAATGCCAATTAGCAACAACAGTGAACCGCAAAGCCGTTATCAACAATCTCGCTAGACGACAATGGCCGACTCTGCCTACGATTATACACGATTGATTGCCGTACAAGGGCGATAATGCACGAAAAAAGTTAAACTATGCGCTCAGCATTTCATATACTATATATGTATAGCATATACTATATACATATATACAAGTATGTATATAGCGTGCTGATAATATAGACGTCTGCATTGTTTGGTCTGCCTTGCAGCTGGGCGTCTAATTTAATGTTATTATTTGCTGATTTTATTGTGTTTTCTGCTTTTGTTGCGCTATCTACGCCTGAAAGCAGTTTAGTTATGCTATGAGTGTCAATTAACACACTGAAAGACACACAGTAAATAAACAAAATGCGAGAAATCATGATTTTCGTTGGGGGAATAACTTTTGTTATTGATCGCATAAGCTTCAAAATTTATTATATTTTTCACAGATTTTTCAAGTGAAATTGATTGTAGATAGAATACGCTGCATTATGACAAAAATAAAGACCACAATATTGATGGCTGCGTTTTTATACACTTGTACTTATGTATATACATATGTACGTATGTATGGTCGCCACTGTGATCGAAAGTGTGTCCAAAGTGTGTTTGAGGTGTGAAAATGAAGAATTACTCACTCGAGTGTGTAATTAGTGAATAAAACTGAAAGTGTTCGCTTATCTATTTGCTTTCTCTCGAGTTTCGAGATTCAGTATACAAACAGATGTTTGTACCTGCATTTGTTTATATATACATACATATTCGTAAATATATATATACATATATTTATTTAGGTGCACTTTTTTTCAAAAAATCTTTCACCAACGGTCAGTGAGTAAGCGCTCATTTCACACTTTGTTGTTCAACTAAGAAGTTTCAGTGTTTCAAATTCAAAGATTTAATTTTCTAAAGCTTTACAGGAAATATTTTATAATATCATTAGTGACTCTGATTTGTGCTTGTTAATCAACATAAAAAACACAAATTGAAAATCCTTTTTCAACTCTTGATAAATTTATGGATCTCAAACTAATACCCAACATCAATATTAAAAGTTTATCATATCTTTGGAAAACTAAGTTGAACTCTACTTACAAATTGTAGCAAAATATTTGATTTATATACCTTATATTGCTTTTAATCGGAATTTAATAATCCTCTAGCAAAGCTTGCCTTCGCTATGTAAAAAGTAACTTCATTTGAATAATTCTTTGTTTTTGAACTGTTAGTATTATTGAGGCGTAATGTTGGAGATTGAGCAGCTGTTTTCTTGCCGTTTGAGTATTGTCTCTTAAGTATAGCGAAATAGAGTTGTCATACTATGTAGTCGGCATTTCTCGATTTTTGAAAGAGTCTTTTAGTAGATTATATTCTTAAAAAACGATTATTAATTTGAAAGAGTATTTTAGTAAAATTGTTCGTAATGACTTTTAAGCACGCATAAATTTAATTTCTAAAGCAGAAAAAAAGTGTTTGTATTTTGTACAACAAATAACGTCTATAGTCAAGGAAATGTATGCGTGCTGAATCAAAATTAAAAAAAAAAATATAATATTTTTATACTATGTGTAAAATTTGAAAGCTACCACAAAATATAATAGAAGCTGTAGGGTTACTTTTCTTGTGGCATAAATTTACGAAATATTTAGTTAAAAATCTGATATAAAAGCTGACAAATTCAGAAGCTTCAGCAAAGAAATCATATATTTTAACAAAATTTTTTTGATTGAAAAGAGTAAAGTACTACGAGTTAAAATAATATTTACAATTTCCATGGATAAATATAAAGCATAGTGTTAAAATAAAAAAAATTTAACCGAGAAGGTTGTTTTGTAAATACAAATGTTTTGCAAATCAAATAACCCATTTACAAATTTCTTAATAATTAGTTTCCAACTATTTGCATGCAAAATATATGTTCCAAAAAATCAACCAAAATTGATTGAATGATGAATTTAATCGATGAAAATGAATATTGACATAAATTGCTATGCGTTTTTTTATGTTTCATGCGCCAACATAAGATCCTTGTTTTAACCATAAGTCATGCCTTTTTAGAATATGTCATAGCATTTAGTTAATTAAGTCTCTCTACATTCAAATGGGGCTATAAATTACCTATAAATGCATATTCATACTTAATTAAGGGACAATTATAATCAAAAGCTTAAAGAGAAAGAAAATTCCTTTTCATTCTAATTTTTGCTTTAAACCTCTTTGAACTCTACATCAAAGTGCGCTAAAAGCGAGCAGCGGAAAAATTCTGAATTCCAAAAACTAAAATTTTTCAATGCATGAGTGCACATTCCAATCTATTTACAAGTACTGCTGTTTCCACGAACAACACAGCGCATACACCAACACACACACACACCCGTACATGCAGCTGTGGCAGCTTTACCGGAGAGGCGTGAAGAGCGCAGCCAAAAAGCGATTTCGATTCATTTGCCGAAGAAAACTCGTAGGCTGTTTGGCAGACAAGACAGACGAGCGTTTAGGCGGCGCGGCAGTTTTAGTGCATGTGTGTGTGTGCATTTGAGTGACTTTGTGTGTGTTGGTTGAGGAATGTCTACAAACTTGTATGGGGTTACAAATTTTCAAACTAATATGTACATATATTCATATAAAATTGTATTTTCTGATGTATGTATGTACATATGTATATACATATGTTATATTTAAAGTCAAATGTCGGCTTGAAGAAATGTGTGCTCTGTGATTGCATACACGCGCATTAGTCACGCGTATGTGTGTGTGTCTGCCTCGACGGCGAACAGCATGTTGGAAAAGTTGAAATAAATGAAAATGAAATGAAGCCAAAACGTAAACGAAAACGAAAACAGAAATAATAAATAAATGGAAAAAGGAAAAAAACAACAACAGCAACAAAAAGTCGACAACTCGCAAGAAGAAGAGAATTAAGCAAAACATTCCAATGCGATGATTAAGAGTCCAAGTATAGTTGAACTCGAATGTGGATTCGTGTGGAGGCATTTACACCAACAACAAGCAACAGTACAACAAGTACAAGCAATTTTGAACAGTTGTTGCAGGCAATGAGCACACGCGTGTGGCGGTCGCTACGCGCACACATACACAGATTATTGTGGACGTGTATGCGCTAAAGCGGCAAACAAGTGGAGGAAAATTTGCGAGAAAATCGCGAAAACTGAAAATTGAAAAATGGTGTGCGCATATACTATGTAATTAGCAACAACAACAACTATATACATACGCAGCAGTTGCAAATGAGCTGAGTAAACGCATAGCAACGCAGCAGTGGCATTAAGAAAAAATGTTTTTATAACATATTTTTGGCATTTTTTCTAAATACAACTAACTGTGCCTCATCTAACGCCATTAGAGCGCCTGAAACGCTTGCCACACGCACACAGCTGTACGCATTTTGCAACAAGCGCGCGAACGCAACAAATTTGTACATAAATAAGTTTATATATAACCATAGACATATGTATACGTATATGCGCAAGTTAATTATAAACAATTGCGAATATTTATGCTATGTGTTGTTACTTTTAAATCGTGTGCACGCACTGGCTGAAGCGATTTTCTCCGCTGCCAGCATGTGAATATGAAACTAGACTATACATATGTACATATGTATGTATGTATGTAAAAAGTGTAAAGTTGCATGTGTTCGTGTGTGTTATGTAAATTGTGCGTGCGCTCGAGTTGCTTCCGATTTTCATAAAAGAAAAAAACAACTTTTTAATTTTTTGTACATAACACTTCTGTGTTGAAAGTGCGCACACTTGCGAAATATTTTTTTCCATTTAAGCGTTGCTGCAAAATGGTAAGACGGGCACTTTTTACATGCATAATTGCTGGCACTACATACATACATATGTATATGCGTATAGCCTCATTGTAGAAATTTAAATTGCCTCATAAATATATGCGACGTGTGTATGAGTTGCTTAAACAGTTTCATAAATATTTATATTTACATATTTTCACACGCTCATGCGAAGGAATATTTTTTTCAAAACTTATGTCGAAATTTTTTAACACCAAATCTACAAACAAGTGTAAATTAAAGGTGCTGCAGGTACTGGAAGTTGACAGTTTGACATACTTTTGCGGCAGGACGTACTAAAGTCGAGTACAAATCATAGCTTAAAGGCGTAACAACGTGGTTTTGAAGAGAAAAAAACTAGATTTTTTTAATTTAAGCTCAATAGTGTAAAAAATAGCGGATCATACTAGACTTAACTTTTTTAATATTTTCATCAGTTGAAGAGGTCGAAAGTCGTTCAGAATGAGGCATGTCTTCAACGATCTTTCGACCGTCTTTGAAGGCTTTGTACCACTTGTAGGCTTGTGCTTTTGATAGAATTGAATCACCCTAAGCCTTTCCAACATTCGCAACTATTCCGCACACGAAATTTGGTTGGAAATACAAAATTTGAGACGAATTCTTTGTTCCATATTTTTATCAATTGTAAAATGTCAACGGGCACTTGAGGTGTACCAACTTAAGAAGCTGCTGTAAACAAACTGGTTGATTGATCGCACTCGTATTTGGTATAGTAATTAGTGATAGTCCTACCAACTTATAATAGCAAAATACATTTTTTTAAATATCTTTTACCCGGAGAATTTATTAACTATTTCCGGTCGCTTTTTTTTATTTTGACTTTTTAAGTCATTAAAACTTATCTTGTAAGTAAGACCTTTGATTGTTTCAAAATCTCTATAATATTGAATATATAAGGCAATTAGGTTATAAAACAGTTAATATCGAAGTTTCAAACCAATTGCCGATAATTGCTCTCTTATTGTGTCAAAATTAGCGTACTATTATATAGTATATACTAGAGCAACTTTGCTAAGACATTTTATTTGATTCTTTAAACTATTATCATTAAACTATTATCAGTTAACAGAACATTAATACTTTTCCAAGATTAATTGTGAAGTATTTTTGTTATGCTTAATTTTGGAAAGTAGTGAATCAAACAAACAATCCACATATACCAACCTGACTGGATTCAAACGGAGACGGAACACACTTAAGTTACAGCACTTTAATATTCACGTACTGCGACAGGTTCATTCACAAGAAAAGTTTTTAGAAGAGAGTAAATATCAAACAGAGTAGATAGGTATAGCACCGAAGATGATTATACTTTCTGACTTCAACGATTTGCTATGTGTACATAATGACTGCAACAATCTGCGGTATTATTACGAATTGGATGCAAGTTCTTTAAGTATAATTTTAAAAATACAATCAATGACAAAACCGTTCCAAAGTTCTTCCACGTACAGCCTTTAAATTTACGAGAACTCGGTCATTAACTGAGTAAAGTCAAATGTTTTATAAATGAAAGCGAGAGCTTACGTCAGAAGCTTTCAGTGCAAAAATAAGAGTGGTGTGCAAATGTTACTTCAATAAAATACAGTTTAGTTCGGTGCTGAGTAATAATTCAGCAGGATCGTCTGCCTTTCTTGCTAAAACCATAATAAGAATGATTGTACGATTGTCTCAGAAACTTGCGTAGACCTATCAACTAATGACGTAAAATAGATTAACAAGCTTTGAGTAGACAAAAGAGAAATATTTAATGATTTTTTGAGAAACCATAAATATGCTAAAAATATTATACGATAAAATTGCTGCAAAAAATACTTAAAACAAAAAATCGCTCAAGAGATAGATAAATATATATAGAATATATATGTATGAATATAAATATATATCTGTCTGTATGTAATTAGTTTCGCAAAATCGCAAATAAACTCGATTATGTACACACATATATATATACAAACATATGTGTATGTATAGGTTGTGAATTTTCTGGTGTCTAGCTCGCGGAGCAAGTGATTTTTTGCAATTAAGCATACATTTATATCTCTACACTTATATACACATATGCTTGTATATGTTTACTTTTGGTGTCAATTTGGCTACATACCGATCGCGCGGATCCAGCCACGTTGTCTTCTTCGTATTATGATCGATGTAGTAGGTTTTCCCATCGAAATCGGTGGCGATGTCCCAACCATCTGGCAGCGGATACTCGCCATGATGTGTCGTTGTGTGATTGTGCTGCTGATGGTGAATGTGCTGTTGCTGTTGGTGTTGTTGCTGTTGTTGTTGGAGATGGTGGTGGTGGTGGTATTGTGGCTGTTGTTTTGGCATAATTTCAATTTGAAATTCCTGCACGTTGTCGACGAGTAAATTTTTATGATTGCCAACAAAAACGGTGGCACCGGCTGCTGAAGCGGTTCTGCGCGCCTCCACCACTAAGCTGTGGCTGTTGGCGTATGCAACCGGGCGCGAGGCGTCACTTAAACTATAAACGTGGTAATGTATATGCAACAGCAGCAACAACAAAATAGCGGCGAAGCCAAAAGCCGTTTGTTGCGCGCAAAATTTTGTTGCTGTAACTTGTTGTTGTTTTCTTGGCTTGAAAGCGCTTATTTTTGTTGCAAATGCTGTCTGAAAATTGTCACTAAGCGTGTTACAGCTGCGCTTGTTGTTGCTAGTGATTGCTATTGCTGGCGTTATTAACGAATATGACTGTCAAATGCAGGCAATTTACGACAGCGCCGTAGACTACCACAACAGCAATGCGCGCGCTGACGTTGATGGCAACGACTGTGATGATGACGTTGTGAATGCGTTTACTGTTGTTGCTTTTGGTGTTTGTGCTGGCGTTTGGCTTGGCACTGGCGACAACATATTCGCCGCGCTAATAATTTCGCTGTTGTTCGTCTTTTTGCTTGCACTGGCTGTTATCTATTTTATCTGTTGTTGGCAGACGCAAACGCGCGCTGGCGCATAACTACTGGCAGCAAGTGGTATTTACGTGCAGATGTAGGGCAGCGCTAGAGACGCGGCACATACAGTTCGGTGAAATGTACAGTGTTTATGTGAGCGCGTGTGTTTGCAGTTGCTTCTGGGGCGTTGCTGTTGCGCTACTGCAATTTGCAATCGCGAGCGCTAATCAACGTGCTGCGCGGAGCGGTATGCTATTTGATGAATGGGCAATTAAGTTGTGGGGCGGCAACAGCGCGCTATATATTTTTTATGTGATATATCACTATTTTTTCACAAACTTTCAATTAATTTTCACGATTTTCGCTTGTACGCTTACACTGTTTTCACTTTATAATGGCTGGCTGGCGCACTTTACTTCCAATTATTTGGAATTCAGCACAGTTGTTTGCAAACTATTTGAAACAAATTTTTCTAAGCGATCTTTACACTCAATTCACTTGTGATTTACGATATTGCGTTATTATAATAAAATTATATATTTATTATTCGTTCACTCAAGACACGCGCGTATCGCTAGATGCTATGTACACTTGTATTATATATATATTTATATGTATATGTATGTATGGTAGCCATGCAAATTGCAAATGTAACACACCATCCATGAGATACACAGCGCTATATAATCAAAACAAAACGCATACATGTAAATATGTACGGCACACTAGATAAATATATTAATTTATTTAAGTACGTGAGACGCGCACAAAAATTCCTCGCCTTGTACACGACGCGCTCGCTCCAAACGATACTAATCAGAGTAAAGGCGCGTACGCGCTATTTGCTATAGTTCGCGCGTGTGTATTTACAAGCGGTTCGATCGCGTTGCGGGCGTTAGCGCGCTAGCTAGCTATAGCTGACTGGCCGCTAGATAGCTGTACGTATGTAACTTGGCCACGATGACTGCTCGGCGCTGACTGCTGCTGCTGGCTGCGCTTAGTTGTTTGATGGCGATAGAGCAGACATGCTTGTGCGGTTGTGTGTGTATGGTAGGCGCGGGCGGTTGGGGCGTTGTTTTGGTGGCGCGCTCAATATGAAATGTGCTCACACACTAACGCAGTCGGTTAGTCAGTTGTTGGTAGCGCTCCACGTTGATCGCGTCGATTTCGCGTCACTTTGCCGCACTATGAACGCGCACTGCTACAACAAGCGTTGAGCGTCTCTCACTCTCTCATATAAACACACAAACGTAGGCATGCATGGACACCATACTTTCGTGCTACCCCACTGCGCGCGTGTGCTTAGCGTTGCTGCTTATTATACGACGATGTTCGCTGTACACTGTTGGATCGTTTCAAAATTGAATTCGTGCGCTGCTCCAACTTGTCGGCGTCTCGTTTACGCGCACGGCCCCCAGGCGTCGGCAGCTAGCGCTATCTCTGTTGCTGCATTCCATTCCATAAAAAATTAATTATTTATTATTTTTTCATTTCAAAAATGTGTATGTGTGAGTGTGTGTAGGTGTGTATGCAGTCAATTGTGCGCTGGTCGGTACGTTTTCTCGCGGTGCTGTCTATTTGTTCGAGGGCAAATTCCTGTTGCTCTGGTATTTTTCTTTAACAGTTGTATATAATTTTTGATGTGCGCTTTATACAAATGATTACAATTTTATTCATTTATGTTTTTTTTTTTTTAATTTTCCAATTTCGATTTACTCTTGATTTGTATACACTTTTGGGTGGTTTTTGTGAAACAATTTAATTTTTACTGCGCTTACTCAATATTTATTTCGAATTCACTGTTTCGGTACTGCTTTTAGTTAAAAATTATTGGCGTTTTTGTTTTGTACACAACTTTGTTGTTTCTGCTTTATATTTTTCTGCAGTTCACTTGTTGGTTAAATTTCTAAACTAAACTGTATTTATGTTATTTGATTCACTTTCTTCTCATATCTATAACTCCCTTCGTATTGTTGTATCTTACAGATATCTATTTTTTCTGTTGTTTCTCAAGTCCGCGAGCACTTTCCGCACCGAAGCGAAAAAACGAGTCGTTTATGTTACGAGCTACGAACACGGTATGATCGCATTGATCGTGCCCATTTGCTTTGGAGGCAACGAATTCCGTTGCGTTTAGCTGGAGCAGACCGCATTGAGTGTGGTAGTGAGTATTTGCACTTGCGGTAGTTATGAGTGAGCGCTCAAGTAATCAAAATAAAATTTTGCGCTGCCACATTGGTTACAAACTGTTTAAATACTTTCAAAAAGGTAAAAGGATGGTAATTTGTTAATTAAAGGTTTTAACGTCAAAAAATGTATATAAAATCGGTGCTTGTTAGATTGATATATTATATTTACTTTACTGATGTCTCATGTTGTTCTGTACCTCCTTCCATTGCTTATCTAAATTCTTTCAGCAACAGCATTATTTTTTATATATAATTCAAGGTTTTTCAGACATAAAAAATGGCCTCAGCAAAAGTTTTCTTAAAAAATATAAGTTATTTTTGGGAAGGTTCTACTATTATTATTTTTTTCTTAAAGGAATATTCCTTTACTTCGAACATTTTTTTGCCACTAGAAATAAGTCTTTGGGAGGTTGACTTGTTAATACGGATTGAGATTTAATGAAACAAATGAATGAAATATTTCTTTATATTTTTAATTTTAACCTTTAACTTGTTTTCCAACTTGTTTTCTATTTCCATCTGAAACTTGAACTCCATTATGTCAATTAAGATTAACGCTATGAATTAATCTCCCAATTTTTAGCATGGAAAGAAAGTAAAATCGAACTTCCTTGAAATTTTAGTTTTTGATGTGCCAGAAGTGTTTTCGGGAACCTACTTTATCACGAACGCAAGTTTTTAGTGACTCAAAAAAAAGTGAAAGTCTTCGAAAACTTGGCTAATGAGAGCCGTCCATCCACCTCTGTTAATAACGATAGTGTAAAAGAAATAAAGTTGCAAATCATCATTTTGGCATCAGAGAGCTTTCATAGGAACTTTTAAAGACTTGAATCTTTTGCAAAAACGACATCGAGCGGAGGACGCAAAAGATGTGTATGACATCATAGCTGAGGACTCTACATACATTCATCAAATGTTACAAAATTAAACCCAAAGCGAAAAAACCGAAACCGGCTGAGGGCACTGAAGGCCAACGCAGACAATGGTTGTTAGAAGTGTATTGAAAATTGGATTAAAAGTTGTTATGTTTGTATTGTGTTTTGTTTTGAATTCATATTCCATACTGAAGTGTTACAGGGGTCCACAAAATATTCTCATCTTTTAATTTTTGTACAATTGACAATACCAGGTAATATCAAATTCCTTGTCGCTTCACATTGTAAGTCTTCAGCGCTGTACAGTGTCTATTCATACAAACAACGTGTCTACATTTAAGTTTATGTGGCAACATTTTCAAATACTCTCTTGACACTCACTTAAAATACTCATTCCAACAAAAATTTAGAAATTGCATAGTCTAGCACGAAAGAGTACGCTTCTTGTAACCTTTAACTCAATAGATAAACAAATTATGCACATACGAGGACTTTTATCTATGTGTGTAAATTGTTTACTTGAACCCCTTTCTCACTGAGTTTGCAAATTTTCTTCAACTATTTTAGATGTCCGATGCGATTCGCAAGTAAACTTATGCGACGAAATTGAAATATTATCTTTCCTCACTTGAATAAAGTCGCGTATGCCCATCCTTTATACAGATCTTCTATAAAAAAAGGGGCAACGAATGCAATATTTAAATTAGCCCATTTCAGTCACTGAATAACGATAATACAATCAATTCATTTACTCATTTCAGCATTCCAATCTTGTTGCACATTGACGCCGCTTGGTGGCGTTGCTGCAGAAAGAGTGCCGAATAGTGTTGAGTAGAGCGTATGAGCGAATAATGGTCGAGAGAAGGTGAGAGCATTGTTGCTAGTTGTAAAAACAAAAACAATCTATGAGATACTTTTTATTGGTCTGACCGAGAGTATCTCTGTGCATAGGTGTATGCAGAAATTGGCTGCCCTGTAGGAATCGCTTTGGCAGCCAAATGCATTTCTTCCAAAGTGAGGTTAAGTTAATATATGTACATATTATAACAAATAATGAATATTTCTATATGATTGCAAAATCTGTTATTTAAGTTAGCCACTGGAGAGCAAAGGAGGGGTAAACAAGTTTAATTTTAAAATAGAAAAATCTTCTTAAAAAAAGTTATGGTTTTAATTAATATACGCCTATAGCTTATAGCAATAAAATTGTATTCCCCGTCTACTAAATATGGATTATAGTTCCGTTGCCGTATAATTTCTATTAGCGGCATTACAATGGACTTGACTTTTTACATCTACAAAGGGAAATTATTAATTACCTTCTAGTTGGCTTGATTAATTTAATCAATGTCAATTTATAACGACCAATAAATTACGACTTTAACAAATCATGCTTGATTTCAAACAAATATTTTTACTAATCTAAGGAATCAATATGGAAAACCTATACGTGCAGGTACTTGAACTAATTTCTTCAGTATTAGTTTTATAGGTTTTAAAGACGTTTGACTAATAGTAACAAAGAAGTCCTTGAACTTAGCGCTGTTGAATTTCAATTAAGTATTTTTCAAAAACGGTTTATCTGAACTGCTGAAAAAACTACTTGTCCTATGGAAAAAATTTATATGGCAATGTTGTAGGTAATGAGAAGATCTATAATTTTTGAGAACACACCTTTTTCTCATAACATAAGAATTTATGTGAAAAATTTAAATGTCCAGGTTTTGGGGTTTTTATTTTTACCCTCTACAAAAGCAAGTCTCTCATCTAATTTATTGTAAACTTACCTTTTTATATCGCTAAATATTTTTGCTTAAAACCAAATCTTATTCCCACCTAAATTTCAATCAAAAATTCTCACGTCAAAATAACCAATTTTTTGAAGTTTATGGGCTTTCAGAAAATGCAAGAAGGGGCACCACTAAATAGCTGCGAATGAAAATAAAAAAAAAACGGTTCGAATCGTTTGTCTGTTTAGCTATTTTTAGTCTGTTCGAGCAGCTGTCATAAAGTGTTCTATTCGCTACTCTCGAAAACATGGTGAAACGAAGACAAAAGATCAGGCAGTCCATCCACGGCGCAACACAGCGGATTCGTTTTCCAGCAGGGCACTTTGACTTCAGAGTAACGCCTGAGCGCACCTACATATAGTACGCTCGCATACTCACACATGCATATACGAATAAAATATCGTTGCTTATGTGGTACAAACACATACACACATATGCGACTCAAATAAAGCGGTAGGTATGTGGTAACAGCGCCTGAGTGGTGAATCGCCGCTGATCGCGCATTCACTACGATCACTTACTAAGCAGCTAAATATGTATTTTAAGACTGTCGAAAAGCGTTGCGGGCGTAGGACGCAGGTGTGCTGTGCGCCCCGAACAACAGGCGACCGACGACTCCTCTGAGTGACGTTGACTATTGCTGTCGCTACTGTCGTTTGCGCTGTACTATATAGCTGTAATATTTTTGTACGAATTCTTGTTGTTGGCTTAGTGTGTGCAAGAAAGCATGCATGTGTGCGTGTGTGTGTGTGTGTGTCTTTGTGTGCCCGTGCGGCCACATTCCAATCACCAACAACAAAATGCACTGGCTTTGCACTGAGCGGTGTTTATAATATGTTAGTGCATGTGTGTGTGTGAGTGTGTATGTTTGTTGGTGTATCTGCTGAAAATATTTTTACTCGAGGTTTTTTGTATTTATTTCTCGTAGTTAACTTTTTGTCTTTATTGCTTGGCGGTTTGTGTGTTTATGTGCAGACATACATATGTGTAGCGGCAGTTATTCAGAAATATGTATGTGTGTGCATGTGTGTGAGCGCTCATTTATTTAATACACCTCTTGTTGGTCGACTTAATCAGGCAATATTCTTATTTAACTCGCACTCAAGCGCTGCGTTGTAGCTGCCAGCGCATATATGTATATGTATGTATGTATGTACCATATGTGTATGAGTATGTAAGTTTGTACGTAATATGGATGTGTAAATGAATGCCGTAGCGCGCTGTCAGGCAGCCAGCAGTAAACAGAAGCGTAAAGTATCTTTGTAAACAAAACAATCAACATTTTATCTGACATTTATGTGGCCCCGCATTCCTTAGTTGAATTGCTTTGCTTTTTTGCTTCTGCTGCTGCTGCTTCTTCTTCATCATCGCCGCTCTTGCCTTTGGCTGGTCTTGCTGTTTTTATTGTTGCTCTTGCTGTTTTTATTGTTGCTCTTGCTGTTACGGTTTTTCTTTCCTATTTTGCTGACTTGCTGTCGTGCTGTCGTTGTTAGCGTAGTTATTGTTGTTGTTGCTGTAACTTGGTATTTTTGCTGCTGTTGTTGCTTGCTCATATTGATTCGAAATTTATACGTAATACGCGGCATTTTGGCGAGCAAGCAGCGCAGCTCCACCGTCACCACCGTCTCACCGCCGCATCGCCGCACCGGGGACCCTCGTTCGCCGTCTGACTGGTTGGCTGACCGGCCAGCATTTGGCAAATACGAACAATGCAGCGTTTTTGTATGCAATTCTATATAAGAAATGTTGCAATTGAAACCCGAGAAAAAGTCAACTGCACATTTACAACACATGTGCGCGCACACAATTGCCCGCACAAAGTCACATATACATACATATATATACTGCATATAATTGAATGTGTGTGCGCTTGAAGATATTTGCCTACTCAGTGTCAAATTTGCGCCGGAAGAAGTCAACGCAGTCATTGCATTTAGTGCGGTTCACTCCAAGAAGAACTTATGCACGCATACCGACGCACATACTTACATACATATATACATACATACATATATGTATATTTAAAACTAGCAAATTAATATCTGTATATTTGTTGTTGTAAAAGTGCATGTGTATGGCAGAATGACTCTAGCGAGAAGGGAGGCTAATAACCCCAAAACATGCAGTAAATGCATTAATCCACACACACATATGTACATATACATATACAGCCACATATACTTGTGTATATGTACATATGCAAGTATATGCGCATTCCTAGTTACTAACATCTGTTAGCCTGTTTGGTTAATTAAGTACTTTTATGTTCTTAAGTGTATCTATTGCCGTTGTGTTAATCACCCCTCTGAGGTTACTCGGTAACCTTTAAGTTAGCGGGCCAACGCCAAAGTTTTGAAGCCTATTGCGGAAATGCATACAAATTAAGAAAACAGTGAAAATTTAGAATTATTGTAAGAATTAATTCAAAATTATTTAGAAAATAGGATAGTGAGAATAGAATAGTGAAATATAAATACAAACACATATGTATATATATGTACATATTTATGCGCGGTTAACATACATACACATATTTACATACATAGTTAGTAATGTGCCACAATTATAAAGAATCAAGGGTCTTAAATTAAAATTTTTGAAAATCAGCCTAGATGTAAGAGTTCGTTTTTAAAAACCTTTGTTGTTTCGGTAAGTAAACAAATAGATAATAGATTTAGATAACTTTTTCTCTGTTCCGACGGTTTTTATTTTATTTTTTATTTTTTTTTTGATTATCTGCTTCTTTAGCCTGCATATAATCATTAATTTTCAGTTAGGGGTAAATAGATCAGTGATAACAATTTTCTATAATTGAGGTGGCAAAACTAGTGTGACAACCTAATAAAGGTAATTTTTGGGTTTTCCAAAAAATAAAACGAAACTTTTTTTTATTTAAAACTCTTAAGGAGATATTTCTACATACCTTAAAAACATACAGTAAATTTTTGAGTAAAATATTTAATTTATTTTTCGAGTTACACCCAACCTCCGTCGGCGCTAAAACAATATTCTACACTGCCACATTGGCTTCGGCCTTCTTCGTGAATAAAACCCAAAAATCTACTTACCAGAAGATATTGTCTATACATTGACCCATGGTCGAAAACAATCTTACATACACCGTTTAAAAAAGTTGAACTTGCTGCTTCGAGAAAAACACATCACTACCTAGTAAAAAACAAAGTCGCTTTTTCTGTCCTTATGTCCTTTTGTATGCTTAAATCTTTAAATCTACGCAACGGATTTTGATGCGGTTTTTCTTTACTAGATAGAGTGATTGAAGAGGAACGTTTATATGTATAATAACATCTATTAAATAGTGGAGCAATACTGTTATTTTTGAGGTTTCTAATGTGATGTCACAAATAATTACATTTTTTCCGCTTACATTGAAAAAGCAGGCTGAAACTATGAGATTTATCAAACTAATGTATTAAGTATTCTACACATTGAAAAGATCTACAGGAAACTCCTCTATGGTATACATACAAGGTCTGTCGCAAAAGAAACAGGACTGTTAAAAAAAACAACAAAAAATTAATGTTTTTTAAAAGTTATATTTTTTTATTCAAAGTAGTTTCCTTGTGCTTCAATACAGCGTTTAGCCCGGTCAATTAGCATTTCAAATGAGTGTTTAAGGTCATTTTTCGGAATGCTCTTGAGAATATCGGTCGTCGCCTTTTGGATAGCTGAAATGTCCTGAAACCAGTGTCCTTTCATGGGCAAATGAAGTTTTCCAAATATGTAAAAATCACAGGGTGCCTCACGGTATTGTGGTCGAGACAACGAATGCGTGACAAAAGACGCTTCATAACACCAAGGTAAAACACAGCATTAATCGTTTGGCCAGGTGGGACGAACTCTCGGTATACAATACCCTCGGAATCGTAAAAACAAATCAGCATTGTCTTTATTTTTGAATTCTGAAGACGACCGACTTCTGATCGTCACAGAGGTCCTCACGACCATCTTGGAATCGCTTAAACCACTCATGCACCTTACTACGGGATAGGCACTGATCACCATAAACTTTTTTCATCATTTGAAATGTTTCAGTAAACATTTTCCCAAGTTTAAAACAAAATTTAATATTTGCTCTTTGTTCAAAATGCATTTTACGACCGATGACCAAAAGCTGCTGTCACTTTTTGATCAATAACATCGATTGTAGTTATTCAATTGTCTTAAAATTTTTACGAAATCTCAACAAGAGATCAAACTTTTTATTTCATATACCCACCAATAGGTGGCGCTACCAGAAACAGTTATATTTAAAAAGTTCTGTTTCTTTTGCGACAGACCTTGTATGTCTATCTCTTTTGGATATCCCACAATAACATTTTTTGTCATTTACTTTTTACGACAAATAATGGCTAATTTTCGAAGCGATTTTAACCAATAGAGTATTAATCGTTATCCACTTAAATACCTTAAATACATTGTTGAGTTAATAGAGATTTATATGGCCCTTTACAGCATATGATTTAAATGAATATTTTCGATGATACTACTGATTTAAAAATTGCGGGAAATAATAGAAAAGAACTGCAACCAAATACGCAGTGCAATGGATCATAACTGCCTCAGAAATCAGTTGATGAATATTATAGGAGTACCACGTGCCTCCCATAATGCCAGTGCCTTGCCAACCGACTTTTTCGACTTTCCACCCATGAGAACTGGTTCATCATCTGCAGTCCACTAGAATGACTGTCGATTGGACTCTAGTGTGAAATGATGGAAACATGTTTCTATTGTCAGATTAGATTCGATTATGAACTTGCGAGGCAACCATTTTGCACAGAGCTTTAGGGCGTCATTGTCCTCGGTGCTTCGCTTCTTTCCAACTTAGCAAATCTCATTCACCGGTTGATTTCCCTGGTGCAGAGCCTAAATTAACCAGTATTTTCTCCAAACAAGCAATGCTTTTTTAACACACAAATGCTTTATGATCCATTTTTTGTAAACTAACACAAGTTGCTTCACAAAAATGCTACATCTCATTAACTAACTAATAGTTATAATCTAACTAATAGAAATCATATAGATGGTGGTAGTAGTATTATCTATGTGTCATCCATAGTAAAGAGCGGTCGGGTCCTCTAATTTATAGATAAACTGATCAAACAGATTGAACTGTGCAGCTACACTTTAGACTGCTGTAATCTGAAAACTATTTGAGATATGAATTTAAAATTGTGGTATTTTATGTATAACTTATAGAAATATGAAGACACGATATTTTAGTTATTATAGAGCGCTTGAAGCTATATACATTAATAAGGTTTTCTAGTCTAGAGGCATGAATTTCAGATAATTTTTGAAGTGTCCATAAAGAAGACAATTAATACTTTCATTATCGATTAGCTGATAAATTTGGGGGTTTCGAAAAATTGAGTGACAATACCCGTATATAAACCTTTGTCGTATCCTTTTCCTCCCGTCAAAAATATCCTGTGCGCCAACGCTATCATTTCGATGGTGTTTGTTAAACATTGTTCAAAATGTTCGATCTACTAAGCTTATGTCTAATGATATTTCGATTTTGATTATCGACGAAACTCCACCGAGAGTTGACGGCTAAAAACCAATGTTATATTAGATTCCTCGATTCGCCAAGTGTTTGTGAGTAGTGAATCGAACAAATTTATACGAGTTATTCAAAGAAACTAGCAACACTTACGTTGCAACCGAGCACTAACATGTTCTCTGAGATATGCGAAATATTGTTGCGCGTTTCTATTTGGTGATGAAATTTGAATATTTTGCGACAAAAAACATTTTCTCTTTAGTTTCTAGCCTCTTGTAAGTTTTCAAAAATAAAAAGAAGTATTGTTTGTATTTTCATATTTTACATAGAGAAATGTATCTTTTAAGCCATTCAGAATAATAAAACTCATAAAGAGATTGAAGGTAGCGATTTACAGCTTTATTAAGGTATCCACATATTCAGTAAAGTTGTATCTGCCTTCATATACAAACTTTTAGAAAAGAGAGAAGAGAAATGGTGAATTGAAGACAGCTCCAGAAACATTGTATATACCTAGGCAACTGTAGACAGAAATAGATTTTTTAAAATGTCGGCTCCATTGTGTAAATTAATACTCTTCAAAAGTGTTTTAACCGGCAAATATTTTGAAATAAGAGATATGATATATGTGTGGAACGTTTTATCATTGAATAATGGTTTTGACTTTTTATATTTTATATTGATGTCGCTTCGCTCTATGGGCTCTTGAAAAGTTCTACAAATATCTGACGTTTTCAAGTCGTTTTTGTTCAGCGATGAGTTCCATTTCTAGCTCAATTTGGGACGAGGAGCAAACTGAAAAGATTCAAGAGCTGTCATTTATTCAGAAAAAAAAAAAAACAATGGTTAGGTGTGATTTGGGGGCCGGTGGAATCATCGGTCCATATTTCTTAAAAAATGACATTGGTGAGAACGTAATCGTCAATGGTCACCATTATCGTGCCATGAACGTGAAGCTCGTGATTTGGGAATTAGAATTTTTGAATATGCAATGTCTAAAGTAAATGCAGACAATTCCGCTTCGATTGAGGCTTTGGAGCTAAACATCACGCGTATCATTCGCCAATTACCAGTTCGAACGAGTCATCGAAAATTTAACTCAACGGCTGGACCATCTGAGGCGTAGCCTTGGCCAACATTTGAAAGAGATAATCTTCAAAAAATAAATGCCAAAGAATGTTCTTTAGATTGATAATAAACATTGCCCATTCGATTTGTAGTTTCTGTATTTTTTTCTTTAAAAATGTAAAGAACCTCGAAATCGATAACCCTTTATGAACAATATATAAACATATTTGAAAAATGATAGGTGGCGTGAAATAGGACATTAATAGAGACATCTATTCGGTATTTTTTGCACTAATTAAATTAACTCTGAAAAAATATATGACGTTAGCCACACAAAGGACTCTGACTTGAATTAGTATATAATCTCCTTGGTCACTTGAACAAAACTATTTTACAAAAAGTAGCTATTTTACAATTTCATAAGGCGTTTTTTGTCAAATCAATAGATTTTTTGGTTGCAGAAATTCTGGATATGTCTTAGCACATAAATAGATTTTGAATATTATTGTAAAACTTTTACTATAGTTTTCTTCAAAACCGTTAATTGGAGTAATTAATCAAGTAATATTTGTATATTAAAATATTCTATCAATCTTTAATTCTTCACACCACTTAGCCATTAGTTTCAGCTAAAGCTTCTGTTTTCAGCAAAATAATCCTAATCACCACATTCATTCGTGAGGAAACATTGCACTTTTATGGTTTCATCGCACTTGTTAATAACTAATGCCTTTTAGAATTAGGCACAATTTACTTATTAAAACATCTGAAATATGTTGCACAGGAATTATTATTCATCCAAGGTTTTGAAACGAACATTAATTATTTATTTATTTATTTACTGAATATCCGCACTTTGAACGCGAAACTCAACTAGTTTTGACACTTTCAAAAGGCAGAATATAACTGTAAGTTGGGCACAAAATTGGACGCAGTGTTAAAAATTTCAACATGCAGCACTGGCAGCTATTGCAGCTGCGCACTGGTCGCCGTGTGACCATCTTGCTATGAAGGAGTTCTCTGGCATTTACGTTGTTGGTTGTATCTTGAAATGTTGTTTCAAATATTATCAAAAGCCAGGAACACTTAATTCCATTTAAACCTTAAAATTAAAATATTTAGTTAAAGGTAGAACAACTAAATATTGTGAATTACATGAACACCTTGTTTTTGACGTTTTTGGTGTGTTTCCGCAATAAATAGCGTTCACTTGCGACATCTGGCGCACTCTAGTGTAGGAGGCGCTGTAAATATACAGTTTTAGGAGCACTGTGGTTTCCAAGCAAAGATTTTTATCAGACACGTCTGCTATGACAAACCAAAAAAATTTGAGCAAAGTGTAAAGTGTTTGTGTATAAAAAAAAGTTTTATATTAACCGTGCGATTCTGTACTGTGATACTGTCTCAAGTCTCTAAATTTGAGATTTTGAGTTAGAGACAATTTTTGAGACTTGAGACGATTTTGCTATTCCGTAAGTGACAGTCACAAAATCTATTACATTACATTATTCAGAGATGTTTTTAAACTTGAATGAAAATAAATATGTATCGGGTGATTTTTTAAGAGCTTGATAACTTTTTTTAAAAAAAAAAACGCATAAAATTTGCAAAATCTCATCGGTTCTTTATTTGAAACGTTAGATTGGTTCATGACATTTACTTTTTGAAGATAATTTCATTTAAATGTTGACCGCGGCTGCGTCTTAGGTGGTCCATTCGGAAAGTCCAATTTTGGGCAACTTTTTCGAGCATTTCGGCCGGAATAGCCCGAATTTCTTAGGAAATGTTGTCTTCCAAAGCTGGAATAGTTGCTGGCTTATTTCTGTAGACTTTAGACTTGACGTAGCCCCACAAAAAATAGTCTAAAGGCGTTAAATCGCATGATCTTGGTGGCCAAATGGCCATAGAATCGCGAGCTGTGTGGCATGTAGCGCCATCTTGTTGAAACCACATGAGTCAACATTTAAATGAAATTATCTTCAAAAAGTAAATGTCATGAACCAATCTAACGTTTCAAATAAAGAACCGATGAGATTTTGCAAATTTTATGCGTTTTTTTTTTAAAAAAAGTTATCAAGCTCTTAAAAAATCACCCGATACATATGTCGATAACAAATAGTAATTTTCTATAACATGATCCAAAAACATAATTATCAATAAAAGTAAAAATATATCGCTCATTTGCTGCAAGACCGGCATAAATCAAAAAACGTGATTTTTGAGTTAATGATGCAGAATTGTTCGTTATATCATACTTCATGTTGAGTGAAAAATTCATATGAATACCTCTTATATGCTCCGCTTGAGAAGAGAATATTATTCCTCTTTTCCGTGTAAGATTGGAGTCAGTTGAAAACTTTTAACGCGTTTTCTGGCAAATCGATTTTTTTGACTTATGCCGGTCTTGCAGCAAATGAGAGATATGTTGACTTCGTTTCATAATATTTACGAAATTTATGTAAAATTGATTTATTTTTAACTTTTGCGTGTTTGAGTTGCTTACAAAATAGAAAATAACTACAATCGATTAATATCTGTGATGATCTCTATTCAGTGTATTCAAAATGGCAGACAAGAGTTCTTTTTGGTTTTGTGACCTGCTAATTACCAGGTTTCAAGTTTGAGTCAATATTTTGAGACTAACGCTAGATACTGTTTAGTGAATAGTAACTAGTCACAAATTGAGATTTTACCTCAAAATGTCTCGAATAGAGACTAGAGACTGGTTACAGAATCCCGCTATAAATGTTTTAAAATTTTAATGAAACATTTATACAAATTTAAATACACTTAATTAAATTTTTTTCTAGTTGCACGCGATCTACATAAACCTAATTAATTGTTATTTTTAAAGATACAATCTATCGAAATACGATTTTAATAAAATTTCACACTAGCTGTGCTTTTTAGGTCGAAATCTTATTAATTTTTTTTAGAAACCCGTGGACAAAATTATCATAGTTATATTATTCTACAGTGTTGTGGAAAGAAATACTGATTAATTTAAAGAAGTTTAAGCAGTTATCAATATAGAATAATCATTATTGCGCAACATCGCGCACAAAAAGTCGTATTTGCTCCTTTGGCACTTTTGAAAATAGACTTTGAGTTTGTGGAGTTCGGAGAAGCACGGCTCGCGAGTAAAAGGATAATATAATAACCATTCAAAAAGCATTTTTTTCTATAAACCAGATCAATAAGAGATTTATGTTTTAATATTAGTCTCAGACCATGAAAGAAACAGCGAAATCCATACATTTTTCAATATAATAGGCATTTGTTGAATCGATGAAATTGCACATCGTACTTTTTCTAGCTGAATCCACGTATTGATCAAAGGTTCTGTTGAATTGTAACTGGTTAACCACGCGGTATTAATGAAAAATAGGGGTCTCATTATGATCAACATATATTAGGTTGTCAAAAAAGTCTTGCGGTATTTTCGCTAGTTGGCGCTGAAAGCGCGTAGTTCTACTTTTATTCGTCGCATCGGGTCATGCTATACCTTTTTATGTTAAGCTCATTTCACGCGCTAACACGTGTTTGATTGATTGTGGTTTCTTTTAAGTCGTTCGTGAGTTACAGCGTCGCAAACATGGAGCAAAATAAAGAGAAAATACGGTATATTTTACAGTACTACTACGAAAAAGGCAAAAATTCATCTCAAGCCGCCAATAAAATTTGTGCAGTTTATGGACCCGATACAGTTTCCATTTCCACCGCACAACGATGGTTTCAACGTTTTCGTTCTGGTGTAGAGGTGGTCGAAGATGTGCCACGCTCCGGAAGGCCTGTCGTCGAAAATTGCGATAAAATCGCTGAATTGATCGAAAGAGACCGGCATAGTAGCAGCCGTAGCATCGGTCAAGAGCTGGACATGAGTCATCAAAAATTCATTTCAATTTCAATAAAAAAAAAAAAAAAAATTCAATAAAAATACCGCAAGACTTTTTTGACAACCTATTATCCCTCCATTCTTTAATCTGAAGAAATAATGTCATTAAATGCGAGAAACCAACTCATTACGTTTTCAAACTAAGCCGGGCGTTGTTAACAAGAGCGTGTCAAGAGGTTGTTCAAATATGAGCGAAAAACACATATTAGTTATATTATAATATAATTCGACATAAAGTTCAAAATGTATAATAAAATTTAATATTTTTTTAAATAAGTGCTATATTTTGTAATGGGTGATCTATTTGGAGGTTACCTACAGAAAAATAAATAAAGAAAAAACACAGAAACTTCAAAATTAACGGGGAATGTTTATTATCATTCGAAAGAACATTTTTAGCATTTATTTTTTAAAGATTATTATTTTCTCTCTGATGGTTCGTTGAGTACAATTGTCGATGACTTGGTCGAGAATTTCGACAGGTAACTGGCGAATGACACGCGTGATGTTTTACACTAAGGCCTGAACCGTAGCGGGATCGTCCGTATAAACTTGAGACTTTACATATCCCCACAGGAAAAAGTCTAACGGTGTGATATCTCATGATCTTGGTGGCCAGTCAACCGGCTCCGAACGTGAAATTATCTGCTCACCGTCAATAAATCCATTGATCTATGCGATGGTGTGGGAAGTGGCGCTGTCTTGTTGAAACCAAATGTTCAATTTGAGACATCAAATAGTTGGTTATCATTACGCGATATCAGTCGCGATTGACGGTTACGTTCGCCCCGGCATCATTTTTGAAGAAATATGGACCGATAATACCGCTCAGGCTGTATTTTGTACGCTGTAAGATTTCGACGTAAAATGCGCCAAGTCGTTCCATACTTCGTGTACACTCTTAGCTACGTCTGCCATATTTTCTTCAATGCGTGCTGGACGCTACGGTAGCTAAGTCATGTCGTCATTATGGACGAAAACACTCTAGCTCTGAAAGTATTCGACGCAGTACCCGCCGGGGGAAGCAGAGGAAGAGGAAAACCTCCACTCCGTTGGAAAGGCCAGGTGGAGAAGGGCTTCGCTTGCAATCTCAAATTGGCGTCACATTATGAAAAGGAAGAGCGACTGGTGCGCTGATGTTAATTCGACTATAACTACGTAAGCGGTGTCTGCGCCAGTAAAGAAGAAGAAGACAGCGCTGGACGTGACCTATTGGATAGAATAGCATTCAATAATGAGTACTGGGTCTCAAGATGGTGTTGCGAATAGTACGCTTAATAGTACGCATAATAGGCCGATTATGTTGACCGTGAGTTGATTGAAAATGATTGAACCATGTTTAATTCATTGTCACAAATCGACATAAAACCCTTAATTGTTACGCTTGATCTTTTCCAAACACTGTTCGGAAGCATCAACTCGTCGTTTTTATTGGTAAAAAGTGAGCTCTCGCGGTAGCGATTCAACTCAGCGACATCATTATAATTTTAAAAGATTTCTTCTGATTTAGAAATATTTAAGAAATTGTACCTATCAATGGTTTTAGCCACTTTAAGAAGCTCTTAATACATCATTCCTTCTGAGTCCACCAAATACGGGGCAATACCTTAGAGTCATATATATGTATTCGGATTGGCCTAGTTTCACATACGATTTCTTTTTGTGTTTTGTAACAATATTAATCGAGTAATGCATCCAGTTCCTCATCTTTAAACTTCATCTTTTTTTAACCGCCCTGGACTTTCTTCGTCTTCCAAGTCAAAATCATCACTCTTAAATCATGCGATTCGATGTACTACTGTGAGTAGTAAGACTTTTTATTTGAATTTCGCGCAAAAACCCATTGGTCCATATGTGTCAAATGTCATATCAAAATAATTATTAATGTTTAGTATACGCTTGTCTTTCTGAAGTACATAAAGTGCTTTCTGCAATTTTCACGACGAGTGATATTATTCAACAAAAAAGTTCAAATTTCCATAGTTGCCGTGATTTTCAAAATGTTGGACAAGGAATTCGGTGATAATTGTTTGTTGCGAGTAAGTGTTTTTGATTGGTACAAAGGGTTCAAAGAGGGTCAAGAACGCGGTGGCGACGAACCACGTCCAGCACGGCCATCAACATTACATGATGATTAACACGTCATTAAAATAAAATAATTGGTCCTTAGAGTCGAAGACTAACAGTCAGAGATATTACTGGCATTATTGGAATATCGGAAGGATCAATGACAACCATTTTGATAGATAATTTGAGCCTAAGAAAAATGAAAGCACGATTGGTTCCAAAATCACTAAATTTTTTCCAAAAAGAGCGTCGCGTTAAAGCCGAAAAAATCACGTCAAAGCAGGTGAAAAATCAAGGTTACGTTGAAAGTTTTTTCAATCATTGAGGTATGATGTACTCCAAATTCCTTCCGAATGTCAGCAAGGAATACTATTAGAGTGTTACGCGTTTGCACGAAGCTATTCGTGAAAAGTCGGCGGAATTATGGGCCGACAACTCTTGATTTCTGCATCAGGATAAAGCACCGTCACATACTGCATTGATTCTTTGGGAGTTTTTCGCCAAATTATCAACCAATATCGTGCCACAACCATCGTATTCACCATGATCTAGTTTTTATTTTAGCTTTTTATTTAGCAAAATCAAACAATCGCTGCGGGGAAACCGTTTTTAGTCATCAGAAGGCTATTCCAGAAATTGACATTATTAACTGTTTCGAGGATTGGAAAAAATGTCGGCATAATGGTATTGGGGCCATGGCGGGGATTACTTTGATTGGGAGGACATGGATATTGAAGAATAAATTAGGAATTTTAAAACTATAAATAGAGTCTTACTATTTTTTGCGCTTAGTAGTATTGATAAATCAAATAAATGACTCATACTGAAAAAAAAATTACAAAAACTGTGGCTTTCCAGCGCATATTCGGGATATTGGATCAATGGAATAATAATCAAGTTACGTCATCTCTTAGCAACCGGCGCATTTTGTTAAAAGTTGAGAGCAAAAAATATATATGTATAAATATTTTTTCTTTATTCGCCATAACTATTATTCAGTCATCACTTGCAATATGTAACATACATTCATATGTATTATAAATAAATAAGTTGAAGTGCGAACTTTGAGTGAACTTTATCGTTTATCCACCCTGAGCAGTAAAACTTTTTCAGATTTCTCAAACTGTTTTTAATTTTAATGCAACATACAATACAAGTTCATAAAATTGCCACTGAGCTCTAAAGCTATTGATATTCAAACTAGACACAACTAAACAGCCACTAACATATGCTCAGAATGTTTACGCTTAAACGTTTTTAGAAAAAAGAATATACAAAAGAATATGTGAGCGCAAGTTTTGTAGAACTTTCTTGCTTTGTTTTGTTTGACATAAACACTTAATTCTTGAAATCTGTCACTTGAAACGGCTACTCGTGCCGTGCATGCCGAGTGATTGTAACGGTTACTAATGGCTTGTGCATTTGCCTAAAAGGAAATACCATTGCAAATAAAGAAAGCAAAGTGTAACAACAAAAGGATTACGAAATTTGCGCTCAGGAAATTTGAATAACTTTCAAAACGAATATTTTAAAAATAAACGCAACGAGATGGAATATTTGCAGTTTTAGTTATGGTGTCGAATTGCATTTTCCGCACGCCAACTTTGTTAACGAGTATTGTTGCTGTAACACTTTCAAATCCGGCTGGCAGCACCTTCATACTCCATTAGCCATTTGTCAGCTTGTGTAAAGTGCACTTCAAAATCATGACTGTTATTCTTAGTTGTTTCGCAGATGCTTTTGCTCAAGCGCCGCATAATTACCCAAGCACTTCAACAACAGTAACAGCACTACAACAACGCTTGGCACTTGCACACACATACATACTTAGGTAGCGTATATATATACAAGTAGGTTTGTATGACAGCATAATAAAGTGAAAACTTTTACGGCCTTTACGCATTGCGAAACTTTTCAGAAAATTTTATTAAAAATTCACGGCAAAGCGTTGAAATGTTAAATTGGATTAAGAACAAACTTATAGCGGGATTCTGTAACCAGTCTCTAGTCTCTATTTGAGAGATTTTGACGCAAAGTCTCAATTTGAGACTAGTTACTATTCACTAAACAGTCTCTAGCGTTAGTCTCAAAATATTGAGACCTGGTAGTTAGCAGGTCACAAAACTAAAAAGAACTCTTGTCTGCCATTTTGAATATACTGAATAGAGATCATCATAGATATTAATCGATTGTCGTTTCTTTATATTTTGTAAGCAACTCAAACACGAAAAGGTTAAAAATAAATCAATTTTACATAAATTTCGTAAATATTATGAAACAAAGTGAACATATATTTTTATTTTCATTGATAATTATGTTTTTTGACTATGTTATAGAAAATTAATTATTTGTTATCGACATATTTATTTTCATTCAAGTGTAAAAACATCTCTGAATAATGAAATGTAATAGATTTTGTGACTGTCACTTACAGAATAGCAATATCATCTCAAGTCTCAAAAATTGTCTCTAACTTAAAATCTCAAATTTAGAGACTTGAGACTGTCTCAAGTTACAGAATCGCACGGTTAGTGAGCGTAACGCACATGCGCCACCCAATATGGTTTGCTACACTTTTCACTCAACATAAATGGCATTGAATGAAGTGGCTCAGCAGAATGTATTGAGTAAGCGTTTTAAGTACCGTTTTTGCAAAAGCTTCAGGCCTTTATTATGCTGCATATCCATAAGAAAAGTTGGGATCCTCTGTTTTTTCTCTGATGCCAACACTACGACTTTCAAGTACGGTTTCTTTAAATTTTCATTAACAGAGGCGGATGAAGTCATGAGGAGATTTTTCGATAACTTTGCGACCTTCACTGTATGCGTTGAGTCACTCAAACGCTTGTGTTCATGATAAAGTGGACTCTTCAAAACTCTTATTTGCCATATTTTCGAAAAATTCCGTAATCGCGATTCCATTGGAAACACAAAATTTCTAGAAAACTCGTGGTTCATATTTTATGGGAATATCGAGTAGTAAATGATGAGATGGTTTATCCTTTCACATACCAGTCTTAAAATTTAGTTTCTATTATTTTTTATTATTCTTAGTTCATTTATAGGGGATTGTACTTCTCAATAGCCTACTCAGTCCGAAGTAGCACCTATTGGCAAGAGTTATTCTGCGTTGGATTTCGAGTTGCTGTTGATGTTAATGTTGCTTACAAGATATACGAAATTATCTACGACCTCGAAGTTATGACTGGCAACAGTGACGTGGGTGTTATTTCGTCTTGCCCTCGTTCACTACCAGACCCATTTGCATCGCTTCTTAGTCCAACCAAGTGAAATCAAAATTAACGGCGCGGATGTTGAGACCAGCAGTTATACACTTTTGTAGTAGATTGCACTTTCTCTTTTCAGATCAGCAGCTCGAATAATTTTCTCCAGGAGTAGATTGAAGAAGTAGCACAATAGGGGGTCGACTTGTCTGAAATCTCGTTTGGTATCGAACAGCTGGAAGAGGTCCTTACCAATCCGGACGATTTTTTTGGTATTGCTCAACGCCAGTTTACACAGCCTAATTAGTTTTGCGGGGACACCAAATTCAGACATAGCTGCGTAGCGGCAGCTTCTTTTCGTGCTGTCAAAGGTAGTGAGTGTCGATCCTCTTTTCACTGGTCTTTTCCAAGGTTTGGCGCATGGTGAATATCTGGTCGGTTGCTGATTTTCCAGGCCTAAAGCCGCACTGATAAGATCCCAACAATCTGTTTGTTTACGGTAATATTTCATACAATACGCTCGATAGAACCTTATAAGCGATGTTGGGGATTCATGCTTTCGTATGACCATATTCTACAAATAAGCTGATGCATGCTCCTTATCAGTTCTACGCAACCTATTGGAATAGCAATTATTGCTATTCGAACTTCTTCATGGTAGGGCACTAGAACGTCTGCTCTATCTTCATCGATTGGGGAATCGGGTTTTCCAGGTGTTAATTTTTTACTATCATTCAGCACGCTGAAGAAATATTCTCTACATAATTTCAGTATGTTTTGGACATCAGTCAACAGATCACCTCTGAGAGTTCTACAAGAGTGTACTCCGGTTGTGAAACATTCTGTTAGTCGCCGCACCTTTTCGTAGAATTTTTCGAGCATCACCTCTCTCAGCCAGCTTGTTAAGCTCTTGGTACTCACGCATTTCGCTGTCTCTTGTTTTTTGTGTCTGTAAATTCGTCTCGCTTCGCTCTTCAACTCTCGGTAACCGTCCTATCCCGCACGTGTTGTGATCGATTGCAACGTTGCGAGGTAGGCGGTCTGTTTTTCTCCGTTACGACACGACACTACACATCGTATCAGCTATTCTGTTGTATTTCCGAAAACCAAAAATTTCGTTTGCAGCTGGACGTAAGAAGCTTGAAATGCCATCCTACAGGTCCCTTATACGGAGTTTCTGATGAGTGCTCTCAGAGAGCAGGAGTGCAAGTCAGGTAGAAAATCTGTCTGTTGTGACTGCAGCTTCTCGATGTCGAATCTTCCTTGTGTTTGTTGAAGTGCGGGTTTTGCTGTCTCTGGTCACATCGCCCTTCTCTTCAGTCGGGGCGTGGGAGCAAATCAGCGATTTAATTCGCTTTAATTAGAGGATACTTTCGCTTAGTTAATTTGATGACCATGCCAATTGACTACAGAGATCGGATATGGAATCTGAGGCTACACACATTCTGTTGATTAACAAGTCAAATAATAGCAAATAATAAATAAAATCCTCAATTAATTAACCAATGTAACAAAAAAATAATAAATATTGAAAGAGAGTGAATGAATGACGAAAAAGAGTGAAATGAGTTTCATTAAATAAACAATACTGGATGTTCAAGGAACTATAAGGGCACTGCCTGCAATGTCGTAAATAATCGTGTCTGTATGGGAAGAGGCTTAGATTTGCAACATTAATTGAAATTATGCATATGTATTCACCATTCCTTGTTTTTTAGAAAGCAGAAAAAGCACTAGAGAAGATATCTACTTTACCAGCAGGGATGAAGTCAAGATATTCCAAGTATTCTAGGTTATGCGAACGACCGATAGACCGACCAAACAAGTTATTCCGAAAACTATTCTTAGTGAACAAAGAACTGAAACTTTGCCCTGCTACCATTACTATTTGATTATTGATTAAAATTAACAGATTATTTATGGCTTAGTAGCTTTACGAAGATCATTTTGTCAACCACTGTTATATATCCTAAATAGCCAATAGGATTTTCAGATTTATGTGCATTTAGATGCTCAGCTTTTAATCCGAGAAGAACAACTACATCAATCTCTTGACTTTTATTCCAAGAACACTAAATAGTAGCACAGCCCAGCGCAGTTGATTACTCTTAACAATCATGTGAGCCAATTATTTTCTCGAGCTTAGCTATCGCCGCGTATTTATAAACGTGTTCAGAGAAGGATTTATTTGACGGCAAAATAAATAGAAAACTTTTCTGCTACAACATTAACAGCGTAAACTGTACTTTGCCTACGCCTCAATTGGCGGTGTGCACCAAGAATGCCATCCGCATCGCTGCATCAACCTTACCAACACCGCAACAGCTAATGCCACTAGTAAAACATCTCTGACCACTTGAATGTCACTGCAGCGCTTCGGAGGTTTACTTGCGCTTACTTTAGATTCCATTACAGCTAATGTATTTGTACGTCGTGAAGGCACCAGCGCGGTTGTAAGTTTAATCCTTGGTGTTCTTGCTGCTCTTTTGCTTCGCTATCAGCTCTCCATTGCACACCAAGCGCTGCGAGCCACAAGCCGTATATTTGTATTAAGTTCCCAGTCGAAGTGAAGTGCATTCTGGAATGTTTTTGTTTTTTTTTTTTTTAGAGAAGATGGCATACATAAGTAGACTGTGAACGATGTAATTCTTGCTATTACTACTTTTTCTCCACCAAAGTTCAGAATTTCTTAAAGTCGTTTAGGGGACATAAGTGTAGCATCAAGTGCTGGTTTATAGATTACAAGTTCGCATGATGTTTCCCGATGGGGAAATAGCGGTCCATTGCATATTTTATACAAAAGTTTCTTCAGAAAGAAAGAGATAACCTTTTTTTATTGGAGTTCAGCCTCATATTTTTTTTTATTAGAAATATTTTTTTTATTTTAATACATATGTGTAATTACGTCAATATACTCGTACTATAAATATATTACATATAATTCCAATTACCTAATTATTTTGAAAAATTCAACAATACAAGTAAATACAAAACCAGTTGTGCTCATTGAGCAAGACTATTTGAAAGTGGTTCCGGCTATTCCAAATTTGAATTTTTTGCCTAAATTCGTTCGCAGTTTTGACTTTCATATCAGTGTTGTATATCGATTGCAGCAATATCGACAAAATTTTAGGTAAGATTTCTTTCCAGCACCATTTTTTGATCACTGATTTCTATCACAGATTATATTCTCGTTTGTGAGCTCGCATAGCACCCACTTTACATATACTACATAATTACCAAAATTACCATGAACGATATGTATTACACGCGAATTTAAGGGTTATATACTGTAAAAATTTTCAAAAAATCGTTTTTGTTTTATTTTATTTTCTAAATGTACATATTAGGGTGCTTCAAAAAAAATTTTTGAATTTTTTTTCAACTCTTACCTCCTCAAATGTTAGTGATTGACAAACAAAAAATCCTCCCTCAAGCCAGGCGCTGTAGCTTAACTCTAAAGAGTCGCTATTTTTTTTTAGGTTCTCATACATTTACCATAGGAATTTTCGTGTTTTCATTCAAACTAAAATTTCACCAACTAATTTTCGTTTCCCAAAAATAACCATCACATATTCAGAAAGTTTACTTTTCATACCTTAAAAATTTCTGTTTTTTTACGTGGCGGGTCCCAAACCCAGCGCACAACCCTGCGGAGGAATTGTTTCGCCTTCTCACTTTAGCTCGCCTTCAAACGGATGTTCTTAGGCTACCCAGAGGATACTTGGTCAAAGACCGGAAGTCGTGAGCTACTTGAGTCATATGTAAAAGAATCGTTTCTGGCCACTCCTAAGTGAATGGCGATCAGGAACTTTCCTCACTTGCGTGAGCTTCTACACATGACTCCATCCTCCCACGAACTGCTTAAATATATTTTTAGTAATTAATCGAAAATGTTTTCCACCGATAAATTTTTTTTATAAACAATTTAAGGCTGAAATTTTCGACAAAATCAATTTTTTGAGTCATTTTGTCAAAAGATTTTATATCACTTATTCATACGATTAATTACCAGATTTAACATCGGTTTAACGAAACCAGCTTGGTCTTTTAATTTCAGAGGATCCACCTCATAGATGTAGTGATCACCGCAAAATGTATTTTTTTTGAGGGGACCTCCCAAATAAATAAATTTTTACAAAAAATTTAAAGTTTTCTCAGAAAAATTTCTGGAAAATCCACTTTTTCGATCTTCTAACTGTATATGACCTCTTAACGTTCATAGAAAAATATTTTTCTGATTTTTTTATGTTTGTACGTAACGGTCTCTTAGCACCAGCTTCATTGTCTTCGGTGGAATTTAGAACAGCGCTTAGCGTTTTTTCAATTAATTAGAATTTCGTCACTCAAAATAAGAAATTTTACAAATCAATTCTATGTGAAATTTGTGTAAGTGTACTTTGAAGACAAGATTTCGTTATAGTAGCTCTTTCTTATAGCTCGCTTCGCTGGAAATTACTAGAACTTTGTTTACAGTTTCCCTTGAATTTCGTATTGACAAAATTCAAGGGAAACCCAAAAGTATGAACTTTAGCCGAATTTCTAAGATGGATTATTTACTCAAATATAGAGGTTAGAGATGACTTTAGTTCGAAACAGATTCGAGCAATAAATAGAAGAGGAATAAACTTATATATTTCTCAGACATTTTTGTGCTTGCTCGACTTCGTGCTGCATGCTTTAACACGCTTCATATATGGGCATCAACTAATATATAAAATAGATTCCAATCATAACAAACGATAAGAAACCATTTAAATAAGTTAGGATATAAAAAGATGCTCGATGTATGGGTGCCAAATGAGTTAACGCAAAACTACTCATGGACCGAATTTCTATCGGCACATCGCTACTGAATCGCAACAAGAGATCCATATATGGAGTAGATGGTGAATGGTGATGAAAAGTGAGTTACTGAAGATAATGTCAAGCGAAAAAGCCAGGAAAGCCTTGATACATGCTATCTACTATCAGCTGTTTTTTTACTGTTAAACGTTTAATTCGGACTTATATTGTAAACAATTGTGTATATGTCTGAAGAAAGAAATCGTGACCTGTTTTGGTTAAGAGAAGTGGATTGATTTTCCGTCAGGACAATAATACGGAGTCAA
The DNA here is from genome assembly GCF_024586455.1 of Bactrocera neohumeralis. Taxonomy (NCBI): domain Eukaryota; kingdom Metazoa; phylum Arthropoda; class Insecta; order Diptera; family Tephritidae; genus Bactrocera; species Bactrocera neohumeralis. Next base: position 46,555,565 of record NC_065919.1, read on the forward strand.
ATGAGCCAGAAGCTCTGGATGCTCGGTTGGAAAGTACTTTTGCCTTTTTATTCGACATAAAAGCCAGCTTTCAAGCGATAAACTTATTTCCTTATTCCAAAAAAATTGCCTCAATTCAACTACAGGTATATTTAAAATAAACTCTGAACTTTACTTGGGACTTGTTGTTATAACTAGTGAAAACAAAACCAACAAAGAAGTTGTGTAGTAAACTTTTACAATGAATGCAACTCGGTCAGAGATTAAAGTTCTATTATTTGCAAAGCAACTTTGGGTTAGGAAAATAATTGAAAATTCGTATAAATTTCATGCTTTTATATAAGCAAGCATTTCTCATAATATTTTGCTGAACACTTTCGGAGTTTAGTGCGTGTAAAAAGTAAAACGGGAATAAGATAAAGGAAAATATAATAAATGAACATTACAATGAAGGAAAATAGAAATACTTTGCATCTAAAAATTCAAGTGTTAGTACTGAAGGTATCTTCTCTCTTACCAAGTTGCCTGTAATTTTATTTTAAATTTATTTTTAATTTAAATCAGTTATTCTTTATTTACTTATACTTGGAATATGCTTTTACATTGAACGAAAGATTTTCAGTAATATTTTGAAGCATATGAAAATGTGTTTATGGATTGAGCAATATATCATAATAGAAAAGTTTGTTTAAACTATATATGTATGTATGTACATATTACATGTGCAATCTTTTTTAGTAAATCAAAACTTTGGGTTTACATGTACTTTAAATCCTCCAAAGTATGTAAGCTCTCAAAAATAAAATCGATTTCAACATTTGACTTAGTATTTTTCGCACTTGAATGCTTGCAACCTAAAGTACGAGTAAATGTGTACTTGTTTTCATTAATACTAATGTACATATTAGGGTAGGTCGGTTTCAAGGGAGCCAAAAGATCGCAAATGCAAGAAATGATTATTTTAAATAACTTTGCCTAAGAGACTATCCGTCTAAAACCGATTTCGAGCCAGCGATTTTTAGAAAATTTCGAAATATCGATTTACACTGATGGAAGTTTGACACTAATGGAATGATGTTTCTAGCGGAAAAATGGCAAAAAGGGGTCTGCCAAAGTGGTACATATTTGTTTATTTATTTATTAGTATAAATATAAAAACAAAATAAGTTGAAGTATTTGATGACTTCCAAATAATTCGATGTCTGATTTCTGATATATGTAGCTGGGCAATCATAGAGGATGTGAAGAGCCACTTCTTTGCTCCCTTCGAGTTTGCAGCCACTGCAAGTGTAATAGCACTGCCATAATTGTTCAACTTGCGTATTGGGATCTCTTTTGTTCGTTCCTAGAGGTCATGGTATTGTCCCTGTCACGGATTCTTCCAAATAGGCTCTTTACTTAGCCAACTCGTCTGCTGTTTCGTTGCCGAATTATTTATTTTAGGGTCAAATTCCTAGAGAGCCTTTAACAACGTACGGTCGGAGGCGATTATTGTAGCTCCAAGAAAGTTTGAGGTCGAAACTAACCTCAAGCAAATCTACTATAATTTTCTTTATGGCAGAACAGTTCTGGCGGGTGGGGGAAGTGCACGAGTACATCGGAAAGTAAATATGTAAACATATTTTCGGCCGGTGGACAGCGTGAAGTATTTTCTTGATAGAAAGCTCTCATGGGAGTCAAACATCGAGAAGAGAGTGAGAAAGGCATTCTTTTCCCAATTCCATCCGTTTGGAATTGAGTCAGTTCGCGGAAGTCTGCTTGCGTTCTGGCGTTGAACAATTGGACTTTCAGTGAGCGTTGGTGAACGACCAGAAGTTGTTCGACGGCACAGAAACCTAGAGTGAACATAGAAAGTCTTCCTATACACTGGCTCTTAGCAACGTCAATCTCTAACTAGACGAAATTATCTACGACTTCGAAGACGTCTGATGACGGCAGATATTTCGTCTAGCTCTCGTTCACTACCAAACTCCCTTGCTTCGCATTCTTAATCAATCTGGATAAAGCAGAACTAATGGCGCGAACGTCGAGGCTAACGACATCAAAGATATTTATAAAAGATGGTACCTTCTCTATTCAGCTCTGCAGCTCAAGCAATTTTCGCCAAAAGTAGTTTGAAGAAGTCGTACGAAAGGAAGTCGCTTTGTCTGAAACTTTTGGTATTGCTCAACGTCAGTTTATATCAGTTTATATATATATTTTTTATATCAAATTCAGACATCGCGGCGCTCGTTCTGTCAAATACAACTTTGAAATGGACGAAGTGGTGATGTGTGTCGATGCTCTTTTCACGTGTCTTTTCCAAGATTTGGCGCATGTTGAATATCTGATCAGTTGTGTCTGTGTAAGGTTCACTAAATTTAAATTTCGGTAGCGCGGATATTTTCAAGGAAATCTTTCGTTTGAAACGGAGATGTTTATTTATAACAGTGTAGCTTTTTTACCCTTTGTGTTATCTTTAACTCTACCTAATTATAATTAGATATAAACGTTTTAGATCCTGGTCTAATATAAACAAAATCGTTCCTTACCTTTAGACCCATCTCATTTTTACGAATTTATTTCACATGTACTTAATAGCTGTAGCAACAATCTGCTAGTACAATTGGTGGAGCTTTAGTGTGCAGTTGTTACATACATAAAAAATATTTATACTTGTATGTATATAACCGTAATATCGCTTGACAAATTTTCCACTTGGTAAAGTTTCAGAACTCCTACATACTTACACTTCGAAACATGATAATATTTCATTTCAATGCGTTTATCTTTAAGCTCCTGAAAAGTGAACCTCAGCTGCTTACGAGCAAGTGGAGTGAGCTAAATGGAAATCATATGGGATGTACCTGATGCGATCATGGCTTAATCCAGTTGTTGAGCTGACCAACACAAACATGCGTACACACTCGCATACTTACAATCGTAAATATGTATATCAGAGTGCTGGGATAAAATATAAGGCTCTCCTCAATGAATCGAGCATATGCTTGTTGGAGTAGAACAGCTTGATTGTGATTTCAGCGACACACACACCTATGTACTTACACATGTAGTATGTGTTGGTGTTAGCAAAACTCTGTCTCTGAGTAAAAGTAATTTATGCTCCACATCAACCAGAGTAAAGAAGCAAACATTTGGTGTGTCTGTTTGTGGCTATGTGTTTGTTGGTAAATTAGATTGCAAGAACTGTAGCCAACATTTTGATGACATGTGTTGAATCTTAAAATGGGTAAACATTTTAGCAGGGAAAGAGTTGAGGGAAGCCAAGGGTAGGATGAAGTGCATATACGCTGTACTTTAAAGAGTGGAAATTGGAAGCGAAAGTGCGAGTCTGTGAGCTGAAAAGTGAATGCGGTGAGGGAGAAAATACACTTGCATAGAAGAGTGCTGAGCACTTGTGGCTCAAGTATATGTGAAGAGAATATATTTTTTAAATTTCAATGCGGACCGTTTCTAATATCATGCACATCTTGAATATGTGCAGTGCCAACGAGATGAAATTATCGCATATTAAAGTTTTTAAAACGAAATTAAAATGAAAATTTAATATTAAATTTTGTAGCGGCTTTCCGATATTTTCATAAATATGACTAGCTAAGAATTAAACTGATAAATTTGTTTAAAGATGAAGAGTTTTCGAGAACTCATGAAGATTATGAAAAGTAGAATCTATAAAATAATTACTTTATCGTTTGGATAATCATATTCTAAGAATGATGTAATTTGTAAGTTCATTGAAAAATGTTTTAATGGTTAGTTATTTGATGAAAAGCTTTTGCAAATACCTTTCATTTGATATAAAAGTTGATCTATGTATTTCGACGATCTCTACATTACAAAAACAAAGCAAGTTCAATTTATATGGGGTATTTTCATTATCATTTCAATGAACATTCCTTCTCTATTTTTTGAAGATCTCTTTCAAATATTGCCCGCGGATTTGCCTCAGATGGTCCATCCGTTGAGTCAAATTTTCGACGAGTCGTTCGAGTATTTCCACTGGTAACTGGCGAATGACAGGCGTCATGTTTAGCTCCAAGGCATGAATCGAAGTGGGATTGCACGCATAGACTTTAGGCTTTACATATCCTGACAGGAAAAAGTCTAACAGTATGTTAGCAAACGATCTTGTTGGACAATTGACCAGCCCAAATCGTAAAATTATATACTCAGCGAAGTTTTCTCTCAATATATTCATTGATTGATGCGATGTGTGGGAAGTGGCGTCGTCTTGTTGAAACCAAATGTCGTCGAGATCACGAGCTTCAATTTCAGGCATCAAATTGTCGGTTATCATGACGCGATAACGGTCGCCATTGACGGTTACGTTCTCACCGGCATCATTTTTGAAGAAATATGGACCGATGATTTCACCGGCCGATATACCACATCAAATTAATGCTTTTTCTGGATGAAATGAGATCTCTTGAATCTCATCAGGTTGTTCTTCGTCCCAAATGCGGAAATTTTTCATGTTTACATGTATCGCTGAACATAATTTGGCTTGAAAACGTCGGATCTTTTGCGAAATATTCAAGAGCCCATAGAGCGCAGCGATGTCACTTGGGAACTCGAAAGTTCACTTGGACTCTTCACGGTCTTCATCTACACCAGTGTTTCCCAAAGTGGGCGATAACGCCCCCTTGTGGGCTCTGCAGGTATCAAGGGGGGCGGTAAGAGACCCAGAAAGAAAATGGGGGCCTTGTGTAGAGGCCTGGGGAGTTATTTGTAATTTTATTTAGCTAGGAGGCCTCTTAGACAACGACTACATGAGCTCTCGACTCTCAACAACAACTTGTGAACATCAACTAATATGAATTAAAAGATTGCTCAAACTCGGTTCTATATTTCTCTCCGCGTAGTTCATATATCTGTCCTATTATATTGAATATAGAAAAAAATCATGTCAATCGGTCACTCCGTTTCATAACGGGGCATCTCGACAGGATAGAATTTTTAGAATACTAACTGTCAAACGTATTGCTATTGCCATTGTCAAATCTGTATGTGGGCATTTGCTATCATAATATAATCATTTGCGCAAAGGTGTAGGGAAGGTAGGTTCGAGCTGATGTAGCGAATGCTTTAAGCTTTTGAACTCCTTAAATCTTTTATGTGGAAAATAAAAAAAAGGATCTGTATCCTTTCTTACAAATGTATTTCTGGGAAAAATAAGAAAATACGAAAAGGAGAAAGATCATTTTTTTACAAATGTATTTCTAGGAAAAATAATAAATTCATATTTTTGGACTATTATATAATATTTGTGTTTAAGCATTCCTATATAAACATTGTAATATTTATTTTATATTCATTTGTGGTTCTGCGCGTCATAGATGAGCATTACTTACGCCTCCTTTACACTACTCGCGAAGTTAAACGTATTTCTCAAAGTAAAACAATGTCGGAAGTAAAAAAGAAGAGACGGCAATACTGTGTGGAATACATTAAATTCGGATTCATTGAAAATCCCACAAACCCATCCTCGCCTTTGTGTCTTCTATGTCTAAAAACATTTTCTAATGAAGCAATGAAGCCTTCAAGACAGCAAGATCATTTGAATAAAATGCATCCAGAGAAGAAGCATAATACTCAGCCAAGTGTAGCAAAACTATTTTCGGCGGCTGCTAAGCAAGATGACGACGGACTTCGAGCTTCGTACAATATCTCTTTGTTAATTGCTCAAAAAGGCAAACCACATAACATCGGAGAAGAGTTAATATTGCCAGCAATAAATGAAGTAATAACTACCGTGCTTCATAAACCGGCCGCAGATATTATCCAAAAAATTCCTTTGAGTAATAATTCTGTGCAAAGACGAATTGATGAAATGGCTGAAAATATTGAAGAATCATTGTACGATCACCTGAGGTCAAGTCAATTTTCAATTCAGCTCGATGAGTCCATTTTATCAACTAATGAAGCATTGTTGTTGTCTTACGTGAGCTTTAATAAAGATGAGAAAATATGTGAAGAACTATTATTTGATAGAAATTTATAGACCGATACAAAAGGCAAACCATATTCAATATATTGGAAACGTTTTGCGATGAGAAAGAGATTCCTTTGAAAAATATTATTTCAGTTGCTACGGATGGCGCTCCGGCTTTGACAGGGTGCCATAAAGGCTTCATAGCGTACTTAAAAAATAAAATTCCAGATGTACTTGGTTACATTGCGTTATTCATAGACAACATTAAGTTGCTAGAAACTTAAGTGAAAAACTATTTCAATCACTGCAATATGTCATCAAAGCAGTCAATATCCAATCTGCAACAGCTCTTTGAATGATAGATTATTTCATCAGCTTTGTGTTACTAATGACGAGGATTTCAATCGTTTGTTGTTTCATACTGAAGTTCGTTGGCTATCAAGAGGCAATTGTCTGACTCGATTCTACAACCTGTTTGACTCCGTTATAGAGTTCTTGGAAACTAAAGATACAGAATTGCAAGACAAGCTCATAACATCAAAGAATGATATAGCTTACATGACAGACCTGTATAAATTGTTCAACGACATGAATCTCCAACTGCAAGGCGATAAACTAAATTTAATTAAAACAAAAAACGTCGTTGCTGCTTTCGCAGTCAAACTGCTTCTACACAAAAAGAATCTGGGCAGACGTGAGTTTCACAATTTTCCGAATTTATCAGTATCATGCAGTAACGACGAATTGTTTGCCTACTGCCAACATTTGGAAAACCTCCACATTGACTTCACCGAACGATACCAGGACATTTTGAACTTGGAAATACCAGACTGGGTGTTGGATCCGTTTTCAAATGTCAACACAGCAATGTCACCTCAGCTGGAAGAAGAACTTATAGAATTGACAACAAACGAGGAAATAAAAATCAAGTTCAAAAATGGTTACCAAGAATTTTGGCTACAAAAACCGATCTCGCAATTGTACCCTGGATTGTGGTCAATCGTTCAACGATTCTTGATAGCATTCCCATCGTCATATTTGTGTGAACGTGGATTTAGTGCTGTGACAACACTGCTTACTAAAAATAGAAATCGTTTGATTGAAGTTATAGTGGTTTTTAAATAGGTGAAAAAATGGGGGCGCTAAAAAAATATTTATTCTCAAAGTGGGCGGTAGACAAAATAAGTTTGGGAACCACTGGTCTACACTCTCAGCTACGGCTGCTATGGTTTCTTCACTGCATATTGGACGTGGTCCATTCGGTTGAATGTTATCCAATAATGAATGCTGTGTCTTAAGATTGGTGATGGTGTTGCACGAAAAACATTATTTACATTTCGTAAACTTTATTCAGGCGTAAGTCTTTCCGTGTTGAAATGTCAAACAATAGTGTACAAAAATAATATGAAAGCTGGACACAACTCACCCGTGATCTGTTACAAAAAAGCGATTGAAAAAATTCTTCTTTTTGGGTCACCCGTTATAATGTTTGTAAAATGTAAAGACAATTTAAAAGTCACAGACTTTTGATTATCGCCTCGTCTGTGAGGTTAACCACGATTTTCCCCCCCCTCCAAGTAGGAATGTTCGGAAGTCATGGAGGTTGTTTCTTAGCAAAACATTTGCTTTATTTTCTCTATATAACTAAAAAAAAGGAAAAAAAGCTCTTATTTAGGTTTCCTCATTAGATGTCATAATAGGCTGTTTTTCTTTTCTGAACAGTCTTTAGTAACCCTCTATTACTATTCGTTCTTCTCAAGACATCACTGTTAGTTACTTCATCTGTCTATCAAATTTTCCAAAGAGAAAGCTTGAGCATCTAGCTCGATTCATATCAGAGTCCGCGATTCCATACTGACTAAGCATTGCATTTATCATTATTTTGCCATCTGAGTTATTACTTTTATTTAATCTTTCGATGAACACATTTTTCATCATTACGAAATAATTTTCTGGTATTTTTTTAACTTAACTATTACGTAGCTTAAATGCTTGTGGTCTTATTAATCTGTCTATAAGTGTGTTGTCCTCTCTTTTATTGATGAAAATCTCATTTAGTTTCACACCTATATCAATGCAGGTTATTGTTTCGTGAAATGTTATTTACTAGTAGTTGTGATATAATCGGGTGACGGAAAGCGTCCTTCGCTTACGCCTAGGGAAATAAATTTCCTGATGCCTACATGGGAAGTTTGTTGCCAACATAAATTTCCTATGCAATGAATTCCATTGTTTAGTTGTTGTCAATCAAAGATGTCACGTAGTCGAAAAAGCATAGGTGAATGATACATTGTTTTGTATAATAACCACAAATTGCATATTGTCAATTGATTTACTCCGTTTTCTTTAAATTCTGGTGTGATTGAGTTTAAGAAATATCTTAAGTACATGCGCTATTTGACTAAATAGTCGATATACAGTAGACCATACAAATTAAATGATCATAACAGGGAAAAATCTCTGTTCAGATCGGATCCCTATAGCATATTTTTTTTTTTTTTTTTGTTTTTGCGGGCGAGGGGGTGGAAAATGCCTTCCGCATCATCGGTGCTATCGTCACAGCAGCGGTATGTGCCACTTGCAGGTCACTAAAAACCCCCCCTCTAAGGAACCGTCGCCCACCCTGGGACCGCGTTTGCATTACTTCAGGGTGGCGTTCCATTTTTCTCATTGAGAGATTTACATCTGCGCACCTTTTTGCTGCGTAGCAAGAGTGCAGCGAATTTCTTGATGATCCCCCAGTTTGCCTCACTTTCCAACATAACGCTGACTAAATTGTCCGCGTTTATTGGGCCAACCAGGTCCTCTACAGCGGTGCGTTCTCCTTGCCAGCGCGCACATTTGAAGAATGTGTGTTCAGCGTCGTCTTCTGTCGCGTCGTTATATAGGCACGACGGCTCTTCGACTTTTCCCATTCCGTGGAGGTATTTTTTGAAGTACCCGTGACCGGGTAACAGCTGGATTGTGTAAAAATCTACCTCTCCGAATTTTCGGCCTGTCCATGAGTCTAGATTTTTTATAAGCCTGGCCGTCCATCTGCCGCGGCTTTCGGTGTCCCATCTTTGTTGCCATGTTATTAATGTTTCTTTTTTTATTTGTTCTATTGCGCTTTTGTTGTTATCGGATGACTGCTTTAGCTCCCACAGCTTTTTCCTTTCGTGTGCTAGAAGGTCAATTGGGGCATTTCCGCTTATAACTAATATTGCCTCGCCGGACACTGTTCGGTAGGCTGATGCAACTCTGAGGGCTGCTGTGCGGTGCACTCTGGCCGCTACCTTACGCCGGTTTTCCTTTTTAAGTACATCTGCCCATATCTCAGCTCCGTATAATAAAACGCTGATTGTTGTCGACATTAGGAGCTTTCTTTTTTCTTGACTGGGGCCTCCTATGTTGGCCATTTGTCTGTTAAGATAGGAGGTGATCTTCGCTGCCTTTCCTGCGGCGTGCTGGATTTGTACCCAGAAGGTTAGTCTGGGGTCCAGTCTTACGCCTAGATAGTTAACTGCTTTTTTTTTGTCCTAAGAATATCCGTAGCCGTATGCATGGTTATTTCGAGAGGTATGTGCTTATTTGTTAGCAGCAGTAGCGTCTACGCTGTGCGGCTTCTACGCTTTCGATGACGCATTTTATTGCTCCTATGGTTGATCTGCCGGGTCTAAAGCCATATTGTCTAGGGGACAGTCCTCCAGCTTCGTTGATAGCCGCTTCAAGTCTGGGTTTAAGCAGGGTTTCGTATAGCTTTCCCGCTGGGTCAAGCATACATAGAGGGTGGTATGCTGATGGCGAATTGGGGTCTCTTTTTTCCTTACTGATTAGCACCAGCCGTTGCTTTTTCCAGGGTTCAGGGAATATTCCGGCTTCAAGGCAGGCGTTGTACATGTTCAGTAGTACTCCTGGGCGCTCTGCAGCGATTATTTTGAGAATTTCTGATGGGATCCCGTCCGGTCCGGGTGATTTGTTGGCCTTGAGCTTTGCAGTGGCTAGTTGCAGCTCCTCAAGGGTAAGCCGGGGGATTTGCGTTGGTCTTAGGATGTGTTCTGGGTCCCTAGCCTTTGTTTCGTGTGTGGGGAATAGTGCGTTCACAATGTTATCCATTTTGGCAGCGGTTAGATCAGGTGGCCCTGCTCGAGAGCCGAGTTTCTTCATCACTATTTTATATCCGAGTCTCCAAAGGTTTCTGTTATATCCTCGCGTAGTTCCTCCAATTTTTTCTTTTTGCTGTCGTCGATGCCATGCTTTAGCTCCTTCTTTGCTAATTTGTATTGATAGGCTTCTTGAGTTGCGGCTCCTCTACGCCTGGATCTCGTGTAGGATCTGCGAAGGCGGAGGCATGTCCGTCTGCTGTAAAGTAAACTGCTGCTTTATGTTTGCTGTGGGAGGCCTTGGGCCTTATATTAAGCATTGTGTGCTCGACAGTTTTACCTGCAATTATGGGGGAGTTGCTAGATGGGTGTTGGTAGGCTATTGCGGAGATTAATTTCGAAGTATCTAGCTTCGCAGTGTTCCACTTTCGTGTTCCAGTTGTTTTCCTCTACTGGTTAGTGCTTGTTCCCGTGTCGATCATAAATGAGATGTAGTGATGATCGCTGCCAGTGTAATCCTCCAGGACCTTCCAGTTCTTTATTGAGCCTGCCATGCGTTCTGTTGATAGGGTAATGTCTGGTGTGGTTTCCTCGCATCCCGGTCTTCTAAACGTGGTTGCATTTCCCGTATTGTGCACTACTAGCCCTAGCCGCGCAGCCATTTCTACAATGCGCTTTCCTCTCGAGTCCGTGCTTGGTAGACCCCACTCTACGGCTCTGGAATTTAGGTCTCCGGCGATAATCAATTGACCTTCTATAGCCCTGGCTGTATCCTCTATAATGTCGAGCTTTCCTTGGAATTCCTGTATACCATCGTTTGGCGTCAAGTAGCAGCTAATTACTGTAAAAAGGTCGCATTTGGCCCAGACGAAGCCGTTGCCGTTCCCATCGTTTACAGTCCTGATATTACTTCCTAGTGGTAGCCATATAGCGGCGGTTGAACTGCTATCTTCTAGCCAGGTACCTCTCTCTTTCTTTTTGTATTGCTCGCTTATGATGATCATCTCGTAGTCGCTCTCCGTCACCATTTGCGAGAGTAGTGCGTCGGCAGTCTTGCATCTATGCATGTTGGCCTGTAGGATATTCATTTGCCTCGGTAATTCCTATATACCGTGCACTTTGCGGAGCCCGGGATGTGATCGATTTTTTCATGTTTGGCCTCTTTGCAAAGGCAACATGAAGGAGGCTTTGTCGCAATCTTTCAATTTATGACCTGGTTGGCCGCATTTTATGCAAACACCTTGTCCCCTTCTATCGGGCCCTTTGCAGTCCCAGGTTAAGTGTCCTGGACCAAAGCAGCGGAAACACCTTTTGGGGGTTTCTTTCAGCCGCAGCCTGCAGCTAACCCAGCCAATTTTGATGCGTGCCTGTCGCATTAGTGCATCAGCTTTATCCTGATCCAGCGTTACATATGCCCTTACCTGCTCTCTTGTGTTAGGAGCTGTTATGTTAATCACCAAGCCTTCGGTGGGGTCCTGTAGCGCTTCTTTGACAGCCCCTGCTATTTTTTCTTTTGTTGTCAGCGAGTCAAGGTCTTTAATTTCTATAGTAACCTTAGTTTTAAGGTCGGCTACAGTTGCACTCTCTTTGAGAGTGGACTTAAGTGCCTCACAGAAGCTGGCCTTTGTGGACTGTCCCTTCTCTAGCTCTAGTAATAGGGCTCCGGCTCTTGTTTTGCGGATCCCTTTGATTTTGACTTCTGCTTCTTTAAGATCTACCTTGCTACGGATATTCTTGAGGACTTAGGCGTAGCTGTTTCCTTCTGGTGGTTTTATTATAACGGCCTCTGTTTGTCGTTTCGGCCTGTTATTTCCTTTCTGGTTTGCGCCATGTTGTTGGCTGGTTGCCTCTTGTTTGCGTTTTTAGGCGCTTCTTCACTCGTTCCTTCGTTTACGTGAGTTTTCCTGGCTTTTTTGGGCACAACTTTTTGCCACTGGCCGTCGTTTTCGTGTCGTGGTCGCACTGTTTCTCGCGGCTCCACGGGGCTTGTCGCACGCCGCTTCGAGGTTGCTGACTCGGGGGTCGTGATGCGTCTGCTTAGGTGTACGCGCCTTTTCTCGGTTTCCGCAGTGAGCCAATTTCTGCGGTAGCTCTTAATGACGTCGAAGAGTTCGTCTAGCTGTGCAGCTCCATTCTTACGTCATTTTTTTTGCTTCGCCATCGCCAACTTCATTTTTTGCACTATCCCCTTGCAATTTTCAAGGGATTCTTCTTCTGCTCGTCTCATTTGGGTGATGTATTCTTGTTTCGGCGAGCTCTGATTTCCGTCTTTAGTGGCAGCTGGGGTACTCCTCCCTTCTCGCTGCTTTGCCGGTGCTGCTTGTGTGGCCGGAGTCTCCCTTGAGTCTGTCTTTTCACCAGTTTTGTCCGTCTGCTTTGGAGTGTCGGTGAGTATGGGGGATCTGAGTATCTTGCTGCTTCTATGCTGCCGTATTCCTCTTCTGGTACGTCTTTGTTTTGCTATTCCTTCTGTTGGGGTTTTTGTTTTTGTTGTGGTGTACTCATTTTAGATCTAATGGGTCTCCGCTTCAAGCCGCTATCTCCGCACGTTGTAACAGTTGCCCTTTATGAACATCGTGGTTATCTATGCAAGCAGGGAGGCCACGCAAGGGTTGACACAAGTCCTTTTGGGAGCTTATGTTCAGAGCCAGGTTCGGGCACGAATCAGGAGCTGATCTCAACTGAACCTGTACCGCCAAAGAAATTTTGGCGACGTGCATTGAACGTACTTGAAGACCTGCCATGGTTTTAACGAGACGGAGGTGAGAGCAGTATTAGCCTGCCAGGCATTTGGATAAGATGTCACTCTTATCTACTGAGGTGACAGAGTACTGCCCTCCCCAGCCCTTTGTCGATCTTATCCGTTTCGGTTTTCCAGTACGCCATAATCAGAATCTTACTGGACTCGATTCTGATGGGCTCTTGCCCAGGGTTTTTCTTCGTCTTCTGTGCACCTTTGGTGCTGGTCGCTGTATCCCTCGTCGCTTTGTTGCCTCCCTCTCGTGGGTAGGTTCTCCCTCGGTGCTGCCCCGGTGGGGGTTGTGGACGCTTATTTGAAGGCGGCATCTTCTCGCCTCTTCGCCGTGCAGCTCTTGGTCGGGGGCTGCGTATTACTATTCGCAGCTGACCTACTTAGCGTAGGCCGTCCACTATCCGCCAGCTGTGACCCCGGTAGTAGCCTGAGCTCAGCCTTACCATCACTATAGCATATACCTGCCATACAAACTGACCCACAAAAAATTCTTGGTGCTACATCTTCCATGCAACCGAAGTAAATATTTATTTTTCCATTAAAACCATTAACAGTTATAGAAGGTTAATATTATATGTCAAAAAATGACTTAAGTTCAAGTACATTCTGTGTTGCTCATACGCCATGGTGTACTATTTGAATACAGTACATTTGATGCATAAATTCAACTAACCTTTAAAGGAAAGTTTTTATGAAAAAATCATTAAGACCTTTATTGCAATTTAATTTACTTTGATATAATTTTAAAGCAACATTGAAACAAAAAAGTACCCAGAAATTGTAATTAAACTGCAAAATATTTAATTATTATTTAATATTTATTTTGTCGCTTTGGAAGTAAGCCCCACCAGATGTCATACACTTGTGCCAGCGATTTTTCATAAGCACTTTTTGGGATGGTCTTCAGTTCCTTTAGCGAATTTTGTTTTATCTCTTCGAACGACTGAAAACAGATTGCAATTTCAATTAGGGGAGCTTTATCGGGACGAGTCGTGCGTGAACGCGGTATTCAAGCACCATATTCTTCACTCTTTCATATTTCGGACATACAAAATTTCGGACAAATTCTTTGTTCGATGTTTTTATCCATTGTAAAAAGCGCACGCTATTGAGGTGTACCGATATAAGGGGCTATACCGGTGTGACACTTTCAAAAAAAAAAAAAATTTTCCTCTTGCTTTTTCGATAGTCTATATTTCCGAAAATATCCTGTGAAATCGGCAAGGTCGTATCTTGAATAGTTTTTGAATAGCAGCGTCCTAAAAAGCGACCATTCGCAGGTATATGTATATAAGTGAAACTTTAAACGCGTTTTTCTCGAAGCGAAATGAAAATTGTCAATTTGCCATTCAAAAAGCGATAATTTTTCTATCTATCTTCAATTAACTTTTTGAATATTTTTGTTTCAGCTACTCATTCGGCCGGAATCATGTCAGCAGTTGGGGCACATTTTTTTGGCACCTCCGAAGAAAGCACAAAAGTCGGTTATATTCCAACATTTTTGTAAAAAAAAAGTCTTATAATAAAGCTGAAAATATACCTTATTATTTCCAAATAACTTCCAAAAATTCTATGGAATACTTTATTTAGAAAAATTCACGAAAATCGCTTAATTTTTCATGGATTACACTGGTATAGCCCTTTAAGCAGCTGCTGTAAACAACTTGGTTGACAGCTCATGCTCATATTTGGAATAGTAATTTAGGAATTCTTCTAGCTATATGTATCGGTCAGCATGTGAAATGTAGTAGTAAATTTATGGTATACTATTCACTTCGCATAATATGACTAGACATCAAAAGTGGACAAAATCAGTTAATAGTTTCTCTTTACCGCCATACGATCAACACACGATCAGCCCATTTATTTATTCATTATTTTTATACTCTCGCAACAATGTTGCTAAGGAGAGTATTATAGTTTTGTTCACATAACGGTTGTTTGTAAGTCCTAAAACTAAAAGAGTCAGATATAGGGTTATATATACCAAAGTGATCAGGGTGACGAGTAGAGTTGAAATCCGGATGTCTGTCTGTCCGTCCGTCCGTCTGTCCGTCCGTGCAAGCTGTAACTTGAGTAAAAATTGAGATATCATGATGAAGCTTGATACACGTATTCCTTGGTTCCATAAGAAGGTTAAGTTCGAAGACGGACCAAATCGACCCACTGCCACGCCCACAAAATGGCGGAAACCGAAAACCTATAAAGTGTCATAACTAAGCCATAAATGAAGATATTAAAATGAAATTTGGCACAAAGGATCGCATTAGGGAGGGGCATATTTGGACGCAGTTTTTTTGGAAAAGTGGGCGTGGCCCCGCCCCATACTAAGTTTTTTGTACATATCTCGGAAACCACTATAGCTATGTCAACCAAACTCTACTGAGTCGTTTTCTTCAGGCATTTCCATATGCAGTTGAAAAATGGAAGAAATCGGATAATAACCACGCCCACCTCCCATACATAGGTTATGTTGAAAATCACTAAAAGTGCGTTAACCGACTAACAAAAACCGTCAGAAACACTAAATTTTTCGAAAGAAATGGCAGAAGGAAGCTGCACACAGGCTTTTTTTAAAAATTGAAAATGGGCGTGGCGTCGCCCACTTATGGACCAAAAACCATATCTCAGGAACTACTAGACCGATTTCAATGAAATTCGGTATATAATATTTTCTTAACACCCTGAAGACACGTACGAAATATGGGTGAAATCGGTTCACAACCACGCCTTCTTCCAATATAACGCTATTTCGAATTCCATCTGATGCCTTCTCTGTATACATTAGGAACGAATGATGATAGCGGAATAAAACTTTACAAAAATACGGTATTTGAAAAATATATAAATGACGTATAATGAAATCTCGATTATCACTTTATCATGCGAGAGTATAAAATGTTCGGTGACACCCGAACTTAGCCCTTCCTTACTTGTTCTTTAATGGCTTAGGGTAGAGTTTACAACAGCGCGTCAGTCTCTATTCCTTTTCGCTGTTTGGCGTCAATTGGAGATTTCAAATGCAAACAAGTTCTTCTCCACCTGGTCTTTCCAACGGAGTCGAGGTCTTCCTTTACTTCTGGTTACCCCGGCAGGTATAGCGTCTAATATTCTCTGAGTTAGAGTGTTTTAAGGGGGTATTCTAGTCTAGAAATGCTATTTAACGGCATTTTTTAAAGTCTAATAAAAAAAACTAAGAACATTTTTAGTATCCAATTTTTTATCAGATATTTATTGATAATTTAAGAATAAAAAAAATAAAATTTTTTTGATAATTTGATTAAATGCGGCGTGGTGGCGTGGCGGGGGTTGAAAAGAAGGATGCGCCCTTCCTGACACGATTCCAACATTTTGGGTTATCTGAAAAAAAAAATTTTTAATCAGTACAAATGCCGCTATCGTCTGAACTAGGATAAATAAAAACAAGTAAGGAAGGGCTAAGTTCGGGTGTCACCGAACATTTTATACTCTCGCATGATAAAGTGATAATCGAGATTCCATTATCCGTCATTTATATATTTTTCAAATACCGTTTTTGTGTAAAGTTTTATTCCGCTATCATCATTCGTTCCTAATGTATATATTATACAGAGAAGGCATCAGATGGAATTCGAAATAGCGTTATATTGGAAGAAGGCGTGGTTGTGAACCGATTTCACCCATATTTCGTACGTGTCATCAGGGTGTTAAGAAAATGTTATATACCGAATTTCATTGAAATCGGTCTAGTAGTTCCTGAGATATGGTTTTTGGTCCATAAGTGGGCGACGCCACGCCCATTTTCAATTTAAAAAAAAAAGCCTGGATGCAGCTTCCTTCTGCCATTTCTTCTGTAAAATTTAGTGTTTCTGACGTTTTTTGTTAGTCGGTTAACGCACTTTTAGTGATTTTCAACATAACCTATGTATGGGAGGTGGGCGTGGTTATTATCCGATTTCTTCCATTTTTGAACTGTATATGGAAATGCCTGAAGGAAACGACTCTATAGAGTTTGGTTGACATAGCTATATTAGTTTCCGAGATATGTACAAACAACTTAGTAGGGGGCGGGGCCACGTCCAAATATGCCCCTCCCTAATGCGATCTTTGTGCCAAATTTCACTTTAAGATCTTTATTTATGGCTTAGTTAGGACACTTTATAGGTTTTCGGTTTCCGCCATTTTGTGGGCGTGGCAGTGGGCCGATTTTGCCCATCTTCGAACTTAACGTTCTTATGGAGCCAAGAAATACCTGTACCAAGCTTCATCATGATATCTCAATTTTTACTCAAGTTACAGCTTGCACGGACGGACGGACAGACGGACGGACGGACAGACAGACATCCGGATTTCAACTCTACTCGTCACCCTGATCACTTTGGTATATATAACCCTATATCTGACTCTTTTAGTTTTAGGACTTACAAACAACCGTTATGTGAACAAAACTGTAATACTCTCCTTAGCAACTTTGTTGCGAGAGTATAAAAAAATTGTACACTCGTTTTCCTTCTCCAATTGATGAAGAAGTCACACCAAAGGGAGTCTCCTTGTCTGAAACCTCGCCAAGTTGAGACATAGCGGTATAGAGGCAGTTTCCTTTTGTGCTGTCGAAGGCGGCTTTAAAATCGACGAAGAGGTGGTGTGGTCGATCTTTCTTTCACTGGTCGTTTCCAAGATTTGGCGCATTATGAAAATCTGGTCGATTGTTGATTTTTCAGGCATAAAGCCATACTGATAAGGTTCATTCAGTTTGTTTGACGGTGGACTTTAATCTTTTACACAATACGCTCAAAAGAACCTTATGTGCGAATTTGAACAGCTGTTTTGTATTTCAACTTATTTTACTCTTTAACGCTTGGCGAATCGAAGACGACTACAGTCGGCTGGAAAATTTAACTTTTCTTACTACTTTTAAAATAAATATACAAGTATATCTATGATTCAATGCAGGGCAGTTGTATAAATCTTTATTTGTATTTACTTATTCCAGGAAAAACTGTTGACTGCATAATAAATCACCAGATTGAAATATTTATACTCTCTGTACATGCATGACAGTAAAGATGACTTTATTTTTGACCACCAAATGTATTTGCAAAAACATTCTCTGCAAAGGCCTTATATATAAATATTTCACCATAAATGAAGCAAAATGGCAATTCTGCGACACACACACGCGCAACGTTTTACTTTTATTGAATTTTCGTGCATATATTAGCCCAGATAAATAACGGCATTTACACAAAAACATTTATATGTATAAATAGCATGTCACCATTTAAGCATTTCCACTACCCCAAGCATACACACACACACACACTGATACTCGTTGGAGCAAATATGCAATTTAAATTTAAAACCGAAAGATGATGATTGAATAAACCATATTTTCGATCAATGTCCGTCGCTTTGTGGCTGCAGATGAAAATTGCTTGCGAGCTTGTTGTTTCCATTAACACTTGTGGGAATTCCTTGCAGTGAACATTTTTCAATGCATTTTTTCTCGATGCCATTACTTTTTGTATGGTATGTCTGTATGTATGTAAGTCGCAAAAAGTTTCATATTTTCGCATGCGTTGGTGCCAGTGTTCCGTTCAATTGCATATCCAGAAGCGTGTCAATAAATGTTTTGCGGTTTCGCATATGAATTCCGCGGCGAGATGATATATCGGCGAACTTACGAAATGCTACGTTTGTTTTGACACATACACACAAATAGTTACGTGAGTTTGTTTGAGGTTATTTTTGCATTTATAAATGCGGGAAACAATGCAACAGATGACACATAAAGCATGCGTAGCCCATAAACAGAAACATAGCGATAGGAAAAGTTGTTTTTACGCACACTGATTTGGTATAATACAGGGTGGCTCAATAAGTTATAATATGAATTTCTTTGGTTACACATGTTCTAATGTCATAACACCGTATGTAATATCAATTTTAAAATTTTTTAATTAAAAAAGGGTGGCAACATCATAATAACTTTATTAACTAAAAATCAAAATATATTAGACCAGATATCTTACTCAACTACATATTATTCAAAATACTGTTTTAAGGTCAAGTGGCAACTTCTTATTCAAAATACTGCTTTTTAGATTTAGTGGCAACTCCATATTGAAAAATCTGTTTTTAATAAAGCTTTTAAAATGTGTTCCCTTGCATCCAACTCAATAATTATAACAATATCTCAATTAAATAAAGTTAAAATTTTGAAAAGGATGGCAACACCATTACTTTTATACTTATCCTAAATACTTACAAAAATGTAGAGTTATCTCGCATACGCCTAGTAGTTCCTAAATTATATGAAATTTATAATATTTTGTAATATTAGGTGGCAACCTCTATTATTTAATCGAGTTTTAATAAAGCCTATTTCCTTTTGCAGTTATATTTATAAAATTTTTAAACAAAAAATCTTTAATTTATGTGGCAACCACATAAGATGACATTTCTTCTCAATAAAGCTAGTGAAAGAAAATCCTACGTAACGTGGGTCCGTAGAACATATAATATGTAACTTCAGATTTTATATAATTATTTAATGAAATACATACATGTATGTACATATGGCAACTCTGTAAAAAATTATCTGAAATAGAACAAAAATATAAAGATGTAATATAGTAAATGATAGATATGATAGTTTCATAGATGGTCGACTAAGGCAAACGTCTCTTCGGTATTGTGAAAACGTGTTACCCTTTTAGACCCGAGTAAGTCAGATGCATTGCTTTTCCAAGGAAATTCACTTCGATTGTCGTCAACTGACCATTTAGTCTGTATTTCATTTGTAGTATTCTCTACCTTTGAATCTCCAGGTTTTTGCTTGCGATACAAACATATTTTGGCCAATTCTAATGTAGCTAGATCGCTGTGGTGACATCTTAAAAATAAAGCGTTTTCGATTATGCCTCGTGTTTAAGATTCATCAGATAGATAGTTTTTTTGAACAAGTTAGAGAGCTTTTCTAAATCCTTTTGATTAGTACAGTTTTGATTTCCGAGCCATTATCCCAACCATCATGTTCTGCTGATAAATTAACTATCCGACTTGAAGAAAATACTTGCAGGTGAAGGAATCTGTTGACTTTGAAATAATATTGAATTGAAACACGTACTAACTCAAGAAAATTTTCAGCAGAGTCTAGAAAACATCCGTATTGTTTTGAAACCATTTGGATTGTTATATGTTACTGCACCTACTTAGTCACCCTTTTACTCACACACACACCCACATAGCAGTTCGGTGAAAAGTTTATGTTTGAAATATTTTCCAACTGCGTGAGCGGTTACTGTCGGCAACAGTTGCAATTTCTATTGCTGTTTTTACTCGCGGAGTCTGGCTACCGTTTTCGCTGCCACTGATGTTGTTGACAGTTCTGCTAATATGCATGAGCGCTTTTCCGCTTCCGGTTGTTGAAATTTCATGCAATTTATTCACGTTTGCAATGGCACAAGTGTATGCGAAACATTTCCACACACACACGCGCACCAATAAATGCATACATCTGCCGCCAGAGTGCAACAGTTTGAGGCACACACTCATGCATATGGAGTCGGTGTGCTTGTGCCACATTGCAAATGCACAGGCTTGTTGATGTTCAGGATTTACACAGGCTTATGTGATCACGAATGCAAGAGAGCGGACGGACCAACAGGAAGTTTGCTTACATTGCATAATACACAATATTTACATGCTAAGCAAATGGAACATTGCATGCTAAGCAGAAATGGTGCATTAATATTTTGTCATATTCGCCATAAGCTGGTGAATTTTAAATATGAAAATAAATTTCGCAAAAATATTTATCAAATTGCAAACGGAGTTCTGAACGGAATTAAAAATTAATAATTCCAGCGAACTTTTGTGTATACTTTTATATACAATTTTAAAAAATTCATGTTAAGTGCAACCGTAGCTTTCATCGAAAGCTAAATGAGCTAAATACACTGAGCATAAACAGAAATGGCAATTCTGGCAGAAATTTGAAATGGTTATCATTCGGAAAAGACTTCTCAGTTGGAAAGGTTCAAAACTATTTGACTTCACCAGCATGTGTTTACTCGACTTTTGCTCCCCTTGCACATTTCATAGTAAGTTTGTTGTGAAATTTGTAACACATAGGAAGAAGCGTTGGAGATCCTATAAAGCACATATTTTAATGATAGACTTGAGTGCTGAGTTGCATTAGCAATACCATTTGTTCGACCATCTGTCTGCACTACTACGTTGTTGACAGTGTGACCGATCGGAAGGAATTCGGAATGCACCACTGCTGACATAACCTTGATTTTTGACCTGCTTTGACTTGTTTTCTTCGGCTTCAGCTCACTTTTGCCGCAATATTCGGCCGATTGATCGTTTATTTTCGATTTATTAACGGGAAAAACGACGTTACAAAAGTAAGTCGATAGGGACAGCAAACCACGCCATATTTTTTCTCGCCCTTTTGACATTTCTCTTCAGTAGGGTTTGCCATTTCATCATGCAAAGATATACGATTCAACAACGAGTCGAAAATACTAAAATTTACTATCGAAATTCGGACTCAGTGGCCTTAGCTTTAAGAGCGCTACGTCTAATTTATGGTCGTAATAATCATCCTGTCAGATAAACAATTGAGCGTCTAGTTGAAAAATTTTAATCCACAAGCAGTACAAAAATGTTCCCGTGCTAGTGAGACAAAGAAGTGCCCGTAGTGTCGAGAATTTTGCTGCCGTTAGCGCATCAATTGAGGAAGACCAAAATCAGTCTCTCACACATCCTTCACAATCGTTGGCCATCTCTGTGACGTCGTTGTGGCGAATTTTGCGAAAAGATCTTGACCTACATCCCTACAAAATCAAATTAAATTGCAAGAACTGAAGCCACTTGATCACTAGAATCGTCATATGGTCGTGACTTCGGCTGAGCAACAACATGAAAATGATTCGGATTTTCATCGAAAAATCATCTTCATCGATGAGACTCATTTCTGGCTCAATGGCTTCATCAATACTCCATGAGTCACCATTGCATCCCGAAAAAATTACAGTTTGGTGTGGCTTATGGGCCGGTGGCGTCATTGAGCTGTACTTCTTCCGTGCTGATCAAGACCGGCACGTTATTGTGAATGGGAATAGCCGATAATTTTTGGCCTAAATTGGTATGGAATTGGACAATATGTAATTCAAACAGGACGGCGCCACAAGCCACACAGTGTATGTCACAATCAATTTATTGAAAACTAGTTTATCTGACGGAATGGGCTAGTAAATTTTGCCGCCTCCGATTTGATGCCGTTAGATTATTTTCTGTGGGGCCACGTCAAGTCTATGGTCTAACCAGTATCGGCCGATTTATGCTTGATATCCGTAATAGTCGAAATTGGGTTCAGCGTCTAAATTTCTGCAAGCATGCCCGTGATGGCAATGCAAAAGAAATCGAGTTCTATACATAATGGCATCAAACGTACTTTCATAGGAATAAAATATGTCAACGATATCCCCAAATTAAAAAAACAACTTTTGTAGCGTTTTTACTGAAAAATCCGTTAGCTGTCATACAAACTTAACAACCGGAGTCAAATCGCCTCTAGGCTCAGATATTTGATTCTTTTCTGAGCTTTTAGTCCATTTAAAATATTATAATGGGTTCGGATACTGTAAGTCAAAGAACAGGGTAGAGAATATTTTGTACCTTGTCGTTCTGTCTATCTTGGTTAGGATTTCCCATAACGACATAACAAACTTACTTTCAAGTCGCTTATCTGATCACAGTGAGTTCCCCTAGCATTTGTTTGATTCTCGGCAACGAATAATTGTGAAAAAAACTAAATTATGTGTACTATTTTCAAATCTCACTTCAAAAAAACAGAAAACAACTGATAATTCGACTCTCGCACAAAACGCTAATAAAAATGTTTAAAATCGGTATATGAAATAGTGGTTCTCGATTTTCTAAATGTCAACAAAGTTTTCTAGCAAAACAAAGATTTTTAAACGTCCCCTTAAAAATCGATGGCTCGAAACCGTTTTAGACACATAGTCTCTTAGACAATGCTATTCAGAATTACTCGTAGAAGATTTCCCACATAAACGATTTTTCCGATGTTTTGGCATCCTGTAAGTCAACCCGCTCTAATATACTTATAATTGAGAATATTCGCCGTGAAGTTGATTTGAAGTTGATTCGACGAAAAGCTTCAGAGACATAAGCGTATTTGTATGAATTCTTTCACTTATTGTAATCGGTTCCAAAACTTTAAACTTTGTCCTCGAAGTCGGTGAGGAAAATTTTCCAAAATAGATGGGCCAATCGATTTAGAATTTTCGCACGCATTTCACAGATATATTTGTCAGATAATGATCGAAGGAATAAAGTTTTTGGTAATAATTTAGATTTTCTAAGCGCCACTGAAATGCAAAATTTGACTCAAAAAACTGTTCGTTTTGGAAAGCCGGCATTTTGTCAAAAACTCAAATTTTGGGCTTAAATATTCATCTTAAATTTTAAGCATTTTTTTGGTTTTGATCTCGAAATAGTTTTAGGTAGAAAATTTTTCTCATATCCAGACACCTTATTTCGGAGGTTTTTCAGGGTATCGATTAAGGTATCAAGGCAATGCAAAATTTTGCAAAATGAATGGCCGAATTTTGTAAATTTTTATTTTTTCATTTATTAAATAAAATTTCTCCTTTAAAAAGTTTACAAAAACGCATTTTTTCTGTGTTGTTTGGTTTCAAAAAGTCGAATTTTTTATTGACTTATTAAATTCTACAAAACCTCTAGAATGTATTCATAAATTTTCTAGTTGATCCGAGTTGTAGTTTCGGAGCCTTGAGAACTTGTACACTCCGGGCTAGCTTAGCTAAATGCGCCGTCTTTAAGCACGTTATTCTCGAAACTATGTTTTTGAAGTCGGTTGGCAAGATTTCTCGTTAACTACTAAACCGATTTTTATGAAATTTTACACAGGTCTTTGAGATACAATTCTCACAGACTCGGACGTTCAATTTTTATTTTTTTTTATATTATTAAGATTTATGTAATTTTTTATACGAGAAAAAAATTGTTGCTAAAAGGCTGTTTTTTACCCGAGGAAACCCATATAACCACTTAAATGAATATAAACTACGTTGTTGACTCAAAAAACCGTCGTACACTTCAAAATATGAAATCCGTGACTTGTGTGATCCATAAGGTTTATTCAAACTGGCCCAAAGCAATTTTGTATCAATGTCTTAAATCGGATTTATTACAGTTTCAACATTGCTAACTATATCTTGTAGTCGCAGGCAACACTAAAATGTGCACAATTCTCTTACAATTCAGGCTTAGCAAAATTCACACTGAGCTGCAAAGCAACCGTTGCAAATTCGCACAGAATTGCAACCATGAAGTAAATCCCCAAAGACGATCATCGTGAAAGTCATTAAATATTCATAACGTTTCACTGCAACGTTGAAGGGATCATAAGGCAATTGGCTAATTTGGCCGCAAAGCCATTATACCAAGATGCCTAATTCTATTCAGGCATACATATAGTACATAATATTTGTGTACCGTTATATATACGCATCTACATAGAGACGCACACACGCTGACGCACAGCTGTGTCTATGTGTTGAGGTATTGATGCATTTTTGTAATTATTTTTTATGTTCACGGGCAATAAAATAATAATTTTTGGAAAAAAGCTAATAACAACAGCAAAAACTCAACAAAACAGTAAATTAGCGGAATTCGGTAGCCTATGGGCGAGTGTATATTTCACCTAATTTTACTCTTATAAGTATGTGTTGAAATGTGTATTTATGAGTGCATATATGTATGTGTGCGCTTATGTTGTCTAACAGAAAATTGGCATTAAGTTTAATGACTGCGAGCAGTCCATTATAGGCCAGCGAGCATTTTAGGGCCACGCGCGCACATAGGCGCAGGTGAGATGCTCATAATTTCAACCATAAATTAAGTTGCACTCTTCTGTACTTGTGTGTGTGCATGTGTAGACACCTTAGCAGTAAAACTCATTAACGCACAATTATGGTCGGCTCATAAAAAGTTATTTACATTAGCCACCTTCGACAATTAATAAAGCTTTCAATTATATTTCATACACACGCTCACATTTTCAAAGTCCACCACTAATGGTCTGCTAAGCAAAACACTAAATTTTGTATCTTCGGATAATTTTTAAATCTCTCTTATTTAAATACCTTGTTTTATTTAGACAAACCACAGACTACTCAAATATTATTAGAAATCACCTCGCCTTCAGTCCTTGAACTTCGCCGCAAAGTAGTTGTTGTTGTTGATTCAACGAGCAGCTTTGTTATCTGTGCACTTGAAATCTTTGCTTTTATGAAATTCAATCAATATTTTAATAAATTGCAGACTAGTGTGGACGCACAGCTGATGCGATTTGATTTTCCACTTGCCGAGCGGATATAAGGCGAGTTGCTTTGTCTCAACGCTTCATAGCATATGCTCATATCCGGCTGCAAATAGGAGCGTGCATACATGAATTTATATATGCAAATATCCTGCTCGGTGTGGTTATGCAGATGGGAAAGTTTATGTAGAGTTTTAGGAGAAATTACCTAGTCCGAATATGCCTACGACGACACTACTTGGGAAAGTTAACTTGACAAGGAAGGTATTTTCAAATGATTACATTATTTAATTACGAACTGAATTGAATTTGATTCATCAACAAATGCCTCGTATAACAGGAAGACACTGAGCTAACAGAGAAATGTGTTTTACTGTTGCAATAAGTGTTTGACGGTCCGTAACATAGTAAAGCGTCATCCATTTCGAGATTCCCTACCTCTCTTAAAGAAACTTAAAATTTAATGGGGAATGTTTATCATCATTCGAAAGAAAATTTTTTGGCATTTATTTTTGTAAATTAATCTCTTTAAAATTTTGGCCACGGCTTCGTCTCAGATGGTCCATTCGTTGAGTTCAATTTTCAATGACTCGTTCCAACATTTCGATTGGAAACTGGCGAATGATGAGCGTGATGTTCTGCTCCAAGAACTGAATTGAAACGGGATTGTTCGCATAGTCTTTCGATTTTAGATATTCCCACAGACGCAAGTCTAAAGGTGATCTTGGTGGCCAATCGTCCCACCCGAAACGTGAAATTATCTGCTCATCGTAGTGTTCTCTCAATAAGTTCACTGATTGATGCGATGTCTGGGAATTGGCGCCTGCCTGATGAAACCAAATGCCAATCGACCGACCCGAAACGTGAAATTATCTGCTCATCGTAGTGTTCTCTCAATCAGTCCACTGATTGATGCGATGTCTGGGAATTGGCGCCTGCCTGATGAAACAAAATGTCACTGAGATTACAAGCTTCATTTTCAGGCATCAAATAGTCGGTTGAGTATGGTCGCAATTGATGGTTACGTTCTTACCCGCATCATTTTTGAAGAAATATGGACCGATGATTCCACCGGCCCACCTAAACTACAAAACTAAACCGTTGCTTCTTCTGGATGAAATCGCAGATCTTGAATCTCTTTATCAGAGCGAAGCCATATCGTTGATTTTGGAGAGACTCTTTGACGACAATTTTCTTTAAAGCCTATTGCCTACCAAAAGCTTTAAAAAAGTGTAATATAACTCTCAAAAAGCTCACATTGTACGTTACTTTATTGAAGCTCCACTTTTTGTTACAGAGGAAGCTTTGCTTCATTGAGTCTTGATAGAAAAAGTAATTTAACTTAGCAGCTACTAGAACTTAAAGAAGATTTAGGTTTATTCTATTTGACTCAACTTTCGGACTCACATTTTAACTTAATTAATCGATTTTTCTTTAAAAAAAAAAACACCAAAATGCGTGCGGTCGTCGTATAACGATGGCTAGGCTATTCCTCTTTTTATCAAACCAACCACTTTCATTTTTGGGAATTACTAAAAGGAACCTCATACATACTTACTTCATTTGAAAATTAAAGTAGTACTTCCATTTGAAACTAGTTCATTTGAAACTAGTCCATTTTTGCTGCAGGCAACTGCATTTCTGGCTGCAGAAATTCTATAATACTTGCAGGTTTAGTAACACATGTGTAGACGCAAACACACTCCATCTAAACTGATTAGGTTTTGCGGAGAAACTTATCTTCTAACAGCGGTCACTGCTTCTCCTCGCCGCAACCGAGGTGCCTTCTTGGGAAATTGCTTTGACTAAATAAATTATGCGCACATAAATTTGACAAGATTGCATCGCAAAATGGAAAGTGGATTCCAGTAGGTGGTGTTCGCAGGCAATAACGCACATTTTTTAAATGAATTTGAATAGGGTTGCATAGAAGCTGATGCTATTAAATGGAGAGGTAGAGCTGTAAATAAACGCAGAGACTGCCGAAATTGAAGTATATTAAACGGGTATGGAGACGCCAAGTTCGGGTGTAACCATATACTCTTGAAACTTGCAAGAATCAAAGTCGGGGAAATTCCTTCCTTATGTTAAAAAAATGTTGCGAAAAAAACTTTTAAACTAATTTAATTAAGATTTCACACATTTAAGCTTATAGGGTTTCTTTTAATGGCGTATTGTAGGCGTGGCGGTGGTGCGATTACGACTATTTAAGATCTTGTCCTTACTTTTTTATCCAGGAACTTATATACAAGTAGCATTGTGATATAATATTTCAATTTTATCTCAATTTGCAGCTTGCAAGGACGGAAAGACGGTCTGATGGACACTCACTCGGAATTCAACTCATATCATTGTCTGATCATTTATATAAGTATAACCCTATATCTATCTCGGTTAGTTTCAGATGATACATACAATCGTTAGGTGAACAAAACTATTATACAGGGTTTGTCCGGAAAGTAATAGGCCTGAGTCGATTTAAAAATACTTATTGAACCAGTCGTTACAATTCTTTAAAAACTTTCAAAATAGGCTTCTTTTGAGTCGTTGCAGCGTGATTTCCAAGCATTGAAGGCGTCACGGAAGGCATTCTCCGGAATAGTCTTGAGAGCCGAGGTTCATACTGCTTGAATCCCCTTTCATCAGCCTTCCCAAGCAAGGAAACAAAAAAGTCCGGGGGGCCACATCTGGCCTGTAGGGCGGCTGCGAAAGCGTTAGGATGACGGCCTTAGTTAGGCAGTTGTTTACAAGAAAGGTGGTGTGAGCCGGGGCGTTGTCGTGGTGCAACTTCCAATCGACTGCGATGTCTCCACCCGATTGACCCTCCATTTGAGTCTCTTGAGGACTTATATCATATCTTGAGGAACAATATCATAATGGACGATGCCTTTGATTTAAAAAGAGACAATGAGCGTCGTTTTCACTTTGGAATTGCTCATTTATCAGCGATCTCTTCCCGGCCCTCCAAAAAGGCCAAAAAGGCCACCGAAGCACTGCACTTCTTGCTAAAGCAAGGTAAACCTGCTTGATCATATCAAACGTCTCTGTCGCAGATTTACCGAGTTTCACACAGAACTTAATCACATACCTATCTAACGAACGCTGCATTTTCGGCTTGCGCCACTCACAAAAACACATCGCGCGTAAATATTTGTCCTGAGTCTCCAGGTGCTCGGAGACAACTGACCAGCCGCTCGTTCCTTAGCTAGGAACGCCTTCTACCGAATATCTTCAACTTTGATATCTTCAAACGGTCTACCATTTTGAACCACCTTTTATCTTGGAACCAGTGAAAAGTAGTGGAATGGCAGTTTTGGAATCTAAGTCGAATCACTCTCCTCTGCAAATAGTTTGTCGAATTCTAAAATTGCAAAACGACCGCTACAAATTTGGTCAAGGTAAGTTATAGCTTTATGCAGTCAATCAAAAAGGAAATTACGAAAGGAAATATGAGCTGTTCTTAATTGTTCATCGTATCGGCAAGATCCATCAGAAGAAATCCTATCCTATCCTATTTCTTGCTGTTCACAACAAATGCCTCGTTATTTAATGTGTAACTCTCAACCGGGTCAACCCACATGCCATAAAACAAGTTTAGTATACAAGCAAAAGCCAAAATTACCATTTTAAAGCTTTCGCACAACCAACAGGTGTAAAAGTTTTCAGACAACATTCAAACAAATATACTCGTAACTCCCGCCATCTAAAGTAAAATATTTATTTAAACAAGGTGTTGAAAACCAGCACAACACTTTGGACTAAAAAGGTCAGTTAACATACAAACACTAGTAAAAACATAGATAGAATCAAATTGAAAGGTATCACAGTAAATAAAAAAAGTGTATAAATAAATAGCGAGTAAGCTCGCACTGCATACGAATAGAATCAAATATTAACATGTAAGTGTAAATTTAAGTGGTAAAAATATTCTGAATACTTTAAGGGAGGGGGAACTATATGTTACACAATATTAAAGATTATATGACAGCAAAGCTTCAAGTGCTTATATAACGTCTTAAAAAGTGTTAATCATATCTGTTTAGTTCTCTTATCGACTCCTTCATTCGATGAAATTTTTGTTTCTGCGAACATTCTTTTCAGATCTTAGGACAGAAAATAGTCGCTGGTGGCCAGCCCTGGAGAATGTATACGGTGAATGCGGGAGTACTAGGAAGCCCAGTTCACCCAAAATAAAAATGCTATAACCCTTGGAAAGGGAGTGGGTTCATAATGTGCAGTCCACCCGGATGACCGTCGATTGAGCTTCGGAATGAAATGATGGAGCCAGAGTGGCTAATATAGGGTTATTCAATAAGGCACTATAAAAGTAGAGTAGTAGTTTTGCTGTTCATACCAAAAGCCGCTGCTTGACATTTTTCTCGCATATTTGTCATTTTTCTTCAGTAAGGTTTGGCGTTTCATCACGGAAAGATATACAACAACGAGTTGAAATTATTCAAATTAACTACCGAAATACGGAGTCAGTGGCCTCAACTTTAAGAATGTGGGTTTTCAATAAGATCGCCACCTTTTAAATAAAACAAAAACGGTTTGGGATATCAATGAAATTCTTTATTTCTGTGAAAGTAAATTCGTCCGTATTCCATGAGTTACCATTGCATCCCGAAAAAATTACGATTTGGTGCGGTTTATGGACCGTCGGCGTCATTGGGCCATTCTTCTTCGGTGATGCTAAAGACCGGCACGTTAATATTAACCGATTATTTTTGGTCCGAATTAGGTGGTATGAACTTGGACAATATGTGGATTCAATAGGACGGCGTCACAAGCCAAGTTTGGTGAACGTGTTATCTCACGAAATTGCAAAATTAATTGGCCGCCTCGGTCGTGCAGCAGTATGGGCCGTTTTATGCTTGGAAACCGTCGAAAATTGAGTTTATCGTCTTGACTTCTGCAAGCTTGCCCGTGGTGGTCATGCAAAAGAAGTCGAGTTCCATACACAATGGCATCGAATGTTCTTTCATCCAATTTAATTGATATCCCAAACCGTTTTTGTTGCGCTCTTGTTGAAAACCCCGTTAATTGTTTATTATATTTCCACCAAAGTTTGTCCTCCCAAAAGTATTAAACAGCTGTCACTATTAATTAAACTTGAGTGATTCAATAAGAGATACAGTATGAGATCTTTTACAGACGTTACTTCTTCTTCTTCTTTATTGGCGTAGACACCGCTCACGCGATTATAGCTGAGTTAACAACAGCACGCCAGTCGATTCTTCTTTCGCTACGTGGCGCCAATTGGATATTTCAAGCGAAGCCAGGTCCTTCTCCACCTGGTCCTTCCAACGGAGTGGAGGTCTTCCTCTTCCTCTGCTTCCCCCGGCGGGTACTGCGTCGAATAATTTCAGAGCTGGAGTGTTTTCGTCCATTCGGACAACATGATGTAGCCAGCGTACCCGCTGTCTTTTAATTCGCTGTACTATGTCGATGTCATCGTATATCTCATACAGCTCATCGTTCCATCGAATGCCATATTCGCCGTGGCCAATGCGCAAAGGACTATAGATCCTTCGCAGAACTTTTCTCTCGAAAACTCGCAACGTCGACTCATCAGTTGTTGTCATCGTCCAAGCCTCTGCACCATATAGTAGGACGGGAATTAGGAGTGACTTATAGAGTTTGGTTTTTGGTTGTCGAGAGAGGACTTTGCTTCTCAATTGCCTACTCAGTCCGAAGTAGCACCTGTTGGCAAGAGTTATCCTGCGTTGGATTTCTAGGATGACATTGTTGGTGGTGTTTACGCTGGTTCCAAGATAGACGAAATTATCTACAACTTCAAAGTTATGACTGTCAACAGTGACGTGAGAGCCAAGTCGCGAGTGCGACAACTGTTTGTTTGATGACAGGAGATATTTCGTCTTGCCCTCGTTCACTGGCGGACCCATTTGCTTTGGTTCCTTGTCCCGTCTGGAAAAAGCAGAACTAACGGCGCGGGTGTTGAGGTCGCTGATATCAATATCATCGGCATACGCCAGCAGCTGTACACTCTTATAGAAGATTGTACCTGCTCGATTAAGTTCTGCAGCTCGAACTATTTTCTCCAGAGGCAGGTTGAAGAAGTCATAAGATAGGGAGTCGCCTTTTCTGAAACCTCGTTTGGTGTCGAACGGCTCGGAGAGGTCCTTCCCGATCTTGACGAGAGAGACGAGACAAGAGAGACATTACTACCTTTACTATATAAATCAGAGAATACTTCTTCTTCTTCTTAATTAGCGTAGACACCGTTTACGCGATTATAGCCGAGTCAGAGAATACTAGGTATATCATTAAACGGTTAGACATTATTTCTCTTTTTTTCCTAAAAAAAATTAAATGTTTTTAAGAAATATCATTTTGTAAGATACTACTTTATTGGCTGGGGTTCTCATTGGAAAACTATTATTAATTTTGACTGTTTTATTGTTTGTTTCTTTTACCAAATATTTGAGAAGGATGACACTGCCTCTCAATAATTTCTCTTAGGGGGATCTTTTTACATTGCTTTTTGTTTTCCTCACTGGAATCTGAGCTACTGAGGCCTTACAACAAACAACAAGGATATGCTGGGCTGAGGTTAAACATAAGAAATTATAAAAACGTCAATACGTGCAATAAAGTCAACACACAAAAGGAGTTAAAGGCGCCACCTTTATACAACAGGAAGTAAAGTAGCGAAGGAAAGGTTAAAATGAACGGAAAGAAATACAAATAAATTGTTTGCTTAGGTTAATGACTATTCGGATGCTAGGCGGAATGAAATCTAGAAAATGGAAGTGAAGAAATGTCTTAGCTAACATCGCCTAGCTGTAGCTAGGTCTCGCTGTAGCGAAGTCTTATTCTGAGTGTTAGTACTTTATATAAATGTAATATATTTACATTAAATTTTAAAGACGAGTATATACATATATGCATGGCTAAGTGGACAGTTAGTATAAATTACTACATATATGCAACCGCAGTACTCCGACCGCACCCACACACTACCACTCATACGAAAGTGCTCTTCAGCGACGAGTTTGCTTATGGTCATCACCAAATTCTGCCCACAGGCTGTTCTTAGCCTTACAATGACCCTTGCCGGTTTGTCCACTCCACTCAGCAGCTCCTCACCTCTTATCGACGTCTTCACTTCGCACTCAGCCCGTTGCCTCGAGTGGCAAATAAATGCTCCTAGATATGCGCAACGCCTCTTTGTGTGCGCTCACCGCTAAATGTCTGTGCGCCGTGTTTACATTTTCGTCCTCAATACGTCGTAGCTTCATGTATGTGGGTGTGACACGGTTTACTCGATTGTTTTTGTGCATTGTCCCTTTTGCGTTTCTTTTCGTCGATGACGGCAAGTAAAAGACAGCGCCGTGTCTTTTTCTAGTCATTGATGAGCAGTTTCTTTATTTTGGAATTCTGCGGCCAAGCGAAACTATGCTTTTATATAACATGACAACACACATGTAAATGTCGATATATGTATGTTTTCATCTTGGGACTTATCAGTTTGTCGAAAATTCTGCCGCAAGCACTCTTAGTCTGTCTTTTCCAAGAATTTCGACACTATCTGTCTCCATCGGCCTGGTAGTTGTCAACCTCCATTTAAGTTTTGAGTATGACAAATTAGGGTCAACGCCTGCCAATGTGCCATGAGTATCAACTGTGTGTATATACATATGTGTGAACGCAGTGAAGAAGGAAAAAATCTTTCTTCATGCCTTTTTTGCTTTTTTATCTTGCGGCTGTTTTGCTTTTCAGTAACTTCGTCATCGCTGTAGCATCTATTATTTATGCTGAAAGGCAAGAGGCTGTAAGATACTGTTATTTTTGTTGTGTCACTTAAAAATTAATTCTTATAGTTATAGCGTAGTGGCACGAAGCTGTGGAATTTAGAAATAATTTAGGTTTCCGACCCAATTTATATTGACTTAAGTTTTTTACGAAATGTTTTTAAATTTGGTACCATGATAGGAGAAAAAATCAATAAATAATTTTATATTTATTTTATTATTCTCAAAAGTATTTTCGAAATTATACCTTTACTTATTAAAACTGATAAATTCTTCTTTTACTTCTTCTTTACTGGTATAGACAACGTTTGCGTGGTTGCAGCCGAGTTAACAACAGCGCGGCTATCGTGTCCTGTTGTAGCAATGATTTCTAAGGACATATTGACCGATTAGCGTTATCTGTTTGAAAAATATAAAATTATATTATATTATAAACTGAGCCAAGTAGCCGTTCCCAAGCCCTTGTTGTGAAAGGAGGAGGGCTTAATCAAGTACCCAGATTCTGTATAACCAAACCACGCCCACAGACGAACGAAAGTGCCGGATACTTGAAGTTACTAAATCGCCTCTTGCAAGGGACCAACTGCGCAGAACAATAATGGACAATCAGCTTCTGGTACCGACAAGAAGAAAGTTAACAGTGATAGGTAGAGGGAAAAGAAGTTCTACGCGGAGGCGACACTTATGAATCTAATCCCGTCGTTGAACTCGAACAGGTCGGTGCTCAAAATCAACATACCTCGCTTCGAAAAGGGGTCTCCCGATTTGCTACCAATTGTGTGGAAGACGTTGCAGTTATCCTCCATGGTGGAGAGTCTCTCAAAGCTATGTTATAATTATCGATAAAGACCAAGACTCATAATCATTTTATGAGTCTGTAGGTTGCGCGAAACAGAGACTGACGCGGAAATGGTTGCGGGGTCAGGACTGACGCTTTCTCAGAAGGACAGACCCCTGAGTAGTCCAGCGTCACCAATCTGGTCGACATTGCCATAATCTTGGAACCCAGCACTTTTGAGGGTCGCGTTACTGGACTAGGCTCAGTCAACCTCCCTTTTCAAGCACATTCTAATATAGATTTTAGGCTAAAAAAATAGGAAAATTATTTTATTATTTATTTTATACAAAACAAATATTTAATATCGGGTGATTTTTTAAGAGCTTGATAACTTTTTAAAAAAAAAAAAAACGCATAAAATTTGCAAAATCTCATCGGTTCTTTATTTGAAACGTTAGATTGGTTCATGACATTTACTTTTTGAAGATAATTTCATTTAAATGTTGACCGCGGTGCGTCTTGGGTGGTCCATTCGGAAAGTCTTTTGGGCAACTTTTTCGATTATCATTTCGGCACGGAATAGCCCGAATTTCTTCGGAAATGTTGTCTTCCAAAGCAGGAATAGTTGCTGGCTTATTTCTGTAGACTTTAGACTTGACGTAGCCCCACAAAAAATAGTCTAAAGGCGTTAAATCGCATGATCTTGGTGGCCAACTTACGGGTCCATTTCTTGAGATGAATTGTTCCGAAGTTTTCCCTCAAAATGGCCATAGAATCTCGAGCTGTGTGGCATGTAGCGCCATCTTGTTGAAACCACATGAGTCAACATTTAAATGAAATTATCTTCAAAAAGTAAATGTCATGAACCAATCTAACGTTTCAAATAAAGAACCGATGAGATTTTGCAAATTTTATGCGTTTTTTTTTTTTAAAAAGTTATCAAGCTCTTAAAAAATCAGCCATAAATTGTTTTTATACTCTTGCAACCAGGTACTACAGAGTATTATAGTTTCGTTCACCTAACGGTTGTACATATCACCTAAAACTAAGCGAGAATGTCGGTCAATGTGTGATATATGTAACGGAAATAAAGAGATGAGCCTCCTGTTATAATGGTATGTCCGTATGTTAAAAATGGGTTCAACCGGATTAATACTTCTCTTAGCCCACATATGTATACGTGATGTAAAGATTTTCGAACTTTCGGGTGACTGACGGTGTACCGCACATACCGGCCAATATTTGAATTATTCCAATAAATTGCGCATAACAGTTTATCTTTGTGCCTAAAATAGATAAATTTGAGATAAAACTTGGCCTAGCCCCTAAATAACTAATATCAAGATTTTCGAACATCCGGCTGACTTTACTTTATATGATGGTTTTACACCTTAAAGTATTTCCCTGGCTTGGATTCTTGCAAGTTGCAAGCGTATAAAATATCGGTTGCACCTGAACTTAGCCCTTCCATACAATTTTTTTTGTTTAATTTTTTTACCATAAAAGAAGAACGGATTGAAAATATTTTTGAATTAATTTTTTAAATTTATTTATTGGAAACTTACAATAAATATTTATTTTCGAAATTTCCGCCAAAGAACATACATAGAAACTTTTCGGAAATTTTGAAGAGTAAGCTAATTAGAAGTATTGAACAAATGCTCGCATGCCTAAGTTTTCAAATACTCAAATACTTCTATAAGCTCTACTTGGTTCAGTTTTGTCGAAAACACTCCAAATTGTTATACGAAATGGATATAAATT
The DNA here is from genome assembly GCF_024586455.1 of Bactrocera neohumeralis. Lineage (NCBI taxonomy): Eukaryota > Metazoa > Arthropoda > Insecta > Diptera > Tephritidae > Bactrocera > Bactrocera neohumeralis. The sequence goes on from NC_065919.1 coordinate 46,590,991, forward strand.
CTCCTTCTCTCATTGTTTGTGTTACGCAGTAGTCATATTTAAAAACAACTCAATTTATCGCTTTCACTTTCACAGTAAATACTTACTATAGCGAAAAAATAAGTATCTCCATTTCAAACCAATTTTCAAATTAGAAAAGTTCTAAACCATCTATTAACATTTGTTAGAAATGTTAAAAGTTTTCATTAAATAAAGATGTTATAGCTCCGAATTTGGTCAGAGAGTTCAGAGTCCTCATTTACTTATTACTACACTTTCAAACGTATCCCGTTTGCATATATTTATTTTAACTTTCCTCCTTACATTTTTCGTAGCAAATGTGTTTCTAGTATGAAATCGTCTTTTTATAGGCGTATTGCATTCGACACGTGGCTATTTATGTGCTACATTGTATTTTCCTGATAAGCATATCAATTTATAATACACGTGTCTATGTACGAGTATATAGAATGTACGTAAAACAAGAAAGAACGTTAATTTCGGTTACAACGAAGCTATAATACCTTTCACAAAAGTTTCCACGCAAGAACTTGATCTTGATCGTTCACTTTGTATGGTAGCGATAGTAGCCCAATATCAGTCATTCAGACAGCTTCATGGTATGAAAAGAACGGTGCAAATATCAGATCAATATTAAAAGACTAGTTCGTATATACTATATAATAAGGTATACAGTTGGCTGAGCAGATAGATGGACATGGTTAAATCGACTCAGCTCATTCCGCAGGTCATGTAACATGTTATATTATTTGTATAGGTTCTTTGCTGTTTCCGTCTGGGAATTACAAACTTCGTGGCAAACTTATTATACCTTGTTCAGGGTATACGTTTTATTCCACATTCTTTTTCGCTTTGACATTTTACCGAATCGTTTGTTGATTTATTTGTTTGCATACATATGTAAGTGTTGATAAGTATAATGCTATATTTGGTTATATCTTCGAGTGTGGCGAATGCTATCTGTTGTTGCTAGTTAAAAGCACGTGCCGTTTGACAGAGATGAGAGTGTGTGAAAATCATCCGGATTTGTGGCTTGCCAACACTCTTTCTGAAAATCATATGTCAATTGAGCATAAGTGTGTGACACAATGGTCATTGAAGAAAATATAATTAATCTTTGTTATATTTATCGTAATACCTAGATACATTTGTAGTTTTATTGATCAAAGTCAAGATAAGAAATATATAGTACATACAAGGACAGTTCGAAAAGACAGAAGCTTTTTTAAATCGCCTTGTGTTTACACATTAGCAAAACCCTCGCAAATCGTATGGAGCCGTTGGATCACTATCAAAATTTGTATAATTGTAAGGGGTTACGAAAACTACTGAAACTTAAAATTCGTATTACCTTAGTCCATTCTATTCTAGAAAGTTCATCTGATTCGTACCAGCTTAACTTCTGATCATTAGTCTTTAAAAAAAATATCGACGAATTTGAAATTCTCGATAGTCTCTTCAGATGATGGAATACAGTTTTATAGCACAATCTTCATATCATATCCTCATGGATTCTTGAATATTAGGATAAGGGAAATCCCAGTGGACATTACATGCAGCGTGCAGATATACATTGTATTTCCAATCACAGTCAACGTTAACAAAATGGCTTTCAATATTTTAACCGAGAATCGAAACTATGTGCAATACTACAAAGGAAATTTGTTAAAAATAATAAAAAATGTCAACTATGGTAGCATCACAGCTGTAGTACCCTTCATAAATACAAAGGACGTGAATTTCATTGTTCAGTTTGTATAATAGCTATATGCTATAGTAATCCGATATCGGCGGTTCCAACTAATGAGCGGCCGGACGATCGGACGGACGAACATGACTAATATGACTCAGCACGTCATGCTGATGATGTATATACATATATTTTATAGGATCTCCGACGTGTTCTTCCGGATATTACAAACTTCAAGGCAAGTTTTATACACCCCATTCAAAATATAAAAAACGAAAGTAGGAATCGAAGATACACTAGAATTTTCTCTTCTAGTCTCATTTCTTCCGACTATTTTCCGTCTTAAATTTATCTAGGTGGTAAGAGCTTGGATCGATTGAAGTGTATGGTAGTTTGATACGATTACTAAGCTTTACAAGTTTAATTTTTGAAAGTTTAGAAGGAAATATATTTGGCTAACTATTTTTAGTTCTTTTTCAAGCTGCTCTCGTACATACTCATTCGTATATACTTCAGTATCTTCTATACATTACTCACCATAGGGGCACATATGACAATTATTTTATGAGTTGCTGCTGTGGTTATATAGACTGCCTAATGTACAAGTGGATATAATATACAATCACTTAGATTAATTCATAATTATCAATAATCCTCAATATTATCTTCTGGTTTCTGCAGTGACATGTCTGCTAGCGGGTACCTGTACAAGCTTTTAGCTGTCAGCTGGTTTGAGTTGTAATAAATGGACATACGCTGCCAATTAAGGGCATCAACAGAAATAGATACCCATAACATAAATATATGTAAGTAAAGGGTGATCCATTTCGAGGTTTCCTGTTTTCTAAATAACAAATACAGAAATAAATTTAGTCAGAAATGGGCCTGATGGCTGAAAAAAAAATTTGTCTCGAAAACGTCGAATCTTCTTAGAATTTTCCAAGTGCCCATAGGGCGAACCGATGTCACTTGGGTCGAGCGGCTTCACTTCTTACAAAAACTATATTTTGTATGCTTTCAATGTAAGAACTCGACGTAAAAGGCGCCAAGATTTTCCATACGTCGGTCCGTGTTGCGGCGAACGGCGCCGAATCTCTGCGGTCTTCACATAAACTCTCAGCGATGACGCTATATTCTCTTCTCTGCGTACTTGGCTTGGTCTATTCGCTCGAATTTTATCCAATAATGAATGCTCGGTCTCAAGTTGGGTGATGGTGTTGCGAATAGTACACTCAGTACACCGGTTATGTTGTTTAGACGTAAGTCTTTTCACTATGAAATGGCAAGCAATACTGAAGAAAAATAACAACTTGACGCGTGATCTGTTACAAAAAGGCCATTCTATTTGGATCACCCGTTATAAAGATAGCAAGACAGAAATAGATAAGATGTAAATATGTACAAATAAAGTTCTGTAAATATGAAGGCATTTGACAGCGAGTGCTGTGTGTGTGTATGCATATATGTATGTGTGAAATGTGAGTAATTTATGTGCTTCCGCTCGGTCAGCAACCTCTTGGTACACAACTTTATTATCAGCATCATCATCTCGGCACTTCCTTGCGGACATCTTTGTTTGTCCGCTTACCGAAACAAGCGTAGCTGGTAACCAATGCAACAACAACAACAACACTAATTCAATAGATCCGCTTTAAATGATTTATGAGCCAACTGGCATCTATAGATTTATAGCCCCATCTACTTACGAATTTATTTACGCATGTGTGCATGTGTGCATGTGTGTGTGGTTTGCACACCAGTACAATATGATTTAATCGATTGCGGTATTATTTGCTCGAATATTTGTGCAACTGCATTGTGTGCTCACCTAATGGATGATGTTAACTGAAATGTCATATATACACAAACGCACACTCACACATACACACATATAAAGGTTTGCAAGAACTACAAATCTGTTCGAGATAAATGCACAATTAATTGAACAAAAAGTTACATTTTATATTTTATTGATTGCCATATATTTTGGACAGAGTGAAGAAGTTTAGAGAGGGGCGAACACGCGTAGTGACCATAAAGTGAATTGGAAAAGGAAATCTTTTTTCGAATTTCCAGTTGATCTGGCGACAAAATTGGCTTTCACTTAAGTTAAGTACCATACTTGATTTGTAATTTTTATTGAATGTGTTGTGAATATATAGATTCGACGTTTATTGTTGTTAAAGCAGTGGGAATGTTTGTTGATTTAGAAGTTTTTAATACGAGTAGCACATAAATCTAGTTTCATTTAAAATTTATTGGCCTTGTTCTAGTTGGTAAGAATTGATTCAAATAAAATAATTCACCGGAGAAAAGTAATATGAGGGACTGACAAGTCACTCTTTCGTTTGCACTTGCGCTGATATCTAGGCAGGCGAGATTGTATCGCCCGTGTGATAGGCATACTACTAGTATCTAATATAGTTAGACCAAACCTTCAGAATACGCATGTCATTTACAAACTTTGGAAAAATGGTTGATGGTATTGAAATTTTTTTTTTAACAATTAAACAATTTTTCATGTTCATTAATACACTTTCTACTTTTATTATTTAAAACTTTTACCTTGTAGATTCTGTAGTAATAATGGGTTGTCAAAAAAGTCTTGCGGTATTTTCGCTAGTTGGCTCTGAAAGCGCGTAGTTCTAGCTTTATTCGTCGCATCGGGTCATGCTATACCTTTTTGGAAAGCACATTTCACGCGCTAACACGTGTTTGATTGATTGTCGTTTCGTCGTTCGTGAGTTATAGCGTCGCAAACATGGAGCAAAATAAAGAGAAAATACGGCATATTTTACACTACTACTACGATAAAGGCAAAAATGCATCTCAAGCCGCCAATAAAATTTGTGCAGTTTATGAACCCGATACGGTTTCCATTTCCACCGATGGTTATCACGTTTTCGTTCTGGTGTAGAGGTGGTCGAAGATGGGCCACGCTCCGGAAGGCCTGTCGTCGAAAATTGCGATAAAATCGCTGAATTGGTCGAAAGAGACCGGCATAGTAGCAGCCGTAGCATCGGTCAAGAGCTGGGCATGAGTCATCAAAAATTCATTTCAATTTCAATAAAAAGAAAATTCAATAAAAATACCGCAAGACTTTTTTGACAACTTATTATTCTTCTTCTTTATTGGCATAGGTACAACTTCCGCTGTTATAGGTGAGTTTACAACAGTGCGCCGGTCGTTCTCACTTTTCGCTGTTTGGCGCCAATTGGATATTCGAAGTGTAGCCAAGTTCTTCTCTGTCTTTCCAACGGAGTGGTGGTCTTTCTCTCAGAACCGGAGGATTTTCATCCGTTCGGACAACATGACCTAGTCGGGGTTGCCGCTGCCTTTTAATTCGCTGAGCTATGCAATGTCGTCGTATATCTCATACAGCTCATCGTTCCATCGAATGCGATATTCACCGTTGCCAATGTGCAAAGATCCTTAAATTTTCCGCAGAACTGGCACGCGTTTGTAACGCCGACGAAATACTTTTATGAACAATATGCAACATACATATATATAAACATACACATATATTTAGTTACTTAGGATATTTTGAAAAATAGTAATTTAGAGGTTTGAAATTTGAAAATAAAATCAGAATGAAATATTTCTCAGCTTAGAAGCGATCTTTATTTTTCTCCCACCAGTGGTAAGAATCTAAAGACTCTGATTTAATTTTAAAGTTTGGTCTTACAAATCAAACAAATTTATTGCAAACTTCTGCTTCTTTTCAGTGGCATGCTTTTTGCTGTTGAAAGTATTTGATCAATGCAACAACCAAATGTGTTGAGCCATTCCGATGTCAGAGCTCAGAGGCTTTGTTAGCACTACTCAAGCATACTATACATGATAATTTTGTCTCTGTTTGCTGACTAAACTTCTTTTTCTTAAATATTAAATATGTGGAATAAGATTCCCGAAGCCAACAATTTCACCATAGATCATCAACAAAAAACCATTTGGCGATATCGAACCATTAAAAAGTGCTCATATAGATATAAAGCGTATGATTGTAGTTAAGCGATTTGCCGCAAGCAGCTAAAGCGCCCACACTATAGGCAGATACCGTTAGCACATCGCTTATTTGTTTACTTTTTGCCAAGCAAACGATTTAAAGTTAATGCCAACGCAAATAAATGTGCGTGTGTGAACACTCAACAATCGTTGACATTTGAATATAAATCACCAACAAAAACAACAGCATTCAACTAACAAACCAACAGTTATCAACTCTTTAGTGGTCGGGAGCTGCGGACGCACCACTGCGGAGCAATCAAAACGGGTAAATTGAATTACGTGCATGAGATGCACACGTACGCAACGGCAGCAACGGCGCCGAGGATTGCCTGAGGACGGATGAAAAAAAATTACAACAAGAGCAGCAAAAACAAAAAATGATAAGCAAATAAACGAGCACAAACAAACAAGAAGTGACAGTCGCACGGGCGTAAACAAACAAAGGCAAACAAAGCGTGCAATACATGATGGGAATGAAAAGATGACAGTGAAAAGTAGGAGCCGCCGGGGCGTATGAGTGCTCGGCGAGCGTGTGTGTGGCAGCGCGTATGCGAGGGACGAATCGACAAAGCGTTGACATATGCGCCCATTCGGCGACGCATCGCTGACAAGCTGCGGTACTAACGCTTCCTTTGCACGAAATTCTACCCCTTTGCCCTTACAGCACCCCTTATAGCCCCGCGGAGCACTTGTTGCACCCCCACCAAAGCAGTTGTCAGCGTAGACGCTTGCGGCAACATCACTTCCACCACTTAGCAACAATAACATTTTCTAAATGCAAGGCAAATATTGTCACACTAGTCGGTACACAAATACAACAACACACACTCACACTCATGTGGAGACAAAGTGACAAAAAGTTGTAGACTTCAAAATTGGGGGACGCTGCATGCAGAAAGTAAGGTAAATCAAAACAACTGGGGCAATAAGCGTGACAAGCAGAGGCAGAGCGTTAAATCAAAACAAGCAAAAACAGCAGCAACAATAATGGCAGCAACAGCACACAAAATTGAAAAATATCAACAGCTACTGGAGGGCGGAAGCTGCAGATTAGGAAAAATGTGTTGAGAAGCAAAATTCGTATTTTAACATTTGGGGTTCCAAGCATTGCTGCAGCATGTTGAGCAGCGACAAATAAGTCAACACACAAAACAGTTATTTCTAGATTTTAAAGGTGAATTAAAGTGCTACATAGTAATGTTGTTTGAACGCAGAAGTATGATAAGAAATGAGCAGCAGAGAGCAAAAGTGAAAGGAGCACATCCAACGCATAAAAATGGGGGAATATTATGTACACACTAATAAAACAAATAGGGTCATATTTTCTTAAGATTCTTTACAGTGACACTTGTTCGGCAAAGATACAAGTGTAAAATATTTAATGAAAGCACATAGAGGGAAAAAGAGATATGCAAAAATAGAGAAAATGTATTACTTGGTTAAGGGCAGAATCGTCCGTAATGGCCGTAAAGAGTACCCTTTCACGATTTTTTATCCCGGAAAGACCATAATTTTTAGAAAATTAGGCTTCAAAACATAAGTTTTTTCTTAAAATTTGCAATTATTTTAGTTGTCTAAAACAATTTACACTTTACGTCAGTAGCCTGAGTAGTTTTTTCTGCCTTTTAAAATAAAACAGAGAAGTTTCGAGAAAAATGCGTTTAAACTATGACTAAAAGAACGTTAAGAACAACAACGGCGGCGACCGATGGATTCCCGGCCGAGCTATTTAAATAGGGCGGCGAAGAACTGATAAGGAATATGCATCAGCTTCATTGTAAAATATGGTCGGACGAAAGCATGTTCAACGATTGGAATTTAAGAGTGCTCTACCCAATCCACACAAAGGGAGACCACACAATCTGCGCCAACTACCAAGGGATACGTCTCCCAAATATCGCATATAAGGTTCTATAGAGCGTATTGTGTGAAAGATTAAAGCGCACCGGTAAGAAACGGATTATCAGTGTGGCGCCATATCTTGGAAGAGAGTCGACACACACCACCTTTTCGTCGATTTCAAAGCCGCTTTTGACAGCACGAAAAGGAACTGTGTAAACTGACGTTAAGCAATAACAAAAGCTCCGTCAGGATCGGGAAGAATTTCTACGAGCCGGCCGATACCAAACGAGGTTTCAGACAAGACGATTCCCTTTTGTGTGACTTCTTCAACATACTTCTGGAGAAAGTAATTCGAGCTGCAGAACTAAACAGAACACTGATGATATTGATACCATTGGCCTCAACAACCGTGTCGTTAGTTTTGCTTTCTCCAAACTGGATAAGGTAGCGAAGCAGATGGGTCAGGCAGTGAACGTGGGCAATATCTCCTGTCATCAAACAAACAGCCGTCGCACTCGAACTTTGAAGTCGTAGATAATTTCGTCAATCTTGGAACCAGCGTAAACACCACCAACAATGTCAGCCTAGAAACCCAGCGCAGGATAACTCTTGCCAACAGGTGCTACTTCGGACTGAGTAGGCAAATGAGAAGTAAAGTTCTCTCCCGAAGAACAAAAACCAAACTGTATAAGTCACTAATTATTGCCGTGCTGCTGTATGGTGCAGAGGCATGGACGAAGACAACAACTGGTGAGTCGGCCTTAGGAGTTTTCGGGAGAAAGGTTCTGCGAAAGCTATGGTCCTTTGCGCGTTGGCGATGGCGAATATCGCATTCGATGGAACGAGGGTTGTATGAAATATACGACGACATTAATATAGTTCAGCAAATCAAGAGACAGCGGCTGCCCTGGCTAGGTCATGTCGTACGTATGGAGGAAAACACTCCAGCTCTGAAAGTATTCGACGCAGTACCCGCCGGGGGAAGCAGAGGCAGAGGAAGACCTCCACTCCGTTGGAAAGACCAGATAGAGAAGGACCTGGCTTCGCTTGGAATATCCAATTGGCGCCACGTAGCGAAAAAAAGAAACGACAGGCGCGCTGTTTTTAACTCGGTTATAATCACGTAAAGGGTATCTACGCCAGTAAAGAAGAAAATAGCGTTAATCTTGAAAATGATCATAATTTAGAGTAATATTTCTAAAAAAAGAAACTTAAAAAGAAAATTAATTTCCGATTTTTTTTATTTTCTAAACCACGTTATCTTCGATGCGAAATAAGTATATAAACGATTTTTGTAGAGTCTACAAAAGGGTATTAGATTTTGTTGCACATCATCTGCCATCTGCTAGCACTTGCAAGAGTTAAAGCTGGAAAATAGTGGATATGTGACTTTAGTTGCTGTGAGCTAGCTATCGCAACTGCTAAATTAATAGATGCCATTATGAAGGTTGTGCAAATAATAGAAGTACATCGTTTCATCTTATGACGCTCTACCCCATTATTGCAACTTCGAATTAGTACCATCAGCAGTAGCATCTCCAAATTGCATTCCCAAGTTATACAGAAACTGATTGTATTAAACAATTAATTAATTTTCCAATTTTTTATACTGTCAGAAGGAAGCGTCGGTGACCCGAGAAAAGATATAACAAATAGCAAAACATAGTAAGACCTTGTTCATAATTTTAAAACTCTTCATTTATTCTTCAAAAACTATGTCGTCCCCCTCAAAGTAATCCCACTAGGCTACAATACAGTTGTCCAGAGTCACAGATCCCGGAAAGAAGTTTTTGAGACATTTGAGAAATGTGTAACTGTAGACTATACTTTTGGTTTTATAATACATGTCGTAGTTAATATGTTGTGGAGTGCTAAGCCGTTCAATCTTTCCTGGAGCATCGTTGTTCTGTTCCAGGTCTTGATTCGGCAGAATGAAGAAAAGGATCGTTCAGCGCTAGCAATTGTGGCCGGCAAAATGTAAGGTACGTGCAAAAAGTATGGATCGTTTGAAATATTGAAATATGTATATCCTTATGGCAAGTGATAAGGGTTTCTAAGCAGAAAGCGCTTGCGTTCTCGTAGTCATTTGCATCTTCTTTTGTTGTTGCCAAAGCGCTACTTCTGCTTTGAGCTTCAATTTTTGTAGTTCCTGGCAACTGTGAATTGAGGAAACAGCATCATGTCTTTGTATCCACCTTTTTTCAAAAAGCTGCAAAATTTTTTTGTCCAAAAATTGAGTTAAAGCAGTGTAATGTTTCGGTCTTGAAACTTGGAAAAACGTATTTCAGATATCTTTTTAATAAAAGCAATTTGAACGGATTGCGAAATACGGATCCACGACCTCCCAACATAACAATAAAACCATGAGTACCTATTACAATGCATTTCTGAGCATTCAGACCCACGTCTTTCATCTCTTTCAAAACCAACTACGCTAACGCAGCTCCCGTGAATGAAATCTCCTCGTGGTTGTTTTCTTCAGTACTTATGCTGCACCCTTGCCCGATTTTTCATCAGTATCTGAAGAGTTGTTGGGTTGAACGAAATCTCCCGCAGATCTTAGAACCCAATGATCTTTCAAAATGGTTTTCACCGATCCTTCCGATATTTCAACGATGCCAGTAGGATCACTGACTATTAATCCTTGATTCTCAATCATCAATTCCTTTATTGTAATGACGTGTTGATCATCAGTTAATATTGATGACCGTCCTGGACGTGGTTCATCTTCAACGCGTTCTCGAATCTCTTTGAATGATTTGTACTAATCAAAAACACTTACTTTATTAACAACTATTTTCTAATATACTGAACGGTTTAGCACTAGAAATTTGATGGAACTTCTTTGTTGAATAATTTTACGTATCGTAAAAATCGCCCAATGCACTATATGTACTTCAGAAAGACAAGTTTATACTTAACACTAATGATTATTTTGATCTGACGTTTAACACAGATGCCACAGACAGTCACATAAAATATAAACATATATGTATAATTTAAAAAGTCTTACTATTATTTGCCCACACGGGTATAAATGAAAAGTGTGACGAGTTGAGTCGATTTAGCTATGTCCGTCTGTTTGTATATACGCGAACTATTCCCTCAGTTTATGAGTTGTCTTTATGAAATTTTGCACACGACCTTTTCTCTCTAAGAGGCTGTTCATTTGACGATACCACCGATCTCCGGACTCATGTGCTTATATGCGGAACTAGTTATTTGTCGAGATATCTTGAGGAAATTTATTATGAATTATTGTTCACGGCAATAGTGCAATCTCCGAAGGAATCGTTCAGTTTTAGCATATAGCTGACATACAATCTGGTCGATCAGAATCCAGATCCAGTAAGGAATCTATTGTAATTGGGAAGGGCATTATAGCTTCAGCGCAACCGAAGTTAACGTTTTTTCTTTTTTTGATTAGCTTCAGCTATTCAATTCCACTCTACAAAGCTGAATAAAAGGTTATATCCACGCATTCACCAAATTAAAATTTATCTAAACACACCGCACTTAATTTCACCAACTCGCTTTCATCGAAGGTAAAGTAGACCAACAGAAAACGACGCCATATTTTTTCAAGCTCTTTAGACATTTCTCTTCGATATTTGAGAGTCTAGTTTAAAAATTTTAATCCATAGGCTCAGTACAAAATATTAACATACCATTGAGAGAAAGCGCCCATAGTGTCGCGAATATTTCTGCCGCTAGCGCATCAATTGAGGAAGATCCAAATCAGTCTCTCACACGTCGTTCTCAAGCGTTGGGCATCACTGTGACGTCGTTGTGGCAAATTTTGCGAAAAGATCTTGGCCTACATCCTTACAAGATCAAATTAACGCAAGAACTGAAGCCGCTCGATCACCAGAATCGTCGTATGGTCGTGAATTCAGCTGTGCAACAACTTCAAAATGATCCGGATTTTCATAGAAAAATCATATCCAGCGATGAGGCTCATTTCTGGCTAACGGCTTCGTCAATAAGCCAAACAACAACAACGTGGATGCCTTATTGGCCAAGCGGCAATCCACACGTACTCCATGAGTCACCATTGCATCCCGAAAAAATTACGGTTTGGTGCGGTTTATGGGCCGTACTTCTTCTTCTGTGATTATCAAGCCCGGCACGTTACTGTGAATGGAAATCGCTACCGTTCAATGATAACATACTATTTTTGGCCCGAATTTGATGATATGGACTTGGACAATATGTGGCTCCAACAAGACGTCGCCACAAGCCACACAGCGAATGGCACAGTCGTTTTATTGAAAGCCAAGTTTGATGAAAGTGTTATCTCACGAAATAGCCCAGTCGAGTTCCATACAAATAGTCATCATATCTACTTTCACAGAAATAAAGAATTTCATTGATATCCCTAACTTCGTTTTAATTGAAAAACTTTTGCAGCGCTCTAATTGCAAATCCCGTTATTCATATTCATCTGTAAAAAGCAACAGCAATATTAGTTTGTAATAATCTCCGATTTTACAGATTTTTCGTTTCTAATTTCGATCTGGAAAAGCTTATCAGGAACTGTAAATATTTAAGAATCTTCGATATTGTACCTTGTTCTACAAATTTATTTTTAAGATGACCTCTAACAACCTTAATCATTATTGAGTCCACATAAGCTTGTTATCAGTTTTTGCTTGTCGCTTGTTGGCATCAACACCAAAACCTTAGCTTAAAACTGATGTTTTAAACCCAATGCATTGTCTCACTATGTTGAGCCAAAAGTCAACCATCATTTCTTAATAAATATAATTTTATCAACAATATCAACATATGTATGTATGGTTATCGACGACGAATTACTTACATTTGTATACAACTAGTCGTACTAGTATTTGAGTCAGGTACAGAACACGTCGCACCAAAATCAACAAACAAGAACACACACACATCCTATTTACCAACAATTTCGAAATTACAGAGATCATTAAACTTTTCGTCAGTCATTACAATTTCCCAAATAGCTGCCACAGCTGCTGGCGACATCACGAGTACATTACCCCAGTTATATATTTTCATTCTCCTATGAAGCAACTAACATACCACTACTTAAATACCTGCACACATTCATATTTGTACGTACGCACACATATGGCCGACCGTTGTCAAAATGTGATGACATTCTACCAAAGTGGCAAGTGATTTGTTGAGAGAGCCCGCGTTGCAAGCGGCGAAAATAACGAGGCCACAAAGCAGAGTCTCAGCTATGGCGGCCTACCATTGCACATAAACCCACATGCATACATATATGTAAAGCTCTATGCACTCATGTGCCAATTCATGCAAAATGCGCCGCAATGCAATGCATCATTGGTAGTCACTGCGCTTGCAACACGCGCAACATGAAAATGCGACATTTCCGGCGGCATAAATTTTAAATATGCACCTCCAATGATATGCCGGCAAACTTGCTGACTAGCTGCCTGACAATTCAAGCGCAATCGATGCCTAGTACTGAACTAACGGTGCGTATGCAGCGGCACGTAACGCATGGCCCATGAGGTATATGGGTGTTCGTAGTTAAAGTTCGTTCGAGTGTACTCTGCTGAGGGCGAGTGGAAATGCCAGCGATGGCCAAAACTAACCAAATATGTTTGGTGTATGCCTGTCAGTGTGTGTGTGTGTGTGAGGTAGATATACCAGATGGTGATTTCCCGTACAGCTGAACGTTCCACTACCGGTTCCAGTCGTGACTAATCGAATTCAAGTGGATTAGGAAATGATAAAATTTCCGACACTTTGAAGCTATCAGTAATAAAAGCGAAAACATGTTAAACAGAGTACGGAGCTTTAATCTTTTAAACCTAACCTACTCCCAACTCAAGACTCTTCAACGAAAACCCCAGATAAGGCATTACTTCGTGAAAGTGTCATGTATGATGACGTATGTTACGTCATTTTACGTCTCCTCGCGAGCAGCTTACCACTTATCAGAGGACTGACATATAAATGCAGTAAAATTTTCCAGCGTTGAACTACCACCTAGCGAGGACAATGGAAAACACTTGTTCAGAGTTTATGGACTCCGTATACATCGAACAATAGGACTGACGTCATTTTGAAATTTGTATAGATAGCCTCTGAGGTATCCATGCTCGTTTAATCCTTGGGTCAGGTGGAAATTCAGGTCCCCATGTTGTTTGGTTATCCACGTATAGATGTCAGGTATAAGTCTGTGGGTCCACCGTTTTTGGTTGAGGTTTGCCACCGCTCTTCTTTCTCTCCTCTCTTTTTTTGATTTCTGTAGTTGGCACCGATAGCTCACATAATCTCGTGAATTCGTCTCCCTTGATTTTTATGGGCGGCATATTAGATATTACTTCAGCTGCTTCGCTGATTATATTTACGTACTGATTACTTTTACTTACACAAGATATTACATTAAAGAAGAGCTAATACTGAACCTTGCGGTACTCCACTTGAAATAGGGTAACTCTTGGTGCCTTCGTTGGTGTCGTAAATCAGCCTTCTATTTTCAAAATAACCATAAGAATATTTATGAGGTACTCAGGGGCGTTTCATATAGGGCTTCGAATATGTTTGTCCGTTTAGCAAAGTTGAATGCATTCTTCACATGCAGGGTAATTATCTTTTGTCACCTACTACACATATAGCAGTCTCGACAACTTCTTTCGATAGTGGACCTCTGTTTTCTGAAGCCGTATTGCCTTTTTGATAATACGCCGGCTTTCTGGATTGCAAATTCCAATCGGTTTCTTGTTATGCTTTCGTAGACTTTGCCCATTGTGTCGAGTAGTCACAGAGGTCGATACCATGAGGGTTTATCAAGTGGTTTTTTTGGTTTTGGGATTAAAACCAGGCGCTGGACTTTTCAGGGATCGCGAAACATGCGTTGTACATTTTAGCGAAAAGAGTGGGCTTAAAAAAAATGTGACTACCTTAAGAGATCTGTTTGGTATGCCATCGATTCCAGGCACTTTGTTGTTTTTGATTTTTCGGATTTTTCTGGTCTTTTTCTATGATCTGCTCCACAGCGTCTTCGGTGAGTAATATAAGGACTATAACCTCTACTGAGCAATATATTGAGCGAATTATGAACGCATCACACTATTATTTCGGTAAAAAACTTGCATGTTTTCCAAACGCTGCTCCGGAGCACTATTAATATTAAATCCATACGATTTTAGTCAGTTCCTTTCTTACTTTTGGGGGATACGTTAAAAATTTGACAGCTGTCGAACTATTAGTTCAGAAGATATAATAACTTGTGTGAAGCAATTTGTATTAGCTTATAAAAAATTGATCAAAAGAAATTTCATGTGTTAATAAAACATTTCTTTTTATTTGAAAAAATGCTGTTCTAGCGAATGTTTGGATTGAACAATATTATTTGGACCCTGCCCCAGAAAAATCAACCATTGAATTGTGATTTGCTAAGTTTGAACGAGACGAAATGAGCACCGAAGACGGTGAAGGTGATAGACGCCCTCCAGAGGTTGACGAATGCTTCAAAAAGTTCACAAAATATTTTAGGATGACCGCTATATGAGGATTATAAAGCTTTGTTAATGTAACGGTTGTTTGTATCCCTTAAAAAGAAATGGGACAGATGTGGGATTATGTATATATAAATGAGAAATGATAAATCAGGATGACGAAACGAGTTAAAATCCGGATGTATGTCCGTTTGAGTAAAAATTGAGAAATTAGAATGAAATTACATGTTCCTTGGCAGAGATGAGTTCGTAGATGGGCGTAATCGGACCACTGTCATGATTGCCTTAAATCCAAAAATTATTAAAGTCGGATTAAAGCTATTTCAGCCCGCAAATATGGAATATGTGAAAATCAGTTCTTATTGCGAACCTTTTTACTAAAAATATCGGGCAAACTCTCAGATTTATTATAATAATTATAATAATTCCCTTGCAAAATGTAAGATTTATATTTAAGATAATTTTACGCTGAAAAGTCTGCCTGACCATTAGACACCAGAGTGTTTCATTTAAAATTTGATTTTGATTTCTTCGCGGACATATGAATTTTGGTTTTTATGTTAAAAAAAAAAATTCCAGAAAATTTGAATCCTTAATTTTGAATTTAAGTTCCAAATGGCAAAGTTCTGAGCAAATGGCAGGTCTTGTCGAAAAACTCTCTAAGGGTAAGTTGTTTGAAATTAAATTTCGACCAAAACAAGTCTATGCATGTCACAAAAATGCTTTGTTTGAGATATGTACGCATAAGAGAGCTGCAACGAGTAAATCAGTGTTTAGGCGATGATATACAAACCGAACGCTGTCGATCATTTCAATCATTGAAGCATGAGTATGCATCATTTCGGGTATTTTCTGCTAATGCGAACGTTCATAAACAAATCATGTATAAGCTGATCGCTAGTGATTCAAAGTTGTTCTCTATCGCTGATTTGAAGACAAACCATTCGATTCTTGTACATGAACCGAACTGACGGAATCAGACAGAGTAACGGATCAATACCCGATTATGAACAAAAATTTACTCGTTACAGTTCTCTGGTACGCATATATTATATACAAAACGAACGCTTGTATTTGTCTTCCCCCCATCCTATAATTCACTACGCTAAAAAACCAATTTAAAAATTTGTGACGGATCTGCCAAGAGTTTCGTGGGGTATTTGAGGTGTCCTGATTGCAAATAAGAGTTCACAAATTTTTCATGAAGTACAGCTTTTTTGTTGTTTTAGCCAGAAACAGTTTCTAACATCACAGACGTAAAATGACTGTAAACTAGAGCTACCAAACCAAGTCCATCAATATAAATAATCATAAATTCGAGTTTATTAGCAAAATTTGTGTTTAGTATAGAATACGGGAAGCGCTGAGTTTACAACACAAAAGAAGTATTTTAACTCGCCTCAAACAGAACTTTTTGGCCTTATGGGATTTTAGAACCCGGTGTTAAATAAAAATTAGGTCTTACTGTTTAAATATTTTAGCATAGACGGTTTCGATAGTTCACTTACTAAATTATCAGACTAAAATCAAAGTTGTTTAAACACTGAAGTGGAAAAATTTGCGAATCATATAGAAACACACAACAATCACAAACTTGCAAGGTAAAAAAGATGTTATAATGAGTATAGTCCTGGAAAAATGTGATAAGTTCGGGAAGTAGTACATATTTCTATTCCGTCCACCATAAGTTACATAAAGACATTTTATAATACCAAAGTAATACAGCTCCTGTTCTAAAATAAATCTTCTCCGAGTAATGGCAGTGTTGTTAGTTTAAAAATCCATCGGTTTTTCTCCTAGGTTATTCGGTGCTCATATGTGTGTATACGGTAACTATGCATACCACAAGTGTCGAAATATTGATTTTGCGATCAAAACTTCACGCTCCATTGATTTAGATTTTCGTTAATTTGGTATTGCAAGTAGTAAATTTTTTGTTTAAAACATAAACATATTTACGGGCTTAGCTATTTGCATATCGTCAGCTCTACACTTGATAGAAGCGGAACTAAGAGCATGATTTAGGGCCGATTTCAAAGTGAATTTATGAAATATCAAATTGTAAAAATGTATAATTTTTAGCTTAGACTATAACTAGTGGGCCCCAAGTTAAAAATGCATCCTCCTAAAAACTGAAAAGATAACTATAAATACGAACTTGCATCGTTTAGTAACAAATTGTTAGTAAATGGCAGTGTGGAATGGACAAACCAACCATTGAGGGTTCGAGGTTTATTTAAAACCTTTTTTTGGGAGCCGGTTGCAATGCAGATAACTAGTTCTTCCCGCATTCAATTTAACCAACCGATACTCCCCTAAGACCCAGTCACCCATCAGAATTAAGTATCCGGTCAGACCCCGTAGCCGAAACTGGTCACTAGGGATTGAATCCCATATGCATATTACACCCACACACCATTCACACAATAAGTTAACCCTAATTTGCATTTAAACACCTTCGGTGCCTAAAGAATTCACGCGCAAACGACCCTAACTGTTCAGCAATCCCACTAGTGGAGATCACATCGCGAACATCTAAACGTCCATCAGCTAATTTCACAGACACCAAATGACCGAGTACATCGAGCATTCTGCAATTACATGTACCCAGTCCTCTACTCCTGCAGAGTTTTCATGACAGCGTAATGTGAGTTAGAACACCTTTGTCCTCTTCTGTGGATCTTGGCGAAATACTTTATTGAAAAAATCGAGGATCGTGAAGCCTCTGCCGACATCGTTATGATGAAAAAGGAAAGTGCTTGAGTAAAGGTTGATACAAAGTATTTAAGTGTCGTAACTAGTTGGATGACTGGAAGAGGCGAGCTCTGGCGGCTTTTCCTTTGTCCACATACCTGCAAGGGCGTTCCAGGTAGTCAACAGCCGTTAAATGAGAGGGGTGGTGAGCTTCTTTACGGATGGGTCAAAGCTTAGGATAAGGTGGGTGGATCAGTATATTGTCAGGACCTCTCTATAAACTTTAGTTGTGGATTTACTGACTATTATAGTGTTTATCAAGCCCAGGTTACTGCCATTAAAGTAACGGTAGATTTATTACTCCAGAGTGCGTCCTCCTTCAGAAAAGTGATTAACAACTCTAGCACTAACAGGCCAGCGATACTAGTATTGAGTTCACTAAACGTGGAGTCTAACTTCGTTAACTTAACCTAACGTCGTTATCAATGGCATCAAGTCACTTTATGAAAAAACTAGTGTGAGTAATAGGTCACAGCGGATTCGCAGGAAATTATAAATATATCGAGCTAGGAAGGAAATGCACTCTAACCCCGCTATCAGTAGCAAGGAAAGGAGAAGATGCTCCACTGCTCTCGTGTTTTCTACTATTGGATGGGCCTGCGCTGAGCTATCGACGGTCATGCTCTGCCGCAAGATTCTTCTCACCCAAGATCGATCGTAAGATATCCAATGACTTTTCTGCCCTCAGTAAGGCTAGCATCTCCCTAATTGTGAGGGTCATTATTCTATCAGCGTTCACGCCGTTAAATTGAGAATCTTACCGGATGCCAGCCGCAGATGATGTGTGGAAGAAAATGAGTTGAAAACACCTCAATACTTCCTTCTTGATTGTGTTGTGTTTGCGAGATTAAGGCTTAATCACTTTAAACATCGCACTTTTAGATGTCCCACCCAGTAGGTAGAAATAGAAATTAAACGTCTAAACAAATATGCGCTATCCACAAGGCGCTGAGTTCACTTATAAGATCGGACACAGGAGTACTATTTTTAAGATTCATCAAAGGACTAATCGTTCAAGTCCGATCTCTGGAACAGCCAGCGAATCTAACCATCCGCAAGCTTAGCAGGCGTAAATATTTGAAAACAGTAGGTTTAAAATTTTAATGTTTTTATGACTTAAAATCAGCTCCAGTGCCCTGAGTTCCTAAGCATAATGTTGATAGCATCTTTATGACTCACTTTTCAAGCTTCCAACTACTTATACATTATATTCAAATAATTACAATTTTTATACCCTGAACAGGATATATTAAGTTTGTCAAGAAGGAAGCGTCGGAATAACCCTACTATAAAGAATATATATAAATGATTAGTGAGCTGAGTCGATTTAGCCATGTCCGTCTGTCTGTCTGTCCGTCCGTCTGTCTGTATATATACAAACTAGTCCCTCAGTTTTTATACTTTCGCAACAAGTTTTGTTCACATAACGGTTGTTTGTAAGTCCTAAAACTAAAAGAGTCAGATATAGGGTTATATATACCAAAGTGATCAGGGTGACGAGTAGAGTCGAAATCCGGATGTCTGTCTGTCAGTTAGCTGTCCGTCCGTCCGTCTGTCCGTCCGTCCGTCCGTGCAATGTAACTTGAGTAAAAATTGAGATATCATGATGAAACTTGGTTATTCCCTGGTTCCATAAGAAGGTTAAGTTCGAAGATGGGCAAAATCGGCTTACTGCCACGCCCACAAAATGGCCGAAACCGAAAACCTATAAAGTGTCAAACTAAGCCATAAATAAAGATATTAAAAAGAATTTGGCACAAAGGATCGCATTAGGGAATGGCATATTTGGACGTATTTTTTTTGGAAAAGTGGGCGTGGCCCCGCCCCTACTAAGTTTTTTGTACATATCTCGGAAACTACTATAGCTATGTCAACCAAACTCTACAGAGTCGTTTTCTTCAGTCATTTCTATATACAGTTCATAAATGGAAGAATCGGATAATAACCACGCCCACCTCCCATACAAAGGTTATGTTGAAAATCACTAAAAGTGCGTTAACCGACTAACAAAAAACGTCAGAAACGCTAAATTTTTCGGAAGTAATTGCAGAAGGAAGCTGCACCCAGGCTTTTTTTTTTAAATTGAAAATGGGCGTGGCCTCGCCCACTTATGGACCAAAAACCATATCTCAGGAACTACTCTACCGATAGCGGAATAAAACTTTACAAAAATACGGTATTTGAAAAATATGTAAATGACGTATAATGAAATCTCGATTATCACTTTATAATGCGAGAGTATAAAATGTTCGGTGACACCCGAACTTAGCCCTTCCTTACTTGTTAAGATATCGTTTTGAAATTTTGCAAACGTCATTTTTTTTTCAAGAAGTTGTTCCTTTGTCGGAACTGCCGATATTGGACCACTATAACATAAAGCTGCCATACAACCTGAACGATCGGAATCAAGTTCTTGTATGTTAAGCTTTCACATTTGATAATTTATCTCCCCAAAAGTTGGCACTCCGAAGAAATTGTTCAGATCGGTTAATTATAGCATATAGCTCCCATACAAACTGAACGATCGGAAAAAAGTTCTTGTATGGAAAACTTTTGCATTTGGCGTGGTATCTTCACGAAATTTGACATGGATAACTGCTTAAGGTAATAATTTAATCTCCGAAAAAACTGTTCAGATCGGATTACTGTAGCGTATAGCTTCCATATAATCTGAACACATAGCTACTAAAAGAAATGCACCTGTGAAGGGTATATCAGATTCGGTGCAGCCGGAGCTAACGTTTTTTCTTTTTTTATTTAATCTTTAAAAGTTCGCCGTAGTTTATTTTAAATTCTTTTTTCAAAAGCTATATGCTATTTTGTCGGAGTGTATTCTTAAATTTGTCCATATATGGATTGTAGTGAATAAAACTACGCCTGACTTGGCGCCATTATTTTGAAGCAGATACTAAAGAGAAGAGAATATGAACAGTTTTTTCTTCACACAGCCAGGCTGATGAAAAAATGTATTTATGTAAATCATACTTTTACATACGCGTATAAGAATATATACACAAATTTTAAAACACACTTACATATATAAGCTCATATTTAATGAATTTTACGCTCCAATGAAGCATACAAAAAGCAAAAGTGCGGCACTTATGACTGTAGCTCTTATTAAATATGCGATGCCAAAGCCGTAGTGCACACACACACACACTCACAAATGTATGAAAATATAAACTCACACCTACTTAAGCAAAATCAGCGAGCTGCCAAACAATACCGGCATACATAACCTCAACAAAAGCAGGAACTGATTGAAGGTTAGTTGAAAAATATTCCTTACCAAACAACCTCAGCAAGTGAAATTATTTTCATAGAGAATAGGCAAACGTATGGGTGCAACACCAGAAAATAATAACAACAACAAGCGGAATAATAGCTGTATATAAACAGCTTTAGACGATAAAAAGCGAGGGGCTCACATGAGTTATCAAATAAAATGCAAATGAAATTGTGTGAACGCAGATGAAAAGGGGAAGGTGGGGAGAAAAAAAAGCGGGGGAAGGCAGACAAGAGAAACCGCGTTGAAAATAAGAAAAAAATTACAAAAGGTTTATGAAAACATTTCATTTGCCGTAGCGAGCGCTTTTACCGTTAGTGGGAAAAATCACTAACACATACATACATCACATCAAAATTAAGTGAAGCCTGTGGCACCAGGAGGGAGAAAATTGCTGATAAACAACAACAAAAACACCAATCACAAAGCATACATTATGCGCGCACATTTAGCGGTGCGACAGGGCGTATGATTGCTATCGTCATTATTGCTTTATCGAAATTGACACAACGCGCCCCCACTAACAAGCGACCGGGTATTTTGCGCCATTGCCGGATTTGGTGTACTGCATATTGATTTCATTTTGCAATTCCATAAACGTCATTGTATTTATAATTAAAATAATATATTTTTGTTTTCCGGTGACCGCAAAGTAATTCTCCATATTATGAAGTGACCATTGAGCACTTATTTTAGCGGAAAATTTTGCATGAAAGTACGCAGAAATTGCGCGTTGATGATTTAACAGTTAAGCGGATGTTTAAATGAGCGGATTAAAATTATATATGGACTGTAGCAACTTGTGGCAAAGGGGAGAATAGTTTTGTTCACATAAATGTTATTTGTAATACTTAATAGACCAGGGTCGATAATTTATTAAGCAAATAAATAAATAAAGTGGTTGGAAGAGAATATATTAAAATTAGAGAAAAACTAATTTACAGGGGCTCATGCAGCTCACGACTTTCGGTCTTAGACCAAGTATCCTCTAGGTAGCCAAGTACATTTCGTTGAAGGCGAGATAAAGTGAGAGGGCAACCCATCCTTCTCCAGGTTTGTGCGCTGCAATACAGCATAGGAAAATTCACCAAGCTACAGCCAGGTAAAACAAGAGAGATCGAACTGCCTCTGAGTACGAAGAGCTTAAAAATCTGGTCGAAAGGGGTTTTGCACGAAAATTCTACGAAAAGATGCGGCGACCGAAGTATGCTCTTACGCTCTTGTAGAACCTCAGAGGTGGTCTAATGAGTGATCTCCAGAGCATACTAAATAAGGAGGGAGCAATTCCCTAGCCTGCTGACTGGCAATGAAAGCATAACACTAGGAGAAGGCAAAACTAATTCCCCAATATAATGGAGCATACGTCCGATCGCCTGATATTCAGATATTCAGCATGCGCCCAATCTTGTACGGATACAAGACCCTTGAAAACAGCTTCGCCACACATGATCTTCGTCGATTTCTAAGCTCCTTTTGACAGGAATAGAGGTGTGCAAATTGACGCGGTGTCAGACAAGGCGGCTCCGAAAAAAGTGTTCAGATCGGATTCTTCTCTTCTTTACTGGGGTAGACACCGCTTACGCGACTATAGCCGAGTTGACAACAGCGCGCCAGTCGTTCCTTCTTTTTCTTCTTCCAAGCGAAGCCAGGTCCTTCTCCACTTGGTCCTTCCAACGGAGTGGAGGTCTTCCTCTTCCTCTGCTTCCCCCGGCGGGTACTGCGTCGAATACTTTCAGAGCTGGAGTGTTTTCGTCCATCCGGACAACATGACCTAAACAGCGTAGTCGCTATCTTTTAATTCGCTGAACTATGTCAATGTCTCGTATATCTCGTGCAACTCATCGTTCCATCGAATGCGATATTCGCCGTGGCCAATGCGCAAAGGATCATAAATCTTTCGCAGAACTTTTCTCTCGAAAACTCTCAACGTCGACTCATCAGTTGATGTCATCGTCCAGGCCTCTGCACCATATAGCAGGACGGGAATTATGAGCGACTTGTAGAGTTTGGCGTTTGTTTGTCGAGAGAGGACTTTGCTTTCAATTTGCCTACTCAGTCAGAGAAGTAGCACCTGTTGGCAAGAGTTATCCTGCGTTGGATTTTCAGGCATTGTTGGTGGTGTTTATGCTGGTTCCCAAATATACGAAACTCTCTACAACTTCAAAGTTATGACTGTCAACAGTGACGTGAGAGCCAAGTCGCGAAGTGCGACGACTGTTTGTTTGATGACAGGAGATATTTCGTCTTGCCCTCGTTCACTACCAGACCCATTTGCTTTGGTTCCTTGTCCAGTCTGGAGAAAGCAGAACTAACGGCACGGGTGTTGAGGCCGATGATATCAATATCATCGGCACACGCCAGCAGCTGTACAATTCTGCAGCTTGAATTATTTTCTCCAGCAGCAGGTTGAAGTAGTCGCACGTACCAGAACTTACTACAGATTGTGCCTGTAACTCAACGACATTGCTGTGAAGCTTAAGGTATCCTGAGCAATCCTAAAAACTTGGGTCACAACGTCGCCAAGTCTACTCCTAGTAGCATTTTCTCTGTCCCTATACCCGCAAGGAAAATGTGCGCGAAGAGAAGTCGCTGAAAAAAACCCGCCGTCAATTCCTCACGGATAGGCCGAACTCCGGAGGCACCTGTGAGATTTCTGATGGCATATAATAATATTGCAATTCACATATTACTCCGAAGTGCAGCCCTTTCAAGAAGATGAGCATTCAATACGACGGCAGGTTATATTACCTTAAAGCACGCTCACTGTGCGCCTAAAGTTAGTCAAGGATCAATAGCATCAAGCTATTTCTTCTTTGTGTGCCTTATGGTTATGGCAGAATCACTGGAAAATGCAAAGCTGTTAAGCTTTGAAAATAGATTCTTAGACATTTTTATAAGAAAGGCTCTTCAAGTATGACCTTTCAATAGTAACGGGAAGGTCCTCCCTCCTAACAGTTTTCTAATTTTTTCTTATTATCAGTTATACAAATTAAAATCCTGCTTCCAAATATCTCTTGTCATACACCTTAAATACTGATTTCTATAGTTTACGGGTCTAAAAATTTTCTTTTCCCTTCCCCAACCCCTCTTCCAAATATTTGAGCTGCTTTAGTGGCTTCTAAAATGCCACTTTGACTCGGAACACAAATCTTAGCACTCTTTATATAATATTTATTTAATGGCGCACAAATGCACAAGCAAAGTGGGAAAGTGTCAAAGTGTGTATGTTCACTTGGTTAAGTTGGAGTCGAGTTTGGGCACCCAGCAGTGCATAACGGCAACTGCTGGAATTCAAGCGAACAGCTCTTAATGTTTTAGTCTGAGCTAAAATACTAAAATACTGCAAAGTAAATTGTAAAAGGAAGGAATTTTGTCGGAAATAAATAGTTTTAAAGTCGAAAGCAGCAGCTGTCACAGTCGAACGCACGTGCGGCATGCGGCTGAAATGCACTGCTTGTAACGCCAACTGGGGCAGGTGGCAAGAACTTCGCAAAATCGTAAAGAAAGCAGATAAAATGTGTCGCACGCATGTGTGTGTGTGAGGCTGATTCTATGACAGCATGACAAAATGTAGCAAAAGTAAAGAATTTAAGTAGCAAATGCTCCGGCTTAACAGCAGTTGGTGGAAATTTCAGAGAAACTTTTTAATCGCTTCCTCAAGGATGTAGCCATCTTGTGTAAATAAGAAGATGCAAGTATTTAGTGTCAGTAAGGAAATATTTTAATTGCGAATCTGATAGAAGATAAACTTCTTTTTGTGCTTAGTATCTTGGATATCGAATAAGGACAACGAGGAAGTCACGAATTAATCAGTTTTGCACTGTTACAACGAAACTGATGTTAATCAAGCCATCCGCCTCTCTGTCAGAGAAACTCTGTATGTAAACATGTATTTAAATTAAATAAAAAAAAATATCTTTGGTTGCACCGAAGCTATTTTTACTTTCACAAAGACAAAACATTCCATTGAAGAACTTCAATTGGTCAGTTTGTATGGTTTGTATTGGGCAGTTTGCATATGCAATAGTGTTTCAATCGTCACTTCCTTCGAAAATTGCATTACTGTCTATGGAAATAAATCATGCCGAACTTCATGAAGATATCTTGTCAAATGAGAAAGTTTCACAGGCAAGCACTTGATTCAGATCGTTCATTTAAATTGGCAGCTTTATTCTATGGTGGTTCGGGTTTTGGGGAGAGAAAAGAAAATGTGCCTTAAGTGCAAAATTTCAGATGATACTGGTATCTCGTGCTACCGAAAACGAAATAACTATAAGATTGAATCTTGATGTGATTTCGTTCAACGTTGTATATGAACAAAGCGACTTAAGAGTGCCACAAATTTGATGAAGCAATTAGTATCTATTCGGGCATAGAAAAGGCCTGCGAAGTTCTATTGGAAAACCACGAGACTATACGTAAATCAGCAATGTTTAGGGATAGCCAGGCGACCCATGATATGCCCATGAAAAATTCCAGTATGGTCCACAATTGCAAGAAGGCACTAAGCTCAATAAAAGACAAGCTCCAAATAGACGAGCAGACGAGTTGGCAAAGGCAGGAGCTTTCCTTAACGAATCCAAGGCGGTGCTAATACCAAGCCCACTAGGATCGATGAAAAGAGAGATCAATAGACAATTTCAACAAGTTGCAAATAACAGATGGGAAAACATAACAAAATGCATCATAGTTAAACAATTATGGCCAACCTCAGACAAGAAAAGAACTAACGACTTATTAAATAGGTCTACGAAAAGTATCTATAGAGTAACAGCTACCATAACAGAGCGCTGGTCGTTCGGAGGACATGTGTCCAAAATGGGTATGCCCTACAACAACATCTGCCGAGGCTGCGGAATAGCAGAGAACAAGGAAACCATTTTCCACTTTCTCTGTGATTGCCCAGCCCTATCACAGATCCGACACAGAACACTTGGAATCCATCAAGCACCAAACCTTGAATGGATTTCTACTAAAAGCATATCAGACATAAGTAGCTTCATCGAAACCTCAAAATGGTTTGAAAGAAAAGGTGAAACGTGATAGCAGATACAAAAGGTCTACGAATAGTACATCAAAATGGCACAGCGAGTGCTAAATGAGCCCGAAAGACAACAGGGCTGCACTTCTATTTACCTACCTAATATCTATTCTAACTATTGTGCGTGGTTCGTGGAAAAACTGAGATTCTTCAGGCTATATCTTGCGATAATTGGACAGTGGGAAGATGTACCGCATTAGAAACAATATGACAGTGTCTATGGGGAACTCCTTTTATTGCGGTGAGATGCTAAGAGCATATAATTGAATAGATCTCTTACGGTCCACCTTCATCCAGGGAAACATCACTGTCGCACGCATATTGTGGAACAAAAGCGTAGAAGAATATGTTCTCAATATTTTTGGTGGGCTCATATCCATCCCTTTAGCTTCCTCAGCTCATTCAAATACAAAGGATTTTTGTCTACAGAATACATGTCTCTCTGTATAAATTTCAAGAGCCTCTTTCGTGGATTCTCTTATACATATAAAGATAACACTTCATCTCCCTTTTTAAACGGTTTTACTTTTTTGCACGTGTTTTTCTTTATTATCATATACTTCTTTTGCAATGATTCCATTCGTAAATACAAGTTTGAAAATGGAGACTAAACTAGAAACAGTAATACTACTACGAGGAAAAAACTGTTTACAATTTAAAAATTCTTAATTTATTCTTCAAACATGGTTTGTCGTTAACTCAACCCTCTTTGAATAATTTGTACCAATCAAAAACACTTGCTAGCGATAAGCAATTATCATATACGCTCTTTTCCAACATTGCGAACATTTCGACATCAGAAATTTGATTCAGCACGCAAAATTTAATGGAACTTCTTTGTTCAATAATTTCACTAATAAAAAAATCAACGAAGGCACATTGTGTACTTCAGAAAGACAAGCGTATACCAAATACTACTGTGATTTTTATGTGACATTTGACACAGATGTAAAAAGGAAATCAAGTGTGCAGGTTACTCATACGCTAATCAGGTCGTTCATGTAGTTTAAGCAAGTAAAATTTATGATAACAAATTACAGTTTAAGCAAGTAAAATTTATGATAACAAATTACCATTTCCTATCTTCCCTCTACTCTCAATCTGTATGTACATACCTTGTTATATGCATACATCACTGCGTATACGCAACTTCACATGCAAAGTCGAAAATTAAACGAAAACAAAACTCAAATACAGCGAGCAAAGTCTGTGTTTGTATACATGTACACACATACTGCAACACTATAGACTGCATCACGACTCGATTAAATTGCTCAGAGCTCCACCACTGCAAGCTGTATTATAGTTGTAGCTTAATTTCGAATCCCAACGAAATGAGTCCCAACAGAGCAGTTTTAAATGCACTGCAAACCAAGATAATCTGCCACTGATGCATGGGCAAGTGGAAAATGGCGACTGGAGAGTAGAGCAGCTGAAAAGTTGAACAAAGTGTACGGATGGATATATGTGTGAAAGCAACGCCGCAAAAATCGTTTTGTTAAAGTGTGAAAAAAATAATAATGGAAAACTAACCGTTAATCTGACCGAAGTTATTTTGCTTGTACGCACCTCCCAGTGTAAGCGTAAACAATTTTGTGGCAAGAAGCATTCAATATTGAGTGAATAATTGAAATACTTTTTGCATCTGAAGATAAAGGTGAGAATATCGAGGGCATTGTTACGAACGTAACAAGAGAGTGGTTGAAATGATAAGCAAATACTCAACATATGTACATGTAGAAAGCTGCAGCCATCAGGAATTGATTTCTAAATTAGATGCTTGGACGGAAGAGGCTCTGCAAAACAAGCACATATTTTTGACATTTATGTTTAGTAAGTTTTGACTGATATCTACAAAGCCATGGATTGCACGAGATTTGAAATTCGTGGAAATTTATACCCGAATCCATATTCTATTCAGCGAAGCCCGTAGATAAGCGAAATCGCGAACATTTCTGAAGAAGCTTGCGCTTGAATTTCAGCCAACATCAGTGTTAATAGTGGATCACTACTTTATTGGGACCATCTAGATCAGTTAATTTGATTCCGTTTGACAATTTTTGCAAAGTATATGTTTGGGCAAAGCAATGATCTCTGCTGAAAAACTAATTACACTTAATTAGTTTGAACCAAAATTCTGTCGGTTGTTTTGGAAATAAGACCAAAATTTGGCTGACAGAATTGTCTTTATAAGACGTTATATGATAGCCATATTATCAAAACTTTGTGCAAATAGTAATGCTATATTTAATTTCGAATTTAACACCTCATAAATAAGTCATTTCACTTATTTTACTTTATTATACTTGTAATCATTCTCGATAAATACGAATGTCGCTATCTCAAGAAGGTTCAGAACATGATAGATGTATATATATATAGAAACCGTATATACTTATGTGGGATCGATACAATCCGAAGAAATAGAAACTAGGTCTGGAGTAAAATACATAACACCTCATGTACATGTCATATTTCAAGTAAATTAGCTGATTAGAAATTGAGATGTCATGGCGACCGCATCAAAAAGAGTTTTTTCGAGAAAAACGAGTTTTAAATTTCGTCCACACCTCAAAACCGCAAAAATAAAACATACAATATTTTACAATCTTTTCCCCAAAAAGGCAAAAACGCAGTACATTCGACAGAAAATGTGAATGGTGTTTATGGACCTGATACTGTAATATCGAATCCCGCCCAATTTTGGTTCTGCGACTCTGTTCTGGTAATTTTGATGCCAATTATGCTCGACTCGGTGGTTGGTTAATAGTCGAATACATCTCTAAAACAAGTAAGGAAGGCTAAGTTCAGGTGTAACATTTTTTACTAATGCACGTTGCAATGTTCAATGAAAGAAATACCTTCATATACATACAGTTTGTTAGTTATATGGGGTCTAGGGCACCGATATATATGGTAACAAGTCACCCGGAAGTTCGAAAATCATTAAATTAAGTATATGTTGGCTGAAGGTAGTATTGATCACATTAAGCTTGTTCAAACATGTGCACACTCCGCATTTCAATTATGTATCTCACAGATTGACCGTTTATTTCGGAAGAAAGTCAGCTATGTGGACCCTCACATATCCATTACATTGCCTTGAATAGTTCAGGTTCGATTTGCACAATTTTTGGTCTTCAGGCAGACCTCAAATATACTATTCGGGAAAAGCTGTATCCCGTTATATATTGATGCTGTGTTCGTTTGCTGGAATGTGAAAAAATTATATGGAAATTAAAATTGTGTTATATAGGAAGTAGCCGTGGTTATAGTTCGCTTTCCTCAATTTTCGGACTATGACATAGAAATATCAAGCTATTCAAATACGGTGGCGAAGAACTGATAAGGAATATGCATCAGCTTTCTTGTAGAATATGCTCTGCATAAGCTTCCTTAATATCGCCAAAAAACGCCTTATCCAACGCACTTTGTGAAAGACTGAAGCCCACCGTCAACAAATTGATAACACCTTATCAGTGTGGCTTCAGGTCTGGAAAATCAATAACTTACCACATATTCATCATGCGCCAAATCCTGTTAAAGCCCAGTGAAAAACAAATTGACACACATCACCTCTTCGTTGATTTTAAAACTGTTTTTGACAGCACTAAAATGAGCTGCCCTTAGGCCGCTATGTCTAAATTTGGTATCCTCCTAAAACTAATACGGCAGTGTAAACTAGCGCTGAAGAATACCAAAATCTCCGTCAGGATCGGGAAAGAACGCTTCGAGTTGTTCAATAACAAACGAGGTTTCAGACAAAGCGACTCCCTATCGTGTGACTTCTTCAACCTGCTGCTGGAGAAAATAATTCGAGGTGCATTGTTGAATAGAGAAGGTACAATCGAAATCCGACGCTGAATAACTCTCTTCAACAGGTGCTACTTATTGAAAAATAAAGTCCTCTTTAGACGAACAAAGCCCAAACTCTTTAAGTCAACATCTGATGAGTCGGCGTTACGAGTTTTCAAGAGAAATGTTTCGCAAAATTTTTTAGTCCTTTGCGCATTAGCAACGGCGAATATCGCAGTTGATGAAACAATGAGCTGTACGAGATATACGACGGCATTGACATAGTTCAGTGAATTAGAGATAGCGGCTATGCTGGCTCAGTCACGCCGTCTGAATGGATGAAAACACTCCGGCTCCGAGGTTATTCGATGCAAGGCTCGCCGGGGAAGCAAAGGAGGAGGAAAACCTCCACTCCGTTGGAAAGACCAGGCGGAGAAGGACTTGGCTTCGCTTGGAATCTGTAATAGGCGCCATATTGCGAAAAGAAGAAATAACTGGGGCGCTATTGTTAACTCAGCTAAATCCGCGTAAGCGGAGTCTTCGCCAGTAAATAATTAGATTGTCTGAAGCAACTAATCGCCAACAAGCGGTCAGCTTTGTCTTAAGGACATATATAGCATCCTATACCTATCTATGAAAAATGAAAAATATGGTGAAAATTTCACCTCAAAAGAAGCTTTTGTAGACCGCCGGTCCCATCTTTTGTCTATAAGAAAACTTTATATTATATAGTTATGTACAAGTAGTGTACAAAAAACAGTTGAGCCGTCAAGTAAAGTAAAAACAAGGGCGCTGCAAGCAAAGCAAAGGCAAGCAAAGGGTGAAATACATTGCAAAACAGAATGTAATATGCAGAAGCATTAGGGTCGTTATTTTAATGGTGCACATAAAGCAAAGTCAGCGAAATTCTTTGAGGGGCGTATGATTTTAAAGTTTCCCATTAACTTGTAATTAAAAAAGCGTCAAAAAAGTGCAAATACTATACCACTCAGCTTGCACGCCGCGATATTTAAATGCGTTTCACGATTCGTATGCTCGTTAGCAAGGCAGCGAGTGTGCAACATTAGTATTAGTTTCTGTGCAGTCATAAATCCTGATTAGCTGCTGCGAATTTCCGCTCTTTTAGAGCTTTACCTCCCCGACCGCCTGCATTATCCGCTTAGCAGTGTTGATAGGCGCGCGTAAAATCAGAAATTCGAAGAGCTTCGGCACACTTAACGCCCCTTATTAAAACCAGCGTTAGGCGTTAGGGGGTGTTCAGTGGTGATGGGGGATGCAAAGACATCTGCGTGACTTGTTACACGTGCGTACGCTGGCAGACAGCTGTGTGAGAATGATTCCCGTCAATGTTGGCAAACCCCACAGATGCGCAAGTAGCCTCCTGCTACACGATGCCAACTCCTGCCGCTCAGCTCAGCTCATTGATTTGCAGCTGTTGTCTGCTTTTAGTTGATCGCCTGATGATTATTACGTGTCGAGCATTTGTAAGGCCTCCCACAGATGGATAATAATAATAAAAAAGTAAAATCTTAAATCGCATCGTGCACACCATGTTCCGTGTTCTCAGTTTGAAATTAAAGGCGAATGGCGGGAAAGTGGGGCGGCAGTGGCGTGTCGTTGAATGAGGGGGCGAATGATATTCTATAGCATATTTTGTAGATAGCTTGATATGTCTGGCAGCATAGAGGTGTTTACCGACAACTAAAGCAAATCGTACACACAGTCGTTCACACTCGGTAAAGCTTACATATAGCAGGCGCAAACGAAGCAGGGGTCCGCTGTTGCTTGCTGCTTCCTCTCGATTTATGTATTTGATTGCTTTTACCGCACTAGTTGCACCTTTTATTTGTTTTCGCTCAGCATCTGCTCACCCACTGTGCATTTGCCGCACAATAGACGTTTTGTAAATAAAAATCTACACTAGGGTGCGCCTTAGTTAATGGTGGTTGAAGAAATTTTGAGAATGGTTTATAATTTGAAGATGGTTAACATGCCTAGCCTCTTCTTCTTAATTGGCGTAGAAACCGCTTAAGCGATTATAGCCGAGTTAACAACAGCGCGCCAGTCGTTTCTTCTTCTCGCTACGTGGCGCCAATTGGATATTCCAAGCGAAGCCAGGTCCTTCTCCACTTGGTCCTTCCAACGGAGCGGAGGTCTTCCTCTTCCTCTGCTTCCCCCGGCGGGTACTGCGTCGAATATTTTCAGAGCTGGAGTGTTTTCGTCCATCCGGACAACATGACCTAGCCAGCGTAGCCGCTGTCTTTTAATTCGCTGAACTATGTCGATGTCGTCGTATATCTCGTACAGCTCATCGTTCCATCGAATGCGGTATTCGCCGTGGCTAACGCGCAAAGGACCATAAATCTTTCGCAGGACTTTTCTCTCGAAAACTCGCAACGTCGACTCATCCGTTGTTGACATCGTCCAAGACTCTGCACCATACAGCAGGACGGGAATTATGAGTGACTTATAGAGTTTGGTTTTTGTTTGTCGAGAGAGGACTTTGCTTCTCAATTGCCTACTCAGTCCGAAGTAGCACCTGTTGGCAAGAGTTATCCTGCGTTGGATTTCTAGGCTGACATTGTTGGTGGTGTTTACGCTGGTTCCAAGATAGACGAAATTATCTACGACTTCAAAGTTATGACTGTCAACAGTGACGTGAGTGCCAAGTCGCGAATGCGACGACTGTTTGTTTGATGACAGGAGATATTTCGTCTTGCCCTCGTTCACTGCCAGACCCATTTTCTGTGCTTCCTTGTCCAGCCTGGAGAAAGCAGAACTAACGGCGCGGGTGTTGAGACCGATGATATCAATATCATCGGCATACGCCAACAGCTGTACACTCTTATAGAAGATGGTACCTTCTCTATTTAGTTCTGCGGCTCGAACTATTTTCTCCAAAAGCAGGTTGAAATGTCGCACGATAGGGAATCGCCTTGTCTGAAACCTCGTTTGGTATCGAACGGCTCGGAGAGGTCCTTCCCGATCCTGACGGAGCTTTTGGTGTTACTCAACGTCAGTTTACACAGCCGTATTAGTTTTGCGGGGATACCAAATTCAGACATCGCGGCATAAAGGCAGCTCCTTTTCGTGCTGTCGAAAGCAGCTTTGAAATCGACGAAGAGGTGATGTGTGTCGATTCTCCTTTCACGGGTCTTTTCCAAGATTTGGCGCATGGTGAATATCTGGTCGGTTGTTGATTTGCCAGGTCTGAAGCCACACTGATAAGGTCCAATCAGTTTGTTGACGGTGGGCTTTAATCTTTCACACAATACGCTCGATAGAACCTTATATGCGATGTTGAGGAGGCTAATCCCACGGTAGTTGGCGCAGATTGTGGGGTCTCCTTTTTTATGGATTGGGCAGAGCACACTTAAATTCCAATCGTTGGGCATGCTTTCGTCCGACCATATTTTACAAAGAAGCTGATGCATGCACCTTATCAGTTCTTCGCCGCCGTGTTTGAATAGCTCGGCCGGCAATCCGTCGGCCCCTGCCGCTTTGTTGTTCTTCAGGCGGGCAATTGCTATTCGAACTTCTTCATGGTCGGGTAATGGAACGTCTGCTCCATCGTCATCAATTGGGGAATCGGGTTCTCCTTCTCCTGGTGTTGGAGGATGGAGGATGGAGTCATGTGTAGAAGTTCACGCAAGTGAGGAAAGTTCTCTGATCGCCATTCACTTGGGAGTGGCCAGAAACGATTCTTTTACACATGGCTCAAGCAGCTCACTACTTCCGGTCTTTGACCAAGTATCCTCTGGGTAGCCTAAGAACATCCGTTCGAAGGCGAGCTAAAGTGAGAAGGCGAAACATTCCCTACAAGGGTTGTGCGCTGGGTTTGGGACCCGCCACGTAAAAAACACCCCCAGTGAAGAGCTACAACCAGCCTCGGATGAGAGACCCCCTTTTGACATGCCTAGCCTAGCGACAAAAAATAGTGAAGATGAGGAACTGCATGCATTACTCGATGTAGATTGATGTCAAACTCAAGAAAAGCTCCCAGAATCAATGAGAGTCACTCAGCAGCCATTTCAAAATGTTTTAAAGCAGCCGGATACATTCAAAATCAAGGAAATCGGGTATCATATCAGGGAAAGCCAAGCGACAATACAAAAAGAGTTCGTATTTTTATCGGGTTGTGGCTGGTGACGCATAATGGATCCCACTTGAACACGCTTCACTTCAGGACAGGCTAATAAAAATTGGTGCTGATTCATACTTGCTCGCCAAGCCGGCAGAATTTGTCTGAAAGATGAGATAATGTTATAATTTAGGATGGACAATACTTCCAACGATACTACTGATGTCAGCAATCTTTGTAGAGATATTGAGGGTTAATAGATACCCCACAACACTTTTTGATGCTCAGAAAAACGCAAAAAATCGACTCACCCTAACATGTGCTCCAGGTGAACTTTGTAGATTATTAAGCAAATCAATATATAGGGTTGCCTAAACTATCAAGCTACGTTCTGATAATATACGAAAATATTAAGACTATAAAGTTTATAGCACTAATATCCTTCAATAATACGGTGAGCAAAAAATAGTAAGACTTTTTAATTTAATTCCGAAAATCGTGGCAAAGCTGGACCAATGCCCAAAAACTTTTAACAAATTCTCATTTTAATCATCGATAATTAAATTTAGTAATAAAATTATCCTTAGCTTGAACTTCTTGTACTACAACAAACAGTAAAAAATCTTAATATTTTACAAACTGTCTAAGTGATCTAATATTTTCAGACCTCTGTTTTTGTGACACCCTTTAAGACTTTCCTCATTCCTATTTAGCCATTATTATGCATAACATATTTTCAATATTTTCTGCCCAAATTTAGTCAAAAAAAAGTTTTGGTGAAATTATTCCATTTTGTATTCTTTGCTAGCTCCACACAGCGGACTCTCCATGCTGGCTCAGTAGCCGAGCATTTAATTGAAATTTTCTGTTTTTCGAAAAGCTTGCATTGCCACTGGTTGGATTTGCAACATTAAATTTAGTAGCATACTGTGATTTTGATGTGATTTCGTATTATGTTGGCCTCATCTGGCCGAAAGGCATTTGTATAATTTAATTTTGCGATAAAAAATGAGTATTTCTTGCTTGGCAGCGTTGTTGTGTGGTTAGCCACAATGAAATTTTTCTCATGTAAATAATTCATCTACCAACAACACAGCGCTGCATCAATATGACTAACTAAATATGAGCCCATTTATTATAAAAAGAAATTACCATTGGTTGATATGAGTGTTGTCAATTCGATACCCTCGGACGTCCGATGACTTATATTGATGTTATATAATATCTAATGATATGTACCAAAAGTATGTAGGGGTAAGATCATAAGTGGTGAGTAGTGTAGAGTCTTCGATTGTTCGACAGTTAGAGAAAATTAGGTATAAGATATTGCATAATAAAATACCTTTTGCTTCTAGTATTTGATTATACACTAATAACAAGAGGTATTTGTCCAGATGCCCATAGCTCTCCATCAGATTCCAGCAACATGCTTAAAAAGTTATTGGAGTTTAATTTTTTTATTTTTTAGAGGGTATATGGAAAATATCGCGAGCTGCAGAGCTTAATCGAGCAAGTACAATCTTTCATAAGTATATTGCTGCTGGCATACGCAGACGATGTTGATATCATTATCTGAACACCTGCGTCGTTAGTACTGCTTTCTCCAGACTGGACAAGGAAGTAAAGCAAATGTGTCTGGTAGTGAACGATGGCCAGACAGAATATCTCCTGTCATCAAACAAACAGTCGTCGCACTTGTGACTTGGCTCTCATGTCACTGCTGACAGTCATAACTTCGAAGTAGTAAATAATTTCGTATATTTTCGAACCAATATTAACACCAACAACAATGCCAGATTCGAAATCCAACGCAGAATAATTCTTACCAACAGGTGCTACTTCGCACTGAGTAGGCAATTGAGAAGTTAAGTCCTCTCTCGATATAATTCCCGTCCTGCTATATGTTGCAGAGGCTTGGACGATGACAACAACTGATGAGTCGACGTTGCGAGTTTTCGATTCAAAGGTTCTGCGAAAGATTTATGGTCCTTTGCGCGTTGGCCACGGTGAATATCACATTCGATGGAATGAAAAGCTGTACGAGATGTACGACGACATTGACATAGTTCAACGAATTAAAAGACAGCGGCTACGCTGGCTAGGTCATGTTGTCCGAATGGACGAAAACACTCCAGCTCTGAAAGTATTTGACGCAGTACCTGCCGGGGGAAGCAAAGGAAGAGGAAAACCTCCACTCCGTTGGAAGGACCAAGCGGAGAAGGACCTGGCTTCGCTTGGAATATCCAATTTGCGCCACGTAGCGAAAAGAAGAAACGACTGGCGCGCTGTTGTTGACTCGGCTATAAACGCGTAAGCGGTATCTACGCCAATAAAGAAGAAAGAAGAAGATTTCATAACTAACCACAACTGACTGTTTGTGTATTAATAATTTCAATATATATGCAAGTCTTTGGAATGCATTTCGTGTCTTGCTATCGTGAGCAATGTATGACTTCAGAATACAATGCAGCTAATATTTGTGCAATCAATCAGTAACAAATTAGTTTACTATTATACTCTCCACACGAAAACCAGCTCAATATATATAGCTATGCATAGTTTGCACAAGAATATACAATCACTTTGTGGTAATTCAATTCGCAAATATAAGCCAGTGTGCGCCCACTCGCATGCAGATGCATATAAGTATGTATGTATATATAGAGATGCAGTACAATGCCGAAGTCATGAATCACGTCTTATCTAAAGCTGCCATAGTTGCACCTTGAGAAGTTTCCCCAATGCGCTTATTGATTACATTTCTCCAATATTGCGGACGGCCCAAGGACATCAGTTGCAGTGCGACCGCCTACTCACTGCTCTCAGCTGCATGTAAGTAACTCCCGAGGCATTTCATGTATCACTAATTAGCAGGTGAGCGGCTGAATTGTGGTTTCATTGTAAATCCGTTTGAATTTAATCATGAAATTGGTCGGTGGTGAGTCAGTAATATCGACAATATTCTAGGAGAATGCAGCAAATTTAATTAGTCAGTTGTTTTTGCAGTGGTATTGAGATAACTGTGTGTATGTAAGTATTTGGCTATGTAATTTTGATGCAACTCTGTCACTGGCCGTTGTTTTGTCGCATCATACAAACAATATTTCCGACAATTAATCTTAAACAAAAGCAGCCAAATCTCCTCCTTTAATGCATCCGAAAGCTTCAGCTCCCTCTCGTGGTGCCTGCTGATAATTTGCGGTAATTGTCCTTAATTATCACAATTCTCGCAGGCGCCACAGCGTTTGCTTGTTGTTTGTGTTGTACATACTTATGCACGTAATACAAGTAGAATGTTATGTAATACATGCAATCCTTCGTTCATGTTTATGTCGCATAAAAAGGCGCTCCCTCACATGTGTTTATGTACGAGCATGGCTATGAGTGTGTCTGAGTCGTGGCTTTGGTTCACGGGGCGGTCCATTTGTGATTACACTTCGACATCTGCTCTTAATATTAATTAGAGATCAGCAACGATTACGCCGCCTGTGTTATTAGGTCATTTACTTTCAATTGATTTGTTCCACAATTATCTAAGAAAGCATTTGCTCCTATTTGTAATTTGGTGAATTTAACATTTAATATTCATATGTAATACCGTTAATCAGCCGAACTAAAATCTGTGGTTAAAAATATTACAATCGTTTTCGAAATGATCATTTTCATTCAAGGTTAATGGTTTAATTACTCTAAGGAAATTTTGGGTTATAAGATGAGTAAGGGAGAGAATCTGGTATATATTTTTTCTTGTTACTCCTTCAAAGGCCTTAACAAGGTTGCGAAAACTCGCACGATTGATGAACGTGATATTTGCATCGCAGCTAATTTTGACAGAACTGACTGCTTTCATAATAGTTTCAGTCCAGCGATATCCTCATAATGCTGTCTGAAGCGCCATTTTTTGCGCTTTATAGCTTCAGTAGTAGATATTCTTTCGTTAAACTCCATAACACTTGATTGCTCATAGTTTTGGGCCTGCATATTCGGCATATGATTCGTAGATACTTATTAATTAATGCTTGTAGTCTCTGTGTTTCCACACACTTCCGCGACTTCACGCATGCGCCAGATGTACCTTACTCACTTCAATTGCAGTTGTTGAAAAGCCGCCTTTGATTTGCTCATTCTACAGTTGCTTCTAAGGTTGCAAAAGCTGTCGGCGATTTCATGATTGCCAATACATACCTGGGTTCTCCTAGAATTATTGACACTCATGAACTTTCTTTTAGATATGGTTATTTTTAAGTCCGTGAATTTTTGAATAGAAAATAAATAATTAAACTGGTATTTCTTTTAAAGAATTCCCATTGCGATCTCTCGCTTCGACCAAATTTCTATTTCGAGTGAAATGATTAGTTGGTATCATTATTGATTATCATCCCTTTTCAAAACTCATACTCATTTAAATTAGTTTAAGTGCGAACATAGTTTAAGTCTCTTATTTTCTTTTCATTTCCAAGCATAAACTTCCTAACCCAAAACTCTGTACTATATTATAGATATTTTTTCACGATCCATTCTTTTAAATAATAACTTTTTACATAATTCTTTGTTAAGCAGTTCAAATTTTTCATGTGCTCTTAACGTTAAAAAAAAACTGAAAGGTACAGCACAATTCGTTGTGGGAGAGAGACTCCGGCGTAGAGTATTGTCATTCACCTCGGTGGATAAACGTCTAGCTACAATACACATCAAAGCGAAGTTCTTCAGCATATCGATGATTTCTGCCCACGTCCCGACGGAGGAGAAGAACGATGTGATCAAAGATGCCTTCTATGAAAGCTGTCCTCACCACGATGTCAAAATCGTACTTGGAGACTTTAACGCCAGGTTGCGTAAGGAAGGTATTTTTGGCACAACAGGCGGCAAATTCAGCCTCCAAGAGGAAACAACCCCATATGAGTTGAGGCTGATCGACTTTGCCGGGGTCCGAAATATCGTCATCTGTAGTACTAGATTCCAGCTCAGAAAAATTCATCAAGCTACCTGGCTGTTTTCGGATCGAAAAGCCACCAACCACATCGTTCATGTTGTGGTAAACGGAAGACACCTCTCCAGTATTTTAGACGTGCGTACGCTCCGAAGCCATAACATCGAGTGGGACCATTATCTTGTTGCAGCCAAGATTCGCACCCGCCTCTGTGCAGCAAAAAACGCATGTCAACAAACACAAGGAAGGATCGACGTCGAGAAGCTACAGTCAAAACAGATAGCCGAACGATTTTCTACTTGACTTGCATTTCTGCTCTCTGAGAGCACTCGTAAACAACTCGGTTTAAGGGAACTGTGGAACGGCATTTCAAGCTCCTTACGTACAGTTGCAACCGATACCATTGGTTTTCGGAAAATTCAAAAGAACATCGTGTTGCAGCGGAGAGAAAACAGACTGCCGACCTCGCAACGCTACGATCGACCACAACACGTGCGGGATGGGATACCAAGAGTTAAAGAAGCTATTAAAATACGGCGGCGAATAACTGATAAGGAGAATGCATCAGCTTCCTTGTAAAATATGGTCAAGCGAAATCATGCCCAACGATTGGAATTTAAGTGTGCTCTGCCCAATTCACAAAAAGAGAAACCCCACAATCTGCGCCAACTACCGTGGGATAAGTCCCCTAAACATCGCATATAAGATTCTATCGAACGAGTTGTGTCAAAAATTAAAACCCGCCGTCAACAATATGATTAGACCTTATCAGTGTGGCTTTAGACCTGGAAAATCAACAACCGACCAGATATTCACCATGCGCTAAATCTTGAAAAAGACCTGTGAAAAGAGGATCTTCGTCAATTTTAAAGCTGCTTTTGACAGCGCGAAAGGAGCTTCATATACAGTATGCCCCTATATCTGTATTTGGTAACCCCGCAAAACTAATGTAAATGTATAATGTATAAATTGACTTTAAGCAATACCAACAGCTCTGTTAGGATCAGTAAGAACCTCTCAATGTCGTTTGATACCAAACAAGGTTTCAGACAAGGCGACTTCTCATCATGCGACTTCTTCAATCTACTGCTGGAGAAAATTATTCCAGCTCCAGAGCCTAATCGAACAGATACAATTTTCTATAATATTCGACTCACTACCCGTCGGGGGAAGCAGAGGAAGAATGGAGTAATTTAAAGAACACTAACAAAGTGAGGTGAAAAATTAGCCAACCGCAGCTAGATTTCATGACACACTGGCGTAGTTTGTTTTTAAACTGGATGGCGTCTTGTTTCGCCGTGGAGGGAAGTGCGAACGCACGACACCTAAGTAAATTAAGTTGGCCATTACTCAGCCAGTTTCCTAACTTCACTGCGATATTAAACCACTACATAGTAAATGCTGACGTTATGTAAATTTACAAGTATGTAAACGTGTGCGCGTCGTCAATAGCGTTTATCTTCACCAAAACGTGCAACAAAATGCAGTGCAAAACGAAAAAGTGTGCTAACAGAAAATCGCTAACCAAAGCCAGCTGTGCGGAGAGACAGCCATTCGTCCGACAGTCAGGTAACGTAGCCAGGCTGTTGTTGTATTCATTGTAGACGCGCGACATTGAGGCTGGCTGTTGTCACGCAAAGTGCAGGGAATAAAATGCATTTAAAAGAGAATTGCGATGCATGAAATGGCGAAAGCGTGGCAAATGCGGGCTATTACTGCCACCAATGCTGACAACTAAGTGCTTTGTTCGTGCCGCCAACGCTGGCCAGTTGCGTCCGTGAGCGTGTGTATGTGTACGTGGATATGTGGCGGCATAGTATGCTGCTGGTGGAAGTTGTTAAGACGAATGGCAAAACCAGCTGGAAGCTCTGAACGCATAATGGCGGTTGCATTTCCGTTTCACTACAAAATGCTCAAGTATCATTGGTGTCGTAAATGCAGAGTTTATGCTACAATATGCGCGAAATACACACAATACTATAAACTTGCGCCAAGTGCTGCTCAAGCGACGTGCTGAAATATGCAACATTAAGCAGTATTACTGTCATATTTGCATGATATATCCAATTTTAAATAAGAAGAATTTGAAATTGTTGTGTCTTAACGTTTCTTATTTTAAGTTAATAATTTCCTCTTTGCGTATTAACATTCAAAATCAATTCGTAATACGATTGTCTTTTTGAAGTACATAAAGTGCATTCGGAAATTTTTTCGATAAGTGAAATTATTGTACAAAGGAGTTCCATTAAATTTTGTGTGCTTAATCAAATTTCTGGAGCCAAAGCATTCAAAATGTTGGAAAAGGCCTTCGGTGGAAATTGTCTAGCGCGAGGAAGTGTTTTTGATTAGTACGAAAGAAGGTCCAGATGCCGTTGACGATGGATCACATCCAATATGGCCATCAACATCAACTAATGACCAACAGGTCAATAAAATATTGTAATTAGTGCTTGAGGATCGATGATTTACAGTAAGTGGTCTTTCTATCATCGAAAGGACCACTGAAAACCATTTTGAAAGTTCATTTGAGCTTAAGAAAAGTTAAAGCACGATTGGTTCCGAAATTACTAAGTTTTTTCAAAAAGCAGCGTCGCATTAACGTCTGTGAAACAGTACTTTCCGACTACCAGGATGTCATGGTACGTATTATTACTGCCTATAAGTCGCCGTTTACGCTGCGGAAGCAAACGATCAGTCGGTCGAATATCGTTGCCGATGCCGAAAAAACCACGCCCCAGCAGGTTGAAAATCAAGTATTCTTCGACTATTGACGACTAGGACCGGCTAAGCTGTCAACAAGGAATACTATTTATATGTATGTTAGGCTTCGTTTGCGCGAAGCTATTCGTAAAAAGAAGGCGGAATTATGGGCCGACAACTGTTTGCTTTTGCACCATGATAATGCACTATCGCATACTGCATTGATTCCTCGTGAGTTTTGCGGCAAATTTTCAACCATTATCGATCCTCAGCCTCCTGGTATTCGCTTGAGTTACCTTCGTTTGACTTCTGGCTATTTAGCAAACTCAAACGAAAAAAGTATTTCGAGCCGAAAGGCTCAGTTTTCGACCTCTTTTTACAACAATTGGGGTAATATTCTCTCTTTCAAGGTGTCAATCGTCTCGGCCTTATCAGCGTAGCCAATTGCTATCACATAACCTCACAAAAATGTTCATTTGCAAACGCAGTAAGTCTGTTCATTATGAAATGGTAACCCAAACTAAGTAAATATAAATGAAATATAAGCTATCAAAAAGGCGAACTCCGAAAGAAGTATGGCCCCATTGAAAACCACATGAAACACCCGTTATAAACTGTAATGTTGAGCTCATTGACCCGTCTTCTCTACGCAATGACAGCTCTCATGTTTCGAACACTTACGCGCACTAGACCACATTGTTGTTATTAACTAGTAACTAAGCCGAGCTCTCGGAAGGAAGTTGGTCAACAAATTTAACTCTGTGATAATATTTTTGGTTCATGGGAATCAGTGACTTTTTTCCATAGTTATGCTATCTTAAGTTGAGATTTGAAATATAAGTTTGAATAAAACCAGTTTGCACATGTTGAGCGTTTTCGGAAAGTTTTCCAAATTCTACTCCAGAAAATGCAAAAAGGAATATAACATTAGAGACTTTCACATCAA
The DNA here is from genome assembly GCF_024586455.1 of Bactrocera neohumeralis. Taxonomy (NCBI): domain Eukaryota; kingdom Metazoa; phylum Arthropoda; class Insecta; order Diptera; family Tephritidae; genus Bactrocera; species Bactrocera neohumeralis. The sequence continues at coordinate 46,633,542 of NC_065919.1, forward strand.
ATTATCGGTTATTCGAGGGAAGTCAAAAGCTTCATGTTCCGGTTAGGATCCGTTGTGTTATCTGCTGTGGTATGCATAGGAGACTTTGAATATAACAAATTCGTTTGCGACGGATGGTACTAAACAAATTAATCTATCGACCTAGGCGTAAGCCATATACGTACCTAGTTCGAGCAATATCCGTAAATTGATAGATTCCTGGAAGTTTTATTTCTGTAGCTGCTGAGCTGACTTTTTCGAAGCGATGGTCTCTACCGATGGAGTAAAGTAATTAAGCTGAAACATGAACGCTGCTTAAAAGAGGCAATAAGAAACTAGCAAAACTTAAAAGCAAAATGTCTACTGCATTGAGCATTGCCTCTAAATAGCGTTTACGATGGAACTTTGAACGACTTTAACTTATGAAAAGAAAGATGCATCAATGAGCAACTAATAAGGTGCTTTGTGAGATCACATGTAAAAGGTGTTAAAGAAAAAAATACACGAAGATCCGTATCCTTCGATGATCTAGAAGATGAAATGGAAATAGAACCTAATCAAACTAAGACATTATTTAAATATTTCAATGATGAAACTGCAAAATTGATTTGATAAAAGTCATGCATGAAACTCCTTTGGATGCTTTGAAAAAATCGTTAAGCAATATTTTAATTAGATTATATTTATTGTCTTTTCTACTTTATAATAAAATACTTTCATTAAAAAATTGTTGATTAGTTATGGTTTATATAGATTTATATTAATTATTTCCATTGTGGAGATTTCCACATAAATTTCTTGCTTGAATGTAAAACCAACATTTATACATTTTTCACTATTTACTGCCTTTGGCCAATGACATTAAGAGCTTGGCACTGAATCCACGCTTCATCACCTTAACACGCGTTTTGTAACCATTTTTATCGGCTGTATATATCGTCATTGTCTCAGTATCGCTCTTCTCGTCATAGGCCGTGTACATGCCCATTATCACCAATTCCTCATCCGCTGTACCGGGATTCATAATAATGCCAATCTCCTCACGTATACTGCCATTCGGCTCGTCCTGCCTAGGTAGATCAAAGGCGACAATTAATATGTTAAAATAGTTATAGACTTGTATGCCAGTTACTTGAATCGATAGCCCTCCTTTGTGGGCACCTGACTGTAGTACATGGTGATGAATCCAGGATAAATATAGTCCAACATTTGGGTATTTGCAGAGAGCAAAGAGGTGATAAGAATTGATGCCGTCAAAAGCTACATTATGACAATAGAGCTATAAAAATTAATTTGAACTTGAATTCTTATTGCAAAAGATCGTAAATATACAAGTAGATTTTGTGTTACGTGTCTCGAGCTTGAACCATTTTCCTGCCAAAAAAGATTAATAATTCGAGGCCAGGAACAGCAGCAACATTTTTACGTAAATATATTGATTATTGGATTTAAAAGATTACTAAAAATTAGAGTGTGTATAATGCTGATGAAATATATATTTAAACCATCCATACAGAGCTCGAGTGAGGCACTCGATGTGAAACCACACGCATAAAGAAATGCGAAAGTGTTGGTAAGCAATATACGTATTGGGAACCCACAACATCGCTTCATGATCGATTTTGTACAAATTCACTATTTCTCAGCCCAAAATTATTTGCGACTTTTTAGTAAAATCAATATGATTTAATACCAGTGCCGTTGAGAGCGCAAAGTTGGAAGAAATTGTTTGATCTAAACATCTTGCTGTAGAAGTCACCTCGAGGAATATTAAAGTTGTTTCAATTCTTAAAGATACAGAACTAGCTTTCAAAGGAAATATAACTTTAGAAGCTGATCAAAAGGTGGAATGGTCATTTCAGCGTCATTTTAATGTTTGTAGAAGAACATAAGACGGGATTGCTGCGTAATATTCTGCTCTTCTTCGAGCTTTTCGAGTAATGATTTCTTGTGCCGTAACCTCAGAACTAATCCGTAATTACGATTTCTAACAAACATTTTAATATTGGCCAAACATGAAGCGCGTCAAGTTTTTATGGTAATAAGTAGTTGTAACAAATCTGCTTGGGAATTTGTCGGTTGTATTAAATTTATCTACAAATGAATATTTTCAACCAAAGTTGAATCAAAATCGACCATGTTGTAAAAATTACTCCAATATGCCTTTATATGCGCTAAAATTTTATGTAATTCAATTAAAAGTCGAAAAAGTATACTGGAGTATTCCATAAACCGGATCCTAATTCGGTTGTAGATCAGATCCGTCGATCTAATATTATGAAAAAGCGCTCAAAACTATAAATTTAAATATTTGACCAAATATGCGAGCGAAAAAAATCTTCGAGTTATCAACTTTTAGTAGAATCACTTTTCTTATCACTTCTTAGTTAATATCACATTGAAATATCAAACAATACATTCTTATTATTTCGTGCTTTTGCAGTATTTACTTTTCATATTCAATATACCATATTTCACACAATATGAAAATTCATTGAAATTAACTTTGCAAATATTGTATAATGTTTTCCTTGTAATATAATAAAAGGTGTGACATATTCAATAGTTTTTGTAACTAATCGCCAAGCTTCTTCTGGATCACATACCAACTTTGTGGACACCATTTTGCACTGTATTACGTTAAAGTTCAAATAAACGACTGAAGCATTGTAAAAAGAGGCGTTAACATGAAGGTTTCCAATCATATGCCATTGAGTCCATCACTTCAGATATGCATCATTGTGATTTGCAAGTGGATATACGCATACAGTGACAAGTGAAAAAATGCACTTTTTGCAAGGCAATAAAATTTATTTCAATTGTCAAAACGAAAACTTAAAAAAAAGGCGAACCGAAAAACGATTGGTGTAAATCATATAAAGTGAGTTAATTAAATAGAGATTAAAGAGAGCAAACTGTCATAAGAGATTTGCATGTATGTACATCATTGTTCTGTATTCGACTGAATAATATGGTTGAAATATTCTGCACATTTTTTGATCAAGGCTAAACTCAAGCATAGCAGGCAAAATGTACATATAACAGCTTAATATGAACTTACTTTTAATCTAAGTTGCATTTTTACTGTATTCCACTGTAAATAGACACATATATGCAAAGAAAATACGTAACATCGAGGTAAACAGGTGGGTCCAACAATTCAACTGCAGTGATTTGCAGATTTGAAAACCATCTTTTGATGTTGTAATTAATAATCAACTAGTATATGCTCCGTTCTTGGCGATTTTATTGATGATTCGTTATTTTAAATTGTACAAGCTTGGAGACAGTATGACAGAGTAATAGACACCTGCTTTGACAAAAGATCAATTAAATACATTTTTAATTGCACTCACTATTGAAATGTCATGTACCAGACATGCAGAGCATATCTTTAAAGAATTTATGAGCTGCACATGGCACTCATCCTATACTGAAATTATAGTTCGAAAATATCAAGGTTAATGTCTAAAGTGAGGGTTTCGAAATAACGGTTACAGCAACAGCAGTAGTCCAGCTTGATCATTGACCTATTCTTCACAATTCCTCGTTACTTCCGTTTGTCAACCCGTGACCCAAAAATACTTAGCAATTGTCGGTGTATTTTTCTCAAACAAAAATTTATAACAGCAATCTGTCCAAAAATTGAGATCAAAGTTGGGGTACTAAAAGAGCTTTGACCACTACAGGGAGTGCGGTTGTCATCTATCAAACCAACCCACCTTGTAATTACCAAATTTTCTTCAATGAAAAGCAACTGATTTTAATACTTACAATTACTATAATTGAAGTAGGCTGCAGCCCAATAGGTTTCTTAATAATTTCTATATTTTCTTGAAAATTTATGGCTATAAATAACATACGACTTGTATGAATTCCAAGAAAACCTATCTGTATATTCAAAAATATATGAAAATTCCATTTTGCTTGAATGACCGTAACAAAATGGATTTGTTATTTTGCCATAAATAAATTAAACATATTAACTTCAAGAAACGATGGGACCTTATTCATCGACAAGAATGACGTACAACTCTAAACTAAAAAAATTTTTCTACTAAAAAGTAAACCTCCTTAGGTCTACACATTAGGCTTGGTATGTATGCTTTTCACGATCTTACGTAGGTTGCTAAATATATTTTTGGCCTAATAATGTAAATAGGCATATTTATCAACGAAAATGGTTTTTTTGTTGTGCTGTTTTGTTTCGGGCTCATACGCATAGATCCATGATTCGTCACCCGTGACGATCTTATAAACGTCTTTTGAAGCACCGCGATCGTATTTTTTCAGCATTTCTTTACACCAATCCACACGAGCCTTTTTTTGAGCGATTGTGAAATTGTGCGGGATCCAACGAGAACAAACCTTTTTTACGGCCAGGTGTTCATGCAATATCGAATGTATGCTGGTGGGAGAAATGCATAGGCATGCCTCTATCTGAAGGTATGTTGCATGACGGTCTTGCATTATCAGTTCACGTACGGCATCGATGTTTTCTGGCACAACGGCTGTTTTTGGACGACCTTCACGGAATTCGTCTTTGAGCGAGCGTCGGCCACGATTGAATTCGTTGTACCAGTTTTTCACACTGCTATAGGATGGTGCTTCATAGCCATACAAAGATTTTAGTTCATCGATGCACTCTTGTCGTGATAGTCCACGTCGAAAGTTGTGAAAAATTATCGCACGAAAATGTTCACGAGTTAATTCCATTTTTTGGCCGAGATGAATTTTTTAATTAAATAAAACAATTCACGATTAAATGACAAAATGTTCTGAGTGATGTTATGCTAAAAAATGTCAAACTTCCCAATGGAAATGTCAGATTGCACCTGGCAACACTTAGTGTTGCCCTAGGCCAGAATATATATAGCAGCCCTCGTATTAGATAACGCTTGCAAAGTAGCTAATAAAAAAATTAAATAAAACTGGCCAGACATTCGGAAAATGCTATATGTACTTCAAATTCTATAAAAATCAAGCGTTCCTACCAAAATCCTACCTACCTACCATAATTTCTCAAAAACGCAATGTTCAAAAACAAATGTCATCAAATATTGTATAAATCATTTATCTATGAATAATAAATTTCTTTTGTTTTTTATGAATGAATAATATTTACCCAATACGCTTTCTGGTTTGGCCACATGTCAAGTCACCAACATGTCGGCAAAAGTCAAGATCGCGAAGACGACAGAAATGACCTTCTAAGCAGTCAATTAATTCGTTGGAATATGCAAATATTATATTTTATATACCTGTACATGCGCGTTCATTTAGCAATAAATATTAAAAATATTGTTTAAGCAAATTATTAATTATATGACAATCATATATTTCGTGGCTCTTTGGAGTGAAAGCGAGCATTTAAATTTTGATTGACATTTTCTTCTTTCTATTAATGACATATCAATACATAGTATAAAAGAAAGTCGATTTTTCTGTCCCGATCTCTCTACGTACGCTTAAATCTCTAGACTACGCAACGGATTTTGATGTGGTTTTTTTAATAGATAGAGTGATTGCAGAGGAAGAAATACTGTTATTTTTGGGATTTCTAATGTGATGTCGTAAATAATTATATTTTCTCCGCTTACATTGAAAATGCAGGCTGAACCCTACGATGTTTATATTTATCAATTATAATCTACTAAGTATTGTACACATTGAAAACTTCGCGATAGTACATGTCTATCTCTTATGGATATCCCACAATAACATTTTTATGTCTTAAGCATTAATCCTTATCCAATTAAATACCGCAAATACGTTGTTGATTTAATATAGATCTTTACAGCATATGCGGGACGTAGTGTTTTAGCGTGTACATGTTTTTCACACGGCCAGTTATAGGTGGCGTGTTCACGCGTTGGAAAACCATCTTCTCTGTACATTTACGCACCGGAAAAAAAAAACAAAAAACGTTGTTTATCAAGCTGTGTTGCATTGAACAAAATGTAGAAAAATCGCAAAGAAATGATTTTCAGCACAATATAAATTCTTTTCATTTCAAAATACATAATTTCACGCAGGACAACGGCTGCGGGGTCAGCTAGTACTGGATTTAAGTGACGGTATAGACCTATTGCTTAGTTTAAGAAAAGAGTTTCCACATATCAGGAATTTTCATTTTGACATATTTTTGTGATTGTAAAGTTCTCTTTAAAATTGGCCGAAATCAATATTTCGTTGTGGTTGTGATCCGATTTCACAAAATTTTAAGTTGCACCAAGAGGACCTGAGGTTCAAGTTCTGGTTTAGATGGTAAGTAGTTTAAGTATATGAGAGGATGCGGCTATAAACCTGTTTTGATAATTTTTGCGTAAAGAAATAAGTACCGTTATACGGAGAGTAGTGAAACTGCGAAACTGGGAACTATTCTCTATAATTTGTGTAAACGCATGAGACAGTTGCTCCTAAGGACGTCACTTATTTAGAACCACAACAAGAACTACGTTTACACCCAAACTATAAAACTCTTCACAAATACCAAAGTTTCCGTACAAGAACTTTTGATCGGTCAGTTCGTATGGCAGCTATATGTTATAGTAGTCCGATCCGAATAATTTTTTCGTATATTAGATAATTATCTTAGAAAATAACCTGTGCAAACTTTTGTAAAGATACATTGTCAAATGTGAAAGTTTTCCATACAAGAACTTGATTCCGATCGTTCAGTTTGTATGGCAGCTGTATGTTATAGTGGTCCAATTTCGGCCGTTCCGACAAATGAGTAGCTTCTTGAAGACAAAATGTCGTTTGCAAAATTTCAAAACGATATCTTAAAAACTGAGGGACTAGTTCGTATATATACAGACAGACAGACGGACGGAGAGACAGACGGACATGGCTAAAACGACTCAACTCAACATACTGATCATTTATATATACACTTCATAGGGTCTCCGACGCTTACTTCTGGGTGTTACAAACTTCGTGACAAACTTAATATACCCTGTTCAGGGTAAACAATTCTATGCTTTTATCGAAAGTAGACAGAAGAAAGTTTCTCCGAGATCCCTTGTTTTATGAATATTTATTTAGTTCTCGAGATATGTATTTTACACTTTTGATGCTTTAAATTGACAGAGTAACATATACAATGTTCGATACCCACCATATTTGTAATTCCTTCATTATTAGCTACTGGTTCTGACGAATTTTATCATATTAATGAAACCGCATATTGAACCCTGTGCCAGTCATGAACTCGTCCTCCGTTTATCTTTCTTTAATAGTAGTGAATGAAAATGTACCATTGGTCTCTTTAATATTAGTATACGTATGTAGCTACGATCTATTTATTTGCTTTTACCAGGAAAATTCCTACAGGTCTTCTATTAAGTCAAGGCATTTTCTATTGAATTTTTATATGAATTTTGGCCTTGCATTGCTGATTGAAATTTATTCAGCGCTGTCAAATTAAAACGATTTATGTTTAAGGCGGTAAAATTTAGCTCACGCGCCTTTATGTGTTATCATGCTTAGCCAAATGCGCCTATAAAATCAACACTGGTAGATAAAAGAAGAATCGTAAATATATGTATACTATATATTTATCCATGTATGTATGTATGAATGGGCCGTGCAAAGCAAATTCAGAAAAACAAATTTTATCTACAAATCGCTACTCAGAGAATAAGCGGCATTTCCGCTTCAGTTGAAGCACTCGCCTTCCTCCAACATTATCACACACTTGGGACAGTCATAAATTCCAGCACATATCCGAGCAGGTAGCTAAATATGTAAACATTTTAGATTGTATTTACAAGTATATACATAGATATGTAATATTATCACATATATGTATTTGTATCCCTCTATGTGTAGAGATTCGGCATTCATTTCCGGGCATTCAACTAACGAAGTAACTTATCTCACCCAACTCCACGAAAAGCTTCAACACCTCTGCCGTATGTATGTCTTCAACGAGAACATTTTATTGTTGTTACCGTTATTGTTGTGACTGTTTGTTTTGCAGAGCATAAATATTGTATAATATCCACTTTGAAATTCAAATCACTTGCCATTTATGCAATTCTAAAGCTTAAATTGAGTCGACGGCTGTACGGAATGCTATGCAAGTGGCTAGGGTGTGTGTGTGATGCGAATAGTTACGACGAGGTGCGGCAAATCTTACCGATTGTGGTAGTAATGTCTAAGTTACCTAAGCTGAGTATTAAAACAGCGCGCGAGTGAAGTAAAGTAACTCAACGAATGCGAAAAGTTGCCACAAGTTCATTGAAGCTTACAGCTGTCGCCTGCTTTTGCGAACTCGCTTCACTTTCGAACTATACAAGTGCTGGAGCAAAGAGTGGCGAACTTCCGCAAGTCGCATTTCAAGTGGCAACTGCACACGCATTCATAGGAAGTTTATATCTCGTGCGTGCGCCGAGTTTTGCGCGAGCTTATGCAGTGCTTTTGGTTCGTACACGTACAAGCGCATTCACGCACTCATCTTTAATGGAGTACGAGGTTTAAAAATCAAGCACGTTTAAGAGTTTTTCGAAGAGGTCGTGCGGAGTACTTGCGTTCATATGTGTGGGTTTAAAATTAACTTAAACTAAGATAGTAATGCTGTTGAAGGCATAGGTCTAAGAGTACTTTTAGATAAGAAACTGAAAAAAGTCTAATAATATTTTCACAAGGCAACTGGCACATGCCTTAAACGTAATCTTACGTATGTAGATGAGACGCTCACACAGCTCTTTGAGTAATTCTAGACAGGAAACTGACACAACTGTCATAAAATCTGTCTTAAAACTATTACCGTTGTCGGAGAGAGTTTTATTAGAAGTGGGAAGACCATATCACACCTCGAATCTGGTCAATTATTCTTTTTTCGGGCATTGTGGTGAAGCGATATAGTCCTGGGAAATTTTTGTATAGAGATTTTTATCATTGAAAAAAAAATGCAAGCTTGCTTAAACATTTGTTGTTCCAATGGAATCACGGCTATGGAGTAATTGAAAACATTGCACAAGGGTCTTGTGAAGTCTACTTTCTTTCAAACACAATCAGTTGAGTGCCACGAAGCATTCAATGAAGATCGGGAAGTCATCGAAAACTTGCCTCTTGTGAGTCGTCCAATAGCCTCCCTTAATGATAAGACCACCGAAAAGGTTTAAAAAACATCGCTCAAAAATAGTCGTGTAGGCATCAGAGAGATGTTAAATATCTTAGTATCCCATATGGACATTTGGTTAATGTTTTGGATATGAAGTTTGTCAGTATTGGAGTCATACCAAAAGACGAGAATCTTTTACCGACGTAGAGTAGAAATCGCAAAAGAGATAATTGACAACGTTGATCAAACGCATATTTACTGGCAAGATGTGCGCTTATGAATATGACGTCGAAACTCTCAAACAATTTGGCGTATGGCGCTCCAGAAATGATAGTTTGTAGCCACAGGTTTCAGCGATTAAACTCTCATAAAGCGAAACACTCATGTCTGCACTTGGAATGGACAACTTGATTTACCACTCAAAGGTTAGAGGCAAATAGTGAAGTTTTTTGTTCTCGGTGCAGACCAACCCATGATCGTAGTGCCAAAAAAGAAAATGAAAGAAGAAACTTCAAAAATGAGCAATACCAGCCGAGGCTTATAGAAATTGTATGGACTTTGGATTAATCGTTGGAATGTTTAAAGGCGATGAAAAAGTTAAAAATTCATTTACATACTTATTGTTTGTACAATGGTCCCAGATCTTATTTGGTATTTTCTCGTTGAGCTATCCAACAACAGTGCTAGACTCAGATGAAAACGAATATTATTAGCTCTATAAGCACGGATGAGAAAGACTGAGGCTGTCGTGTCCTTTCGGCTATAACCACGTAAACGGTGTCTGCGCCATTAAAGAAGTAAAATACTTCTTCTGTCATTTTGATAATATAGTCTCAAAAGAAGTTTAAAATTTTTCTACTTGATCATAGAAATATTTTCTGATTTCTAACATTAGAAAAACTCATGTTTTGCATAGGCAAAAATATATTTGAACACTTTTAGTACATTCACTAAAATATTGAAACAGTTATTAATAAGATACACTACCCTGAAAATAAAAAAGGATGCAAACAAAATGTATGGGAAAGTATAAAATGAGGTTAGGGGAATAAATGGGAATTCTCAACATTTATAGGCGATTTATTTACGAAAAGTGAACTTGAAATATATTACCATATTACAGACGCTTTGAACGGGTATAGCAAGTAGACGCAGAAGGCAGAGCAAAAATAATAAAGAAAGCGACATTCAAGAAGGATCATGTCCGTCAATTGGCGCAGAAGAGTAAAGTTGACGCCTCCGCCATACCAACGCTTGCAGTTGGGCCAAACTCAGGCGCTTTTTCATGCACCCACAGCACAATTACAATCCCCCATACACACGTACACATAGCATATATCGGGTGATTTTTAAGAGCTTGATAACTTTTTTTTGAGCTGCTGAAAAAAACGCATAAAATTTGCAAAATCTCATCGGTTCTTTATTTGAAACGTTAGATTGGTTCATGACATTTACTTTTTGAAGATAATTTCATTTAAATGTTGACCGCGGCTGCGTCTTAGGTGGTCCATTCGGAAAGTCCAATTTTGGGCAACTTTTTCGAGCATTTCGGCCGGAATAGCCCGAATTTCTTCGGAAATGTTGTCTTCCAAAGCTGGAATAGTTGCTGGCTTATTTCTGTAGACTTTAGACTTGACGTAGCCCCACAAAAAATAGTCTAAAGGCGTTAAATCGCATGATCTTGCCAACTTACGGGTCCATTTCTTGAGATGAATTGTTCTCCGAAGTTTTCCCTCAAAATGGCCATAGAATCGCGAGCTGTGTGGCATGTAGCGCCATCTTGTTGAAACCACATGTCAACCAAGTTCAGTTCTTCCATTTTTGGCAACAAAAAGTTTGTTAGCATCGAACGATAGCGATCGCCATTCACCGTAACGTTGCGTCCAACAGCATCTTTGAAAAATACGGTCCAATGATTCCACCAGCGTACAAACCACACCAAACAGTGCATTTTTCGGGATGCATGGGCAGTTCTTGAACGGCTTCTGGTTGCTCTTCACCCCAAATGCGGCAATTTTGCTTATTTACGTAGCCTTTCAACCAGAAATGAGCCTCATCGCTGAACAAAAATTGTCGATAAAATATTCCGGCCGAAATGCTCGAAAAAGTTGCCCAAAATTGGACTTTCCGAATGGACCACCTAAGACGCAGCCGCGGTCAACATTTAAATGAAATTATCTTCAAAAAGTAAATGTCATGAACCAATCTAACGTTTCAAATAAAGAACCGATGAGATTTTGCAAATTTTATGCGTTTTTTTTAAAAAAAAGTTATCAAGCTCTTAAAAAATCACCCGATACTATATACGCAGATTTTTTAACATTATAAATGGCAGGGCATTAAGCAGTCATCGTCGCAGCCAGCGAAAAGCAACCGAAAAGCGCCAGAAAAGCAAAAATCGAGGAAGAACGAAATGTGGTAAGCGACTACAAGCCCATACATACTTATGTATGTATTTACTATATGCTTGCATAGCTATATATAGTCCGTAAGGCAATGAAAATAAAGTAGAAATCAAGACTGCAGAGTTTTTATGCGATGTTATTAATACTTAATGTACCTTTTTCTTGATATTAATCATTTCCCTTTTCTTGTGCCCCGTTTTTCCAAAGTGCTGTTGGAGGCAATGTTGCATCGCGGACAGGAAAAGGGCAATTTAAAGGCATAAAAAAGGGTTAAAAGAGTAGTTATAGGCGGTGGATAACTTCATCAACATGATCCGTAAACTACCGGACCGTAATTGTGGAAGAACGTAAAAGCATTACGAAATTGCAAATTGTTTCGATTTAAATGATTTTCGGGGCAAACATTAAAACTGATTAATTTTCGTCAGCGCGTTTTATTTTTATAATAATTTAAGTAGCCTTAATGCTATTTTTGGGTTGGAAAATTATTTCGCTGAATATTTTAAGGCCTGCACTTACTTTGTTTAGTGAATATTTAGTAAGGCCACCTAGGCCACCTATGTACTAATAAAGATTTGTTAAAAACTAAAGGGCACTACGACGAGTTAGAGCAATTAAGCAGTTGTTTGAGGACGATTAAGTTGAAATTTATGGCAGTAAAGAAGAAAAAACAATAACATATACATCCTCATAAGGAAAACGTTACTTTAGTCCATAAAGCAAAGGCCTGCACTCGTACCTTTATAATCATTTTGGTATATCATACCGCATAATTCAATTACTTTTGTCTTAGTTTTGGTGTTCTAAATGAAGCCCTTGTGAAATTATGGTATACAAAATAATTAAATAATGGGCAACCCTCTTATAATCTGTTTTTGGAAAGTAAGCCTCAGAAACGGCATTATTTCTCGCATTTGCAAAGAAATTTGCATATAACTCAGATTGAATATATTTATAAAATAGTAACCGCTGTTATAGAAAACATTCCTGAGAGGATCCGCTTTTTTATGTGATTATAACTTAGTTATAATTTTTGGTTGCATAAAAACAACTAGAACTAAATCAATTACAACTATTTTTTTATTTTTTTTTTTTTATTCAAGTTAAATTTACAATCTGTCTTAATTTTAATAGACAACAAGAAAAAACGTTAACTTCGGTTGCACCGAAGCTAAATACCCTTCACAGGTGCATTTCTGTTAGTAACTATGTGTTCAGTTTGTATGGAAGCTATATGATATAGTTAACCGATCTGAACAATTTCTTCGGAGATTACATTGTTGCCTTAGAAAGTAACATATACCAAATTTCGTGAATATATCTTGTCAAAAGTGAGAGATGTCCATACAAGAACTTGATCCCGATCGTTCAGTTTGTATGACAGCTATATGCTATAGTTAACCGATCTGAACAATTTCTTCAGAGATTACATTGTTGCCTTAGAAAAAAACATATGTCAAATTTCGTGAATATATCTTGTCAAATGTGAAAGTTGTCCATACAAGAACTTGATTCCGATCGTTCAGTTTGTATGGCAGCTATATGTTATAGTGGTCCGATATCGGCCGTTCCGACAAATGAGCAGCTTCTTGAAGAGAAAATGACGTTTTCAAAATTTCAAAACGATATCTTAAAAACTGAGAGACTAGTTCGTATATATACAGACAGACGGACAGACAGACAGACGGACATGGCTAAATCGACTCAGCTCGACATACTGATCATTTATATATATACTTTATAGGGTCTCCGACGATTTCTTCTGTGTGTTACAAACTTCGTGACAAACTTAATATACCCTGTTCAGGGTATAATAAGTAAATGTGCTGTTAAGGTACAAACAAATTGTGAGTGTTACTTCATTAAGTGACCCTCTGTTTAGTGACAGTATAATAAAAATAAAAATCCAAACTACATACATACTAATTTACATAATTATTTGCTATTTTCTTTATGTTAAAATAACATAATCATACACTAGTTTGTGCTAAAGTTGTGTATTTATATTACGTGCATGCGTGCTGGTTTACAAGTTTAATATGTTTTTCTTTTTAACCTTGTTGTAGTGGGTGCCTGTAGTAATGCCACTGCTAGAGGATTGGGATGGATCTCTAACCTGATTTTGTATCTTTCACTAAACTTTTTTATTTCATCTTTCACTTTGCATATTTTTAAATCTCTGTGAATAGTATGATTAGAAACATACCATGGAGCTTTTGTAATTGACCTGAGAGTTTTTGATTGAACGCGCTGTAATATTTCAATATTTGAATTGCTTGCCGTGCCCCATATTTGTATCGCATTAGCAGTTTATTTTCAAGAGAAAGAACATATTTTTTACCCAGAAGCCAATAAAGACTTCTCAATTTTATATTAATTTGTTCTTTTTTCGCTTTTACATGATATTTCCAGGTAAGCCTTCTATCTATGTGTAACCCCAGGTATTTCACATGATCACTAACAGGTATGGCTGTATTAAAAATTTTGATTGAAGGACAATCACCTTTTCTTAGGGCAAAAGTAACATGGACAGATTTATCTGAATTGACTTTAATGTTCCACATCTTCAGCCAGTCTTCTAGTTGGAATAAGTAATTTTGTAGTATGTCAGAAGATTCTGAAGGCACTTTATTTGAAGTTAGGACTGCAGTGCCATCAGCGAGTATTGCTATCGTAACATCGTTGTTTTTTGGGATATCCGCTGTGAATATCGAATAAAGATATGGCCCTAAACACTTCCCTGTGGTACGCCTGATTTTATTTTATACATACTTGAGTACTAATTTCCAACCCTAACATAAAATTGACTATCTTTTAAATAAGATTTAATAAGAAAGAAAAAGGGAGCAGGTAAATTTTTTTTTAATTTGTAAAACAGTCCGGGGTGCCAGACTTTATCGAATGCTTGTTGCACATCAAGGAATACACCTGAACAATATTCTTTTTGCTCTAAAGCTGACCTTATTTTATTATACATCCTGTGGCATTGTTCAGGAGTCCCGTGGTGTCTGCGAAACCCGTACTATTGGTCCGGAATTATATTTAAATTTTCCAATACCGGTATCAGTCTTCGTAAGAGAATTCTTTCGAATACCTTTGAGAAAGCGACCAGTAGACTTATGGGGCGATACGAACTAAGTTTTCGGGTTCTTTTGGTTCAGCAATCATAATTATTTCTGCACATTTCCAGGCTGTAGGAAAGTGCTGAAGCCTTAGTATGGCATTGAATATAATTGTAAGAGCTTGCATGGACTTTTCAGTTAGGTGCTTTAGTACTGCGTGGTCTATCTGATCGTAGCCTGTGCTTTTTTTGTTGCTGCATTTTGCCAGTTTCACTTCTGATAAAATAATACGCCTTACTGGAAAATCCATTTGGCATGGAGTATCCAAAAAGTGCATCACTTCCCTTTCATCAGAAGCATTAATAAAATTAAATGGTGTGAATACTTCATTTAAGTACTTAGCAAACGCCTCTGCTTTATCCACATCTGATCGATACCATGAATTGCTGATTTTATTGGAACCTTTCTGACTTTTGGGCGTTTGAGAAATTTTGTGGCATTCCACAGACATTCAGAGCGAGTTGCGTTAGGGCTAAGGTTGGTTAAAATGGTTTCAAGGGAGTTGTTTTTTAACTGTTTAAGCCTTGTTTTTTTTTGTCTTTTTATTTATTTTTATCCCTCCGGAAATCAAAACCCTAATAAAGGAAAAACGATCGTTGAGGAAAATATGGCAAAGGACCCAGAATCCAAGTGACAAATTAATTTTAAATTACAACTATGAGCAAAAAAAATAGTAAGATTTTGTTTATAATTTCAAAATTCTTAATTTATTGGTCAAAATCTGTGCCGTCCCCCTTAAAGTAATCTCCCTTGGCTTCAATACACTTGTGCCAACGTTTCTTCTAATCGTCAAAACAGTTGTTAAAGTCCATTTCCGGAATAGCCTTCAATGCGCGTTGCGAATCATGATTAATATCTTCAATAGACTCAAAACGGTTTTTCCTGAGCGGTTGTTTAATTTCCTGAACCACGTTTGGGAAGAAGACCAACCTGAAATTATTCAAAAATTATGCCGGTGAGTACGTAACCGCCAATGACGACCGTTATTGCTTCATGATAACCGACTATTTGTTGTCTGAAATGTAAGCTCGAGATCTCGTGGACATTTGATTTCAATAAGACGGCACCACTTCCCACACATCGCATCAATCAATGCATTTATTGAGAAAACACTTCGGTGAGCAGATAATTTCACGTTTTAGCCAGTCGATTGGCCACCAAGTCCATGTGAGATCACACCGTCAGACTATTTCGATCCGGGCCTTGGAGCAAAATTTCACGCGTGTCATGCCAGCATTTGAAAGATATAATCTGCAAAAAGCGAAGGCCAAAGAATGTTCTTTCGAATGATAATAAACAATTAAATTGGAAGTTTCTGTGTTTTTATTTAAAGTAGGAAACCTCGAAATGGATCACCCTTTATATATTTCACTTAATTAATTTGGTGCATAACCTTTTAACTGATTATATCGATTTAGAAGTCACGAAAAACGCGTTTTTTTTATTAATTTCTTATATTATTATTTGTTGTGAGGAGGCATTTTATTTAATAAATAACTAAATGAAAGCAATTCTAAAGAATTTTGATTATTTAGTGTGGCTTAAATAATCGAAATAGTTATCCAAAATCATTTCTTTAACATTATCGGAAAATATTACAAGTCGAGGGGTTCAAGTATTTCGTAGAAATTTTCCTCAATGCCTCAGAAAGCAGCATATTAGGAAAAACTCCTTTTCGAGTCGATTACATAAAGTTGATATCTTTTTCAAATACGCTCATATCTCCAAAACTATTCCTCGGATCAATATGATCAATATTCGGAGAATACGTATATTTTCAGATGTATGCATATTCGATCCGAGTTTTTGAAATTCACTTGTCAGTAAGTTAGATCATTAAAAAGCATTTTTAATTCCTAACAATCGAGAGAATATGTATTTATCCACTACCAGCGAAGCGAAGGGTATCTAATTAATTATTTCTTATTAATGTGAAATTATGAGATTATTGGTAATCTGAACCATGAATTTTAAACTTTAAGGAAATTACTTCGGCTTGAGATCTATGTTTATGTAAGGAATAACAAAAAACCTTAAAAACTGAACTTTCGTTTTTAAAAATGTTGCTCATGCCTTGTACAAAGTTTAGTCGACAACAAAATGTGATGAAAATAAATGAGAAATAATCTTTTACGAAACTGTATTTGGCTGTGAGTTAATTTTAATTTTGACTCAAAAATAGTCAAATAATATCCCAAGGTACGCTAACTTCATAAAGATCTCTGCGCTTCTCTTTTCAGCTGTCATAAGTCAACTTTTCTTCATTAATTAGCTAAAGTTTTCCTCAACTTAATCGCCAAGTTTGCTAAATCCACGAAGGAAATATGCTCGTACGTATATCTGTCAGCGATAAATCCTGAAACTCACGCCAATGATGTCTTTATTTACTTTTTCGATATTTTTCGTCACGGCACCATGTTAACATTTGCTTGCATGAAACTATCTATAAGCAAATATTTAGACTTAATAACTTAAGCCGCCACCCACATCACGAACAACTCAAACCTTACAACCGTTGTTTCCACTGTCTCTCTTGTGCTTATATGGTAGTGTGTGTGTGTGCCCTTTAAGCATTATCATTGTTATTATATTCCCTCAATGCTCTTAACGACCTGCTGCATCACACCATAAAGCCCCATTGTATTAATCACATTTCATTCTGCCCACATCTCCAAGGAAATCGTAAGCACTTTGCTATCATATTGTCGAACATTTATATTGCGCCACGCCTCCCCTTGCGCATCTCGCAAGTAACTTTGTAAACAAACATTTTTATTCATCTTCGGTCATTTTCGTACTCATTTTCAATGGATAGAAAACAAAGCCCACAAAATACTCCGAAAAGTAGTGGAATATTCGACCCGCATTGCTTCATCAAAAGCCCATTAACCATCAATGCCATCAGTGTGGCGTCACCGGCCTTTATGTTTACGTATCGAACTGGTGCGATAAAAGCCGAAGCTGCGTGTGCGAAAGTTAAGGAGACTGCCATCGGCACATGCCAACATGTTATTACTCGTTACTCGCAAGGAAAATAATACAATGCAACGTTCCAATTTTAGGCACACTTAACGACCTTGACAATGACTGCCGAAATGAGTTGCCTACACCGGCGCCCGCACACCACGCCAGCGCCAATCAGTATCGCTTGAGTTCGTGAAAGTTTTTCTCAATGAATGACTTTGATTTAATTTGGCGATTGTTCAGAAAATCCTTGGCATACTTTTACAGGAGTGAATAAAAGTGTAATTAAAGCGAAATTGCGGGGAATTTACAATTTGGAGATGGTGTCTAGGTAAGTGACTTCTAAATAGAAAGGACGTAGAGGAAGGGTGTGTGGTAAGAAATAAACCGGTGAGCAGGTGCACCGGTCGCAATTTGATTTCGTTATCAATGTGTTGGCGCTTTTCAAACACCAATCCAATAGAGCTTTTACCTAAGTCCTTCGAGCTTTAGTATTACAATGTAATGAATTTGGTGACGCCGCGTCTAATTATACTATCGCAACAAAGTTGCTAAGGAGAGTATTATAGTTTTGTTCATATAACGGTTGTTTGTAAGTCCTAAAACTAAAACTGAAGTGATCAGGGTGACTAGTAGAGTTGAAATCCGGTCTGTCCGTCCGTCCGTCTGTCCGTCCGTCCGTCCGTGCAAGCTGGAACTTGAGTAAAAATTGAGATATCATGATGAAACTTGGTACACGTATTTCTTGGCTCCATAAGAAGGCTAAGTTCGAAGATGGGCAATATCGGCCTACTGCCACGCCCACAAAATGGCGGAAACCGAAAACCTATAAAGTGTCATAACTAAGCCATAAATAAAGATATTAAAGTGAAATTTGGCACAAAGGATCGCATTAGGGAGGGGCATATTTGGATGTACTTTTTTTGGAAAAATGGGCGTGGCCCTGCCCCCTACTAAGTTTTTTGTACATATCTCGACACTACTATAGCTATGTCAACCAAACTCTATAGAGTCGTTTCCTTCAGGCATTTCCATATACAGTTCAAAAATGGAAGAAATCGGATAATAACCACGCCCACCTCCCATACAAAGGTTATGTTGAAAATCACTAAAAGTGCGTTAACGGACTAACCAAAAACGTCAGAAACACTAAATTTTACGGAAGAAATTGCAGAAGGAAGCTGCACCCAAGCTTTTTTAAAAATTGAAAATGGGCGTGGCCTCGCCCACTTATGGACCAAAAACCATATCTCAGGAACTACTAGACCGATTTCAATGAAATTCGGTATATAATATTTTCTTAACACCCTGATTACATGTACGAAATATAGGTGAAATCGGTTCACAACCACGCCTTCTTCCAATATAACGCTATTTTGAATTCCATCTGATGCCTTCTCTGTATAATATATAGTACATTAGGAACCAATGATGATAGCGGAATAAAACTTTACACAAATACGGTATTTGAAAAATATGTAAGTGACGGATAATGAAATCTCGATTATCACTTTATCGTGCGAGAGTATAAAATGTTCGGTGACACCCGAACTTAGCCCTTCCTTACTTGTTTTTTAATGCAATTGCTGTTTCTACTACTATAGGCGGCTGGATGTAATGAAATTTGCAAAATAAGTCTTGGGAGATGAAAAAGCCTGTAGCATTTAAAATAAAAAATAATAACAAATTATATTTGCGAATTTGATTTTATTATTCGACATGGTTGTAATCAAGGACAACGTGCTTACAATTGGTATCTTTCCACTTTCCCATACTTATTTTGCGATACGATTGCCCTTTTACCTCAATATAGCAGTCAACATTTTTTTCCAGTGCCCATCTACTTTAGGTACGAAGTTAGAAAGACCTTGCTGGGGCCAAACTAAGCATCAAGGCGGTGCCCAAATCGTAGGAAGCTTGAAAAGATATGTATGTAGCTTACGTGGTTAGGTCTAACTAAGAAACATACTAAGCTCTGGTAGCGCTCTTTTATTTATACTTAGTTTATTTTGCCGTTTCAGTAGGAATAGATCTACTGTAGAATGTTTACATATTGTATAAATTTTTTACCAAAACGACACATCTCTTTGCGTTCAATAGTCGGTCGACATAATCCTAGCAGAATCGGTAATTCGAGCAACTATGAATCGGCTTCGCACCAGGTTTACTCAAGTGTATAATACGCACTTTCACAGATACCTTACAATGCGCATCGTCTAAGAAGACCCGAATGACTCCATCCATCAGTCAAAGCACCACCCATCGCAAGCGAAGATCTCGAGTTGCCGCAAGAAACAAGAGTGAACCTCGCGCAGCTTCGTTCTGGATACTATAAAAATTTAAACTCCAACTTATCCAGAATAGACCCCGATATATCCAATACATGTTCTGCGTGCAATCAGTCGCCGCATGACATTGGCCACCTCTTTGCATGGCCCATCAACCTCACTCATCTGACACCCCTCTCTCTATGGACCGGCCCCGACGAAACAGGACGTTACTTGGGCCTTCCGTTGGATGGCGTCAATAACAACTTAGCAAATCCTTACCATCTTAACGGGACTAGGTACCCACAAAAACAACAGCAACAATTTGGAGCTATCTTCCCATCCTCTTTATGGAAGATTTTGGGGAAGCATCTTGATTTGCGAGATTTCCAGATCCAACTCGTGCAGGAATTAAAGCCGAACGACCATGAAGCGCGTTGCACCTGCGGTGAATGGGCCACCGATTCCGATTTTGTTCGGCGATAAAGTCCACTTTTGGCAAAATTTTCGCATTTAAATCGATGAAAACCGACAAGTCATTCTTGTCACGCCGTTACATCCATAAAAAGCCACTGATTGGTATGTTTTAAAGGTTAACAGTATTATCGGTCAATATTTCATAAAAAATTAAGTCATAGTGCTGTGGTTAATAACTTTTTGGTGGTCCAAATAGAGGCTGTTGATGTGAACGATCTTTGGTTCCAAAAAGACGTCACTACTCACCATACAGCAAACGAAGCCATCCAATTAGTTTAGGAAATTTTGGCGAGCACATTATCTCGCACTGTGAGACTATGGCATGGCCACCTCGATTATGCAAAATCGCTTGTCTACGCAGTAAAACCTGAGACGATTGTCGCATTGAAAGAGAATATTCGGTGCGTTATTGCGGACATCTGGCAAAAAATCCTCGACTGGAATCTATTCCGCCCTGTCGCCGGGTTCAACCGCCCGAAATCATTTAAGAGAATGCAATTGCTTTTCTTTATAATAAAGCAAAGTTCTTGGCCATTCCGAAAAAGGCAGTTTCATAAAAATAATATATATAAAATTTGAATTGAATATATCAACATACATAATACACATATATACTATATATATGTAAATAAAGTATTCGTGGTTTATATAACATTTCTCTTTTTAGTTTACATACATATGGTAAATATATGTACATACATATGTAAGTGCAACCTCATATTTTCTTGTTCCCTCTTCAGTTGCGGCTTGTGGCATATGGCGTACTTATGAATGAGTGTACCTGTATAAGTAACAACAATGTGGTTGCTGGCGTTATTTTGATACCAGTTCCCCCTAAAGCAGTTTACATTAAAAATCGAAAGACCACAAGAGCAGACGGCAAGAATCACATGGAAAAAATATTTAGGGCAGAACGGCACTTCCACACACAAACAATAATACATGAGGAGGGACGATATAAAAAGAGAATAGAATTGGAAAAGAAAATAATAAAAAGTGTCAATAACTTTTATTGCCTATTGTGTAAGTGTCGAACAAGACGGCAGTGAGTGCTTGAAATGAAACTTTTTTGAGAAATATGCTTTGCCCCTTTGCGAAGTGATTCTAGGTGAGAAATAAGGGCAGGTGTTGAAGAGCACGTCAAGCATAGCGACACTTTGTATTTGTTGCTTCTCTAGACATTGTTTTCGTTCGGTGTCGAATAAAATAAAATTTACCTGCAACAGTAAAAGTGAGTATGTGGCACGGGACCATTGTAAGGCCATGGTGATGGTGTGCTACCACGTATTACCTATTGTTGCCAAAATGTATATAAAAGTACGAATATCTTAAAATTGTTCTTTTTGGGGTTGCGACGAAAAAAATGATATTACCCACTTATGAAATATACGTGGGCTTGCATCTTAAGGGGTAATTCTAGTCAAGAGGCCAGAATTTCTAGCATCTTTTGGCAATTTATACAAACAGTAGTTGCTATTTTACGATCCATTTTATCATTTGTTTATTTATATTTGAAGAGTTCACAAAATTAATTTAGAAAAAATCCATTGTCTCGTGCGTCCTTGAATTAGAAGGGGAAACAATTCCATATCGTTTTCGCCAAAATTCATTTTACTGAGGAAAGGTGGTGGCTATTTCAAGAAGCTGCAAAATAATATATAAACAAAAAATTTACAAAATGATGCCTACTTAAAAATTAAATTTACTAATTTTTTAACTTTGTCCAATTTTTTTATATATTAAAAACTTCAATTTTTCACGTTTTTGCTTCACGTGATAGAGGGATAGTATTTACGGAATATTCTTGCCACATTTCATGCAAATCGGGTAATCGGGTAACAAGAAAAAAGTAGTTTCACGTTTTAAGCTCCGTCCGCAGCTCAAAGCGGCCCAGTTGCTCAGACACTTAAACCATTATTTATTCGGAAATAATGTAAATTTTGAAAAATATCTTTAAGAAAATAGAACAATCTCTTAAACTTGCTCTACAAAACTTATATATTGCTTATAAAAGGTGATCCATTTCGAGGTTCCCTACTTAAAATAAAAAACACAGAAACTTCAAATTTACTTTGGGGAATGTTTATTATCATTCGAAAGAACATTATTTTGATTTTTTTTTAAATACTATCTCTTTCAAATGTTAGCAGCGGCTACGTCTCGATGGTGCATCTTCGCAGCAAGGTTGTGATTGACTTTATATATCCCCACAGAAAAAAGTGTAACGGTGTGATATCATACGATCTTGGTGGCTAATCGACCAGCCCAGAACGTGAAATTATTTGCTTACCGAAGTGTTTTCTCAATAAATTCATTGATTGATGCGATGTGCGAGAAGTGACGCCGTCTTATTGAAACCAAATGTCAACGACATCACGAGCTTCCATTTCAGGCATCAAATAGTCCGTTGTCATAGCATGATAATGGTCACCATTGACGGTTACGTTCTCACCAGCATCCTTTTTGAGGAAATATGGACTCATGATTCCACTGGCCCACAAATCACACCAAACTGTCATTTTTTCTGAATGAACTGGCAGCTCTTGAATCTCTTCTGGTTGCTCTTCGTCTCCAATGCGGCAATTTTGCTTGTTTACATACCCATTGAGCCAGAAATGGGCCTCATCGCTAAACAAAATTTGGCTCAAAAACTGCGGATCTTCTTGAAACTTTTTAAGAACGTCGAGCGTCTTTAGTTCTTGCACAATGTACGCTTTTAATTAAAGATCCCGACGAAAAATGCGCCAAGTCGTTCCATTCGTCAGCCCGAGTTGCTGCGAACTGCGCCGAATCGACTCTCCACAGTCTTCGTGGACACTCTCAGCTACGGTTGCTATATTTTCTTCACTGCTTGCTGAACGTGGTCTATTCGGTGGAATATTATCCCATAAGGAATGCTTGGTTTCAAGATGGATAATGGTTTTGCGAATAGTATGCGCAGTAGACCGAATATGTTGACCATAAGTTGAGCGAAGCGCACCAAACACATTCTGTACAGAACGTAAATTTTCGTAATAAAGTTGAATGATTTGTAAACGTACTTAGGCCTTTCCATGACGAAATGCCAAACAATACTGAATAAAAGTAACATGACAACTTGACACGACTCACGCGTGAACTGCCGAAAAGGGGCTATTGAGGAAAGTACCTTTACTTGGATCACGCGTCATGATTGTTCATCCTATGGACTGTCAGTGTGATGTTATTTCCACTGGAACTGTGGTCAAAGCCATAAGTAGATATGAAGGTTTTTAATCTCCGACGTGAGGGATCATTCGTAGTTAGGCAAATTCTTTGCGGTTTCAAAAACTCATTTGGAAGCATGTTCGGGTACATATCCCTAAACCTTGTCAAAGATGAGTCTTGCTGTTGAAAAGGAGCTCTTAAGGCTCTTTTGAATTAAAACCCCAAGTAATAGCCATGCGTCAGTGTAACTCAAGGGCTTCTATAGCGGAATTTTCTTAGACCTATCAAAGTGTATACCTACCTTTCTGAAGGACCTAGCACTTCGGGCAGCGGATCTGCCGCTACCGAACGATTGTGACATCAGCTTGACTCCAGATTTTCCAACAATATCAACTTTTCTTTTTATCGTCGAACTATTTGTATCGAAACGTTCGCTAATATGAAGGATACTATCGTAAGGTTAGGCCACCAAGAACGGTGTATTGAGGTCAAAGATAAGGATAACATATCAGCCTTCAGAGCAGTTCAAACGGAACAGTGGTATATGCAACGCTCTCGATTATATAGACAGCTCACTGGTGATAATATGTATAGCAGTATATGCTAATGGAGACACAATATACTGACACTATCAGGAGCGGACAACAAACGATGCCGCTTGTTATAGCTTATAATTAATGGCAACCATTTCCTGAAATCACTCGGCTGTACAACGACTTGTCAGCTTGTCGCTCAGCGATTTTTGGTTACCACTTCGCGACTCGCATCAAATTTACGATGCCTACATTCAATTCGCTACATTGTACCGAGACAACGAATTCCATTGTTGCGCAAATTTATTGCCCCTCGTGAAAAAAAACGATAAAATACGCATAGTATCAACTATTTTAGTCAACACCTGATTTCATTGCATTTCGTTTATAGAGTTATTTTTATCGCTCTTAAAGCAAGACCTCTTGTTACCCAAAACGTCTGCACTGCACAGTAGTTCGTACTTTAGTTCATTACAATGTCGACGGTTTTATTGTAACAGGCAAATCAAAGTTGCAAGCTAAGGCAGCTAAGCTTCTACTCTAACGAGTTCTCTTTACTATTGCTGACATACTTATCTTTGCACACAGACACATAAATATATATCTGTAATACAAATGCACAGAGAGTATTAAAATTTTATTGCTGCCAAAAACAAATTCCTCATTATGTCTACATGTCTTCATACTTTCATTTTCTTCCTATACGAATATAACTTCGTTCTCTCGGCATTTGGTATTTTTCTTTATTGAGTCTTTGTTATATTTCCTGGAAAATGTTACAATGAAAGATACAGTTTTTGACTGCATGTTCCATAAAATGTGTAATATCTGCACAACGAATTGTTAAATTCTTGCCAACCTAATTAAGTGCAATTTTCCTGAGATTATATTTGTATGTATCAACGTAATTGCTTGCTGCTAGTGTCCAGGCAAATACCCTTTAGAAATTTGCGATCTATAGAAACTTTCAAATTGTGAATACTCAATACATATGTATATATATCTTTTCTTAGTAAGTCATACTATTCGGAAAATAATTCTTCTTCTCAATTGGCGTAAACACCGCTTACGCGATTATAGCCGAGTTAACAACAGCGCGCCAGTCGTTTCTTCTTTTCGCTACGTGGCGCCAATTGGATATTCCAAGCGAAGCCAGGTCCTTCTCTACTTGGTCCTTCCAACGGAGTGGAGGTCTTCCTCTTCCGTTGCTTCCCCCGGCAGGTACTGCGTCGAATACTTTTAGAGCTGGAGTGTTTTCGTCCATCCGGACAACATGGCATAGCCAGCGTAGCCGCTGTCTTTTAATTCGCTGAACTATGTCAATGTCGTCGTATATCTCGTACAGCTCATCGTTCCATCGAATGCGATATTCGCCGTGGCCAGTGCGCAAAGGACCATAAATCTTTCGCAGAACTTTTCTCTCGAAAACTCTCAACGTCGACTCATCAGTTGTTGACATCGTCCAAGCCTCTGCACCATATAGCAGGACGGGAATTATGAGCGACTTATAGAGTTTGGTTTTTTGTTCGTCGAGAGAGGACTTTACTTTTCAATTGCCTACTCAGTCCGAAGTAGCACCTGCATGGAGGATGGAGTCACGTGTAGAAGCTCACGCAAGTGAGGAAAGTTCTCTGATCGCCATTCACTTGGGAGTGGCCAGAAGCTCACGACTTCCGGTCTTTGACCAAGTATCCTCTTGGTAGCCTAAGAACATCCGTTCGAAAGCGAGCTAAAGTGAGAAGGCGAAACATCTCCTACATAGGGTTGTGCTTGGGACCCGCGACGTAAAAAACTCTACCAATGAAAAATCACAAAAAAAATTCGGAAAATAGTTAGCTTACTTAATTTATTTGAAATCATTCATCGCCATAAAGAAATTTGTTGAACGTGAAATCAAATGGCCAATTAGCACTAAGTAAGACGGTGTAGAGCTATCAGTATTTTTGAGTTCGCACTCTTAAATTTATTAAGAGGATGTTTATTTTCTTGCTTTGGAATATAAGCAGCACATTAAAACTAATAAAAACTTTGCGCTGACTAAACCTAATATTAGAGTTTTTAAACCTCCAGACCTCTTAGGAGTTAATAACATACATATGTCTCAATATACAAATTAATACCAAGAATATTATAAATATTAAACTATCGATAAAGATTTTCAGTCGTATAACTAGTGCTCAATTCTCCACGGTCTTCGTTTATACTCGCAGCTACGGCGAAGCGCCCGAAACACATTCTTAAGAGAACGTGAATTTTCGTAATAAAGTTACACGATTTGAAAAACTTGTTCAGGTATAGGTCTTTTCGTGATGAAATGCCAAACAATACTGAACAAAAATAACATGACAGCTAGACACGATTCACGCGTGATTTGTCAAAAACTGAACTACTGATAAAACTACTTCTACTTGGATTACGTTTTACATGACACTGACCAACTAGCTTGAAGCAGCCCTACCGCCGTACAAGTCATTCGTGTAAATATATATATCTTTCCTAGAGGGTATCATTTATGTTAGCTTCACACACAACTCGTAATAACCGAAACAATGTAGCAACTGAAATTCTGTATGTGCGAAAAACAATGTTAAAACATGATTTTGCCACAAAGAGTTCAATGCAGTCGAAGAGAGAGAAAATTTGGGGCATTGCAAAAAGGAAAATTCACTTTTAATTTGGGAGTAATACTCAGTTTGCAACACGACCTATACACACTGAACGATTTTTTAATTATTCCGACTTTGCTTTTAGAAACGTTGGAATTAGTGACAGAAGGAGAAGAAGAAGTGTTAGTAACCAAGTTGGCAAAAATGAGGATAGCGTTGTTGGTGCTTTATTGTGTTTTTTTTTTTGCAAATTAAAATTCTAGCAAAATTAGTATGATGAGATGAGATTAGGTTCCACGCATGAAACCAAATGCCCAAAATTTGCTGTTTTTGATCTTACTGTTTAGCAAAGCTTTCTGGAGCGATTCATACAAGAAGGTCGAACTTAACATTTAGAAACCCGACAATATGTGTTTTCAGGTATCAAATGCTGATCGACCCTATAACATTTTTTATACCTAAAATAATTGTTAAATGTATAATTTATTTTTCAATGAATTTTCATCATAACAAGAATATAACTAGAGACAAGAAATACGCCATCGTTAAACTATTAATAGTGACGCTGACTGCACAGAGCAAGTATAAGTATTTTAAAATTCACTGTTTTGCTGACTCGAAACGAAACTGATGAGCCCAGACAAAACCCTTGAACATGTGTCTGCTAAGACTCCCTTAATAAAGTGAAAATAAAAGCACTTTGTCAACTACATTTTAATAATATCTCATTTTCTGTTTTAGTTTAATCAACTTTTGCTTGAAAATTGCAACGTAATTGTCAAATGTTTCTTAATAGAGATAGTACAGAAATTTATTTCGGTATTAATTAATAACACAAATACCTTTGAATTAAGATATGAAAGAACTTGCAACATAAAGCTGAACATATGCACAAACTTCCTAAAATGCCAGCAAGAACAATGAATTATTTGCACGGCACTAAGACCTAGTGAAATATGAGTAGGTGCCTGGAACGCAAATACATACATGAGTAGATATGTAAACCCCTGCCACTTTTATAATATGGGTAACACTACCCGACGAAGTGGGTGTAATGACAATGCTGTCATAAACTTTCGTCGTTACAACCTTTTAATTAATTTCCATCACAAGCGTTCGTAGTGGCACCTAAACCGTCTCGAATTTACGGTGAAAGTTTTTTTTGCTCTCGCTCTCTCTCACTCTCTTTCATTTTCACTTCATATTTCAAACAATATTAATTAAAATTTCAAGCTTCCGCACACAATTTCAGCCAAGCACATGGACACATATACACACATAAGGACACATACTCGGACATATCCCTGGTAACTGTTAGGTGCAAAAACGCTGCAGCATGCGCCAACAGAAGAGGTCGCTTCAAGCTAAAGGCCGAACGCCAGAGGCTTTAAGGTATACAGTTGCAAACATCAACAGCTAGGGCGAGAGCACGGCCAGCGGTGCAGAACGCGAACATCACCTATTTGCCGACTTGCCGCCAAATGTTGAGTCTCGCAATTCCGGTCAGCTTTTACCGCATGAAACATCAAAGCTTAATGCGTTGAAACGAGTGAGCTGTGGCAAACGGGCCTAAAGTCACTTGTTAAGGCACTCATGTGAGTTTCTCCAGCGCAGTTTATGCAACTGAAATGACCTTAATTAGTGAGTGTCGAGAGCTTGACTTGGCATTGTCCATCTGCTCGGTGAATTGATTTTGAAATTAGTGCGAATTTCGGTGGTCTGAGTGAGCAAAAGTTAGAGTGGAAATGGCGAACGCACAGCCATTAGTGCACTAGTTGGAGGATAATGGCTATTTTGCCAATAATTGATTTTTAAATTAAGCTTAAGGAGGTTGAGATTTATTATTAGTGATTAGTCGCATGTGCAGTATGCTAAAATGATATTAAGGATAACTACTTCGACTATATCACTTTATAACAAGTATTCCACTGATACCCATGCACAATTGGGCAAACAATTCTTTTAATATAAGAGAGAAATTATTTTTAAGTGTTTAGAAACGGGTTACCCCCTGGTTTTTTCTATAAACCATTATAATTGCTCTTCAGTGTTAAGTTTTTAATATCAAAGAAATATTTTGTCATTTGAGCCACTCATATTCGCAAATTGATCTAAAATCTCCATAGCTTTGCATATAGCGGTTTAGAATTTTAATACAGTTTCAGCAGACTATATTCAATCAATCAATAGTATCAATTTAACTTAATAACTTTTTTGTTACTTTTTCATGAAATCTTGTATAAGAGATACCCGTGGAAAGATAGCGAGAAAAGAAATGGCGAATCGAAGCTATTGATGTGCAGATTGTTGGCTAGGTAGGTTCGATGGCTGATCAAAAATCGCACGTGGACTATAAGTAGTTCTTTGTGAGGCCATAGAAAAGAAGAACTTCTGTATTCGAACTTATAAATTAGCGACACGCTTGGTAATCAATACAAATTTCCATAGGCATTTAATTTCCACACCTGCCATCTCGGTGGGATATCGGAAGGTATGCGCTCCCAAGAGTGTACGCCTTGACCTCCCAAACGCGAGATTGTCAAGAAAGTAGTGTTGGATTGTTTCCACCTCATTATCTTCCACACAACTCCTGCAGATATCGTCTGGTCGGACTCCCAGTATTACTGCGTGAACGACAATAAGGCAATGGCCCTTTAAAAGCCCCAATACTAGGAGGAGGCTAACCTAGGCACTTACTTATATCACGAGCAATTATTTTTGAAACCTCTACTTATAAACTTGTTGCTTTGAAAGACAAAGTTTAATTCAACAAACAAAGATCTAAACTCGTATTTTGAACTGATTGAATAACCAAGCTTATTTTTCTTTAATGTAAGGGGTTTCTAGAACAAAACATATCATAGGAACTACAACAGCGCTTACGGCTGACAACGAGATTCATGGAACATTGCCAATTCAGAAGACGTGCTAACAAATTTTACTTTCGATAAAACTATTAAAATATCTTAATCAGAAATAGTGACTCAATCTATTTTTGGGTTCAACTTTTGTCAAATAAAACAGTTTTACTATACATACTATACTATACAGTTACCTTTTTATAGTGGAGGAAGCATCGAAAGCCGGCGTCCGGAACTTTAATTCGCTAAACCTACTCCCAACTCAAAACTCTCCCACGGAGCCACCGGTTAAGTATTACTTCGTGGGAGGGACATGACATTTAAGTATCCTCTATTGTGCGGATTGGCGGAAGCCAAATATGATGAAACTGAAACTTTTCATTTGTCATTTTGAAAGCAGACGCTTCATTAACAGCTTTCCGTTTCTCATTGTCGTTAAGTTACCGACCGTAAAACTACCACCAAGTTTGGTTTTGGTTGTTTCCTTGTATTTGAAAAGCGAGGACAATAAAATAATACATTTTCAGAATCTTCTATGTACTTTGTACAGTCGCACAGTTCGGACTAATGTCATTGTGGAATCTGTAAAGGTAGCTTCTAAAGCACCCATGTCCACTAAGTATTTGGGTCAGATGGAAACCCAGGTCCCCATGTCGTCTATCTATACATGAGTGGTTGTCCGTCTGTTGCTTCAGCGCCCTTTGGATGAGGATTGCCAACGCTGCTGCCACATTTTGATGCTCTTGTTCCTATCCTCTATCTTTGCCGATATTTTTTTAGGCGCTGATAGCTAGTAAAATTGCTCGAGTTCATCTCCCTGTATATCAATAGGTGGCATCCTGGCTAATACTTTAGTAGCATCGGTTGATATAGTCCTAAAAGCACTTAATATTTGAATTGCTTAAACTCTATCTAATACAATTATTTGTTTAGCATACGCTAATTACGCATGCAGTATTACGGAACTCATTGATTTTGGTATTAAAGTTCACTGTTTGGAACGCACGGAGCCGCTATTGGCCATCATTCTTGATAGATCATTATAAATTTGAGTTGCTTTAGCGGAAGTATAGGCTAAGTGTTCCTTAAATTTTAATTTGGAATCCAATATTACATACTTCCAGGTACTTCAGCTGCTGCCGTGAAGTAATCTCGTATTCCTCTATGATGAGTTCTATTCAGTGGCGAACGCAGGAAAAAAATTTGGGGGGGGTTTTAGGTAAAAAGACAATGTTTCATTATTTTATTCACAAATTGAAGTCTAATCGTCTTTTATTTTGGGCCATAACATTTAAAATCTCTTCCTCCGTCACGTCTATATCTCTATGGATATTCAAGAGAGCCATTCCGTTCAGGCGTGCTTCTCCAGTTTTATTTCTTAAATATGTTTTGAGCCTGCGAAGTGAGGAAAACGAGCGTTCACTTGAAGCGACAGATATAGGGATTGCTGCTCCAATCTTTAAAAAACGATGCACTGTTTTGAAAATTTTTGCATCGCAACAATTCAACGCGTCTAAAAATGTTTTGGATCTCTTTGATTGATTTAACCAGTTCCTGTCAATATTATCAAAATTTTAGTTAGAGAATATAATCTGAAGAAAAGATTTTTAACCTTTTCCACATTCTAAATTCAGCAACGAAATCATCGGGATCTTCTACATCAGCGGACCATTGCTTTTCTAAAACACGAACAGTCTCCTGCATCTCAATAACGTCCAGATTTACGCATTTATTTGGCAAAATGTTTTCAATTTTGGAAAGCAGCTCTCGATGTTTTAAAAATCGTTCATTGATTTGGTCCAAAAAATGATCTAAAAACGGTATGTAAATTGATCTGCGGTAATATTCTTCCGGTTCGCCTTCATAATTGTCGCGATTAGTTTGCCGTTTCGCCAAACGCGGAATTTTGATTTCTAAATCTAATTCTGCGGCTATTGTTTTAACTGATTCAAAAATTAGTTTAAACGATTGTTCAGAATCCTTACGCATTTCACTAATTTCAGCATACAAATTATTTGCATAAGCAACGCAGCTGCTCAAATCACAATCTATTTGCTGCAAACATAGGCTTATGTGTTTTGATAATGCAAAAATTGGCTTTAGTATCGCCATAGCAATCACAAATTGAGGTGATTGGATTGCAGTCAACAAAGCATGTGGCTTTGATAAATCACTTCTTAAATTTTCAATATCAAGCTCTTCCAACGCAGTACAGATCAATGGGAATAAATCGTTAAATAAAGAAATAGATTCTAAATGCTCCACCCAACGTGTTTCGCAGAATTTAAGTAACCTCACTTGCTTTGAGTTTGGAAAGGATTCAAGAATAAGATTTTTGAGCAGTGTGCCTGCTTTAGTTGACATCCGAAAAAGATTTACGGTCTCTTTCATGGAACCGATACAATTTCTTATAGCAGGTATTTTGCAAGTCGTTGCGATGGCTAAATTTAAGCTGTGATTAGCACAGTGCACATAAAGAGCCGCTGGATATAAATTTTGGATGACACTAGCACAACCTTTGACATGTCCACTCATCGACCGCGCTCCGTCATAACCTTTAGAAAGAAAAAGTATAATTTAATTGTCCCAAAAATAGAAGAGTTGAAAACTCACCTTGACCCCTTATGTGTGCAAACTAAGTTTAAGTTCTTTTAATTTATCAATTAGCACATTCGCAAGACCGCTGCCAGTTGTATCCTCAACAGGAACAAAACATAAAAAGTCCTCTCTCAGTTTTTCCTCATTCTCAAAACGATCAACATACCGTATACAAATTGAAAATTGCTCAATGCCACTAACATCCGTGGTTTCATCAGCAATTATTGCAAAGCATTGAGATTTATTAATACGGTTAATAACTTTTTTTGTATTATTTGTCCTGCTATTTCAATAATTTCATTTTGGCTGCGCCAACTGAAATAATTAGCATTACGTGCTGCAGTTTGAACATGTTTTTTTAAATTTTCGTCGCCACTATCTATTGCTAAACGCAAAAGAGCCCTGAAGTTCCCGTCGTTTTCAGCAGGCATTTCTAAAGAAAGATTTCCTTCGTCACGATGGCCTCTTAACGCAAGCCTTGCCTCCCGCAGATAAGCAAAACACGGATTATAGGATGTAATTTTGCTCGATTTTCAAGCTGTTGCTTTTTGCGGCCATGATCAATTTCTGTTAATATATTGTTTCTTTTATTTTCAAAAATCAGCTTGAAATTGGCTGCGTCTTCCACTGCTCTGCGGTGATAATCCTTCTGCTGATGTTCTTTGCATTTCTCAAGTGCTTTTTTCCAAGTTTTAAAAGCAGTTTGAACAAAAGCATTTGCCTTTTGTTGACTACCATTTCCAACGTTTTTCCGAACAAAAGCAACGCAATGTAGACAGTAGGCACCATCTTGTCTAGGCGAATATACTAGCCATGGAAAAGACTTCAGCCACGACAACTGAAATTTTAAGTTTCGATCACCAGACGACGGAAAAATAAATGATAAATGAGGCTGCCACACCTTCGTTAAAAGCTCATATGTCTGCTTTTCGTCAATTTTTTTGCAAAAATTAACGATATCGTTTGCAAACTGCTAAATTTAACGTGATATGTGTACATAGGTAAACGAAATATTTTTTTTATTGAAAATAAAAGTAAACACTTACTGCCACTCGGGGGACCTTAGGGGCAGCGTTTTCTTCATTAATTATAACGGGAGAATCACTTACGCGTTTTAAAACACTACTTTGAAAATATTTTTTAATCGAATTTTCACTCATTTTTACAACTTAGTACTTTCTTCAACGACCACTTTGTAATGACGCCAATTACTGTGTAGTACACATTGTGTACAATAAGCAAATACATTTCATTGACGCTACTGCGGTAACGGTACATTAACAGTCAAAAAATTCGTTTGTGAGGGAGAATCGACAGTTAAGAGAGAAATCAGAGAGCTTTTTCATCTCTGCTTACTGATGCTCAAAAGAGTTACAATGATTAATACGAATGCAAAATATAAGGAAAATACAAAAACGGCACAAGAACAAAACACACGTACCCACATTATTCATTTGTTCTATTCTCATTCACGCTCTAATCATTAGTGACAAGTGTTGCCGCGAGCTAAAAAAATTAAGTATATGTTGCCAAGCAAAATAAGTATCAAAAAGTATCAAAAGCACAACCGTTGTTTTAAAAATTTTCATTTGAAAAACAAATAATAAGTAAAGTTGTGTATCTAATTCAGACCAGTTTTTTTCTGGTCGTTTTTATTAAAAATATAGACATTTTAGTTAAGACACTCAAGTATTTTTTTGCAAATAGCATAATTTTTTTTAATTTAAATTTATTTCACAACAGTTTGCTCATGGAACGAAAACTGAAAGTCATAATAAATGAGTTTTTATTTTTCCTGTATTATGATTAACAATAAACTCTAAAAAAATAATAGAAACCTTATTGGTGACTTTTCAGTTCAGAACTAATTTTCAAAAGAAGTGCACTTTCGACTCGCAATTCCCCTTAAATCTAAAAAAATCCAGTTCAGCAGCCACAGAGTTATAAGGCAAACTCATTACTTTGAAGCAAATTAAAAAAATGTCTCTGTCCAGTTTATATTTTTCTGGGTTTTTTAATTGGCCTATATTCCCACAACTTTTTAATACTATCCAGATACAATAGCTTTGTTTTTAGTTTAACATTTTCATAGTTTCAAAAACTTAAATTCTATCAGCAGAAAAGTATCAAAATAGGCCGTTTGTGAACAAAAAGGTATCAAATCACAAAATTTAGAAAAAAAAGTACCAACAAAGATACAATTGTATCAAAACGGCAACGCTGTTAGTGACTAATGTATTCATTTATTTTACATATTCATACATCGTCGGCAGAAAGATTGCTTTGAAAACAACAAATTACAATTTTTCAAATGACTATGTAGAATTAAATTCTATTATTTAAAAATTCAATTACTTTGGGGGGTTTTAACCCCAAACCCCCCCCCTTTCGCCCCTGGTTCTATTCGTTCTCTCACCTTCCAATTACGTGTGAAACTTCTGTTTTGTGCTCAGCCAGCTGAGTCTGGAGACTCACAGAAGTCAACCATTGGCGTATATCATTTAAGAACTTATTGCATTTGTGTCCTAGGTCATCGAGTAGTTTAGCCACTACTCCATGGCATATGTTATTACATTAACGTCTTTTGGGGTCTTTTGGGTCCTTGGGGTACTGCACTCGAGATAGAGTAGCTCTTGGTGCCTTCGTCCATATCAAAAAACAGCCTTCGATTTTTAAAATAATTTGTTATAACGGTCATGAGGTATTCAGAGGAGCAAGTATGGCTTTGATTATGTGTGTCCATTTTGCAGTGTTGAACGTATTCTTGACATCTAGGGTAATCAGCGTGCAGTACCTTTCTGTGCCGAATATCCAACTCTTGTCACTTACTGCACATTTCGCAGTATCGACGACTTCTCTTAGTGCGTGAATATTGGATCTCTTTTTTATAAAGCCGTATTGTCTCCCTGATAAAACGTCGGCTTTTTCGAAAGCTAACTCCAAGTGGATTTGTATTATATTTTCGTGCACTTTACTCATTTTGTCGAGCGTATACAGAGGTCGGAACGATAAAGGTTCTTCAATTTGTTTCTTTGATTTTGGAGGAGTACCAAACGCTGTTACTTTCCGCGAGTCGTTGTACACTTAGCAAACAGTTGTGGTTTTGAGCTTATAGCTTCTTTCAGGACTTTGTTGGGTATGGCATCAATTCCAGGCACTTTGGAATTTTTTATTGTCTTTGCTGTGACTAAAAGCACTTCTTCCGTGACTAAGGTAGGTGACTCTGCAGCTTCGTTTCGTCGCTTGGCATAGGAAACCCGATAGTGTTTCGAGAGTAATGTTTCGACGACTTTTACCATAAAAGATGCATCTGTTCAGTTTAAATGGCAGCTAAATACTGTAGTAGTCCGATATTAGCGGTTCTGCCAAATGAGAAGTTTCTTAGGAAGAAAAGGAGGCTTGCGAAATTTTGGATCGACGTCTCAAAGACAGTGGGATTACTTAGCGCACATACAGAAAAACAGATGAACAGACAAAAGGAATGGCCAAATGGACTCAGCTCTTAATGATGATCACTTGTATGTATATTTTAAAGGGTTTCATCGTTTCCTTTTGAGTGTTGAGGATATAAAATGTTTTACATGCATATGTAATTGTTGCCATGGTATTTCTCTACTGGGATTCACATAAAATTTGATAAAGATATGTAAGTAAGAGAGTGTGGAAAGAAATTAAAAATTCCGCTTATTGTAATTTTAATAAAATGTTTCTAAAAACCTCATAAACTCTAATTGTTATGCAATTATAAGTGAAAAGATTTCTTATTTTCATAATAAATACAGTTATAAAGCACAAACAATCGCTTCTGTTCTATCTTTTAACGTAACTAAAAGCTCTAACTCAATAAATTTGAATTTCTCCCATCCATGACCCTGTTGTTCTTCAAAGGAGCTCGCTCCCATACACACGCACGCACACACCAACAGCCTTGCATGTCATAAATTTCCTTGCATTAGCATACAAACTGCAACTATTTACACAAAATTTCGGCTTGCTTGTCAGTAAGGGAATAATAAAATAATTTATGAGGCATATTTGATAGCCACACACACACACACGCATGCGCACAACGGCGCACTCGCTAGCTCGCTTAGATTAAAACTCACGCCACAGTGCCTCGGATGCGGAAGTAGAAACATGCACTCACACACACATACACGTGAGCATGTATGTATGCCTTTGTAAGATTATGCTGAAAGATTGGCTGCATTCTGCCACAATGCTGCCGCACCTCGTCTAAAACCAGCTAACGCTTATACTTGCCACATACTGCTGCCACCGCTGCTGTAGTTCCTTAGCATATAAGCAGACTTTATATAGAGAAATAAATCTACCAGCAGATTTGTCTTCACCTGCCTTTCGGTTTCCTGCCACTTCCGTTGGCGCAACTACACCTTCACGTATTTATATAGAAGTGTATGTGTATGTGTGTGTGTGCTTGGTAGCAAATAGTTTGGTAATTCTGTTGTGTGGGCGTTGGTGTTTCGGCAACATTTTGTTTGCTTTTAAAATTGCTCGTACAATTACCGCCGCCACCGCCTTGTGGCCGCTGCGCAGCATTGTGTTGTTGTGTAGTAAGCGCGGTTTTTTGGTTAAACTTGCTGATACCACTTCCTTTATGCATATGTATTTAGTTAGCTCACCGTTGCAACCGCTGCTGTTGGCTGCCATCGTTAGAACGATAGCGGCGTGTTGCTGCTGCTGCTGCCACTGTTACTTACTTTTAGTTGTTGTTGTTGTTACACAATGTCATAGGTATTCTAAAAAATTACATGTACACACATACACTACAAGTATATATAATATATACTGCTTTTATATGCATATAAAAACCAATGTTGTAGTTGTGGTAAACATATAGTTTTATGTGCTTCTGGTACATGAACATTTCGACTTATATTATCACTAAGTTAGGTACGAAAATAAACAATCTCATTTTAAAATTCTTTTAAGTAAAGTAGGCGATTAAGACCACAAGCAGACTCACTATGAAGTTTTGGTTAGGTTAGGCTAGGATTATATCTAATATAATATAATCTAGGTAGGCTCATGAGCCGCGCATAGTCCTTTTAGTCCTTAGCGCTGTCTGGTGGGGTGCCGGTACGTACTATAGCCAACGCTTGA
Source organism: Bactrocera neohumeralis (assembly GCF_024586455.1). NCBI lineage: Eukaryota > Metazoa > Arthropoda > Insecta > Diptera > Tephritidae > Bactrocera > Bactrocera neohumeralis. The sequence goes on from NC_065919.1 coordinate 46,670,734, forward strand.
GGCATGTAAGTATGTATGCCTTTTAATAGATTCTGTGGTTCCATCGATATTTCTTCCAGTGTCTCGTTTCGTGGGGCCCCAAATGTATGAAGTGTTGTCTTGTAAGTGTGGGACAAATGCACAATACGTATATGCCATTCTGCTCCATTGTTTGTCTGAAATATATCCGCTTATCGTACCTCTTGCATCTACTGCATTCATCTCAATCTGACAGCCCCATCTTCAGGTGTGTGCCGCTACTAAACTGTGACCAGTGAGTATTCCAAACATGTTCCTACAGTCTCTTCTATTAAGGGGATATATACAGTTAGAAGTTGAAAAAACAACCAATTTTTTATTTTATTTTCTTAACGTACATATATTTAAGAATCCATACAAGTTATTTTCGAAGTTACACGCAAATTTGAAAAAGCGTTTCAAAGTGCTTGGAAATGCATTCCAAACCATAAACGCGTTTTTCTCAAAATGCTGTTTTCAAAGTCGGTGACCAACATTACCTGAAAGAGGCTAAGCCGATTAGTCTCAAATTTTAACGAAAGTTTCTTAAATATATTTTAAGTAATTAATCGAAAAGTTTTTCTCACCGATAAATATTTTATGATTTTTTTTGGAAACCGTCATTTTTACAAAAAAATGTATTTTGCTTATTCCTTTGATTAATTACTAGATTTAATATTACTTTAGCAAAATCTGTTTGGTGTATTAATTTCAGGGGAACCAGTTCAGAGGTATAGTGGTCACCGCAAAACGTCTTTTTTGAGAGGAGCTCCCGGAGATTAGCTGTAGTTCCTTTCCAAATAAATATTTTTACAAGGACTAAGTCTTACAATACAGCTAAAAGATAACATATTATGTGTACAAATTTTTAGATTAATAAATCCAGGAAAACTCGTTTTTTCGACCTAGTAACTGTTTATAACCCCCTAAGTGTGGGCATGACTATTGACAATCTCGCCCACTATCTCGTTGCCATTGATGGTTTTGTGACCTGATAGGGTCAGTAGAAGTGAAGTCGGATGTTCTCGGCGACACTCTGCACTACTGCCCTGCTTCTCACGATACTTTTGGCTGCTATGCGAACCTATATTATAACCTTGATCGCTGTTTGGCTGTCTATGTTGATATTAAGCTGTTTTTTATCCGAGGAAACCTATATGACCCTTAACCCTTCGTTGTATAGCATTGCGTATATGCAATGTTAACTTCTCATCGATCCGCCAGCTACATTGTTTTCAATCATTTTAGCCTAAACTTTTATTTGTAAGGCGCTTACTGATATTGATATAGAATGAATAATAGAAAACTGTGATGAAAGTGAATTTGAATTTTTTAATGATGATGATGAAGCAAATTTTGAATTGGAAATACAACGACGCGACGCGAAGAAGCAAGCCCATCCATAATTAAAAAATAATAATTATAATCAAAGAGACGCAGGAGTTGTAAAGTCCTTAAAAGAAAACAAGAAAAAACTTTAACTTCGGTTGCACCAAAGCTAATATACCCTTCACAGATGCATTTCTTTTAGTAACTATGTGTTTAATTTGTATGGAAGTAATTCGTTCTGAACAATTTTTTTGGAGATTATATTGTTACCTTAAAAAATAATCTGTACCAAATTTCGTGAATATATCTTGTCAGATGCAAAAGTTTTCCATACAAAAACTTGATTCCGATCATTCAGTTTGTATGGCAGCTATATGTTATAGTGGTCCGATATCGGCAATTCCGACAAATGAGCAGCTTCTTGAAGAGAAAATGACGTTTGCAAAATTTCAAAAGGATATCTTAAAAACTGAGGGACTAGTTCGTATATATACAGACAGACAGACGGACAGACGGACAGACAGACGGACATGGCTAAAAAATTTATATATATACTTTATAGAGTCTCCTGTCCTTCTTTCTGGGTGTTACAAACTTCGTGACAAGCTTAATATACCCTGTTCAGGGTATAAATATGAAAGAAAAATTTGGAAACTAAAACAGTAGGACGGCTTTTATACTGACTTCAAAGGCAACGAACAGCTATCGTCAGATTTTTTAAATTTCGCTGGGCCGTGCAGCTACTTTTGATATATTTTCTTCAGATGACCTTATGGAGTCAACAGTTTATCAATCAAATTTATATTTTTATTATAATTTTAAAAAAACCAGAGAAAATGAAAAATATAGACAAACAAGATCTAAAAAAGTTTTTAGGGCTATGTTTTGTGATGTCTACTGTTCAAACTCCTAATATTCGAAAATATTGGACGCCAATAGTAGGCAACAAATTAATACCGGACAAGATGTCAGTGAATAGATTTGAAAAAATTAAATAAATGTTGCATTTCAACAACAATGATGAAATGGAAGACAAAAATGATCCTTGTTTTGATCGATTTTTCAAACTACGCTCTGTTGTAAACCATTTGATAAAAAATCTAAATCAATTACCTTCGAGAGATGCTTATCTGTTGATAAACAAATATGTTCTACTAAATGTAAATCGTACTTGAAACAATATCTCCCAATAAAGCCAAATAAATACGGACTTAAGTTGTGTGTTTCGGCTGGCATATCTGGATATAATTATAAGTTCGAAATATATACCAGCAAAGAAAACAACAACTTCCTAAAAAAATTGATTTGGGATCAAGTGCCAACATAGTTATAAGCTTACTAACAGATATTCCCCCACAAAAGAACTACAATTTTGTTTGATAGTTAGTAGACATCTTTGCCACTGGCGATTGCCCTATGTAAACGTGGAATTTACTCAGTGAGAATAGTTCGTCGCAACCGAATTTTAATTTAAAGCTTCCGGAAGAGAAAATTGTGATGAAGAAAACACGTGGAGAATTTTCAAATATCTGTAGTTTATTAAAGTATGTACATTAAAAAATTAACTTGATTTAAAGTACTGTGACAAAACTCCACTACAAACAGTTGAACGGTTTGATAAGAAATTGAGCCGGAAAATATTGGTCGCTGGCCCAAACGTTGTAGCAGAGTATAATAAATTCATGGGAGGTGTTGATAGGCTAGTTAAGGGGGTAGTCTCATGTGAACGCATACATTTTAGCACTGTTTAGGAAATTTTTTTTTATGCGACAACAAAATTCAATCATTTTAATTTTTTAATATATTTTTATTTGTATTTTGAAATGTACAAAAAAAAAATTTATCGTTTTTTTACATTTTTAATATAATTTTTTTTTTTTAATCAAAGTAGTCCCCAACAAAAAAAAGTAGTTCACTGGCCATGGTGATAGTGGCTGTTCATGTTGTCTGAAATAAAAAAATCGAATGGATTATTATTCAGTAGTTCTGCGGCTATCGTCCCTACCAAATATGTATAATCAATTTCATTAAAAAAAATGTCGAACTTCAAAAAAATGTCACGAAAATTTTGTTTTTTTTTTCGTTAAAAATCGTTTAAAAAAATATGAAAATATTTTCGAAAATAAACAATTCTGATAGGGACGATAACTATAAATGAGTAGCAGAACATAAGTAAATTTTAAAGCAATCGGTTGAATACTTTTTTTTTAGGACTACGACAGTTTCAGAAAATGATGATTCGAGAAAAATGCGTTTAAGACAGTAAGACAGGTAGACAGTCGCTTACGACACGTCGGCGACTATGAGCTGAAACTTATCAAATACTATGAATTTCGGTCTGAATTTTTCACAGCATGTTTTCAATACGTTTTACTGTCAAAATAAAAAAAAACGATTTTTCGAAGTGATTATATGAGAATACCCCCAAAAATGTGAAATTGATTTATGTTTCAACAAAACAAGAAATTGTTTCAAAAAATTGCATACCAAATAAATTGCTAGAAACACGGCAGCCTTAAAATTTCAAATTTGTCATCTCATAAAAATTTTTATTCTCACTAAAATTAAATCATGACACGAAGAATTAATAATATTCGTACCAAGTTTTTATGAAATATATTTTTAAAATCTCGCCATTGAGTTCTTCGCCGTTCGGCAACAAGATCTTAATTAAAGTAAAATTTTGACCTAACGATCCAATTAAAGTAACGAACCTCATAAACCGAGCGCATCACACTGAGTTGCATTTAATTGCTTTCTAAAACTATCAATTTAGTTCAGGAAACATTCACACAACCAACGCGCAGTATTTTTTTAGGAAGAACATTTCACCAGATAACAACATTTCAGCAGATAATAACAAAAGGTCACAGAATACTGCAACAAAAGAAATCTGCAACGTATGCACTTAACAATATATGAAATTGCATTTTGAGCCAATAAAGTAGCCAAATGCTCCAGGGATACTTTATGGCCAAGAGCGCGCACACACACACGACTATGTGCTGAAACGAAGATTATTACAGCAAAAAGGAAGAAGAAGAGTATGAAGCTGAAATTCTTGCCGCTGCACACATACATACAATGTCAAGTGTATGTGTGTATGCGGAGTTATATATTTTAGTGTAGAAATACAAGTGAGGGTCGCTATTGAAGTCCCCAGACGGCCTTACATTTGCAAGTGGCAACCTTCGAGTCTGGCTCGGCTGCGCTCGGCTCGGCTCAGTTCAGTTCAGCGCAGGTGTTCAAATAATAAAACGAATTTACACTTTATGCTAACTTTATGCACAAAGCGAATTTGGAGGTGAAGTATAACAAGCAAAAATGGAAAAAATACTTCATAGAAAGAGAAAAAAATTATATAAAATATTTACAGTATACTATAAATGAGAATCGCCGAAGAACATGAAAACAAAAGCAAATGCTGCTCTCGGCGCATTTTAGCACCAAGTTTTATGTTCGAAATTTTAAAGTTGCGCTCATAATGAGTATGTTTTCATATACATATGTGGGTGCGCGTGTGTGTGTGGTGGTGCAACGTAGTGGAAGTTATGGCACAAACATAACGAATTACGTTTTAAAAGTGTATTACAAGCCGGTTTTTATGCGCCGTTCAGTGCCATACACGGGGGAAAAAGTGCCACATGCTCAGTTTAATAATTTAGTAGTTGCGATCAAATGGCGGATACTCAAGTGAACTCCATTATTTTGGTACTTTCCTCATTACAGCCGGCTTACTGCATTATTTTAGTGACAACAAGAAAAAACGTTAACTTCGGCTGCAGCGAAACTAATATACCCTTCACAGGTGCATTTCTTTTAGTACCTATGTGTTCAGTTCATATGGCAGCTATATGCTATAGTTAACCGATCTGAACAGTTTCTTCGGAGATTACATTGAAGCCTTAGGAAATATTCTCTACCAAATTTCGTGAATATATTATGTCAAATATGAAAGTTGTCCATACAAGAACTTGATTCCGGTCGTTCACTTTGTATGGCAGCTATATGCTATAGTAATCCAATCTGAACAATTTCTTCGGAGATTACATTGTTGCCTTAGAAAATAGTCCATACAAATTTCGTGAATAAATCTTGTCAAATGCAAAAGTTCCATACAAAGTTCCATACAAGAACTTGATTCCGATCGTTCACTTTGAATGCAGGTATATGCTATAGTTAACCGATCTGATCAATTTCTTCTGAGATTACATTGTTGCCTTAGAAACTAATCTATACCAAATCTCGTGAATATATTATGTCAAATGTGAAAGTTTTCCATACAAGAACTTGATTCCGATCGTTCACTTTGTATGGCAGCTATATGCTATAGTTAACCGATCTGATCAATTTCTTCTGAGATTACATTGTTGCCTTAGAAACTAATCTATACCAAATCTCGTGAATATATTATGTCAAATGTGAAAGTTTTCCATACAAGAATTTGATTCCGATCGTTCACTTTGTATGGCAGCTATATGCTATAGTAACCCGATCTGAACAATTACTACGAAGATTACATTGTTACCCTAGAAAATAACCTGTGCCAACTTTTGTGAAGATACATTGTCAAATGTGAAAGTTTTCCATACAAGAACTTGATTCCGATCGTTCACTTTGTATGGCAGCTATATGCTATAGTAACCCGATCTGAACAATTACTACGAAGATTACATTGTTACCCTAGAAAATAACCTGTGCCAACTTTTGTGAAGATACATTGTCAAATGCAAAAGTTTTCCATACAAGAACTTGATTCCGATCGTTCAGTTTGTATGGCAGCTGTATGTTATAGTGGTCCGATATCGGTAGTTCCGACAAATAAGAAGCTTCTTGAAGAGAAAGTAACGTTGGCAAAATTTCAAAGCGATATCTTAAAAACTGAGGGACTAGTGCGTATATATACAGACAGACGGACAGACAGACGGACACGGCTAAATCGACACAGCTCAACATACTGATCATTCATATATATACTTTATAGGGTCTCCGACGCTTCCTTCTGGGTGTAACAAACTTCGTGACAAACTTAATATACCCTGTTCAGGGTATAAAAACGAACCTCAATATACAAATTTTTAAAAACAGCAAAAAGACGACGAATTTGCTATTGTGACCAAAAAAGTTTTAGTTGTGGCAACTTGCTGCCAGCGCATAGAAAATTACTTTTTAATAGTTTCTTTGGTTTTTGCAATTCACCGCAAACACATGAACTGATATAAAAGAAGAAGTGGCGAAACGCAAAGTGACATCACATGCTGACACATGCCTGGCACCTGTAAAGGTGGACAACAGAATTTAGAGCAACAATAGACCATGACATAAGCAGTAAATTTCATGAGAGAGAATTGTGAAAAAATTGCGGAAAATCATCGTTATATCATTCTCCTACTTTTCGCAGCTACCCGTTCCAATTCTTGTGGTATAAACGAGAGTAATTTAAAAAAAACAAGTTTTTTTCTGACAAAAAGCGTTTACATGACACTTCGTACACTCTGCCTAACCGTGACAACCAGTTTCAAGTCACCCGTCAAACCCGTTGTAAAAATACCGAAGTGTATGATATCGGTCAGAATTATAAAAGTACCGTTCTGTCTGTCTCTCCGCCTACTTCCCATGTAGCACAATTGTAATCTCCACTTGATTCGTTCAGTTTCCAGTACACAAATCAAGAAATAACACTAGTTTACAGAATTGAACTTTTTGTCTGTTGCCGCGAATTCTGCGATTGATATTGTTCACTTATTACTTGTTTTTGTCAAATCTACCCTCAAAATTTTTTGAGCTGCTCGAGTTACTTTGTTTTTGACTTATGTCATTTAAGCATTAATATTCATCGAAAACAGGCGTATTTTACTGTGTTAAGATCAGTTTCTCAAGTTTTTGCGTCATGAGTAGTTTAAGAAGACGTTGTTTAAATAAACCAGAACATTTTTGCTACATATGCGGAGAATATGTGTTTAAAAATTGTAGAAAAGTTATACTCTTGGATAAAAATAAGAATTCTTGGGCTCCCAATTGTGTTTGTAAATCTTGTGTGGAATATCTAAGATTATGGAAAAGTGGTAAAAGAAGTGCCTTTAAATTTGGAACACCGACTATTTGGCGAGAACCACGAAATCATCTCGCTGGGGTACCTATTGCCCACAGTACAAAGTTAAAGGAGGAATATTGTAACATTTCGCTAGTCTTGAACAAAATAAAATATGTACAATGACCTTGAGTGGCAAATTTGTGTCGATTTAAAAATGGTCAACATTCTTCTCGGTCAACAAAGTGGTTATACCAAGTTTCCCTGTTTTATATGTCTTTGGGACAGTAGAGCTAAAGAACAGCATTGGGTGAGAAAAATCTGGCCCTTGAGAGAAAAAATGGAGCCTGGAAAGCACAATATAGTCCACAATTCATTAGTAGCTCGTAACAAAATTATCCTTCGACCATTACATATAAAACTGGGCCTCATGAAACAGTTTGTAAAAGCACTAGATAAAGATGGGAACTGCTTTTCTTACATTTGCCAAAAATTCCTCAGCTCACTATGGAAAAGATTAAATTTTTGATGGCCCCCAAATTAGACAACTTACGAAAGATACTCAATTAAGAAATTCCATGACTGAGTCAGAACTGAAGGCTTGGACAGCATTCCTATCTGTGATGCAGAATTTTCTCGGAAATAAAAAATCTGTAAATTATATTGAACTTGTAGAAGACCTTCTGCTACAATTAAAATATATGGGATGCAATATGAGTATACAACTCCACTTCCTCCATAGTCACTTAGAGAGGTTTCCGGAAAATTTAGGAGATATGAGCGAAGAGCAGGGAGACCGTATGCATAAAGACTTACGCGTCATGGAAGAGCGCTATCAGGGTTTCTGGGATACAAATATGATGTCTGACTATTGTTGGTCTCTAATATGTCATTTTCCAAAGTCTGCACATCGGAGAAGAGCTTTAAAACCAAGTTTATTAGAACTTAATGATTAATTATTTTTCTTAATAAAATTTTTCTTAATAAATACAGGTTTTTTTCTGTGTAATACCTACATGGCTGAAACTCTGAAACTAGAGCTGATAAAAATATTTAAATTATATTTTTGGAAATAGCATATTATATGGAGTCAGCAACAGCTAAAATTTCTTCGGCAACAAATGTACTGTAAACTAGAGTAATTAATATAGCGGGATAAAACTTTGCACGAATAATGTCTATAGTGTGTGCCACTTTATGACTAAAAATTGTTTAAGTCCAATAAAAATTGTTCAAGCCCCTAGGTACCGAATATGTGAACCCCAGAGTCTATAGTTGCCTTTCGGTCGAAATTATCGGTCAATGTGTTATCTATATAGCTGAAATTAGGGGATAATCCTTATATTATAATGGTATGTTCGGATGTCAAAAATGGGTTCAATCGGATTAATACTTCTCTTAGCCCCCATACACTTAATATAAAGATTTTCGAACTTTCGCGTGACTTTGTTCTGCATACATCGGCCAATATGTGAGTTATCCCAATGAAAATGAGAGAGCGTGTTTTGTTTATAACAGTGTATCTTTGTGCCAAAAATAGATAAATTTGAGCGAAAGCTTTGCCTAGCGCCTATATAACTAATATCAGGATTTTCGAACTGACTTTACTCTATGTGACTGGTTTTACACAGTATAGTTTTTCCCTGGCTTTGATTATTGCAAGTTGCAAGAGTAAAAAATGTTTGGTTGTACCCGAATTTAGTCCTTTCTTACTTGTTTTATTTTATTTTTCTTGGGTTGATACTTTGTTGCGAAGAAGTATGTAGTAACATTGTAGAGCTCCTAAATGAAGAAAAGCTTTTATATAAACTGAATCAAAACGGAGCTGAAGAGTTCCCGGTTATCTATAAGGCAGTTTCCTTTCCATACTAAGAACTTTAGCTCAATTATTAACTTCATTTCTTAATTACTACTTTTCTACCATGGTCAAAAAATAATTAAAATTAATTTATAATACGTGATTTTTTAAATTCTTTCAAATAAATTTATTATATTATAAACTTTTGTAAACGATGAATTTCCAAACATGAAATCTCTGATTTTTTTGACATTCCCTTCGTCGGTAAAGGACGTCCAGAGCGCTGTTCTTCTTTAAGGCGTTCTTGGCTCACTTTGAACTCTTTCGATTGCTTTAAAACATTTTTTGTGCCATAGTTTGATCATCGAAGGTCTTTCGCAACATTTTTAACGTTTCTGCACAAATTCTTGTGACAAAGAAACCATTAAAAGTAGAAAAATTACCTATGGTTTTCGAAAACTTGACCTAGCTCCCATATAACAAACATATAACAACCGAGTAACTTCACTTTATATGATTATTGATTGTGTCTGAGGTACTTTATGAATCCCAGGGAACAATCATTTTTTTTTTGTATGTGGCATGTCAATAGTATGTGGTGTTGGCGAATTTGATATGAATATGCCGACGTTCTCCATAACTCGAACTCTTGAATTGGCAGCAGAAATTAAAGAAGAGAAGCCTCTCTAACTCGAAGTTTTTTGTGGATTATGGTGTTATACAGTGTTTGTTTTGGTGCACTATTGCAATCCTGTTATTGATGATGAGTATATGTTTCTAAAAACGCTTTTACATCAACGATGACTTTTACAAATACCCTTAAAAATAAGAGTATTTACTTTAAGCTGTATCATTTTTTCCAAGATTTCCATTAGTATTGGATTCCACACGGTATATATAATATTTACAACCGTTTTTATAGCCAATTTGTTATGAAAACCAATGTGCACAACACACACTTTCAATTTAAAACTCCTCAGTAGATGCAAGTAAAGCCAACGATAAAGATGAACATTTATTGAAAACATAAAATAATAATAAATAATGAGTCAATTTGTAAAAGCAGCTGCTTCTACTCACCGTCACACTCATGCCTTAACGCAGGCGATTACCCCGGCTTTTATTTCTTAAATAAAAGTCACTTTATTTTGAAGAGCATATTGATCTTATTACCAAGTTTTCGTCGAGCACGGCAAGCAAAAGCGAATATACTTAAAAAGTTATTGTTCACCTACAGCAACAACAGCAATAACAACAACGCAATAGCAACAGCCAAGCGCTGCGACAGCTCCAGCAAATGGCAGCGGGAAATAGTTGTTGCGCTCAACTCACCTGGGCACGCGTGTGCGTATACGTAACATTTTGACTGCCGCCAAGGAGCGCGTGTGCGTTCAACGAATGTAATTACAGCGTCGCTTATTGCTCTGCGGTTGCACTCTATCTGAGGTAATGTGGCGCGGTGAGTTGTGCTGTTTTTAAGTACTTTTGAATCAAAATGTGCGTCGAAACTTTTTCATTAAATCGACGTGTGGCATGAAACACTTACAAATGCACAATTATGAAGCCGCAAATGCTCGTGTGTGCGTTAATAAACATGTGCGAGTGTGTGTATGTGTTAGTGGAGGAATTTCTAGAAAAAGCGAGGGTGCGTTGTACAGTGATAACGCGCCGCCATGTCTACTGCTTTGGCTTAAGTTGGCTATATATGTATGTAAGTATAAGTGGTACATATACAAATTCCAGCGTATGTACAGTTGTGCGTGTGTATGTTAGCGCGTGCTTCCGTTTCCGCTGTCTTATCTGCACTGAGACAATAAACAATAAAATTGTGCGTAAAGCAGAAAAGTTTTGCTTTGCGTTTTGTCTACTTTACGCCACTTGCCTTAAGAAAATTTGCTGCAGCTAATGTGGGGATGACAGTGATAACAAAGGCAGCGAGACAACAATAACTGGGAAGGCAATTTGTTGTGATTTAGCACTTATAGCAAGTGCCCAAAGCATTTCGCATATTTGTCTTTTTTGTGGTGAATTATTTTAGTTAGATATCGCCTGCGGTTTAAGCGGCGACACCAATACATTTATGCTCATGGTAAACAATACACCGATTGACACACGCATACACCATATCTAGTTTTCCACATACATTTATTTATAAATTAGGCTTATCTTTACATCCGTAGACATATTTGGGTATATATAATGGTTATTTGTGGGTAATAAGATAGCTTGAATGGCGGTTTGGAAACTTTTCTTATGGTTTTGCTTCAATTTCAGTATTCTTATGAGCTCATATGTGAAAGTGTTAAAATGTTATACCTTGTACTGAAGTGGTAACGAAACAAAATCTGTAATAAGTAAACAGGTACGAATTTTATTATCGGTAAAAAATTATTACAACAAAACCACTAAAACTGTATGTACAAAACAATCTTCAGATTTTCCAAAAATTATTTTTTGTTTTGCGTGATATTTCGAGAAAAGCCATTTCTTTCGTTTACATATTAACATAGTATGTACCCTTTCAAAGAACATAATATAGTTTCATTTAATTTTTTAAATATCCTGTGGGATTTTCGGTTACTAAAGTGCAGTCGTCAATAGTACACTCACTATGTACATCGGTTTATCTTTAAAGTCACAACGGACCCTTAGCGCAGCACATTGATGAAGTCCAATATGTTGTTAGGTACTAGTGAGGCCGTCTGAATCCTATTCAGAAAGATGGATCTGAGGGTCTCAATCCTGCGTCTGCGTACTGCTGTGCAGTCTATTAGCAGGTTTGCTGAGGTTTCCGGCTCCATGCCACAGAACCGGCAGTTTGCAAACAGAGCCAGGCCCGTGTTGTGTAGGTACTTTCTGAGTGTAAAATGGGACAAGTTTTCGAAATTTATTTAACCTACTAAGGTTGTAACCAGCCATTAGCAACCTTGCATGGCGCATGCCTTGAAGTTTGTGCCTCTCCGTGTCTGCTCTCTCCTCATTACGTAACAGCTTCTTTATTATATGGCGACCAACCGCAATATACGGTTCCGGTCCTACCATTCTTGTGGAAGCTACAGAGCAGGCGAGCTCGTCGCCCAGTTCATTCCCAGCATGCCTGTCGTAAGAGGTGACTAAAATCCACATGCACTGTGTCTGACCCTTACAGGTCTTGGTTGAATGTCAGCATGGTCTGAAGAAATAGTGCTCTAATACTCAAACGATATTATAGACTTCATATCAATTCCTAATATAAAGGCATTTGTTGTTCAAGCGACAAATGTCATTGAGTTTGGAGAGCTCAACTGGTATTAGCAATAGCAACAAAGTTACACAAAAGACTATAACCTGGTACCACGGGGAGCAGTTAGCCCTTGGAGGTAACTCCAATCTGCTCATTGGGTTTGGCCCTTTGTGGAGGTTCGTGGTGGCTGTGGTTTAAACCTAAATGCAGGCAGGGCTTTTGTCGGGTGTGGATTCGCATTGCGGCCGGCTGCCGGACCCAGACTACGGCAGAGGTTTAAGGTCGGCCTCGAACCCGACCAAGGCGGCTAGGGTGTTTCCTTCCACCCGAACCAATCGGAACCAAGGTATAAGTGCAGAATGCATTCATGCTTTGGTTCTCCAAGGTATGATTGCTGAATGCACTTACATATGCCTTGGGGCGCTAGTCAACGCATTGTATTGATGTAAGTGCTTCTAGCAATAGAAATCACCGTGAGGTTAGGCCTTCGCAGGCAGGTACTCACGTGAATCACAACGGACTCTATACCCTTGCGACCAAGCAACAGATAGACTGTTTAGCATTACTATACACTCCTGCATTAGAAGTGATTTAACATCATAAGCGGAGATTGCTTTTAGTGCAAAATTTGGTATGTAATAATGATATTAAATTTCTATGCGACAGCATAAAAGCAAGGAAAATCGGAAAAAATGCCTACTTTCTACAAACACAACTTTAAATTCCATTTGTTTATTTCACTATCCAGTACTATACTGAATAGTGAAGGAAGTCGTGAATAAATCAAGATATAAGGAAGAAATTTTCACAAATAGTGTCTTTGATGTATACCATCTTAAGTCTAAAAAATTTCAAAATCGGACCAATGGGTCAATAAGTCTTTTATACCCATACACTTAATTGAAATATACATATATCGGTATAAAATAAATAAAATCGGAGGAAACTTTCCCTAGCCTCCATATAACCAATATGCCAAAGGCCGCCTAATACGACCAAAAATTGTTGAATTCCACCTATAACTTTTGAATAAGTCAAACGCTAAATATTTGGACCCCAGTGCGTATGAAGAAGATAATTAGCGGCGGTACTTGCTAAGGTGAATGTAAAGTAATTTTCTCTGTTTTAGAGAGACAGAGAAGATTGAATTAGAATTTTATCCTGATCTGATACATGCAACTAAAATCCTACTTTGTATAAATGTAGATCTTGCGACCAAAAAGCTAAATCTGAAATGACCTAGCTGTTCTGTTGAGGTGTTCCCTAAATTATTTTGAGAAAAGTGTTAACATATTATATAATTTAATTTTTATTTTGGTATACATCTAAAAACTTGTGGGAAATTAAAAAAAAAACCATTTATTTATACCTAATGAGGCCAATGCCGATTTAAGGCGCTACAAACCGGCTACCGCGAATAGGTTAACTATTAGCCCATGGCAACGTGCCACTTTTTATGATGTTGCCGCATTTCACTTTATTTAAAATTTCATCAATATATTAATTGGACAAACACCATTCCAGAAAAATCATCTCCACACCATGATTGAGTCCAAACCATGGTTCATTATGCGGGAGAAGTGGCGATCATCAAATTCCTGATTGATTGATCGGCAAACATATCTTCGACAATCAGGACCTATGTGATTAATTTTTGTTTTTTTGCTCCAAGGGACATTCTTTTGTAGATTTTTTTGTTCAAGACCAATGAGATTTAGCAAAGTTTACGCATCGTTTATTTTGAATTTTAGTGAGGAGATGTTTCTTTGTTGCTGCCCTGCCGTGAAGTCCAGACTCGACCAAATGCAGGGAAATTTTTGAATTTCAGGGAGAATGTCAGTGGAAGTCTTTGGTAAATGGTAGTGATTATGCGGTCAATTTCTGTTGAGGTTAGGGTATTTTTTAGAGTGCAATATCGGAAAAATTCTGTATATGCTTATGAGCATTGAAAGGCATTATTTGTTATTTAAGCAGATTCGTAATTTCTTTCTACGTCTTTCCAGCTTGGCGATGGCCGAATATGGAGCGGCTTTGAGCAGGTGTACAGCTGCTGATTTTTCTCTATAGAAAGCTAAACAACAACTTTCAAACAAATTCTTACGAGAAATCAGTAATAATCACCACAAAAAGGGACAAATGAAAGAAAGAGACCTTTTTTTCGAAGCTTCGGGTTATCTCAAAATTCTCCATGGGCCAAACAAGCATTTCTGTTCTAAGTCAAATTGATCCGCAACTTTTTCCTCATATAGAAAATATTTCAAAATATTTCTCATGGATTCTGGTGACTTACTGAGTAAAATATACTTTTGTAATATTCATAGATGCTTTGTTTTATAGCAATAATCAAAATATCTATAGGGTATACTCTGAAGTTTTCTTAAAACAGTCGAACAGCTACAACCGTAAGTTTTTACCTTACATTCTATTAACATTAAAATTGAACTCAGAGAATTGATAATACCTACCATTAGCGTTCGCCATAAGGAAATCAACATTTAGGAGCAATTGCCACGACCTACTTATCTACAAATAGAATCTCTACAAATGCAATCTTAACGCAAGCTCCAATATTTTTTTGTTTTTAATATACATTTCGTTTGACTGCCTGCCAACATTGCCTTGGGTAGGTTGTGCAAGGCCACAAAGGAAACTCGATATGCGGATTGTTATCGACAAACTCACTAACACTTGTGTTACATGTCTCCGTTTTGTTTGTGGGTTCATATGAATGTTTGCCCACGCATTCTGTGCTGTGTAACCATTGTTCCACTAAGGTAAATAACAAATACTGTAACTAGGCCAATTTTGGTAAACGCAAAATAATAGGAAATTAAGTAAATTGTGTATGCAGTCAAGGCAGAGATGCCCTAGATCCTTGAAGGTAATACTTGGCCCAATATTACGTAGCGATGTATTGTTTTCAAAAAGCAAAAATTAATGGTTTTTAGAAAAGGAATTATTATCATTTTTGTAAATAATATAAATAAAACAAGCAGATACCCGAAATAGTATTAGAAACAAGCGTCTTTTCATTCTAGGCAGTAAACAGTCAAAAGTCCGTCAAAAGTCCGTAAAAACCTTGTTAAGTGATGAAAGATTGAAAACTAAAAATTTTATTCGCCGATATTTTGAAGTGAGAGCTAGCGAAATTCTTTGAGCCATAGAATGAAACAAGCCGCTCATATTAATAAACTCGATTTTTCAAAACAGTACACGAAAAAGACAGAGCAGGGTAGATTGGCAAAGAAATCAAAGAGTTAGAGAACTAATTCATTACCGCTAAATCCAGTTACGTGTATCCCAAATAATAAAAAAAAATTATCCTATATCACTTTATAGCAAAAAATTTGGGTGGTTTTAGTGAATATTGCATGCCGATCCTCCACAATGGCTTACAACTCCATCAACGAACAACCAATCTGTCATAATAATCGATGAAGTTTGTCACAAACAAAGCCAGGAGAGGTTTTTTGGTGTAAAGTTTCCAAAATATCTTGAAAACAAGAAATAATGTCAATATCAGCTGCATTGAAGCTACAATACCCTTCATACGACCTCATAGTGGTAGCAGCTGCTAAACATCTGGATGACCTCCATCTCAAACGCAATGATAGCATAAACGGTATGCATCAATGGTTTGCTACCATAACTTTAAAGTTGTCTGAACAGAAAACGACAGTTTTGCTCATAAGCACAAGGAAGGTGAGGAAGGAGTATCACTCGTTGTTGGGGGATGTGACATCAGCTGAAGGATCTGGGAGTAAAATTGGATTCTAAATTAAAGTTTGAGGAAGACCAGTCGTATACTTTAGGTAAAACAAACAAAATATATAATACTCCATTATGTATGATGGCCCATAGGGGCTCCGTGCATTCCATCCAGCGAGCTTTAATAGCAAAAGCAATAATAAAAAATGCTTAACGAACGATTTCAAGCAGCGCTGCTAAGTCCCATTGACGTCTAGGGAGACGAATTAGCGCGATTGTACCAGCTATCAGAGCCGTATGTAAGAGTAAAAAAAAGAGGAGAGATCCCAAGTCAATACAATGTGGCAGCAATGGTGGCAAACCTCAACCAAAGGACGGTGGACCCGCAGAATAATCTCGAACATCCATTCGTAGATAGATGGACAAGATGGAGACATAGACTTTCAGCTAACACAAATGCTGAATGGACATGTGTGTTTTAGGAGCCAGCTTAGTCCGTACTGTCCGACGTATACATAGAAAACTCTAAGCACGTCTTTCCCAATGCCCTCGTCACTCATGTGTCGGGTCCTCTGGTAGATGGAAAGCTGTCAGCGAAGCGTCAGCTGTAATTATGACAAAACTAAGACATATGATCGATGAGGCATGAAGTCTTTCTCTCTACCACGTTGTAATACTTAATCAGCTGGTTCCGTGGGAGAGATATAAGTTGGACGTAGGTTAGGTTTAGCGGATTAAAGTTCCACACTCCGGCTTTCGATGCTTTCTTCTCACACGGTTAGTTGAGATAACTGCTGGGAGCTATACTGGTACGATCCGAACAACATGTTAGGAAGTTGTAGCAATGCCTTGGATAGAATCAATGCCAAATTTCATGAAAATACACTAACAACCAAAAAAGTTTTCCTTGAGTTTGATCGGTCTGATTTATGGCAGCTATATACTATTATAGTCCGATCTAAGCAGATTCATTGGAGATTTTAGCGATGCTTCGGGTAATAATCTAATCAGATTCAGTTCGTTTGACAGTTATATCTTTATTGTCGGAAATTGGCAATTCCAATAAATGAACAACTTCTTGAGAAGAAAAGGAAATTCCTGATGAGAATTTCATTGAGCTTCATAGTGGAGAGTATGCAAATATGATCATAAACAGACTGGAGGCTGTGAGGCTACAGAAGTTATATGATTTTTGGCATATTGACTTTCTTGACTATTTGCTGCCAGTTTAAAAAGCTGAAAAATTCTAAAGAAATGCAACCAAGTGACAACATGATATGTTTATCGACAAAAACAAAAATTACTTTTTTTCTGCTTCCAGTTCTTCTTCTCACTACCGATTAAAATAAATATAAATATATTATTGCAGGAAGTTGGCGAAATATTTTCGCTTATCCGACATTAAGCGCATAAAAGCATTAGAAACAGTTAGTCTAGTAACAGCAAAGTGCTCGCCGGAATAAACACAGAGAATTGCTCTTAAAAAGTTTTTAAATGCTTACCGCAATGCATATGGGATTTCACAAGAGCACACAGTTAGCTAACTATGAAAAAGCTTCCATAGAAAATAATCAATCGCTTTGGCTGGAAAATTTTAAGAATGTTCATACACGAACAATTTCAAGTTGAACAATGACAATGACAAAGTAATCTCCGGCGCCGTTGTGCTGAGCAATCACCGGCAACCAAGGCCAAACGGGGAACATCCACGCACACGCATACACATTTATAACTTGTACATATATAGAGAGATAATGGTGTGCTTACTTTTGTTGGGAGAGATGGGTTGGGGTTTGTGGTTGAAAGTATTTTATATGTTTTAAGATTATTTTTACTATCGTGATCGATGCTATTGATACAGAGTTATTGTATAAATATACAAAATATTAAAATGTTCATTTTTCGCTATAAATATTTGTCTAAATTATGAACTTTCTCATTATATTATCTTCTAATAATATAAAACAATACTTTTTACTTGTTTCTTTATGTCCTGAGCAGGCGATATTAATTTGCCGCATAGTTTGTAACACCTAGAAGGTGACCGTTTAGAGTATATGCTACTGTGCCCAAAATAAGGTGACATTTGAATTTAAACTGCGCCCGTCGAAGGATTTGGAGAATTATTGTTTTTTTAGGTTTGCAGTACATTTATGTAAAATTTCATGTCAAAATATTCAATAGTGTTTGAGATACGTGTCGTTTTGTGAGCTCCTAAAAGTGAGTTTTTCGTTTTTTGCGATGTCGAAATTTGATGAGCAAAGAATTTGCATTAAATTTTGTTTACGAAATCAATTTTCTGCTGCGGATACGTTGAGGATGGTGCAGAAAGCCTTTGGTGATGAGGCTATGTCTAAAAAAATGTTTACAAGTGGTATAGTGAGTTCCAAGCCGGCCGTGAACGTGTCGAAGACGAAGAGGGTCCAGGGCGACCATCAACCTCAACCGACGAAGCTCACGTTCAACAAATCAAAGATTTGGTGTTGAAAAACCGTCGATTAACAATTAGAGACCTTGCTAATGAAGTTGGCATATCGAAAGGCTCAGCCAATAACATTTTGAAGAATGTTTTAGGCCTCAAGCGCGTTAAATCTCGACTGGTACCGAAAACATTGAATTTTTTGGAAAAAAGGCGTCGCGTTGAAGTGTATGAAACGATGCTCTCCGACTACCGGGGTGCCATGAAACGCATTATAACTGGCGATGAGACTTGGATCTATGCTTACGACCCCGAAACAACCGATCAATCGAGCGAATATCGTGCCAAAAGAGAGAGCCGAGACCAAAAAAATTGCGCCAAAGTCGCTCAAAAATCAAGGTCATGTTGACTGTTTTCTTCGATTATCGTGGTGTTGTGCATTATGAATTCCTTCCAACCGGTCAAACAGTCAACAAGGAATATTATTTGAACGTTATGCGTCGTGCTATCCGCTTAAAAAGGCCGGAATTGTCGAAAGACAATTCTTGGTTTTTACACCACGATAATGCACCATCCCATACTGCCCTCGTAATTCATGATCTTTTCGCCAAAACTCAACCCATATCGTTCCGCAACCACCGTATTCACCTGATCTGGCGCCGCGCGACTTCTGGCTGTTCACCAAGCTGAAAAGACCGCTCCGGGGACACCATTTTTATACGATAGAGGAGATTCAAGCCGCAGCGAAGACGGAACTGAAGGCCATCCCGGAAAGTGACTACAACCAGTGTTTCGAAGATTGGAAAATCCGTTGGCATAAGTGCATTGCATCGGGAGGGGATTACTTTGAAGGGGATGAAATTGATTTGGAAGAATAAACAAAGAATTTTCAAAATAAATCCAATGTCACCTTATTTTTTGGGCACAGTAGTATATTGTGACTGAAAAATAACTGGAAATTGTAAATAAAACGCAAAATATTTAATTATTCATCAATATTTGTTTTGTCGCCTTCAAAGCAATCCCCATCAGATGTAATACACTTATGCCAACGATTTTTCTAGTCCTCGAAAAACAGGTTCCATTTCGATGATTGTTGACTTATTTGCACGTCAAACTCAAGGATCTTTCCGCTTTAAAGGCTTTGTACCACTCGTAGGTTTGCGTTTTTGATAAAACTGAATTACTGCAAGCCATGTCTAAAATTCGCAACAATGCCGCACACGAAATTCGGTTAGAAATATAAAACTCGTGTTTATAACATTTGAACATCTCCAAAAACTGCTGCGAATCATCATCTCATCATTGTTTTTAGCCAATAATTAGCCCGTGCGGTATCCACTTTGCACAGAGCTTTTTTATGTCCAAATATTCGTGAATAATATGATGAATAATTTCAGTTGATATCTTTAGAATGCCTGCTATCTTGAAAAAGTTCAATTCAGTGTTCTTTGGAGCAGAGGTAAGTGTTTAAACTCTATGTGAAACTCGATAAATCTGCGACAGAGACGTTTGATATGATCAACCATCAATTTTCTGGGTGACCGCATATCTTATTACTACTACTTACTTTTGTTTAGAAATTCAAAATGTATTAATATTACGCGAAAGTTTTTCGTTCTTCCACGTCCAATTAAAGCAAATGTCATGACTCGTTCCTGAATTTAGCCAACTAAGGAAAAAATGTTGCTGTTATTTTTGTCACGACAAGAACGTCGGGAGAGTTTTCCAACAAAGTTAGGTAATTTGTAAATTTCTGTGGCCTGTCTGTTAGTTAAGAAACTGTTTGCGGACTATCCACAAAACGGTGAAGATTTTCGCACCTTATTTGGTTAGCAGCTGAGGTAACTGACTAGCTTGTTAATCAGTATCTTAAGGATATCCAGTTTACGAAAAGTCAAATATGGTTTTTGTTCCAGAAAAGATAGGTATTTTACTAGAATATATTACTTGAGTTGAACATTAACAGAAGTTTTCATAACACCGTTTAATGGTTACAGATATAAAAACCACCCCGTGATTTCAATTTTAACCGAGAAACAGACAGATACACTTACGGTTCAGTTATCTATATAGAGATATGCTCTTATGTACTCTTCGTTTTTGGATATCACTCTTTTTATAGAAGTGATCTTAACGATAAATATCTAAAAATATTGAAAGGTACTCTTCAGTCCTAGGGACTGTATAAAATTTAGTTTATTGAACATTTATGTATATTCGAAACTTCCTAAATGATTGATAATATCTTTCATCAAATATTGAGTATTGCAGAAATCAATTTGAAAATTAATAATACGTTGAGTATTTCTTTTCCAAGTGAGTCCTTCTACTTACCAGCTTTTGCTTCCATAAATTGAAAATTCACAGAGAATGTAACATTTTCTATTATGTCATTGACAAATAAATTTATTTAGTTTGTATTTCAGTATTTTTCTGTTGCACTTTCTTGCAGAGTTTTTTTTATTTTCGAATTTTTTGTTTTTAATTTAGAGTTTATTGCCTAAATCATACTAGAACTCACTTAAATTTTCACATAATACTTTTCAGTTTTTTGCATTTATTTTTCCTTTTGCTTAATTTATATATTTATATTATGTTTTGCAGTTATTCACATTCAAATTGAATTGTTGATTGTAAGAAGTGAACTAGCATGCTTGCATACAGGGTGTTCCAAATAACAATTTTATTTGGTATCCATGGTTTTAGCACAATTACATATGTTGAAAGTGTGTTGCCAAAAGTAGGGATCATAGTATCTTGATACATTTGCTGCTGAAAACATGAATAGGTATTTAAAAGTTCTAGCAGAACTAAATATTTTTAGAATATTCTAAGGCTTATGAACTGACTCCACTTTATTTGCGCTCTAAAATATTATAACTTTATTTAACAATATTATTCCACAAAATCTAATTACACATCCTTCTTTTTGATTGTCTGTACATATCCATATGACGAGAATTCGTCTTCTATGTAAATATAACTGTGAAATTTTTTTCAATTTAAAGTAAAGATATCATCTGTCTTGGTCATTCTTAGAAAATTTTAAAAATTGTTGTTTTCTTATTCATATTTCGTGAACGCTTTAAAGTTGATCTCAAATTATTTAATCTGAAAAAAATATAACCATATATATACCATAAATATAACCATTATATTACCAAACTGACAAGTCAAGCAGTCTAAATAGAGAAAACATTAGAAAAATGTTAAAGTTCGAAATATTGGGCTTCATGGAATTATAATGTCGGTTAAAAGACTTTAGCTTTAAAGAACGAAACCTACAGACACTAGAGTGATTCGAAAAAAAAAAAATTTTTTTTCACTCACCCTAACAGACACGTATGTACTATGTATGCTCTCAAGGTACTAATATTGTCTAGATATTGGTATAAGTAGCTTTCTTTATAGAATTTCGCAGATAAGAGAAAATAGAAAAAAGTAAAGCTATTTGCGAAGTTTAAACAAAATTTTCTTCTTCTTCTTAATTTTTACTAAACAAAAATCATCTTTAGTCTGAAGTCTAAACAATTTTTTACACTTTGTTAAGTACGTTGAAGTTTTCTTTGGAGATAAATTATTTTGCTTTTGAAATATAGCTTCAAGTTTCAAAAATATCGCTAGCTAGTTCACGGAATTTAGTAAATTAAATTTTTTTATTTAGTAAAAACCCGCATAAAGTATTATAAGAAGAAATCTTCTTTCAGAGGAAACAAAAATCAAAACAGAAATATCTATAAACCCGACGAGAATTAGACGCGCACTCAAGTTTGGTGAATGATATTCGAAAGACTGTATATTTAGCAAAGTCACACTTGTTTGACCATATTTATATATTTTTTAACTAATCTGCGCACCTAACGTTTGCTTTTCAATAAATTTGTACTTGAACCACCCTGTAGCACATGCAAGCTATGTAGTTCGCAGAAAGTGGAAGAGTGTTGTTTCAGTTTCTTTCGTTTTTGCGCATGCACAGAAATTTGAACGTCAACTATGAAAGTATGGAAGCTGAAGTGTACTTTAGCATGTAATGCCGTTATTTATATGTACATACATACTATGTAGCTACTATGTGTGTGCTAGCTATGGGTGATTTCGATTAACACATGAATGCTTAATTTTACAACTATTTATATGTTTGATGGTATGTATGTATGTATGCATGTTTGTTTGATTGCTTTGCTACAATGATTTGATGACATGCTGCTTCTTACTTTTTATCAGTTGACTTTTGCAAACATATTTTGTGTTTGCTGTTTTTTTATTTTTTTAATTTTCCTTTATTTATTCATTTCTTTTAATTTTTTTATGACAATTATTATATTCACACATTTGACAGCACTTCTTTTTCTATTTTTTTTTTATTTAATAATTTTATTTATTTTGTTTCTTAAATTTTTACCAAATAACAGTTAGTTATTACTTTTAATTGTATGCTCTCATATTTCTACTTTATTGTTTTGCTTATATTTGTTGCTATAAAATTTTCATTTAGTAAAATTAACATTAAAATTTGTATCACAGAGAGACGTGACTTCTATAAAGAGACTTTGAACTTAGCAAATGTATAATTTACACATAACTATATTTATTTTAACAGCTTTTTGCACTTTTCTACAATAACAACATATTTTTTTGTGCATTAATTAGTTTTTTATTTACAAAGAAATACAATATCAATTCATTTTTCATTAATTCTGCGGCAATATGGCTTATAACAGAAAATGCTTTGTGTAAAAAATTATTTAAATAAATTTGCTAAAAATATAAATACATTGTTTTTGTTGTATCCAGTATTTACACATTTGGGTTTGGTTAAAATTTCCTATATTTGGCTTGATTGGCTAACTTTATTTAAAATTAACTAGTATGATTTTTTATAATGAAACTACTAATATTTTGCAAAATTAATATGCCACCATTAAATGATTCATAAATGATAGTATAATTAATACAATAACGAAATTTCGAAATATATAAAATATCCACAACATTTTTTTTCAATCGAAAATATTTTCAAAATGCATAAAAAGGTTTTGGATATGCAAAAAAATTAAATATAATTTAATGAAAAAAAATAAGAATAAAATGTATTTTTTTTTTGCAAAATTATAATTTTTTTAATTACAGTAAAAAATGTAAAAAAAAAACTAAAAACTGTTTAAAAAGAAATAATATATAATTTTGCATAAAAATTTAAAAAAGTGTAATTTTGGAAAAAAAAATTGTATTTAATTTTATTTTTGTTTTGCAGTTTTAACATTTCTACATTGATTACTAAAAATGAATTAACAAAAAATATACAATTGTTTTAAACAACGATATAATTATGTAATAAAAAATATCATAAAATTAAATTTTATAATTTAGTCCTACATAGTATGTTTTGTTGTTTAGAACAGCTTCAGCAATTTTTCTAATATTATACACACATTCTTTCTTATTTTTTGTTGTAATTACATAAGTCATTTATTTCTTAAAATATAAAAAATACTTATTAAATTGCTTAAATTTTTATGGATGAGCGTGAGAGTGAGATGGAAATAATGAAACAAATATATATTTATATATATATTTAGGGTTTGCCAAAAAACCTTTAAATGTTTTTTTTTTCGTTTGGTACCCTCACAAATAGATTAGACATCTCTAGGAAAATCTCTTCATGTATCAGTTCTTATTTGTAACGGGAAGTTAAAAAGTTCAAAATAAAAACAAAATTCCTTAAAATAATAAAATTTTGACCGTTAATGCTGCGTCAGAATGTACATTAAAGATAATTCCTATTTTTTCAAGTACACGTAGTTGGCATCGATATTCGAATTTTCTTTTTGTTAATAAGAAAAACAATTCGGAGAAAACTTAAGAAGAAACTAAGAACTCATAATTGGGAGAATGTCTTATACATGTCTACGAATCTATTTTCTGAATACCAAAAGAAGAAAATTTTGGGTTTAAGCCCACCCTAATATTTATATATATTTATAATTTATGTACAAAGAGAAGGAAATTAGGCAACATTGCTTCAAATTTCCTGTTATAGTCGGGTGATATATACAAATATATATAAACCAAATGTAGAAGGTTGTGGTGCTATAGTTTTATTATGTAGAAAACAAGTTTTTAGAACATTTGTAAAATTTAAAAGCAACTTAATTCAAATATGGTTTTGAGTAAGCTCTCTAAATCGATATTTTCCAATTTTAGCGTTTTAAGGTAAGCCTAGGCAATGAAGGATGCTAATTTTTTCCATAATTTCCTGCTTCACACTATCTTCAAAAAGATTTATATACAATTTACGCTTAATTTCTGCTTCAACTTGTGTTTTAGGCCCCAGTTGAGAGTGACCGTGAGTTTAGCCGATGTTCAAACTCACTCTGACTATCTGTAGAACTTTATTAAAAGTTTAAAAATCTAAATTTTGCTGTTTCATTCCGAAAAGTGATTGCTCTTTATTAACTTAATTTCAAAATATGATTGAACTCAGATTCTGCCGGAATTTTTAAGCGCTAACCATGCTTTAGTCGCTACTAAGTACGCTCGTTGCTCTTACCGACGCTCTATTTGCTTTTTTGATGCGCTCAGTACTTTAGCTCGAATTCTTTAGGCAAAGCTATTTTATCTCGCCAGACTGTGTTTACAAGATGACGTTTTTCGCCCAATTTATTGAACAAAGAAGTGCGATAATGCACCATATCATACTGCATTGGTTATTCGTGATCATTTCGCCACATTTTCAACTAATATCGTGCCGCAACCACCGCATTCGCCTGATTTACCTTCGTGTACCTTCTGGCTATTCAGCAAATTCACATGATCACTCCGAGGACACCGTTTTGACTCAATTGAGGATATAAAAGCTGAATCGAAGAAGGTTTTGACGGCCACGATGAAGAATTTTTCCAAGTGCTATGATGACTGGAAATTTCGTTGGCATAAGTGTCTTGCAGCGGGAGGGGATCCAATCAACTGTCAAAGTCGCGTAAATGAACTGCTCTCTCATTTCCAATGACAGGGGAGTTGGGCATCTCTATATCTCTAAGGAGAACTCTGAGCTTAAATTCACAAAAAAATTGTTTTTTAGCGATTTTTTCTTTATTTTTGAAATCACCACATTGTTGCAACATATCACTAGGTTAGAATCGGATCAGATTTCAAAATATTAAAGATTTAGTATACTTTTCGATATTAAATTACAGTAGCAACGGGATAAGAGCAAATATTAATTTTGGAATTTTAGTTTTCTTAATGAATCTATAATATTCTCAGACCCAAACAAAAATATTTCAATGCTAATTTATTGCTTACTTATGTAACCACTTTACTGGTTACCAACGCTTTGTTGAGAATTCAGAGAGTCGTGTCACTGAAAAGAAAGAAGAAGATTAACATTTCTCAAACTAAATTGTTGGAGTTGTTGCTTCAAACGTGTTATGTTTTTTGCCCCTTTCTTCGCAGTTGCAAATTTCTATATTAATATGTATGTATGTATGCATGTAGTTGTATGTAATTATGTATCTGATGACTTGTACTACATTTTCAAATTTCAGTTTCATTTGATTGTATTTATGTATGCATTTCCAGCACTTGACAGTTACGAAAAAGTATAAACACAAGTTAGTAAGTTTGTTTTGTTGCCTTAAAACTAGGAATTAGTACTTATTGACTAACATTCATTAGAGATACCCACAGATAATTGTAGTTGCACTTGCAGTGTCAGTTTTGTTTGCCATATACACACATACGTTTTATCAATTTTATTGGCATTTTTTACAAATTAGTACTTAGTAGTAGGTGAGCTTAAGTGTACGCTAATTTAATTCATTTCAGTTCAATATAGAGCAGCTGCTTAAACACATCTATAATTGTACATATATATTTTTACACATTTGTATTGTGACTACTTTTAGTAACTTTTTGCGCTCTAACTAGTACACTAGTCCCATCATTCTCGCTTACTTGCTTTATGGCTACGTTTATTTTTGAATTTTTCAGCTTTTTTGTTTCTGTTGTCGTTAATTTTTCTTTACGTTTTTATTATTTTTATACAATAAAGTATATACCTCATTTATGTTACATTTGAGTTGTCACTTTGAAACGCTTGCAATTGCTTTAAAACGCTTTGAAACACTGAGAATACAAATACACCTACAAATACACATACACACGCACACACACGAAAAACAAAAAAACGTATTTAGTCTTAAATTAGTCAAACTAGTAGAGTCTAGTGCGTACACGCCTACCTACGCCACACGCTTACACTTGTTCACTCACATGACGCGCTTAGACAGCCTAATTTCAGAGGAAACTCTCCCGCGCGCCATGCCGCTCATCGCCCAACATCACACGCTGCGACGGCGGCTCGCCATACTGATCCTGGTAGTAGTTTTCACGCATCATTGTATTGAGACTCGAGCAGCGGAAATAGAGTATCTCCTGGAAGGGTTTGCGGAAATCCCTATTCAGTGTGGCATAAATGATGGGATTGAGCAATGAGTTGGCATAGCCCAACCAGAGGAAGAGTGAAGCGAGCGACGGCGGCACATGCACCGTTTCCGATTCGACAAAGGGTCGTATCAGTGCGAGTATAAAGAATGGAAGCCAGCAAATGGTGAACGCCGACATAATTATGCCCAACGTAGTGGAAGCTTTCTTCTCTTTGGCTAATTGAAAACGCAGCTTCTTTTGATGCGGTGAACCGAGCAGGCCGCTAGTGCCACTCACAGCGCCGCCACTGCCGCTAGTGTGATGCGCACTCAGACCGCCACAAGTGGAGTATGTGAGCGAGGTGTTGCCATAGCTGCTGTGGCGCTGTCCATTACCGCTACCCATCACCGTTAAGTCGGTATTGCCGGGTGGCGAGCCGGTGCCGTTGAGCGCATGCTGCAAATGCGTTTGTGCGCGCTTCTCCTCGAGCACTATACGCCTGGCGGCGCGGAATATTTGATAGTACACAAAGAGCATCACAGAGAGCGGTATATAAAAGGAACCGAGTGTTGCATAAATTTGATATGCAAAATTCTGACAGACAATACAGATGGGTGTGCCGTGCTCGTCTACATGCTCGTTGCCCAATATGAGCAGTGGCGGCAGCGAAATGCTCGCGGCCACCAGCCATACGAGCGCAACGCAAGCCATCATGCGACGCGGTGTACGCTTGACGCCATACTCTAGCGGCTTTGTAATGGCCAAATAGCGATCCACCGAGATGGCGCACAAATTCAATATGGAGGCAGTGCAGCAGAGTACATCAAACGACACCCAAATGTCGCACAGTATGGGACCGAAATTCCACTTGTCCAACACCTCATACAGCATAGCCATCGGCATGACCAGCAGCGCGACACAGAGATCAGAGAGCGCCAGCGAGACGAGCAGATAGTTGCAGGGGCGCCGCAGCTTACGTACCATGCACACGGCAATGCAGACCAGCACATTGCCAATAACAGTGCCGATAATGATGAGCAACAGCACAATGCTGACAATAATCGCTTGCCATGGCGGCAGTTCGATTTCGCCGCCGAACTCGTCTTCGTTCGATCCCTGCTCCGACGGTGATGTTGCGGCGGCGCTAACGTCGGTGGGGTGTGCGCCAACCATGGGATCCCAAATGCTGCTGGTTGTGATGAGTGCGGCGCTTGCACCGCCACCGCTGCCGCTGCCGCTACCAGCGCCGGCATAACTCGCGTTAATACTGTTTGCATTTTGATTGCTGCCGTTCAGCGCGCCACTGCCGCTAACGTTCGACAACGTTGACGTGAGACTGATAACATCGGTTATGGAAGTTAAGTTCGTGCTAAATGCGCTGCTATTGAACTCATCAACGCTAACGCTCACTGATGGCGCCGCGTCAGGCGCGCTGTACGCAATACCTGCGCCGACGCTCAACGCTGGATTTGTGGGCTTGCTGTTGGGTAGCGAGCGGCGGCGCACTTGTGTAGCGGTGACAGTGGCGGCAGCTGAAGCCTGCGCTAGCCAATTGCTAAGCGGTAGTGTGAGCAGTAGAAGGACGGTGGCATGTAGCGTGTGGCGCAGTGCTCGCGGGCTGGGCTGCGCGCGTAGTAACAATTTGTGGCGTATGTTGCTGTTGTTGCTATTATTTGCGGTGGTTTTGTTTGGGTGACGGCTAGGCGCAAAGCGCTTTGGAAGCGTGCATGTGTTGTATTTATGTTTTGTAGGTGTATTTGTTTCGCAATAGTGTTGTTGTTGTAGTTGTTGGACGTCCGACTGCATGTATGAAGCCATATAAAATATAAATAGGGTTGTATGAGTATTCAAATGAAAATTTTTGTATGAATGAAAATTAGCAAAAAAATGGTTTGTGGAAAATTCTAGAAAAACTCGCTTAAAAACTCAAATTAAGCTTTTTATGTGCTAATTCTAACTTGACTAGTTAATTACCAAATAATTTTTTGTTTTTTGTTTTAAGACCAAAGCGCGCAACGTCGCCTTAGTCTGCCAGCAGCTTTTGCTCGTGTTTTGCGTGGAAATATATGCGGCGCGCAGGCTTTAGTGCTTTCAACGCCCGCGCTTTCAGTTGACGCGGCAAATTCCATAAATCCATTTATCTCCCGCTTACTCCCGGGATTTTGCTCGCAATTGCTTTGTGGCTTCTGTGACTTTGTGTCGATTCATGCTTCATGCGCGCGCTCCACACTAAGCCCAAGTGGTTGCTGATAATTTTCTCGTTTACGTTTTTCTCCGCTTTTGTTTCGCTTAATTTTCGTTTTATCGTCAGAATTAGTTGCGCCTAATCTGTTTGTCATTAATCATAATTGTGGCGTTTACACAGTTTGCGCGCTTATTTTCATAGTTAAATGAGGAAGTCTCACATCTCAATCAATTTAGTCTGACTCGCCGCTTTATTTAGTGTGTTCTTGTGCAATTTGACTTTGGTTTTTTTGTTTTTTTTTTTTGTTTTTCACGTTCGTATTATGTTTTCTTCACCTTCAAGAATTCTTGTTAGTTTCTTGGTCATCTCATTTGTTGCTCGTACCATTTCATTTATGGCACTTAATCACCGGCATCTCCGAACTGGGATTCGTTGCAATTAATCTTGTTATAGTACAACTTGTTAGTCTCAGAGTTTCGTGGAATATATTTCTCATCGGGGATTTGCTATCCATCAACTTATTCACGTGTCTAAATTTAGCAAGGTTATACTATGGGGATTGTTTTGTTGAAGTGAAACCGTTCGATTTGACTGCTTCATCTATCATAGATGGATTGTTGAAACTATGTGCTGATTGTCCAGTTGCTGTAATGGAAAAAAAGAACATTTAAGGCTTGAGTTAAAAAAATTTTATAAAGAAGTGTTTCAAGAGACATTTCAATAAATGCTTTTATAATCCTAACAGATATGTTACCACAAAGGGTATATTCCCCATAAAACCCAAAATTTACCATCATATGTTGGATTCCAATTTTCACCCATTAAAAAAATATCATTTAAGTGTTTTAGAGTATTTTTTAGGGTATCCGAGATATACAACTTAGAGCTAACTTGATGGTTGAAAATTACTATATAATATGATATGATAATATTCTCAACATATGTGAAAAGATGCCGTATTTCTAAGGTTTGTAATTGAAATTGATATTAACTTATATGTTTTAAAACAAAATAAAAACAAAAACTAGTTAGATGAGCAATATTAACATTCCTACAAAAAAAATTTTTTTTGGTTTGGTGCAGAACAGTAGTTAGTAGGTTGAATATTCCCGCTACTAGATGTTTTTTCTTCTTTATTATGAACAAGAGCTGATATGGAAAATATGACTTGTTTTCTCGTATCAACTCACAAAATATATCCAAAATCAAGTATAAAATATAAGGCACCAAAATGAGTGTAGGCCAGTGATATAGACGGTTAATATCAATCCCAACCACTTCGCCAGGGTCTGTCTAGAAAAAGCCGGGAAATAGAGGAAAAAGTGACATGATGACTCCACCTCGCTTTTCTCCATCTAGCTTTAGCTTTAACCTATAAAACATTTTTGACATTACTACGGTAAGAGGTCTCACCACGTCACAAAAGTTTTAAGTCCACCTATACTTTCATCACTCTCTCCTAGATGTTTACCTTCAAACCAATATGTCAAGAGTTTATTCTTTTTTCTATTGCAGAAGTAAACGCTATTTGGAGTTTTACTTTTTTAATTTCTCAGTATAAGGACTTTCAACCAACTTATTTGTTAATTTGTTATAAATAAGCAATAAATATATTTCTGATGATCTATTTATACATATCCTGTTCATACATATGTATAGCCTGTAAGTCTGCCACAAAGTTTGTGAAGGGTGCTATAACTTCGGTGTAGCCAAAGTTTTCTTAAAAATGTGATATAATATGATTCAATCTCCATGGCTGGATGATGGGAGCTTTCAGCTAATTTTATTCTACCTTGATTTTGGAGATTTCAACAGAAAACCAAGTAAGGTTCAGACAGGTATTATTAAATAATTTGTATCGCAATTTCTTTTACACAAATCTTTTATGATTTAGAAATCTGCTTGTATAACAGAACAGACTATAATACTAGTAAAGTTAGGAATTAAAAACTAGTAATATTTATGATATATAGAATACTAAAGAAACTAAAAAACCTCATATTAGAAAAGATGAAAAAACGACGATCTGTAAAGATTAATTTGATTTACTGTTATTTCGAAATTACAATTAGTTAAAAGAAACTCACTAGCTTCTCAGTTAAAGTTGAAGTCTCAAAAAATTATAACAATTCACTTTATCCATTTCAAGTTAATTTTCAACCAAAAATACAATTACCGACCTTTCGAATCGTCCATTCCATGCCATGTCACTTTGTTTGTTTCAAAGTAAATCTCGAAAGCTGCTGCAAACATTTGAAATATTTGTTACTTTAGTAGATTCTGCAGAATAATGAGTCGAGTCAAAGCAGTTGCTTGCCTCTGCTCATATCCCAAGATGGCAACAAAGTGTGAACAAAATATTCTGCTTACAATTTTGCTGATAATGCAAGTTCGGTTGCCTGGTATTTGCTCCAAATTGACAGAGCACACATTCTGGCGAGCTAATGGAATACTCAGTAGGAGCAAATCAAAGCTTCTTTGCAACAAAATGAAAAGAGCACAAAAGGAAAAAACTCGCATTATGAAATTGTGGGCTTTAATCTCTTTAGATATGCCACGACATGCGGATCTATGATTATTCAGAAGCTCTTTGGAAAATTGTGCTGGTGCTTGCGTGTCCATAGTAAAATATGGTGCGTTGGTTTGCGTGCCAATTATGGGTGTATAGACTTGACTATTTTTTCTTACTGAATCACTGTGGTTTAGATATACACATTTTCACTAAACTAAAGCAAAATATAGTGTAGTGCTAGCATTGTATCGCGGATTGCCATTGTTGTTTTCTCTAGAAATCTAGTTGTTTTCTGAAAGGGAAACTCTTAAGGCCGAAAAATGTTTTGTTTGTTTAAGAAATAGTCTAATACGAGCTGCGAGAATTAGGTCAGAATAATCTTTACGACTAATAAACTAGCAAATGTATTTTCTCATCATATTTGATACAGTCTGCCAAAAACACTTACATTTTCAATTATTTTAATACAAATTCTTATATATTCCTCCTTAGCTAATAATTTACCAACGATTAAACTAATTTTGCATATACTTGATATACATACACAATATATTAGCGTCAATTAGGATGGCCATCAGTAGCTTCAGCGAATTTTGCTTTCACCTCATTTGTGGTGAAGCAGTCGTTTTAGTTCCGTCGTCATATTCATAGAAGCACGTCTCGTTATCAGTAATGCTGCGTTTGAAGAATGTAGAGTTCTCAACTATATAGGTTGTCGAGCAACTCCCTTGCAACTTCGACTTGTTGTTTTGGCAAAATTTGCTGGTATTTTTCCAGGAGTCTAGCAATCATGCGCTTCATACCCAAAAAACTAACTGAGATGTGTTGAGTCGATCCATAAGAGATATTGATATCCTCTCTTGGTTTAGTTTATATGGGTCAAATTTAATCAATGGTATATACATAGATAGAAGTAAGTTGCTTCTATTGAAGCTGTTCTGTTTAAGTTGTAGCTATGGTCTTAAAGTTCTTAAGAGAGTAGTGAATCCAACACATTATAATAGCTGTTAAAACTGCCTGCCAGCACTGAGAAAATAGCAAATACATATTATTTACTATACATAAAAGAAAATCTTTTCAAGAGTCTATAAATGGAAAAAGTAGAACTGAAGAAGGCGGTTTTACTACTTTAAGTGAGGTAATGTTTCTTTTTTATCGAATTTAACGCGGTTACTTTGTTTTTGCTATAAATGTAATGACAGTTTTGCGACATGGAGGTGAGATTGACAACAGTGCTGATATGCGAAAAGAGATCACATCGCCTCCATGACAAAGGTGAGAACACAGAACAGACCTCTTAGGTCGCACTGAAAGCGACCATTCAATTTTTTCTATCAATCTCGTATGACACATACATTTTTGAATTCTCAAAGGTAACGCGCATAATATAAACCAACAAAAAATTATTTTATTTTCATCAAATGTTGACCATTTAAAACAAATTTATATTTTCTCATGCTTTATTTTTTACTTTTTCAAAAATATTACAAATATTAGAAATAACAAATTTCCTGGGCTTATTGGTTCATATGATATGATAGATAATATTTAAGGAATAATTATTCTAAGTAAATCGGCTAATTCAAACTTTATATACTGTGACGACTGAAATGTTTTAGGTTAAAATTAAATCGACAGAGCTGCCAAGGCATCAAAACTTCACTTTGAAAATAATTTGAAATATGAAAAATCATATTAAAGATATATTTCTGAATATCTAAACTAACGAGGTTCATATTCATATTAATAGACTAAAATTTCTTCATTTTTGTTTTATCGAAGTTTGCTGCCAAAAGCGAAATATAGGTATTCAAAGCTCAAAATTTGTCTAATTATGTAAAAATTACAAACTTTTATTTTAGAGAAGATAAAAGTATGTAATGGTGCAAAAGTTAGATTAATGAATAAGGGAAAATCTAAAGGAAACACAAGCATATGCCTACAGTTACCCTTTTTTGAGAGAATTTCAAAAGCCTAACGACTGAAAAATTATTTAATATTTTTATTTAATACAAAAGGGCTCGTTGCAAACATAACATTTAGGAGCTTTATCCAAATGTAGGTATTTTTTATCCCAATAATAGGCAATAGATTACACCAAATGAAAAAAAACGAACATAAATACCAAAACACCCTAAAAATGTCCACTAAATCAAATCTGCAATGCTTTGTTGTGAATTCCAGAAATAGCAAAGCAATTTTCTTTTTTGTTCAAATTGCTTTGTTGCAAATAATTTTTATTGCCTATGTTAGAAACAAGCTGCGAGCCAGCGACAATAGCTTGACCTACAAGCGAATAATGTGCGATCTACTGCGCATATTTACATCAAACAGTCTTGTTTACGCTATTGTATACAAATACAACGAATAACATATATGATTACATTGTAAACAATGCCGCATACAAACACAGAAGGGCACCTCTGCATTTTACGACGTCCCTAACAAGCGTATTTGCCGAAAGGAAATTCCAAGAAAGCATAAAAAACGCAAACGAACAGAGCACAATAAAATTATAATGGCATACAAATATTTACACACACAAGCACACTCATATATACATACATGCAGTAGCATATATATATTTGTGTGCACATGTGTGTGTGTTATTGTCGCCAAATCGCTTAAACTCGCACACAAATTACGTCAAATTGATTTAACCGAAAATCCGTTAAGTCACCATAGGAAGCGCACGTTACTCATACGCCATGGCGCGCCACACATTGTTATAATGTGACAAACCAAAATAATGTAATCACATGCGCACGTAAGCGAATACACAAAAAATACGCGAAAGGACTTAAATTCCTCGCTAAGCATAATAATTTTGGCAATATTATGTGTGCGTCAAGCGTTTGGTGGTGTGAGTGTGTAAGGGAAGCGATTGACAAATATAATATTTAATAGCACGTATACTGGCGCACCCACTCGCAAGCGTGGTCGTGAAGCCTTAAATATGCATTAGCACATAAATGGGCGTAATTGTGCTATAAAATTCCGGATTGCATACCCTTCAGGTGCGCAGCATTGTTAATGAGTTTCACACAGGACTGTACTTATAGCTACAAATATATTCTCTCTAATTACTCTTAAGAGGAAGTCTTATGAACATTTTAAGTCTTTGCGAGAGTGTTGCGAATTTCTAATTAATACTAATTTAGATATTTCATTCTTTCTTGGCACAAATTAGAAACAGAAAAGCTTGTATTAATAATAATTAATAAATTCCAATCTGGCTCAATTTTAGCAAATTTGTCAAACTAATCTCATATATTCTTATTTTTTCTCAGATTTAAAAGTATTTAAGATTCAAAAGTGGCTTAAATATTTCTTCAACTAAGTTCATCGTTTTGAGCTTCGTTGAATAGTGTGAAGAAAAAAATTGTAAGAGATACTTTTACAATAACAGTTTTTGACAGATCATGCGTGAGACGTCACAAGCTGTCATGCTATTTTTGATCAGTATTATTAGCATTTTATCTTAGAAAGACTTACGCCTGAACAACGTTTACAATCCGTTTAACATTACTACGACAATTTACGTTCTGTAAAGAAAGGGTTTTGCGCGCTTAATTTATAGTCAACATAATCGGCCTGCTGAGAGTACTATTCGCAACACCATACCCTATCTTGAGACTCAGCAGTCATCGAATCCAGCGCGCAGCGATGAAAATATAGCAGCATTAGCTGAGAGTGTACACGAAGTCCGTGAAGAGTTGATTTGGTGCCGTTTGTGGCATCTGTAATGGTATGACACGACTTGGCGCATTTTACGTCGACATCTTAAATTGAAAGCGTATAAAATACAGCTTGTGCAAGAACTGAAGAATCGGTGGACCTTTCCAAGAGATATACCTTCGTTATGTGGGCTTTTGAAAGATCCAAGAAGATACGACGTTTTCGACCCAAATTTTATTCAGCTATGAAGCCAATTTCTGGCTCAATGAGTATGCAATCAAACAAGATCGCCGCATTTGGGACGAAGAGAAACCTGAAAAGATTTAAGATCAGCTATTTCATTCAGAAAAAACAACAGTTATATGTGGTTTGTGGTTTATGAACCATTCTTCAAAAATGATGCTGGTAGGAACGTAGTCGTCAATGGCGACCGTTATAGCGCTATTTGATGCCTGAAATAGAAGCTCGTGATCTCAGCGACGTATGGTTTTACCAAGACGACATCACTTCTCCACATCGAATCAATCAATTGAGTTATTGAGAGAACACTTCAGTGTTCTCGTTTTAGACCGGTCGGTCGTCTGATATCACACTTTTAGACTTTTTCCTATGGGCATATGTAAAGTCTAAAGCTTATGCGGACAATTCCGTTTCTATTCAGGCCTTGGACCAAAGCATAACGCGCGTCCTTCGCCAGTTGCCAGTCGAAAATTGGACTCAAGAGACGGACCATCTGAGACGTAGCCGCGGCCAACATTTAAAAGAGATATACTTCAAAAAATGAAGGCTAAAAAATATTCTTTCGAATGATAGTAAACGTTTTCCATTAAATTTGAAATTTTTGTGTGTTTTTTCTTTAAAAAAGTCGGGAACACAGAAATCGATCACCCTTTATAATTTTGTAAAACTCTAACGTTAATTAATTTTGTGCCAAAACGAGCCGAAATAATGAATCCTTGCAATGAAGATTGTCGTTCAGGCACGATCTGACATCGTACTTCGGTATCGAAACTAGAATTTTAAAATAGAACAGTGTTACTCTTTTACCATATGTATGTGTAAATATGGTAAATGGAAGTAAGTATCAATAACTTTATATAATTATCAAAAGATTTATGTTTTGTTTATACATATGTAAATGCATATTTATTCCTGAAATATCTATTTTTACTCTTGTTATTATTTCAGAATATATAAATATTCCGAAACCCCCAGTCACCATCCGCAGCAGTCACTTCTGGCGTGATGTTAAACGCGTTTAAAATGCCCATAAATATTAATCATGTATGTGTATTATCAAACATTTTGTCCCGTGTAATAATAAATTTCTATAGTAATCGCATTAAGCATAAATAATGAATGTGATGAGTTGCGCCAACAAGCCAAAAAACACAAGTATTACCCGCCAACAAAGGTGAAATCGCACAAAAACGACAACAAACAGTTTACATAAATTATGTTGTGCATATGAATGTACACGGCTGGCAGTTAGACTGCAATATCTTTAAAAATTCCAATTTAATGAGGAATATATCATCAAAACATACACACAGACATATAATTTACAATAGCAATATTTTAAATTTTTTTCCTAGCTACCGTTTTACAAATGAACACAACAAACGTGAGATATATATATGTAAATATGAATATAAAGGTTCTTTATTTTGGGCAATAATTCTTCAACGCCTTAAAATTTAAGACACAAAGGAAGTCATGAGCTACACTCATGTGCTTGAATGCCCGCTCGAAATTTATTTGTTTGTAAGTAGCGAATAAAGGGCATCCTTGCAAGGAAGCTCACCAGCTATAAAATAGTAAATTTTGTGGCTCAGTTGTTTTATAAGGAAACTGCATGATGAAAGGCTCAAGGGCGACAGTCGTAATTTGGTAGATTTAGTTTACGATTGTGAGCTAATAGTTGGTGGATTTGTAACTCGACGTCCGCAAATGTATACCAAAACTTCAACTATAAAAATAACTTTCATTTATTCGGTCATAGAGGTTTCGTAAGTACCTACTTTCATTATTATTATTTTTTTTAAATTCTTCAGACACATATATGCCATGATACTGGGTAATAACACCTTTAAAAAACCGACTCTCAATCTTGTAATTGTTCAATATTATTATGCAAATTCATGTTCCCCCGTGGCGACGGTAACAGCTCTTAGCGCAAAAATATCAGGCTCTTTTCATCGTAGATGTCAGCTAAATCCTCATGTGGCTCAGAAAACGCAACTCTATTCCCAAAATTTGGTTCGGGTTGTAGTATGGTGGTTTTGTGAGTTCTAGTATAGAAATTCAAAGACAATATTTTTGGGGTGACAGCATTCCGTTATGTCAAAAGTAGGCTGAACCGGAGCAAAACTTGTCTTAGCACCCCATACTTAACATAAATATTTTCGAACTTTCGTTTGATTTTATAACGCATCTATCGGACAATATGTAAGAAATATTAGGAATATTCGGAAATAATCTACTAATATATTTCGAACATGCAAATGTAGTAAAGAAACCAAGTAAGTTTGCGACTTATAATGAAAACAAGTTACTAAGGCACCAAATTTGATTGTAATTTATTTACGATATCGTCGAACAATAAATGTCGAATTCTTTAATTCTTTCGCAACATTTGTTAGTGTAAAGTTTTATAAACACTTTAAGGTCTTTCCACGCCTTTAAACCTTGTAATTGCTAGACTTAGTACTTCCTTACTTGTTAACAAATATGTTCGAAGACTCACGTAGCAGTTAATTTTGGCCTCTTATCTACAATGAGTAAAAATTGAATGTTAATACTTTTTAAATCAAAATCATGGATCTCGAGTTGACATTTTGGTAGAACACAGCAAAGGCGCTTTCTATTTCTCCACATATCATTTCAATATTACTTCATCCATTCACAGCAACAAATATTCTTCTCGGGAAATCTAAGCATGTTCTTATGAATGACACGGTGCGCATTTCGCATCGTGTACTTAACGACTTAAATACTTTCTAACCAAAAGTCAAGAGTCTAAAAAACTTAAACCAAATACAAAAAAGTGATTGAGTTTCAAAGTGGCAGAAGAAGTCATATCTTGAATTAAACCACTCTCTTAATTTAGAAAGTCACTTAAAGAAACCAAGAAATTACCTTCGGTAGCAGCTAACCGCCAACAGCGTAAACCCAACTTATTTGCTTCTCATCCGTAAAGGCAAAAGCAAGGGAAGAAAAACGATTTAAAATTTTGTACCTACCAAGGTGTTCCAGCAAAAAGATTGAAGTGCTTATATAAGTATATGTACAAATATTTTTAGCGTTATGTATTTTTGCCGGTTGGTGTCAATATGTATAAGTTCCTACGTGCGAAGTCAACGAGTGTGGCATGAGTGCACTTGGGTAGTTGGTACAATACCTGAAGTAAGAATTCAAAGGCGAACACAAATGGTTTAGGCATGTGTGTGAAAGCTTGTGTGAAAGGTAAATTTAAGGAAAAAATTGCTTCATATTTGTTATAATACACACATATGTATTATATACATATATAACTAGATACATAAGAACGTATGCAAACGAACGCGTCTGTTTCTGACTTTTGATTTGTGTTGTGAAAAGTTCTCAATTCGCGCAGCTCAAGGTGTGCTCTGTACATTTATAAATATATGTATATATATGCACATACTTATTACAGCGTTTCGGAAGTTTAGTAAAATTTTGTATAGAATAGATTATAGGGTCATATTGCAAATAATACTCAGATTTGATAACTTTTTACTTTCCTTTTAACTTAATCTACAGTAACGGTAATCGGATGATGAAGTAAAAGGTAATATGAAAATGACTAAGATATTTGAGTTCAGGCCAACAGCTCTAAGTTAAATTCGAAAAGTAAGTCGAATCGAAAGTAATTTAATTAAGTTACATAATTGAGGCTTCATTCAAGAGGTCGCGAAGTTTCTATCTTGACTCATTATTTTCAAATTCAAATGATTTTCAATATAAAGGGTTTTCCAATAAGAGCGCTACAAAAGCAGTTTGGAACATCAATTAAATTCTTTATCGTGTGAAAGCACATTCGTTGCTATTATATATGGAGCTCGATTTTTTTTCCATGGCCACCACGGAAACGCTTGCAGAAGTAAAGACGCTGAACTCAATGTTTGATGGTTTTAAAGCATAAATCGGCCGATACTGCTGCAATTTCATATTTGATATTCGCACGAAGATCGTCGCTGATTTGTTGGCATTAACAGCACAGCAAATAGTCTAATGGCGTCAAACCGCACGACCGAGGTGGCCAATTGACTGGGCCATTTCGTGAGATAACACGTTCACCAAACTTGGTTTTCAAAAAATCGATTGTGACATTCGGTGTGTGGCTTGTGGCGCCGTCTTCGTAGAACCATATATTTTCCAAACCCATACCATTCGATTTGGGCCAAAAATATTCGGTTATCATTGAGCGGTAGCGATTTCCATACACAGTAACGTGCCGGTCTTGATCATCATGGAAGAAGTACAGCTCAATGACGCCGCCGGCCCATAAACTGCACCAAATCGTAATTTTTTTCGGGAAGAAATGGTGACTCATGGAGTACGTTTGGATTGCCGCCTGACCAGTGAGGCGTATTTTGCTTATTGACGAAGCCGTTCAGCCAGAAATGAGCCTCATCGCTGAAGATGATTTTTCGATGAAAATCTTGTTAAATTTCAAATTTGTTACTCAGTTCAATTCACGGACACACGACGATTCTGGTGGTCAAACGGCTTCAGTTCTTGGGTCAATTTGATATTGTATGGATATTTTAATGCACTACATGGGACCTTCCAGCAAAACTCTGCTCTAGCACACAAGACAAAACCACACAGCAGTGGCTTAAAATGAATATTCCTGGCTTCAAAGCTGCAAATGATTGGCCATCGGAAAGTCGAGATTTGAATCCATTGGTCTACAATTTGTGATCAGAGTTGGAGAAAATGGCCTGTCGCCTACTCCACAGAAATTTGGAGAGTTCCAAAAAATCTTTGCTTCTAACAGCGTCATCAATTCCAATATAAACTGTGCATACTGAAATTGATCCATAACCGAACCGTTTAAGTTTTACGTAATTTATTTTAGCACTTAAAACAAAGTTGTATTAAATCTGTCTATTCGTGCGTATTTCGCAGCGCCAGTAACTCCTTATATATTTTCCGCGGCACACATGTGATTTTGCGTAAATATTTAAACATGATTTTCGAAATCTGAGTAATGTGAAATGCACGCACCAAATTTGCCATGTAAACATGTGCTTAAGCATAGACATATAGTACATACATATATATATGAGCAAGCCTTGTTCAACCGAGTAAGACATTTGAGAACGATCAGCGAAGGAATTCAAACGTAATAGCGTGATTGCTTTATATTTAGCTGGAAAATCACAGCCAGCAATTGTTCGTGAGCTAAAACACCTTAATGTGAATAAAGTTTTTGTTTATCGCACCATCACTCGTTACAATGATACTGGTAGCATCGCAAAACGCCATGGAGGTGATCATTAAAAGACTGCAACATCACGTGAGATGGCTCGGAAAGTGAAGAAGCGACTTGAGCGAAATTCACGACAAAGTGCCAATCCAATGGCTAAAGAAATGAAAATATCCGGTCGCAGCATTGGACGCATATTGAAAAATAAGCTCAAGGTCAAGTCTTACATGTTCCAAAAGGCCCATGATCTCACACCGATGCAGCAACAAGTAAGACTTGAGAGAGCGAAAAGCGGTTCGCTTGGCCGAAAGCGGCCAAATTCCGAACATTGTGTTTTATGACGAAATTTTTTTTCCAATTGAGCAATTCGTAAACTCTCAAAACGATAGGGTTTACTTGACCGACCGTTCATACGAGAATCTAAGTCATCGGTTGGCCACCAGGAGGCAGCACCCGCCACAAATAATGGTTTGGTCCGCTGTTACCGCAGATGGGCGCTCCCCAATTGTTTTCATCGAGCCTGGCGTCAAAGTAAATGCGACATATTACCGAGAAAGTGTTCTGGAGGCTGCTTTGAAGCCGTGGACAAACAAACATTTCGGTCGCAAACCCTGGAGGTTTCAACAAGACTCAGCACCGTCTCACAAAGCGCGAGTGAACCAAGAATGGCTGAAAAACAACGTTTCGAACTTCATTACGACAACACAATAGCTCTCGAATTCACCAGATGCGAATCCAATGGATTATTCTCTTTAGGCCTTTTTGGAGAGCAAGGTCCGAAGTAAAAAATACACCAGTCTCGAGATGCTGAAAAAAGCTATTGTGCGTGAGTAAGCCAAAATACCGGCAAGTCACATTCGGGCAGCTTGCGATTCGTTTTTTGACTGTCTCAAGGCCGTAGTTAAGGCAAAAGGTGGTCATATCGAGCAAAAGTGAATTGGTAATTTGTGATTATTTTCACACATTTTGTACTTTAAAATAAATAAAAATAATTTTCCAAACCGAATTTATGGCTTTTTTATTTGGTTACACACGAGTGCCGAACCTATATAAATGATGAGCGTGACGAGTTGAGTTAATTTAGCTACGTCCCTCCCGAACTAGTCCATCAGTTTTTGAGAGATCGCTCTGAAATTTTGCATATGTATTTATTTTCCTCTGCAAGAAGCTGCTCCTTTGTTGTAACCGCAGATATCAGACCACTATAACGTAAAGCAGGCATACAAACTGAACAATCGGAATCAAGTTCCTTTTTGTCTGAAAATATTTCTTTACATCCAAGGCAGCGCTACAATATCCGAACAAATTGTGTAGATCAGAACATTGTAGCATACTATAGCTGCCGTACAAAACAATAAGCTTCGGTGCTAACGAAGTTAATGTGTTTCTTTTTTTTCTATTTTTTATTATATTTTATTTTATTTCCATTTATTTTATTTTATTTTTATTTTTTTTTTATTATATTAATTTTGTTTCATTTATTTTCTTAAGCGTATATTGAATTATAATTATTAATTTATGTTATTGACAGCTATTTTGTATGCTCAACCCTTATCCACATAGTATATCGACATTCAACAGAGCAGCAAGTTGCCCGCATGTGTTTGAAAGCAATTGAGAATTTATTGTCTACAAAGACAACGGGCCACGGGCAACAGGACAGCCAGCAAGTTGGCAAGGCAAGAGCGCACCAAAGCGGCGCCTGTGTAAGCTGCTCCATAAATCGTTCGTCGATAACAAAGTTGCGCACAATAGCAGCTGCGGTAGCTTGGCTTTATTGTTTCTATACTCTAGAATATCAAGTGACGCAGCAACTTACTGCTTCCTGCCCTTT
The DNA here is from genome assembly GCF_024586455.1 of Bactrocera neohumeralis. Classification (NCBI taxonomy): domain Eukaryota; kingdom Metazoa; phylum Arthropoda; class Insecta; order Diptera; family Tephritidae; genus Bactrocera; species Bactrocera neohumeralis. The sequence goes on from NC_065919.1 coordinate 46,713,333, forward strand.
GACTGCAGTTGTGGCTAAGCTATGCAGTGTTAGCTCATCCTTACTGTTTACACACAATGTAAACACACACACATACATACATACATCTATGAGTTTTGTTTACAAGTCACGGTTGCATGCGTCGAAAGTATCTTTTATAAGCAAACGCTTCGGCACTGCATCCCGTTCACATTTTGTTGCGAAAACTCGCTTGCGCCGCTCTCGCCAGTTTATCATTTCATCATTTATTGCTGCTCACCGTTACCACAAAATGCACAATTTCATTTTATTTTGCCCTCAGCGGCAGTGCAACGGTAGTGTTCACCACATTCTTGTTGCATAAGTAATCCGCCGCAAGGCTTTCGCCACAAGGGTATTGTAAATATTTTACCTCCTCAATATATTTATATAAAAGTACAGTTTTCTTTTAGGTCTTCCGTGCATCTTTCTTTGTTTGCTGCTTATTTGCTTTGCATATTCTCAATGCTTCATGAGTAACTTGCACTTGTTCTTTCGAGTAATGTGCAAGTTTTACTAGTGCGGAGCGAGAAAGCTGAGCTGATAATGGAAGTAGCAGTGTTTCCTTGGATTATCTATGCCCTGTCTTCAAGTGGACTTAGCTCATTATTTTTTAATGCGGTGCTGTTAAAGTTATCGACTGTATAAAGATTATATTTATACCAATATTTAATGTGGGGTCAATAGCAATCCATATTCGAGCGGTTTGCCAGGAGAGGACATCCAATCTTGTTTTAGTATTTCGAATAGGCGTTGGACGACAATAGCTCTCTTCTGCGTCTGTTTTGTATTTGGCGTTCATTTGAAGTGCAAACAGAAGTATTTTTTTTTACTAAAATACTTTGAACTTTGTACCTGAAAACATGTTTTTGTAGAAAATTTTTTTTTTTAATTCTTTAAGAAGCTTACCTCAGCCTAAAGTCATTGCATTTTATTGGAAGTTTGTGGTGAACTTGCTTTAGCTGAGCAAACGTGTCAAAAGTAGTTTCCAAGACTGAAAAGTGGTAACTTTAGTTTGGAAGAAAAAGAACGTCCTGGTCGGGCAAGAAAGCTTGAAGCTGAAGAATTACTAATTGTAGTTTATTGCTAAACAAAGAACCATTTGAAAAAGTTTAAAAGAAGCCGCGGATACATTCAAAAGCAAGTAAATTGGATATCATATCTTCACCTAAAATGCAAAATAACGTAACAACATTTTCAAAAATTTACAGGGGAAAAAATGAAACACGTTATAAAATGGAACATGAGTGAAACAAAATTTAAATATTGGTTAAAACTGGGTTATATCTGATAGCAGAACCTTAAAATGTTGGACATACATATGTACTTATATAGTGATCGTAATCAATAAAACATCCAATTTCGAATTTTTTTATCATACGTTGTTTTGCGTTTTAGGTGACGATATGTAGTGAAGTCAGGAAACGTTCAAAACGTTTTTGTATTTCAGAAATATTGGCTGAACGCTACAAAAAGAATCCATTTTGAGTTGGTTATTCCGGGTGATGAAAAATAGATCTACTTAGATGCAAATAGTTATATTTTAAACATCGCCGTGCAGACAAATTGAGGGAATGCGAAGCATCTAGCACGCCAAAATAATACTCTATATTTGGTGGGATGATGAACTTCTAAAACCGAGTGCAACCATTAAAGGTGAAAGACACCCCAACACCCCCTTGCTTATGCGAACAAATGCGAATGAATACCCTAAATTTGTGACACGACACGAGGCAATAATTTTTCATCATAACAATGTCTATGCTGTTATCACCACCGTCAGTGCGATGAACGAGACAAGGACTGGTTGGGATTCGTAGCGGGAGAGAGACTCCGTCGCCAAGTCTTGGCATTCACCCCGGTGAACAAACGTCTAGCCACAATCTGCATCAAAGCGAAGTTCTTCAGGAATATCCAAACCAAAGATGTCTTCAATGAGCGCTTGGAGTGCACCTCTGATCGGCCGGTCGGTAAATTCAGCCTCCCTGATGAAATATCGACTTCGTGAGGACCGAAATATGGTTATCTGTAGCACTAGTCAACTTAAGAAACCAAGTTACTTGGCTGTCTCCGGATCGAAAAGCCACCAATCAGAACGATTATGTTGTCTAGTGTTTTAGATGCGTACCCGCTTCTGGGCAGCAAAAAACGCACGCCAACAAACACAAGGAAGGTTTGACGTCCTGAAGCTGCAATCAGAATAGACAGAGGAACGATTTTCTACTCGATTTGCACTCCTGCTCTCTGAGAGAACTCATCAACAACTCGGTATAAGGACTCTGGGGATGCCATTTCAAGCTCCCTATGTACAACTGCAAACGATTGCCTTTGGAAAATGCAAAAGAACAGCCGGTACGATGACGAGTGTCGTGTCGCATTGGAGAGGAAACAGACTGCCTGCCTCGTAACTTTACGTTCGACCATAATACATGCGGGATGGGATAGATACAGAGAGTTGAAGAGAGAAGCGAGACGCATTTGCAGACAGAAAAAGAAAGAGGCCGAAATGCGTGAGTATGAAGAGCTTAACAAGCTGGCCAGGGGCAATGCTCGAAAATTCTAAAAAAAAAATGTGGCGGCTAACCCAAGGTTTCAAGACCGGAGCATACTCTAGTAGAACCTCCAAAGGTGATCTATTGATTGATGCCCAGAGCATACTGAGATTATGGAAGAAACTTCAGCCTGCTGAATGACAGTGAAAGTATAATATCAGGAGAAGGTGAACCCGATTCCCCAATCGATGACGATGGAGCAGATGTTCCAATGCCTGACCATGAAAAAGTTCGAATAGTAATCACCTGTCTCAAGAGCAAATATTATATTCAAATACGGCGGCAAAAAACTGATAAGGAGCTTTCATCACCTCTTTTGTAGAATTTGGTTAGCTGAAATTTAGTGTGCTCTGCCCAATCCACAAAAAGGGAGACCCCACAATCAGCGTCAACATCATCAATTTCATTTGTAAGAAAATTACGAACAGGTGGCAACTTTAGCACAATAATAGGTGCGCTTAAAATTCTTATTAAACACCTTCAGATTAGTAAGACACTATAACTAATTTAACTATATTTTGTTAAAATAGATGCTTCCAATAATCGAAAAATTTAATTCAACTTTTAATTTTTGGTTTAAGAAACTTTAACTGTGTTTTAGTTAAAGTTTAAAATTCGTCAAAGCTTACTTGAACATTTGCTTCTAATTAAAAAAATCAAAGTGAAGACAACTCTTTGTTTCTTAATTAATTTCACTGACCATTGCATTTTGTATTCAAACTCTAATAAGTGTGGCATTATTATGTTTTATATTTTTTCCTCGCCGAATACAATTTTCACCAAGCACTTAAAAAAATCAAACAAGTGGCAATGTCTTTTGCTTTTACCCATTTAAATTGCACTGCATAGTTTTGTTGCAGCCAACCGTCACAAAGTTATTTCATCATTTCAACGTTTTCTGTCTTATCACCATACGCAGTTGCGAACCGGACGGCATAGTGCCTCCCGCGGTTTAACCAAAATGACCAATTTCACTTCAACGAAAATGAATTTTGAGCTCCTTCACTGTAAATGCAATTTCGTCTTTTGATTCGCCTTAAGAAAAGTAACTGGATATAAATGAGTTTAACCACGTGAAACCGCAAGCATTGCAACAAAACACACTGAAGATTACTTCGTAAGAAATGCGCAGCTGGAATTGCTAACGTTGCAGAAATGCCGAAAGTGCGCGTGGCGAGATTTGCAAGAAATGCTTATTTAATATGCAGACGCCGCCATACACAACACACCGCGAATTGCTTGCGCAAATACTTTTGCCGCAGAAGTGGAAATATGCCAACAGGAAATTTCAAAGGCTCACACACGCGCCACCGCTAGTAAGTGGAGAGTTGAAATTGTGCAAAAGTGCAAAGCGTTTGGCGCGAACAGCAAGTGATGAAGTCTGGCGGCAATTCTTAGCGCTGCATATTAACGGTAAATGCATAAAAGCGTATGAGCTGGCTTGAAGACGCCGCAAGCGCTCAAACTGCGCAGAAGTGGTAGCGAGAGGGGAGAAGAGGCGCACGAGCCGCGCTAATTTCCAGTTGCAAACGCTGACTTTGCACTTGCACAACTGTGCGTTCATTTCTCTGTTGCTGATATACTACTTTCGCAGCCACTTAACGGTGTGGCACCGCTTGCGCTGGCACTGTGGCACTGTGTGCGCGCAGTTGCCTCATAACGGTGTGTAATTGCATTTCGCAGTTTTATAATTGCATACCGCTATGTCCGCTCTCGCTACGTAACAGCTTGCGGATTGCGGTTTGTGCGCTCTAGCGCCACTGTGTTGTGGGTTGCTCATACGCCGTGGCAAATGGTATGCTTCGTGGTTGGTTGGCGGTTGCGAGTGTCAGCAATGCCAATGTCGGAATTGAAATGTAAATTAAAAACTGTAATTACATTGGAAATAAAGTTGCATTTGTGCATGGCGAATTGTAAAATGCGAAAAGCGCTCGCACACGCTCTCCATATACTTGTACACAAAGTAAAATGTTTGTTGCTGCGTATTTTCGCGCACTTTCATGAGTCGCTACTTTGACAACAATTTAATTTTCACTATTGCCAATTTCATACCTGATAAATGTATGTAGTATGCTTACACTTTGCTAATTGAAATAAATAGCGGTATTTAAACCCAGTAGTAAATTTCATGAGCATAGCGAAGCAACTGGTTTCGGATGGATTGGCAATAAACATATTTCATATTATATAGACCACAGCTAACCATGTTTGAAAGCAAAAAAAAAGATAATTGGAAGGATAAAATAACCAGAATTGAAGGCAGAAGTAAGAAAGCGCTAAATTCGGGTGTAACGGAGTATTTTATGCTTTCCGAATGAGTAAGAATCTAAGCCCGCGAAAAAATCGATACATACAGTATATGTAAAGCCAACCGAAGTTTGAAATTATTATAAAGTATAGGCTAGGGAGTACTTATTAACCGATACTTTTAATTTTTGGTATCCCGACATATTTTTGCCAAAGAAATTGTTTTGTGACCTACTTTGAGATACTTCACAGAATGATATTTTTTTCCTTTCAGTAAAAATTTAGCTATAAGCCATATATTTGGTATCGAGGCGCTTAACAATCAATGGACTGATGTCTTACCGTAAAGGAAACTATTTGGAGAAGATCTTGTTCTAATGACTGCGTTAGTGCTCTATTTATATACTCTAAATATTGTTTAGTTAGCAAGTTATCGCACTTTTAGTAGTTTTCAATACAACCCTTATATGATATAGGCGAGTTTAAGATGCGAATATCGAAGGTAAGGCCAGAAAAGATATTATTTAGTTTTATAATTTTACACTAGGTGTCTCATTAAACTCTTCTAGCTATCTGAATCTAACTTGGTAATTCACTCACTAACGAAATTAGATAATGTCGAATTTTAAAAATGTCTTCCTTTTAGACTAAGCGATTTTGTAATACGTTTGCCTGTTCAGTTTTATACTGGATGGGTGAAGCTTCAGTAGAGATCATCAAACAAACTTTATCGATACCTCAATGGGTAGAAGTAAAAAACAAAATATTAATATCGCTGTAGAAGTGTTCGGTTCGCCGTCAGTATTCACAAGTTTGAAGAAAGTTCCGCGTTTTACAAGATAAGAAGATAAGACATAGAAGTATATTTAGGCTCTTGAATGGTTTAAGTACTTCATAAAATAAGGTGGAATCTGAAGGCAAATTTATTGGTATTGAAAATGGAAGAATTTGATTGGAAGGTCGAATACTTATTTACATTTAATTAAGGTAAACGGCACTCGCTGTACAGTTTTTAAAGTTCAACGAATTCAATACATTCTTAACCATAATTGGTTAATGCGAAGCATTAAATTCAAAATAACTACATAAGTACAGTAAGAGGGATCAGCATTGAAAAGGAATTAAGTGTTTACACTGCTGATATCCGCACAAATCCACTTGAATGTAAAACGAACTGAAGGTGGTCCAAAAAAAATTATTTGTTCCGGCTTACTATTTTAAACGGTAAAATCATTAGATGCCTTCAATTATACTTGTGTGGGTAAGCGATTGTATAGGCTTACTTCAAACTACCTGGCTTTTAGTAGTCAAAGGTTGCATATCGAAAGCATAACCTATATGCTAATATATAGTAGTACCAAATTTTGATATAAAATCCATTAGTTGTTTTATATTTTGTGAATCCTATCGAAATCAAAATAAATAATTTATATTATCTTCTAATAATTGAAAACTTTCTGAGAAAAAGTTTGTAAAAATTTTCTGCCAGTAACTAATAACAACCCTATTATACATTTCGTGCACACATATCTACAAATAAATATTTATATATCTTTATTCATATTATGATTGCATACTACATAAGCTCACCTTGATTAGATTGCAAGGCAATTTGTATTACAACACCCAAAGGACTTTCAATAACACAGCATTAGACACTCGAGTGCCACAACATTCCAACTGATTGCCTACATATGTACACACATATAAACATACATACATTCATGGGATATAATAACAGAAGTTTGTTAAAATTTTCCAATAAACATATTTAAGTAACTAATTGCTTGTTGTAATGATTTTCATTAATCTTCGGAACTTCAACATTTAAGTACTTTTTTAGTTATATGTTCTATGTTAGATAGAATTGGCATGTCATGAACTTTCCAAGTAATCAACAGTTTATGAAGGTGATTCGTCGTTGTAAAATGTTTAAAAGCCCAAAAAATTATATTTTCTACCTGAAGGCAAAATAGCTGAGTTCTGAATAAGTAAAATATTACATTAAAAATTGTATATGTTTTTTCAAAAATATTAGCCTGATTTCTTCAGAACAGAACCCCGGTTTGCAATTTGAAACTAAACTTTCAAGTCATGCCAAAATTATTACTCTTTGCTACCATCCAGTTCCCATTAATTTAATTGAATTCAGTTTCCACCTAAAGTTTATACACTCTGCACGCAATGAGATGATGGAGTTAAATTATGTTTCTTGGTTTAAGAAAACACTATATTTTAAGAAAACAACTTAAAATTCGTAGAACAAAGTTTCTATAACATGGCTTTATTTTGCTCTATGTCTGCCGTGAGATCACGTTTTTCTGAAGAAAGTAGATCTCTCACAGGTAAAAGTCTCGGATCCATGTTCTTGATCAGCCGTTCATATAAGAAAATTTGGAATGCCTTGTCTTTTGCATGTGGACCTGAAATTTGCGCCATAATCAAAGAATTGTTGTTTCTTTTGTATATTTTTCAGTTGAAAGTGTCATGGACGTGATTTTCTGTTGCTTAATCTTGATTTCCGTGGTTGTTACACTTTTTCCTACCATCTCCGCTGCCGCTATCAATTCAAAAGACCAAGAGGAAACCTTTATCTGTTTTTGTTGAAGACTTTTATACAAGTATTTTATTTTTTTCGAAGATATTGTCGTTAAACTTGGTTTTTGAGCTCCCATTTCAATTTTACGTATATTTTCTCTGGAAGTAATCCTGATTTTATGGAATTGGTACTTTTTTGACTACGACGTACAATATTAGATAACATTATTCTTTTCGCAGCACCTAAGAGAATGCTGGATAAAACATACAACTGACATAACATTATATAGTAGAGATAAGACTGAACGAACTTATAACTTTCTGAACAACGCTTCAACATGCTCTCCTGTAACAATTTACGAAACGTGGGTTTGTTTTCAAATGTAGTTATCTCGGGCAAAAGAAGAGAAAAGTACAATAATCCACATAAGAGAGATCTTTAAGTTGAACTCAACTCAGACAACTTTACGGTAACCCATCTTATAACCAAGATTAGTTAAAATGCTTATCTCTACGTAGCAGATCATAGGGATTTCACAAGGACAGTTGAAACACCGTGTAACGACGAAGCGATTTGAATCGTGGTATAACATGTGTTTGTAGCGGCTGAGCTCAGCAATAGCCAATTGACACGGTTGACCGAAGATTTGACACCAAAGATCCTTCAACCTCGATTTTTAAAGCTGGGCAATCGAGATGAAATAGTGAAGATGCTTTCACTTATCCTTCTTCTAGACAATTTTGAGAATTTGTTCGTCAAAAGTGTTGGGCTCAGCTGATAACTTGAAACAGAATTTATCTTTAAACTTCAGCAATAATCCATCTGTGGGACGGCATTTAAAGTTCCTTCTGTGCAGCTGTAAGCGAAATCATTTCTTTCCGTAAAGGTCGAAAGAACAACTGGTATGATGAGGACTGCCGTGGTGGCAGTAGAAAGTAAGCAGACCTACTATTTCGCAATGTTGCGATCGATGACAACACGGGAGGAGTGGGATAGAGACCGAGAGTTGAAGAGGGAAGCGAGACGCATATGCAGACGATAAGGAAGAGCTGGCGCTGGCTAGGTCATGTTCTCCGAATGGAAAAGAACACTCCGGCTTTCGATTCAGTACCCGCCGGTGGAATCATAGGATGAGGAAGACCTCCACTCCGTTGGAGAGATCAGGTGGAGAAGGCTCTGGCTGCACATGGTATCTCGATTTGGCGTCGAAAAAGAAACAACTGGGTTGCTGTTGTTAACTCGGCTATAACTTCTACGCCAGTAAAGAAGAAGATTATTCCAAGAATGCTATTAAGACATATTTACTTATAATTGCCAATTAGCTTTTTAACTACGTGTTCTTATTAAACATAAACAAGTTAGTAAATAGTTCCATTATAAAATTTCCCTTCTGCTACAATCAAATATTTTCTCCCTCTCTCCTTCATTCTAATTTGTTTGAGAGATTATGATGTAATTTTCTGCTTAATTTTCTTGTTTTCCTGTGTTTCGCTCCGGTTTTATTTCATTATAAGCTCCTTTGACATTCTCAATAGAGTTTCTTCTGATTTATTTTGCTTTGTCGCGGGTATTTTATTGCAGCCACGCATTTGTTTCTTATTCTCATTTCATTAATCTACTTTTTCATTTTCCTGTTTCCCCGTTTATTTTTTGTGTATTTTTTCATTTCAGCAAATTACCTTTGTCCGTCTGTTAAATGACCGGGTGGTTTGGTGTGCGCTCATATAAGTTACGAGTATATTGGAGCGCCAGAGGACTGCCGAGTGTACTCACTGAATGATTGCCATATTTAACTGCACATATACATAAATACACATATATATATTCACTGTATACATATATGTATGTGATTATGCATTTATATGTGTATAAATTCATGCCGCATGACCATCGGCCTGTTTGAGTTGCGTGCACCTTTGTGCTTGCGTGTGGTGTTGCAAAGTGAAAAAGTCAATATTGATGTTGAAATTACAGCACACCGGTGCACCGGTGCTTGTATTGTCTTTCAATCATTTCATTTTGCTCTGCATATTGCATGAACGCATGTGCTTTGGGGGCGGGAAGCGGACCCAGTCAGGTATCACTGAATACATTTTATTGCCCGTGATTTTAATTTTCTGCCAATTTTCTTTATAACTTGAATGCATATGCACTGACGCTGATGAACTTTGATATTGGGTCGATGAGTTGGCACGTGTCGCCACTTCAACTAGTCTTGTGCGCCCGCTCATGCATATAGCTGGAATGGTAGGGTATTATTTTTTAAAGAATTTGTTTTAAACTACAACTTCAACATTTAATTTTCAGTATTCTAAACTTAATTAAAAATTTTATCTTCGAAATCATCTAATTGAGTAAAAAAAAGCAATAATATTTTCGAAAAATATCTAACCATGCCAGAATTGTGGTTACGGCAGAAGTCAAGCTAAAAACAAGTAAGGAAGGGCTAAGTTCGGGTGTCACCGAACATTTTATACTCTCGCATGATAAAGTGATAAACGAGATTTCATTATCCGTTATTTACATATTTTTCAAATACCGTATTTGTGTAAAGTTTTATTCCGCTATCATCATTGGTTCCTAATGTATATATTATACAGAGAAGGCATCAGATGGAATTCAAAATAGCGTTATATTGGAAGAAGGCGTGGTTGTGAACCGATTTCACCTATATTTCGTACATGTCATCAGGGTGTTAAGAAAATATTATATACCGAATTTCATTGAAATCGGTCTAGTAGTTCCTGAGATATGGTTTTTGGTCCATAAGTGGGCGAGGCCACGCCCATTTTCAATTTTTCAAAAAAGTCTGGGTGCAGCTTCCTTCTGCAATTTCTTCCGTAAAATTTAGTGTTTCTGTCGTTTTTTGTTAGTCCGTTAACGCACTTTTAGTGATTTTCAACATAACCTTTGTATGGGAGGTGGGCGTGGTTAATATTCGATTTCTTCCATTTTTGAACTGTATATGGAAATGCCTGAAGAAAACGACTCTGTAGAGTTTGGTTGGCATAGCTATAGTAGTTTCCGAGATACGTACAAAAAACTTGGTAGGGGGCGGGGCCACGCCCACTTTTCCAAAATATTACGTCCAAATATGCCCCTCCTAATGCGATCTTTTGTGCCAAATTTCACTTTAATATCTTTATTTATGGCTTAGTTATGACACTTTATAGGTTTTCGGTTTCCGCCATTTTGTGGGCGTGGCAGTTGGCCGATTTTGCCCATCTTCGAACTTAACCTTCTTATGGAGCCAAGGAATACGTGTACCAAGTTTCATGACGATATCTCAATTTTACTCAAGTTACAGCTTGCACGGACGGACGGACAGACGGACGGACGGACGGACAGACGGACGGACAGACAGACATCCGGATTTCGACTCTACTCGTCACCCTGATCACTTTGGTATATATAACCCTATATCTGACTCTTTTAGTTTTAGGACTTACAAACAACCGTTATGTGAACAAAACTATAATACTCTCCTTAGCAACATTGTTGCGAGTAGCCAAAAACAAGCCTGGGTGAAGCTTCCTTCTGCCACTTCTGCCGTAAAATTTAGTGTTTCTGACGTTTTTTGTTAGTCGGTTAACGCACTTTTAGTGATTTTCAACATAACCGTTGTATGGGAGGTGGGCGTGGTTATTATCCGATTTCTTCCATTTTTGAACTGTATATGGAAATACCTGAAGAAAACGACTTTGTAGAGTTTGGTTGACATAGCTATAGTAGTTTCCGAGATATGTACAAAAAACTTAGTAGGGGGCGGGGCCACGCCCACTTTTCCAAAAAAATTACGTCCAAATATGCCTCTTCCTAATGCGATCCTTTGTGCCAAATTTCACTTTAATATCTTTATTTACGGCTTAGTTATGACACTTTATAGGTTTTCGGTTTCCGCCATTTTGTGGACGTGGCAGTTGGGCGATTTTGCCCATCTTCGAACTTAACCTTCTTATGGAGCCAAAAATACGTGTACCAAGTTTCATCATGATATCTCAATTCTTATTCAAGTTACAGCTTGCACGGACGGACGGACAGACAGACAGCCGGATTTCAACTCTATTCGTCACCCTGATCACTTTGGTATATATAACCCTATATCTGACTCTTTTAGTTTTATGACTTACAAACAACCGTTATGTGAACAAAACTATAATACTCCCCTTAGCAACTTTGTTGGGAGAGTATAATAAGAAGCTCAGTGTAATCGTCATGAAAGCTGTTTTTAGTTTTAAGATATCTCGCTGACATAAAGCTCTTTGATCATTTTGACAGGTTGGTCATCTTGGTGGCAACACGAGGTTAAGTTAGATGGCTGATCAGAGATCGCACGTGGACTGTTATATGTAGTTCTTTGTGAGGCCAAAGAAAAGAGGAACTCTGTGTTCGAACTAAAAATTAGCAAAATGCTTAATAGCCAATACATATTTGCACAGGCGTTTAATTTCCATTTCCGCGAGTTCGGTGGGATGTCTCCTCCAACACTCCTCCCTCGCTGGAAATATGAGAAACTTTACTTATGTTTTAAGCTGTTTGTAGGACCGAAGTCTTAAGAAAATTACTCATACAAGAAATGCAGACAACTTCATTAACACTTCATAAACCTCTTGTTATTGTAAAATCCTTCCATATATATAATATATAATTGCCATTGTATGCTGAGTACTGATATGAACGATAATCTTAAACTGAACGTAAAACCCAAGTTCCCTCGCAAGATTTTTCTTTCTCTTAAAAGTTGAGGTAGTGCTAGGTAAAAAGACTTCATGGATTGGGGATGAAAATTGGGTCACTTATGACAACGTCAAGCTAAAATGATTACCGTTGAACCAACTCAAATAGTGAGCAAGTCAGAATTGAAGGTCTGAAAAAATTCGCTATGTGTTTGGTGCAAGTGACAGTAAATCAATTACTATGAGCTGATCCCCGCGACTTTCACTCTGAAATCGGTGATGAACTGTCAACAATTGAACCTACTGAAGGAAGAAATCGGCCATAAACAATCACTTTTGATCAGTAGCAGAGAAATTGTGTTCCATCAGAAGCTTGTTTGGCTGGTTTTTATGCATCCAACATATATGTAGATACTTAGTTCTTATCTGCTAACAAGTGCTTCACGTATTAACTGTTCTGTATGGTATGTGAGGTGTCCTAATTTTAAAAATTTCTATCACGTCCTGCTATTTATGTCATTTTAGTAAACGGTTGTTGTTTGCCTCCTACATCCCTCGACTTCAGCACAAAAACCCCTACGTGTTAGGAAATTTTTTCTAATTTTCGGTTTTAGCTACCAAAAATGTGCAAAAAACAGCCTCTAACATCACAGTCGCAAAGTTATCCAACAAAACGATACATATTTGACCGAAACGGAATTGGTCTGAGTGAGCTGTCTAATGTGCCTTCAATTTAGTAAAACACAATGTGTTTATTTTTATTAGATATTGTTTGTGTCAAACTAAAATTTACTTATTTTCTTTGACTTTTAGCAGTGATGTTGAGTTGCCGGAGTTCTGAGTTTCAGGCTTAGATATATTGAGAATATGTAAATAGTTTGCTGAAGCTTTAAGTAAAGGGTATTAAATTTAAATATAAAGCATTCGAGTATAAATGATATGAATGAATATGAATTTATTTTAGCAGAATTTTGTTAACTCGGACGCTTCTGAAAAATATTTTTAACTATGACCTGACGATGCATCCATTCGAAGGGACTTTACGTTTTTGGGTTTTAGCTAATATTTTGAATTTATTTTAAATTTTATTTAATTCGTTATTTCTCCACCTCCAACTGCAAACAGCAATTGTGCAGAAAAAAATAAAAAAATTTTGCGAAAAAATAAATATTTTATGTACAATTGAATGAGAATTGCGATCCTAAGCACAATACTGCTTTACCCGCTGCCCATTGACATGTTGGCGTATTTATGCTATTGTCAATTGGTGTATTTCAAGTAAGCAGAATACCATATTCCAAACCAATTTTTGCTGAGAACTCGCAAGAATCGTCATATGCATACATTAATGCATACAAATATATATGCTTCAATAAAAACACACAAACATTCTCCAATATAGACACACATGCATTCTTTCATATACACACATCACATACATTTTTCCACATGCACACACGCATACTCAACAGCATAGAATGTAAATTTTTCCACAGCTCCACATCAAACCCAACATCCTTTGCTCAGCCTTCGCTGCTTTGGTCCCATGGCAGTTGATAAATATTTATGGCTTTTTAGAGTTAATGTCGCTGAAATCATCGTTTTGCCATCAGCGGCAATGCAGATATATTGGATTCATGATGCAAGTGCTGAGCAATGCCAACAAAGCATTTTTTTATTTTCTTCTCGCAATTTTTTGAATATTTTTGCATTTCATATAAATTCTATGTACCAAGTGTTATGTGCTAGTATTTATTGCGTTATTGTTGTTTTTCAGTGAGAAAAATGTTCAAAAATCACTTTGTATGCTCCAATCTGCAGGCAATAAATTATCATTTATTTCCTTTGTTGTTGTGCCATATATTTGCATGGTTTTTATTTAAATGATTTCGCTGGTGTTGGCTCTTTTATTTGTCAGACTAAAAAATTCATATGCAATTTCTATGTAAATTTAGTTTCGAATTCTGTTTGCACTTCCTGCGCGTCGTGTAACATTTGTTGTGTGCATATATATCGGGTGATTTTTTAAGAGCTTGAAACGTTAGATTGGTTCATGACATTTACTTTTTGAAGATACTTTCATTTAAATGTTGACCGCGGCTGCATATATAGTATGCGTGGTGGTCTAACTGCATGTGCCATTGTTGGAATTCATGTTAGCACATACTATAATTTCATCGAAAATGCATATGAGCCTGAGAGAATATTACTTTTATGGAACAAATATCTATTAATAGTTTCGGGTTTTTTGTCGACTTTGCGAATTTATTTCATGATTTATTACCTGCAAAGCATTTGTAAGCGATGAGCTCGTAAATATTTATTACATTTTTAGAAACGCTCAATTGAATTTTAATTCGATATTAGTTAGTCTTCTGCTAATTGGAAAATGTTGCTTTATTTATATTGAAATTAACACAGTAGTGCGATTTAACTAATTGTACAATTTTTACATTACTTATTTTAAAACTTTTATTCATACAAAAATTTTCTGAAAATAGTACATATTCGTTCATTGATGATATCTAATGAAAATATAGTTACTAAAAACCAAATTTTAAATAATTAAAAAAATTATTAATAAATTCTTGTTTTTTCACCGAACATAATTTTTAGCCAAAGACCATCCGAATCTTAAGTTAATATTCTAGTACGAGTATAGAAATGTGGGGAAGTAGATAAGAATCAGTACAGAATATACTGTACATACACAGGGTATTAGTTTTTCGAACTATTGAAAGTCATAAAGAGATAACTAACCGAAGAGAATAATAGAATATCCAATGCCCTTCAAAATTAAAAACTAACGTGTTTTGCGAAACAACAATATCACTGGAAAATATTTATTTTAAACTAAGTATTGAACCATCATTACCAACTATGATGAGCGCCACAAACAAAGGTGTCGCCAATATTAGATTTTATTGATGAACTTAAATCATCTCTGAGTGCAGAACTGGCTTCAACAGAGCGATGCAGCAATTCTTACATCATCTATAGCTGCTTCTTCACAAACTTACTTTATTACCATAACCTTTTTTTAACCGAACGATACCGAAACCGAGAAATGCTAATGACAACACTTGTGTCGAAAGCGTTGAAGTTGAAATTTTTAGATTTCATGAAGTTTGTTATAATTTTTGTTCTAAAAAAAAAAACTGAAACAAAAATACTCTATAGAAGATATTGTCTTTACAATGACATACCGTCGAATAAAAAGAAAAGAATTGATTGCAGAGAATTGCAGAGTCTTAAAAAAATAAATTTTACTCAAAATTTTGTTCGTTTTTGATCTGCCAATATTCGATTTTGGATCTGGTAGGTGATTGTATACTATAGAGCGGCGTCTACCAATTCGTGATGACGATGTCTGTTTACGAAATTGTGTAAAATTTTGTCAGTATGTTTAGTAAGGTTTGCCAATTGATCATGTCACGTTTCACTCACGTGCTTGGAAATTGTATAAGAATATTACATAATTTCAAGTTCTCGAAAAAAAGGATGAAAAAATGGTCATCTTCTCAGATGAGTCCCATTTCTGGCCTAAAAGCTGTGCCAACAATCAAAATTATCGCTATTGGAGTGAGTCAAATACTAGTATGGTTCAGAAAACGCAAGCACAAACCAAGAAATGGAGGGTTTGTTGGGGATTGTGGAATGGTATTGTTTCGAAATGAGCCAGGAAATGCGGTTACCATCAATAGCGAGCGTTATAACACGATGTTGACTGACTTTTTTTCCTGGAATTTTATGAAATTCTTGCATATGATATTTATTTCCAACAAGACGAAGAAAGCATTGACACAGTGCGTGCAAAATTTAGCTTTTTTTTATTTCAAGAAATGGCCCCGTCAAATGGCTACCAAGATCATGCAATTTTAGGCCTCTAGATCAATCAAGATCATTTATGCAATCATAGCAAAGCTGGATGAGCCTAATTCAGACTATAGCCGTAATCAAAAAATTTATGCCAAAAATCGTAAATGAGTTGAGACACACATATAAAGTCGACATTTTAGCAAATGGCACAACATCTAGATCATTTTGAAGATGAGTGTTTGTTTCAAAGTAAATAAGACTTAAAAAAATACAGAACAATAAAAGTTAATATAATACCCTTTTCCAATATAAAATCAATGTATTTTATTTAAAATAGTCTTCTGTTAAATACAGCTTTTTGCACAGTAGAAAAGGATGTCGAACGAGTGTTTTAGCTCGTTGGCCGGTATGGCCGCCAGTATGCCAGTGCAAGCCTTTTGAATGGCCAAAATGCAAATGCATTTTTCCGAAAAGGAAGAAGTCGCACGGTGCTATATCAGGTGAATACGGGGAGTGGTTAATGATTAAAATGTGATTTTTGGTCAAATAATCGGTCACAAGCGTCGATCGAATGTTGGATTTTAAGCAAGTTTTGGTCGTCAGTCCTTTTGTGCGGAACAAACCGTGCACATACCTTTCGTAAGCCCAAATGTTCGGTCAAAATGCGATAAATCGATGTTTTGGAGATGTTCAATTCCATTTCCATGAATTTCAATGGTGATTTCGGCTGATTTTTGATGAATTCACGCACAGTTTCGATGGAATTTCCGGTGATCACGGATTTTGATTGGCTCACATGTTGATCGTCATTTATGTCCTCACGAAAACTTTGAAAACGTGCACTCTGCTACGGTATAGGCAATCATCGCCATAAACTTGTTCCATCAATTGAAACGTTTCGGCAAAAGTTTTACCAATTTTAAAACAAAATTTAATATTGGCTCTTTGTTCGAAGCTCATTTTCGCACCGATAACACAAAAATACTGAACTTCTAAGTTCACTTCCAATCTATGAAATGTCATGAAATTCTCACTGGATAATCGATAAAGATAGCAAATTCTAACGCATCAGTCGACATATAGATGACGCCACCAGGGGGCGCTAGATTCAAAAAGTCCTTTGTTACTTTAGAACGCTCCTTGTATGAGTATCGACTTGAAACTCCGTTTGCAACCCCACTTGTAAGAAGCGGTTAGGCGGTGAGATGTGTACTTTGAACTTTTAGTATTATTTTTTCCGATTTATCATACGACCGATTTTGAGTTGTCTTCAAATCGCGATCTTATCCACATTAAGATAATTGCGTGAAATGACGAACTATTAATTGCAAAATCAATCAAAAACAAGCTCCAATTAAGGATATAATCAAAAGTGCGTGCGTGCGGTCGATCCAGCCAGATTATCCTTTTCGTTGATAAATATGAAAAATAAACACTTACACATGCCCAGTAATATATTTATTTGAACAACATGGAGCGTAAAAGGGCTGCGCTAACAAATTGATAGAAAATTACTGAGTGCGATAGGTTAACTAAATATGTAAATATATGTAGATATATCTGTGTATTTTTATATACGGCATGTGTATAACCAAATTGGAAACAACAAATTGATATTGGGCTTTTGTTGCATAAATCCATGCGGAGAGCTGGTTAACAAACGAATGTAAATGTAATTGTGGAAGGCACACCAACGCATGGACTAAAATTATTTAAAATAACCTGTATTCATATACATAACAGTAGATACAAACTTGCGGCTAGCCTTAGAGCCCGTGAAATCCTGTGAGCATTAGAACACTAGGTGGCTTAAGTGAGCTTAAGTCACGTTTCAAATTTTCTAGTCAAATGCATTTATTTGCACAACAAAATGAATTTGTCCATTAAGTTGAGCCAACAAAAGGCTGCCACAAGCAGCACACATGGTATATGTGTAGGTAAATATATATATACATATATATATACAAAGTAGTCTACCAATGAATGCAAATATGCTTGTGTGTTTGATTATATTTCTCTATTATTTCCAATCAAAACTGACAATGTTTTTGCATAAATACTAATGCCGACATGATTTGGCTGCAGCAAAAGCACTTAGTGTGATTCACACACTCAAATATGTGCAAACCATATAAATACATATGTGTTTGTAGCACATCCACATCACACACACACACATGTATAAGCACAGAAAATGGTAATTTAATATCCGACTCAAGGTTACTGGCTACGGCAGACCTAAATGCCTTGGCCTTTTATTGTGCAATTTAGTTGCTAGATAATAAAGCTCCTGTGGCGCTATAATTCCAGTCATTTGTGCTGAAAAGCTTTGTCGGAACTTTGATTGCTTTGCAAGGCATACAAAAATCAGGGATAGTTATTAGACGGTATTATGTCATAATTACTACTGAGCGGTCCATTGAAACGTTGTGCTTTCTAAAGTGGGTAAATTATAAAGTAAAGTCCTGAAATGAAATGTGAAGTGATAACAAGAGAAGCTGGATAAATGTACAGAAGAAACATTTAAAGGGAAAATAAAAAAACTGGTTTAATGAAAAAAATATTTTATTATTCATTGAAAGTATCTCCTTTTACATCCATTGAAGTTCTAATCTAGCCAAGAGGTGGCAGTACTTAAAAATATTGTGCAATTGGCAAAGCGTAACGGCTAAAGATATCAGTGAAAGTAACTGTAATATAAATAAGCACTTATAATAAAAATAGCCAGTTAGCTTTTAATTTAAAGTCATTTAATTTTAGAGCTTCTTCATAGCTTACAAATGTAGATCCTGTGATTGCTTGAATATGCAACAACTAGGAAGACGACATTGGGAAATATTCAGCTCATTATCATCGCACATTTAGAAATGGTTGTGTCTTTACTATATACTATATTTGCCAGAATAACCGAAATTATCTACTTGAGTTAAGGTGGAACTACTAAATGAGCAATGCCTACTGACAATACTACAATCCAGAAAAAAGTGCTTCAAGCTGATTGATCATAATTGAGAGCAGTAAGCTTGAATATTTGGCCTACCCATATAGCAGTAAAACGTGGCAAGAACAGGTATGAAAGGGCTAAGTTGGGGTGTAAACGGGATAGTAGAAGGCTAATGCAAGCTCTGGAGTGACTGGATTAACGTTTGACATTACTCAAGTATATTCGTAACAGGTCTCATCTTAATTTTAAGAAAATAACACACATATTGACCGCTATATTCGATATAACGACTGCTAAAGTAACAAAAATTCTTATATATCGTATATGGAAGCTGGTGTGATTCGTGGTCAAATTTTACCAAGTTTTGAACTAAACTAAAACTATTTTAAATCCAACATAAAATAATTTTGCTAAGATATCTTATGTATTGACCATATATTTTTGTTAGAAACCTCTGATACTAGGTGTCTCCATTTTATCCATTTTTGGCAGATTTTATTAGCGACCCTAAAGGTCTCTCGGGATAGAATTAAACTAAAGTTCAAAAATCTGTATATAAATATAGGTATTGGGTCTCTCAAAAAGCATAGAATTAAACTAAAGTTCAAAAATCTGTATATAAATATAGGTATTGTTTTATCTTAACGAAGAGAACATTTGTGGCCCTTTCTTATTATATAGTTTGTAAAACATAATGATGTTGAGATATTTATTTAGTGAGTTTTCGTACTTTAGTAGTTTTCAGCCTAATGGGTAGAGTCATTAACTTCACCAATTTTCACTTAAATTACAGTTTTTTAACCCAATTTGTTACGCTGCAATATAATTCGGTAGGCTGGTAGTGGTGCCATTCCGCTGTCCTACAATATCAATCTTCTTATAGTACCAAAGAAAGCCAAGATGATGCTGATCGGTTCACAAGTACAATTCAAACTTTTTCATGTGAGAAATGTGTATAGTTAGTTCGATTTAAGTAATAAAAAAGTGTTCTCCATCTTAGTAAAAACTGGAATTAAACAAATGACTTACGAAACACTGATACACAAACAAGTGTTTTTAGGCGTAAAGGAATAAAAAGGACTTCCTATGAAGCGGCGGCGTAATAATATATATGATCATTAAGACTGGAAAAGTGGTTCCCAATATGGACCACATACATTTTTTTGGATTTAATTGTGACAAAAAAGCACAGGGAAATTTTAATTAAATTCTCTGGGTAAACGATATTCAAAAAAAATTAATTTGGCTAAGCTAAAATGGATAAAAATATCGAAAAAAGAATTTTACTCAAATTTTGTATTTCTAACCAAATTTCTTAAGCGGAATCATTGCGAATTTATTTATTTAGTAAAGTCTTTTGGGAAAGGCTTACGGTGAATCAGTTTTATCAAAAACACAAGCCTACGGGTGGTACAAAGCCTTCAAAGACGATCGAGAGATCGTTGAAAAGACGGTCATTCTGGACAAACTTCGGCCTCTTCAACTGATGAAAATATACAAAAGTTAAGGATATGGTGTTTGAAAATCGTCAGTCAAGTATTAGAGAGATGGCAAGCGAGCTCGACATCTCTCGCGAGTCTGTTCGAATGAGTTTGTTGGATATTTTAAGTGTGAAACGCGTTCTTGTTTGACTTGCCCCGATAAAGCTGAACTTTTTTTCAAAAATCGATGGTGCGAGTTCTGATCTCACATTCATGGAGAGCATTATAACTGTCGATGGAATAAGAGTTTATGAATTTGATATGCAAACAAGTCAACAATCAATAGAATGAAGGGAAACAAATGAGCCGAAACCAAAACACCACGCCAAAGCCGCTCAAAAATCAAGGTGAAGTTCATTGGTTTTTTCGATATTCGTGTTTTGGTGAATCACGAATTTGTTCGGGATTGACAGCCAGTCAATAAAGAGTTCAATTGTCGTCGAAATTGGTCAGATTTGTGGAAAATCAATGCATGGATTTTACATGACGATAATGCTCCATCGCATCGAGCAACAACTGTGACCGAATTTAAAGTCCAAAACCCAATGAATATCACCGTATTCACCAGATTTGGCTCTGTGTGATTATTTCTTATTTCCCGAACTGAAATTTCCGTTTCGTGGAACCCGTTTTCCGTCGATCGAAGCGATAAAAGAAAATCGCTGAAGGCGATGAAAGCCATCCCAATAAGTGCTTATGAAAAGTATTTCGCGGACTGAAAAAATCGTTGGCTTTAGTGTAATACATCTGGTGGGCATTATTTTGAAGGCGACAAAATAAAGATTAATGAATAATTAAATATTTTGAGTTTTATTTACAATTCTCCGGGTACCTTTGTGTCACAATGCATTATAAGTTTGAAAAAAAGCCGAAGGCGATTGGCTCTCAATAGACCGCCATTATACTTTTTCCTGTTTTCTGTGGTTGAATATTTACAAGTTTTCGATTTAAATATAGTATTTTAATCTTGAAGTAGACTCTGACATATAAATGAAAGTAGTTTGCCTTCAAAAGTTATCATGTTTAAAAACATAACTCTCTTTTGGTAGAAATTTGAAGAAAAACGTTTCGCTTTAGAATTTTCTGAGTTGTGTCTTCCATAAAGAAGTAGCTTAGCTTTAGAAAATTATATTGTGCTTCATATGTATGTACATATAAACAACTAACCCATGTGATTGTATTTCAACTGTCAACACTTAACAATAATCACACACAACCCTCGGGCTAATTTCAAAACGATTACTTTTGAAATTTTCACATTACTTGAATTGCTTTTCATTGGCGCCAACATATTGCCACGCATTTATCTGCGTGATATCCTGCCATTTATAGTGAAAGAACGCCACCTAAATAATGAAATGACATATTGGCGGTGTAGAAAATTAGTTACTTATTCCTATAAACCGACTGTGGAGAAAATCATCATTTCAGATAACAGTAATATTAATGGCAAGGACCGCAAAAAAATTAATGGCTGAAAGCCTAAAAGCCAGCAATTTGTAAAAGGTCGCTGCAGCGTGTGAACGCATTCACTTAACTCTCGCTCCAACCAATTCAGCATTCACCAAGAAATCAATTTGATTTCTATCGAACGTTTAACGGTAAATGAAGGCAGAAAGGCAAAAACTTATTGTGACTACGCATTTTTAGTTGTGAATACAAGCAAACAAAGCAGCTAAAGCCAGAAGAGACGCGGAAAAAGATGCGTCTACAACGAATATGCGTGAGCGTAAATTGCTTTCCTCGAATGTGTGTGTGTGTTGTGGGTTTTTTGCACGCGCACTCCAACATAGTGAAACACATGTTTATACATACATACGCACTTGCTAAATCTAGCCTTAGCGGCGATAGTCTCCCATCGAACATCTCACCGTCTGCTTCGCCAACCCATCAAATGCGCGCCTCTTCAATCGCCGCTTCGGTTATGATTGCATGCGTCGATCGATGATGGGAGTGGTGGTGGCGATGGCGGTGGCGTCAGCGGCAACAACTATTGTCAGTGCCATTACCGCAAGCAACCGAGCAACCGGGTAACAATGAGCCGCTGAGTGTTGCACAAAGTGTTGGCGCGATGGAGCAGTTAGTGGTGGTGTTGGTGGTCGTGCACTAATGGTGCCATCAACGGCATAAACGTTTATATGAACTCAAGCACAGTCATTTGTATGTGTTTGTGAGTATTTAAATACAAGTAAACGAATAGATTCTTGGCAAATGACACAGCAAATTGCTCACACACACACGTAGTCACGGATAAATGAGCAAATAAGCACATCGAGTTAGGCGAATATTAAAGCGTTTTTTGATTGCGTTAAATTTACTCGTACATAGCCTTTAGGAAAAATATTAGCTGTGAAATTTACCCAGTTTTTATACCCTCAACAGTTTATATTTAGTTTGCTATGACTTTTGTGGAATCCAAAGGAAACCCTATAAAGTATATACTTGTACAAAAGGGGTTACATGGGTTTCCTCGGGTAAAAAGCAGCATTTTTTTCCACATTTTCTCGTATAAAAAATGAAATATTTTATTATAATTTTTCATTATTACAAACATACAATATTAACAAAGAAATTCTGAAATTTTTGAGAATAAAATATTTTAAACTCGGCCATTGCGATGCCACCTCCGGTGACCGCTCGGAAAAAAGGTAGCAGGATAACTCCTTACAGGATCATCTAAAGTGAAAAATAAGTGTTTCAGTTAAAACTTTCACTAATAATTTGGAGAAACAAAAAAAAAACACTGAACATGAATTTTCGGCAGACATTTTTACAAAAACTGAAAACTTAAGTGAAATTTTCAAAAATAGTTGAAATCAAAAAAAAATTCTTCATTCAAATCTTTGAGAATTGTATCTCAAACACCTGTGGGAAATTTCATGACGATCGCTTCAGTATTTCTCGAGAAATCTTGCCATACAACTTCAAAAACACAGTTTAGAGAAAAACGCGTTTAAATACGGCTCCCTTAGCCTGGCTAGCTTCGAACGCACAAGTTGTCAGGGCTGGATATCCGAAAATTTTACTCGGATCAACTTGAAAATTCAGGAAAATATTCTAGAGCTATTTTAGATTTTAATAAGACAGTAAAAAATCGATTTTTGAAACCCGTTCACCCATGAGACCCCATAAATGATCAGCATGATGAGCTGAGTTGATTTAATCGTGCTCTCCTGTCTATTAGTCTGAATGTATGTATGTGAGATATCGGTCTGAAATTTCGCTGACGTCCTTTTTTATCAAGAAGCTGCTCATATTGGAACACTATAGCATATAGCTGCCATTCAAATTCACCAATCAAAATCAGAATAAAGATCTTTTAATATCTTCTTATGCTATAAACAATGCATCTGTGAAGGGTATCATAGCTTGAGCAGTGAAATTATCAAATTTGTTATGTAATATTTGTGTGATGATATAAGTTTAACGAAAGAATAGCGTTTATTTGCTCTGCTACCTTCATCGACAGCTAACTTAATTAAATCAATTGAATTCATTTTAAATTCAAGTTTTACTTCTAGAAAACTTAATTAATGAGCGATTTATATCGTCATCGTGGTGTCTCTTCGTTGATTTGTTGCCTTCGATTCGCCAAACGGTGAAGAGTAGCGAATCGAACAAACTACTATGAGGTGCTCACTTACTCTCTTGATTCAGATTCAACTTGTTAAGTTTTTTGTTGCTTTTAGATGACAAAAGAGTAAAATAGCAAAAGATGATGAGAGGGGAAAATGCGAATCGATCAAAGCTTTTGTTTTCAAACACATTAACAATATTTTCAAGGAATTTTAATAGTCTTCAAATTTTAAATTTAAATGCACTTTGTGAGAGATTAAGGAGAATTATAGAGAAAGGAATACACCAATATTTTACTTGATTTAATGAACTGTCATGAGGCCTGTTGGAAGCGAAGCAAAATTTGAGTTTTGGTTATAAAATGGATATGTATTGGTTATCATACACTCAAATTGAAATAAAATTTTATTTATGGTTATAAAGTGGTTATATATTAGTTATTATATCTGACAGCTCGATTAGCATTCAAGATCTTTGTTTTTGAATGTAGCCGGGTATAACGTATCAACCAGGTATGCTCACTCAGCTTGAGCATTTTCAACCTTAACTTCCACCAAAATACGATAACTTTCGGATAGGTTTTTCTTTAAATTATGGCAAAGAATTCCCTGCAAAAACACTTAACAAGGAAAAAATAAACTCAGACACAAAGATCAATCGATAAAGCAGATTCGAGCTTTCAAACACATATCCGAAATATTGTAAGAATGAGAAATAACACAGCAGGCAAAACATACATAGTTAAAGACCCGATATATTGAGAGTTTACAGAGTCAAGCACGAACAAGCCAATGACCATACAATTTGGGACTTAATAATCTATAAAATGTAATGGGAAATAATACAAAGTATAAATAAAATTGTTAATCTTTATATATTTCGGTTTAACGCAGCGTATTTGGTTAAACCAATGTTGGAATAAATAATGTGTTTCATCGGACTAAAAGGCATTTGCAGGTAGTTAAGTCACAAGATAATACACTCATTGGTCAAAGCCACCAAAACCGCTTTGCCGTTAGAGCAAGCTACACATTGCTCTGTAAGCGCCGTCATGACAATATTCTATCGATTCCTACAGACCATTAAATTCTCAGTGTGTATGAACGTTTACTCGCCTCAGGCAAGTGACGTTGCAATACTTTGCTAAATTGCTCATCTTAAATGTCTGTTGTTTAATCCACTGCAGCTGCTCAATTGCTTGCTTTCTTAATTCCCCGCTTGCTTGCGACGACACTTATATTGGCCATTGTTATCGCCGCTATCCTTTCACCAATTTTAATGGATTTTTGAATCCATTCAATTTTGTGGCAAGCGCTAGGATACTCTGAACACACAAAGTAGCGCTTGCCAACACTTGCAACACACTCACATACATATAAGTAGAAATATCCTTGGCGCAGGCAAGTAACCGAAATGAGTTGTTATTTATTTTTCTCTGAAATTTAATAAGCATTTAACGTTGGCCATAATAAGCCACAATAATGATGATTATAGCAAAAGATAATGTGCAAAGAGCAAAGTGCACGGCGTAAAGCTCATCGACACTTAACGATCTCATTTAAATTTTTTCTCTATTTACACTGGATTATAAATCGAATGATATTTTTTATATTATGACATAATTTAACAAAGTTAATACGATATTTACGCCTTTGTGCTGTCGGCGCTGGCAGCCGAAGACTTGATTTATTGCGTTGTTTTCCTTCGCTTATTTGCTTTGTGCCGCCACCTTGTGCTTTAAGCAGTGCTTGCAATGCGCCTTGCTATCTTGTTCCATATCTATATATGGGTGCATGTACATGCCATATTTCTTCTACTTGCCTTTGGAGTTGTTGCACACTCTTTCCGCTGTCTTGCTGCATTACATATGTACATAAATATCGATTGTATTCGACTTCAGCATTATGGCGTTTGCCCTTCTTTGCAACGCATACACCCATACACGCACATCCACCTGCACAGTGTCAGCTTTCACTTCCTTTTGCTTTGTTTGTGTAGCACTTTATCGCTTAAGCGTACGAATATTGTTCGTAATCACTGTCACTGCCACTGTCACTTTGCACTTGGCACTTTGACATTGCCACCGTCACTCACAAGTGCGTACCGGGCACGGTGAGCACAGCACACACACCTACATCGATCATTTATACATGCATATAGATATGCGGAGGTAAGGTTTATGGCTTGTCTCTCCTTAACTTCGTTTTACCGCCTTACCTCCTTACCTCCTTACTTACATGCAGCAGCAACCAGCAACGTTGTTGGCGCCCCAACGTGTGCCGCAAGACCTTGACTGGGCACTTTATGACTGTTGCTCATACTCGCAGTCGCATTAATGCTGTTTACCAATGCAATACTCCACATCTCCGTACACGTACACGTACACGTATACCCATACATGCGCATAATATGTGGGTAGATAAAATATACCACCATATTAGTGCGGCGCATATGTGTGTGCATGTGGCTGATCTGGTTGTTTGTGTATGTGTCAATTATTGCCTGACGGTCGACACAAAATAATAATGACATGGAGGTGGATAGTAAATATGAGCACTTGTATTTATTATGGAAATTAAATTCACATAAAAGCAGCTAAGGACGAGCTGAAACTGACAGTCGGCTTGGAAATAATCAGCGATTGGCAGAAAGGGCACAAATATGTATATTATAAATCCATGTGTGAGAGTATATGTAATAGGGCGGAAATTAATTTGCATAGGAAGAGGTTTTGATCGAGGGTATCAAGTAAAAGTCTAAAGGTTCAATAAAGGGCTAATTAGAGTTTTAAATTTACAAATGTTTTTTCTCAAAATTTGTTGATACAACCTGTCAAGAAAGTATAGGGAACTCTTTATTTCCCCCTCTCATCTCCCGCTTATATAGAAGCCAGGTAAATTTTTTTTCTAGGTTGGTACAACTGTCCTTAATTATGATGCCAAATAAGGGCGATCTGTCAACCAGTGTGTTTACAGCAGCTGTTCATGTCAGTCGAAGAAGAATTTCTGGAGAGGGTGTATATTATTTCCACATAAAATGTGACTCAGGGCGAAAGTCAACAATTTCAACATACATTACCTTACAACTATGAAATATTAATGCAAGAGGTAACCTACTCTAACCTTCTTCTTATATAACAGGAAATAAATATAATATAAAGAAATTAACAGAAATTTAGAAATCGACTTAAGCGGCAAGCTATTCTGTGGAAATCCTTTTTTTATACAAACGTTTTTCACGCTGGACCAATTCAATTCAAATTGACCGCGATAACTCAACCCAAAAACAAACAATTACACTTAAATATTTATTTTTTTGGAAAATAAAGATAAATTAACAAAAATGAAAGAAATTATAAATAGTTTACGGGCGACTTGAGGTCTGGAAGAGAAAAAAATTTTAAACTCGGCCATTGCGACGCAATTTCCGGTGACCCCTCGGAAAAAAGATGCAGCCGCGTTGGCAGTATAACTCATTATGGGATCATCTGAAGTGAAAAAATATGTGTTTTAGTTAAAACCTTAACTTAGAACTTGGACGAAGGAAAAAAACTGAAAATTGAATTTACAAAAACAAGAAAATTTCAGTGAAAATTTTGCGACATTTTTTTTTCAAATAGTTGTAATCGATAAAAATTTTTTCGTCCAAGTCTTTAACGATTGTATCTCAAAAATTTTAATGTTTCATTATTTCTCGAGAGATCTTTCCAACCGACTTCAAAAACACAGTTTCGAGAAAAACGCGTTTAAAGACGGCTCACTTAGCCTAGCTAGCCTCGAGCGCACAAGTTCTCAAGGCTGTACCTCCGAAACTATTACGCGAATCAACTTAAAAATGTAGGACAATATTCTAGAGGTGTTGTAGAATTTATTAAAACAATAAAAAGATTCGAATTTTTGAAACCCATAAACCCATGTAATCCTTTAAAATTGCTTCGTCCACACGAGTCTTTTTTAGAGCGATCGATCAACTATGTGGGATCCAACATGAACAAATTATTTTACAGTCAATTGCTCATGCAACATTGATGCAGACGCCAATAATTTCCTCAATCTCACTAAAGGCCGAAATTCGTCTTAGAGTTATCTACTACCTCTATAGAATTCGCCATACCACCGATAAACACTGATCCTTGATGAAGCTTCATCGTCAAAAATTGAACTAAGTTAATTGTTGCTCTGTAGCTGAGTTAAACTCCGTCGAAAGTTGTAAAAAATAATCTCGCGATTATGTCGTGAATTAAATCAGTTATTTTGCTACAACTAATATTTAAGTTACTGTATATAATATAAATGGCGCCGTCAAGTTATAAAAAATATCGTTCGATATTTCGCGCATCTTCGGCTGAAGGGAAAATTTTAAGTTACTGTACTATATGTAGGTCAAATAGCGCTCGTATGCCAGAACAATTTGATATATTAAACTTTACGATAAAGTTGTGAGTTGCCCAATTGAAACACCAGGGTTGTTAAGTCCTGAAATATAAAGTCTAGCCACGAATTAACACTAAGCGGAGAATAAAACTCAATTTGAGCGGCATAACAATCGAAGTGTATGTTAAGTTCATGACTGGCACTCAAAATCTCACTCAAATCTCCTTTAATATAATTTTAAAATTATGCAAGAAAGACACTCGTTCTCACACTTAATAAGCATTCAATGAAGGCTGAAACGACCGCTTCTTCACTTATTATGCCAAATTATTTGTTATGCGTCATATACATCTCCCTTATAAAAAATATAACACATACTTTCTTTGCAAAATTAACATGAATAAAAACGAGTAAAATCAATAAAGCCTTTTACTTTTATGTAGACACATACAAGAACAAATCTACATTCTTACGTACATAAAAAAAACCTCCTTGGTTAATGTTCTACAATAAATATGAAATTAGTTTCCTTGAAACAAATTACGGTCTTCGTCAAATACTTGAAGAAGCTATAAATCCATTGATGCCTTATTTATGCCAATTTGATGGGACTATAGAAAATAGTATATTATTTTCTTATTATTTGCTAAGTACTAATTTCTCTATACTATAAGTATATAACTATGCGTTTTTATTGTCATCGTAAAACGCGGTAGTTTGTGGTCTCTGCTGAGTGCTCGTAATGCTGATTGCGATTTTGTGGCTGTTGTAAATAAAGTGCTAACCTTAATCAGGATAGTCTAGATTTCAGCTAGTGTGGGTATGCATACATATACATATATAAGTTTCACTTAGCGGTACATAAAACACACTTTTCCACAATTCACCAATTTTCAGACGACGTACGTAGTACCTCGCTTCCTTCTAACTCCTCTCTCCAACTCTTCTAAAGAGGAGTATAATTTATTGAAATACTTTTCTAATTGTTCTGCGTAAATTTCGAGCATATTTCTTCTAAAAATATTATTTTTCCATTCTTTGATTATAGCGAGGTATACACAACAAATTGGTGCTGAACTCAACTAGCGCCATTAGAAGCGGATATACATACATATAGCCTTGAATTACCGTTCAAGCTACCTTTAATGCTATGTTATCACATCGTAAGCCAAATTGTTGTAAAAAAGGTGCTTTATGTGACGTTCTAAATCTATATCAAATCATAGAAATATATTTCCAGAATTTAGTACGGAAGATCAACGTATGAGGAGATTTTCGTGGGCGTGACAATCCCAATAATATATTTATATTTCGCCAACTACTAAACTATGTTATAAATAAGGTCTGTCGCAAAATAAACAGGACTGTTAAAAAAACAACAAAAAATTAATATTTTTCAAAAGTTATATTTTTTTATTCAAAGTAGTTTCCTTGTGCTTCGATACAGCGTTTAGCCCGGTCAACTAGCATTTCAAATGAGTGTTTAAGATTATTTTTCGGAATGCTCTTGAGAATATCGGTCGCCGCCTTTTGGATAGCTGAAATGTCCTGAAACCAGTGTCCTTTCGTGGGCAAATGAAGTTTTCCAAATAGGTAAAAATCACAGGGGAGTAGGGTGAGTGATTAATGGTTAATATGGAGTTTTTTGTCAAAAAATCAGTGACAAGCGTCGACCGATGACACGGCGCATTATCGTGCAACAGGCGCCAGGACCCTGCCTCACGGTATTGTGGTCGAGCACGACGAATACGTGACAAAAGACGCTTCATAACACCAAGGTAAAACACAGCATTAATCGTTTGGCCGTCCCACCTGGCTCTCGGTGTACAATACCCTCGGAATCGTAAAAACAAATCAGCATTGTCTTTATTTTTGAATTCTGAAGACGACCGACTTCTGATCGTCACAGAGGTCCTCACGACCATCTTGGAATCGATTAAACCACTCATGCACCTTACTACGGGATAGGCACTGATCACCATAAACTTTTTTCATCATTTGAAATGTTTCAGTAAACGTTTTCCCAAGTTTAAAACAAAATTTAATATTTGCTTTTTGTTCAAAATGCATTTTACGACCGATGACCAAAAGCTGCTGTCAGTTTTTGATCGTTAACATCGATTGTACTTATCCAATTGTCTTAAAATTTTTACGAAATGTCAACAAGAGATCAAACTTTTTATTTCATATACCATGGCGCCACCAGAAACAGACCTTGTATATAGTGGTGACACTGTTCTTTTGCGTCTTATAAATAAAGAGTGTCCCGAAATTATTCCAAGACTTACACTACAGCACATGACAGTTTAAGCTAAGTACAGATGGGCCGTAATACGATACAACAATGTGTCTTCAATATAGAAAATTATTTCATAAATAATGGAAGTTAGGTGGCCTCATCTCGGAAATTTCACACAAAATATGGTAGAAGTGTTTTAACTTCGTCATTGCGTTAATTTTGGGACACCTGTGCCTTTATTGCGACAATTAACGAAATCCTATGCTAACCATCCCCACTTTCCATATAATGGCTTGTATACGTGATAAAAATTATGAAACATTTTGTAACCTCTGGTAAAATTATTTAATTTGCTTGATTATATCCGATATCAACTGAATTTTTGGCGTTATCTCCATTAGCATGTTAGTTATAGTGAAAGCGAATCAGATGTTTTACTTCAATCTTGTCTGGTTGTTAAATGTATTAAATAGCTCCCCCTGAATTTGGAAAAAAATCTTACACTACTGTGAGCAACAACTAGTAAAATGAGAAAAATGATTCAACAAAAAAGTTGCATTAAATTTTGTGAGCGAAATCAAATATCTGGTGGCCATATGTTCAGAATGTTGTTAAAGACCTTCGATGATAATTGTTTGTCACGATCAAGTGTTTTTTGTTGGTATAAATTATACAAAGAGGTTAATATCATCTGTTAAACAACACGTCAATGAAATAAAGGAATTGGCCAGAGATCTTACTGGCATCGTCGGAATTTCGGAAGGATTAGTCAAAACCATTTTGAAAGATCATTTGGGCATAAGAGAGCTGAGGACCGAACAAGAAAAGGAAAAAAATGTATTGTTATTTTAGTTCGTTAAGCAATTATGCTCTGCTGGAACCGGTTTACCGTTATTAGTTATGCTGAAAACATACACACATTAACAAAGGATAAGCTTTTTGTGCTCGAAAGTTGTATATTCTTAATAAAGAGATTTACTTCAATAGCAGACAAAACAAAAGAGGCAGCCAGCCTTTGGTGCAACCTCACCGAAAAACAGGAGCTGATGCGCTGGGTTCGTCATTAGAAGCCCGCCTTTTGCATTATTTCAATTTCGTTGTATGTACATATATATATATTTTTCGTAATCATAAACAACTGGTAAACTGCAAAGTTTGAAAAATTAATTAAGACAAACCAGCAAAAGAAGGATAAATGCAAAAGGTGTTTTAAGCACCAGCACAACACAACAGAAGAACAACAAAGGCACGCGGCTAAACAATAAAGGTCAAACAACTCCGCAGGGCATCCGAAGCCCAACAGTGCGTAAAAGATCGCATAAAGAAACTTTATAAATAATACGAAAAGTGAAAACAATAAATAAAAGCGCGAGGCAAAAGGGTACAAAGATGGAAAATATTAAAGAAACTTGCGCTTTCGCCGCGAGCGTGAGCCAATTAAAATATTACATAATCCCAAGCAAATATGCGCGTCTTTGGTATACTAAATCAAAGCTCATTTCAGGGCTCAGCTAACTCGATCTTATTTATTATTTCGTTTTTGTTCAACTGTTGCATGAAACATAATGACCACTGTCTCTTTGCGTTTGGGGCGAATTTTCATTCTGATGAGGCTTCAACTCATTGCTTTTTCGCCGCATAAATACCTATGCATATACGAGGGTGGTCCAATAAGCACTGAGCGTTTAAATAAAAGGAATGATTTTGCTACCTGCTTCTCGGACTTCCAGACAACGTATTTTTCAGATGGGTTTAAGAATTTGGAGACTTCTTGAGTCGAGTGTTTCAAGTTGAACGAGGAAGCCAGGAAGAAGTCTTTAAACTATCTAAAAAAAAATTTTGGAAATCTGAAAGCAGATTTCGATCATTCGACTAAAATTTATACGAGGGGAATACCCTTTTCAAAGTTGGAAACCTTTCTCTTGTGGCCAAATTTTCAATGTTACGTTGGATAGGGCAGCAATATATAGAAGCCAGTAGATGCGCAGTCATGGTGTAGGATCACTTTAAATACAGCCTGATACTTCGGCAGAACCCTGTAACCGTTTTATCCGTCTCCAGGAAGTCGCTGTAGATGTTTCACCGATTGGACAGATCTTCCCTTTTTTGTACAAGTTTCGCAAGGTGAAGTTCAACTATTCCTTGGTCTTTGACCTTGACTTTGACCGTTCCTTAGCCTTTGATGTATACCACATCATCCATGTATTGATGACAGTGAAGAAATAATCCGGTTTAAATAGCGTCAAACAGCATTGTAAGTTCAGATCACGATTACTTCTCCTGTTATCCGGAAAGAGCACAAGTGGCAGTCAACCACCATGTTTCTTGTGAGGCGTACTAGTATCAGGTATCTGACGCATCTTTAGCTGACGGTTTGTCAATAGGAGACGTCTTTTATCTGTTTTCTTCCGTGGTAGCCGTTTTAGGAGCATATGAGAGAGGCTCCTTATAAACCGACATGCGAACAAGACCAACGCGTTAACCAACATTAAGGTAATTATTGACGGAAACCACCACAGACGGAAGGGTCATCGTATATAGCGTCCAAGCCCTCTTATATTTTACTAAGTAGGAGAATGTCTTCAACGAGACTCAGCTTTTATCAGACTGCCCTCGTACTTATGCGTATATATCTCTGCCACATAGCTAAATGGGACTTTCGCATGTCCGCATCAAATAATAGGAATACAAAGCGGAAAAAGGTAACAATGCCAGCAACAGCAGCAGCAACAACAATGCATCAAGCAAATTTTTATGTAATTCGCAAATGTCGCATTAGGCGCCTTTAATTGTCAAACCAAAGCGACCGTACGGATAATCGCTTTTGCGGCAGCACGCACACGCAACCGCATGCCCGCGCGTGCCTCCCCACCCTGCCGCCCAGAGTGGGCGTCGCCACGCCGCCACACTGCCCATTCAGTTATTCATTCATTAATTTTCCCGCCATTTTTAACGTTTCCTATTTTTGAATGTGTGCGTGTGCGGTTCGTTGGTTTTGCGGCCGGTCCACATGACGCGTTCAAATGCCCGTATTTGCTGCATTGAATGAATACAAACGGTGAGTGGTCATTTTCTATTTTCTATTTTGTTTTTGTTGTTTTGTTTTTGTGGATTTTCCGCAATCAGCAGCGAAATTGTGCAAGTCAAGCCCCTATTTCAATTTCGATTTTTCGCGTGGTTTTTCGTTTTTTCGGTTTCGGTTAACAAATCACAAAATCATTCATCAACTAATTCGGTGTTTTTGCGCTTGTTTAGATAATCTTTTTCACTTGAATGGAGCTTAAAAATCAAATGTTTGTTGAAGTGCACAATTTACGGCTGAAAGAGTTTCCACGCTGATACAAAACTAATTATAAATTCGGCTTATTTCAATTTGTATATTTTGACAAAGTGATTGAGGTGGAAAAGTGTTGATTTAATTTATATACCTTCAACCGTAACAATTGGAAAATTTTGATCACAATTTCAGTTTAACACCTTTTCTGTTAAGAGGTATCCACCACTTTTAGTTTCTTAGCAGTAGTGTTTAGATTTCAATTGTCCAGGAATAAAATTAATTGTAACCTGTTGATGTCGACTTCTTTAATAGATTTCGATAAAAGATTTTTTTGTACTAGATCTCCTATTTTAACAAATTTAATTACTGTTTCCTCTTGCTTCTCAGTGCCCTAGTCTTTACTATTGCCTCATAATTGACATCAATACCGACTTTATTTAAAAAAGAGTGTAAAGTGAGTCAAGTGATGACAGTGATTGACCTAAGCAACTTTCCGTTTTCACTATCACATCTCTTCCTAGCTTAGATACAACATTAGGTTCGACCGACAATAACTGTAAAAAGCATTTTAATACAACGGACAAATCCATACATATTGATAATTATAATTTCGCGAATTCTCCCTTAGGCTGGTTGAGGTTTAGGCGATCTTTGCTATAAAAAATATGCGCATAGATTTGCTTTTTCAGGAAAACCAATGGTTTACCAATCAGTAGACACATATTCATGTGGCGGTTCCCAAACCGAGCGCACAACTTTGATGAGGGGTGGTTCGTCTTCTCATTTTTGCTCGCCTTCAAATAGATATTCTTTGGCTAACCAGAGGATACTTGGTCTAAGGCCGGAAGTCGTTTCTGCCCACTCTCAAGTGAATGGCGCTCACAGAACTTTCCTTAGTTGCGTGAGCTTCTACATAAGGCTCCATCCTCCAGGACTTCTCCGCGCCGTTCGATACTAAAAAGGTTTTAGACAAGGCGACTTACTATTATGCGACTTCTTCAATCTACTGCTGGTTAGTTCGAGCTGCAGAACTGAATCGAGAAGGTACAATCTTTTATAAGAGTGTACAGCTGCTGGCGTATGCCGATGATATTGATATTATTGGCTTCAACATACGCTCCGTTAGTGATGCTCTCTCCAGACTGGACAAGGAAGCGAGGCAAATGGGTTTGGTAATGAACGAGGGTAAGACGAAATATCTTCTGTCATCAAAGAAACAGTCATCGCACTTGTGACTTGGCTCCCATGTCACTGTTGACAGTCATAACGAAGTCTTAGATAATTTCGTCCATCTTGGAACCAGTATTACCAGCATAAACAGCGCCAGCCTCGAAATCCAGCTCAGAATAACTCTTGTCAACAGGTGCTACTTCGGACTGAGTAGGCAATTGTGTCGGCAATTGTGTCGGCCTCAGGAGTGTTTGAGAAAAAGGTTTTGCGGAAGAATTATGGACCTCTGCTATAACCGCGCAAGAGGTGTTTTTGACAATAAAGAAGAAGAAGTCATGTATTCATGACAGAAATGTATTTAACTGGTAAAATTATGAAGCTTACGCTTTAGCATATGTAGGACGGGAGTAACTTCAGGTCGAAATGGATAGATCTTCTGACAAAGACACCTTTACCTCAAAAATATAAATTAAGTTTAGTATTTAAAGACTTTAATATATAATATATGGAACTTTATAAAAAAAATAAAAATCATTATTGTTAAGAAATATGTATGCTTTATAATGAGCTTACAATGTTCAAAGTTCTCGCATTCCTTTGTGTTATCCCATATTTTTAGCCAAATAATCTTGAGTTCACAAATATTTCTAAGTACTTTATCCAATGAATTATGCTTCGTTAGGTTAGACTTACATTTTTGTTGAGGTTGAGTTAGGTTAGCCGAAAGGTTGATTCTCGCTTCACAGATGGCGATGGATCTCATTTGGAAGCCGTAAATGTTGGTCATTTATGATACCCGAAAACTCTTAAAAAGGTATCATCAGTTACTCATGACGAAGGGTTTTCACCTTAGCAGACCTTTTTTAGGCTGGTTGATATCCCAGCCTTTTCAGGGTATTTCAGTCAGCTGCTTTGATACACAACTTTGAGAAAAAGTGTACGACAAGGCGATAAAACCTTTTCGCGCAGTCACATTAATTTAGAACATTAGAATTATAATTGAAAAACCAGTTTTTGCCCTTCGCACAGGCGGAATAACGATAGGCTTGATTAACGATTAACAATCAGCTATTACACTTGTGTGTGTTCTTCATATTGTATTTTTTCTATAGTAGAAAATTGATCAACTGATTGCTGTTTTATCAATGCACAAAACCAAATTTGCAGACTGGACTAGAATTGGCAGTGAGGACAACGCAGTGTTGCATTCCAATTTTAAATTGATTTCAATTCGATTAAGAATAAATGTAGTAAACCAAGTCACTATTAAAATTAAGCTAAAAATCTTTTCTTGCAGGTATACGAAATTTAGATATCCATATGTTACTAAAGCACTTTTTACACCTTTGGTTAGACCTATGTATATTGGAATATAGCTCTGTTGTATGGAACCTTAGTTACGAAATCCATTATGACAAGTCGGTATAAAAACAAGTTTTACTTTTCGCCTTAGGGCATTTCCGATGAGATCAGAGGTTAAGACTAGTCCTTTAAAACTTATAAGTCCACCTACACTTACGAGTCGTAGAGAATGCTGAAAGAATATAATAATTCTTAGTAAAAATCTTGAATGGAACAGTTAGAAGTTCTTTTCTCTTGTCTGAAGTTAAATTTAATATCCCGGTTCGCTTTTCGAGGTAGTTTAGACTCTTAATATTATAATCTTGTAGATCAAATTTTGAACTTAACGAGCCATTCCGTCGCATACGTCATGATTTTAATACTCATTCCAGCATATTTTATTTATCGGATTCACTTTTCAAAATTTAAAAGGGCATATTGCTTTCTCTCCATAAATAAAATCGTAACAATTGTTTATAACTTATTTTAAATCTTAGCTGTTGAAATTGTTGTTTCTTTATCTGAGCAGTTTTAGTTCTCGACGCTTAAAACTCTCTTGCGTTTCATGACTGCGCCGAGAGAGGGTAATTATGTGGGTAATAATAATAATATTGTTTCTAAATATTGATTAATTTTAATCCATAAATTGGATTTTTTTAATTGGACTAACTCCAATATAGGGATAACGTAGAAAAGTTAGAAATCCAGGAGGATCTGTTTCCCGCACTAATGAGAGTTTGAAAATTCAGCCAATTATCATTAAAAATGTTATTTGCAGTTCTTCATTTCATCTAACTTCTGTCTGGAAAAGTACGACTATTTCCGTTAAAATTAAAACTTCTTCATATCCAATTACATACACATACATACATATAAACAATTTCTGCAGAAGGACAAATATGCGAGTGAGTTTTATTACATTTTATTCAGGCACATTGCCAGACTATTTGTTTATCACATCCGCTTTTTTTTTGTTTTGAGCAAAATTATCATTTCGCATTTGCAAGGCAATAAATTGGCAGCATTTTCGTAAGCCGATTATTTAAATTGACGCTGAAACAGACACCAGCAGACATTTGTCCGAATCGAGAGTTTGTTGGGTGGGTGCTTTTTTATCTTTTTATGGATGCTGATTTTTCATTTGTGTGGCTCTTATTTACCGTGTGTCACAGTTGTTTTTCGCTATGGTTTTCAAATATTTGCTGTGTTCGTATTTGTTTTGTTGTTATTATTTTTTTTTTATGTTGGTGTGTGCCTTCATTTGTTTATTGATTTAAATGGGATTTTGCCTGGAATAAATACGCCCGAATGCTTTGCATGTGCTTTTGCGGCTGCAAGCTGTGATCGATTTTCTGCCTCATAAAATATGTATGCAGGTGGGTTTGCATTTTTGACAGGTGCAAAGCCTTTACGACAGCATTTGAATTGTATTTTAGTTATTTACTTATTTACCTGAACATATGCGGCTTAAACTGAAATATATGCATTTAATGCTGCGAGCAATTACTCGCAATATTTTTGTAAGCGCGCGGGATGACGGCTCAAGGCTCAAACGAATGGATGGAATGAAGTTTGTATGCCGTTTATGCGCTCGTGTGTTGAATGATGGCTTTTTGGCTTAACTTTTGAAAGACTCGACAGTTAAATGCAGTTTTCGTTGAGCTTAATAATTGATACTCGTTTGCACATAAAAGTGTTGTTAAATCTGCAGTTGCGACAGAAAATAGCACAATTCTCTGCATTTGCTTATATGAGACAGTATTGTGTATCACTTATACAAACGCTCAGTCCCAGGTATGGAATAACATGCAACAATTTACAAAAATTGAGAAAATAAGGATGTGTCAAAATAGCCTTAAAACTTCGAAACCATTTTTTGAGTTTGAAACCCACATAAACGGTACAAAACTGCAGCCAGCTATGTTTCTGAGAAATTATTTCAAGAGGGAAGTCCTCCCTCGCTGAGCTTAAATGAAAATAAATGAATTTATTTTTCCACGTATCGGAATTAAGTTCGTCGCCTATGAGGTTTTCGTAGAAACAGAAAATTAATTAATCCATATCAACAGCTATACGCTTTTTGGCTACATCGATTGAGAAGAGAAAGCTAAATTAAATTGGTATGAGAGTGTTGTGAGGTCATTCGAATAAACTGCTTAACTTAAATTTTCCCATTCAAAAACTTTTCTAATTGCTGAGTTATCGAAACATAATGTATGACAGGCTGATGGAAAATTTACACCCACTTTTAAAAACCAAACAAGGAGAGAAAAAATATTAAGAGGTTACATGGGTTTCCTCGGGGGAAAAACAACCTTTTTCAACAATTTTTTCTCATATAAAATATTAAATATTTTACTAGAATTTCTTACTGTTACAAACATGCACTATTAGCAAAGAAATTCGGAAGTTTTCGGAGAAAAATATTTTAAACTTGGCCACTGCGACGCCATTTCCGGCGGCATTGGCAGAATAACTCCTTACAGGATCATCTACATAATGTGAAAAATACGTGTTTCAGTTAAAACCTTAACTTATGACATAGAGAAGAAAATAAACTGAAGATTGGATTTTTCGTAGACATTTTTACAAAACAATTAAAATTTCAGTGAAAAATTCGCGACTTTTATTTCAAATAGTAAATTGTAAACGAAAAAAATCCTTCGTCAAAGTCTTTAAGAATTGTATCTCAAAGACCTGTGTAGAATTTCATGAAGATTCGCTGATTAGTTTTCTAGAAATCTTGCCCACCGACTTAAATAACACAGTTAAAAAAAACGCTTTTAAAGACGGCGCACTTAGCCAAGTTAGCCTCGAGCGCACAAGTTTTTAAGGCTACTTGTATATCTCTGAACTATTACTCGAATCATTTTGAAAATATAGGTCAATATTCTGGAGGTGTTGTAGAATTTATTAAAACAATGAAAAAACAAGTAAGGAAGGGTTAAGTTCGGGTGTCACCGAACATTTTATACTCTCGCATGATAAAGTGATAATCGAGATTTCATTATACGTCATTTACATATTTTTCAAATACCGTATTTTTGTAAAGTTTTATTCCGCTATCATCATTGGTTCCTAATGTTTATACTCGTAATATACAGAGAAGGCATCAGATGGAATTCAAAATAGCGTTATACTGGAATAAGGCGTGGTTGTGAACCGATTTCACCCATATTTCGTACATGTTATCAGAGTGTTAAGAAAATATTATATACCGAATTTCATTGAAATCGGTGTAGTAGTTCCTGAGATATGGTTTTTGGTCCATAAGCGAGGCCACGCCCATTTTCAATTTTTAAAAAAAGCCTGGGTGCAGCTTCCTTCTGCAATTTCTTCCGTAAAATTTAGTGTTTCTGACGTTTTTCGTTAGTCCGTTAACGCACTTTTAGTGATTTGCAACATAACCTTTGTATGGGATCGTGGTTATTATCCGATTTCTTCCATTTTTGAACTGTATATGGAAATGCCTGAATCATTTTGAAAATATAGGTCAATATTTTTCTACGTCCAAATATGAATGCGATCTTTTGTGCCAAATTTCACTTTAATAAAACAATAAAAATATTTTGTGGGCGTGGCAGAAGGCCGATTTTGCGATTTTTCTTATGAAACGTGTACCAAGTTTCATCATGATATCTCAAACAGCTTGCACGAAGAAGAAATCCATTTCGACTGTTGATAACTTTGGTATATATAACCCTATATCTGACTAAGGACTTACAACATATTGAACAAATAAATACTCCCGCAACGTTGTTGCTAGAATAAAAATCATTATAAATAATATATGGAAATCTGTTGGTAGTAATTCCCGCATCTAAAATGTCTTACATATTGACCGATAAGGATTTACGATGTAAAGCCAACCAGAAGCTAAGAACTCTTGTATTAGATTTTTGGGGCCTAGGGGCTAATATTGACCCGAATTGGCTTATCATTACCAGGGAAAGATTCCTAATGAGTTTAATTATGAAACCTCACAGATTGATCAGCGAATTTTACCCACTTTGACGTAGTGTTATATTATTAGGAAGATAACTTCTTCGAATATCAATATTATTTTCACATAATTTCGGTAAAAAGTCAGCAATAGGCGCTGGAGTTTACATACTACTGTGCTCCGTATTTGAGA
Source organism: Bactrocera neohumeralis (assembly GCF_024586455.1). Taxonomy (NCBI): domain Eukaryota; kingdom Metazoa; phylum Arthropoda; class Insecta; order Diptera; family Tephritidae; genus Bactrocera; species Bactrocera neohumeralis. Next base: position 46,753,699 of record NC_065919.1, read on the forward strand.
TTGAAAGGTGAATTTTTAATTTATACTTCGCGTGTTTTTCGAATAATTTAATGTATGCATCCAGCGGTCCGATTACGTGCATCTGCAACACCGACGCCGAGCTGCTACTTCTCTAGATTTGCGCACTCAAATTTTACGGAGAAGCCTAAAAACTACCCTGTTACTGGACTGCTGTCAGAACGGCGGTCATGGTAATGGCGTAGAAATATGTTTAAGCTAAAACTAGTAAGCGTCAAGGTTCACGGTGTACCATTTTACAGTTACTCCAGACATGATTTTAACTTTCTTTTCTAATATAGGGCAAACTAAAATTGTGAAAGGTGGATGGTAAAACATAAAAAAATAAAATTCTCTCTCTATCTCTCTCTCACTCACTGTTTAAGTGCCTTATATGTATGTAATAGTACTAGAGGATACTGCTCAAAATCATAAAGCTCCGGAATAAACCGAAATAGAGTGGTGAAATTAACGGAAAGTCATCGCTTTGAGACAATTTTTTTAATGTTGGTTAAAAACCGATCTCCAGCCAAAGTAATGCGTAGTAGTACTATGGATCTAATAACATTACAGTAGCTGCAAAAATTCAAAGAACTGGAACTAGACAAGTAAAAGAGAAAGGAAATAAATGTTCTCACAAGGGCCTGAAAGAATGTTATTTCATGTGTTATGATTCATTGTAATATGTTGATATTTGGTGAGGATACTTAATTTGGGAATACCTATATTTTCATACTATTCCTGTATTGTTAAAGCAAACATATTAGCATATTTTGTGCTGGTGTGCCTCTAAATGTTAGTAAACAAACAACGGGATTAACAGATTATAAATTTCTTAATTTTCATAATATGTATTATGTTTATATGAAAGATATATACCTGGATTGAATTATATAAGAAGAAAAGCCTTTTACTCAAATTCTTTCTCTTCTTTTCGTGGTCTGAAAGAGGGTACTTGCCGTGAAAACCTGAAAAAATAATAAAAAGGCATTTAAGTTCTTAAAACATTGGTATTTCATATTTACTTTTTTCAATTTTTTTCTGTCTCTGCTCTCAGTGCAATGCTGTCGAATGCCACTTATATATACATATATATACCTACAATTATATGTATGTGTGCATGCAAGTTTGTTTATATAACATTTTGCTAAGAATACAGTAAAAATTCACTGCTGTCCAACAAAACCTCACTGACACTCATTAATTTCGCAAGAATACTAATAAAATATTGAAGAGCCCTTATGCAACACTTGTAAGCGCTACTTGAGTTGTGCAGCAGAAATAAGAGAAACTGTAGACGCGAAATGAAACCTGAATGGCACACAAAGTTGCAATAATAATAATAGTAATGATAGGATAGTAAATGGATGGAGGAAGAAGAGAAGCAAAAGTAAAAACAAAAAGCAAAATAAGAATAAGGTGGGGGCAGCAAAGTGTGGAGGAAGGTCAATAAAATTAAGAAGAGCGCTAAAAGAAAATTGCAGGAAAAATATAGTTGTCTATAAATTACTGCATAATAATAACGAAAGTTATGCTGGTAGAGAATTAAATCCTAGCAAATTTGGCTGTTAAGTGGAGTATTGGCTAAGACAACTGTTAAGGCGGTTAAGTGTTAAAAAAGAATTTGAAATTCGTATTTCCTCATATGATACTGTATTAGATTTAGTTATGGAGAGAAAATTCGTTTTTTTCCAGTAAAGGATCAGGGTCACTACTTATGAAATGTTGGAATATCAATTTTTGTTTCACGTTAACCCCAAATGCTCGGCATAAAAATCACATTTCAATTAGAAGCACAAAATTTTGGAAGCAAATTTAACTAGAATGTCACCAAAACTGCCATACTAACTGCTTTGCTTACGCGAATAGCGTTATAATAGCAACAGCAGCAATTAGAGCTAGCAGGCCTAGCACTTTAATAATCAACGAACCAAGAACGCCGGCAAATAACAGTAGCAGCCGAGTTGACTCCCAAGTGCCAATTAGTCAAAAAGCAAAAGTGACGACCGAGTTCAGGCAAGTCGCCGCACCACTGACCGTTAACTAACAAAACAAGCTAACTTACTGCAGTAACCACGAATATACATATGTATATCACCCAACCTACATACATACACACATAAATACTTACATACATTCAAACACATATACAATATACACAACCACTGTATCGAAAGAGTTATTTGCGCCCACAAGCGCATACAACTCACACAAACCTACAAACAAACAAAACTAGAGTTGCTACTTAAATGAAAAGCTTGCTGATCTGCGCGTGTAACGGCCATGTCCATTCCATGTAAATTAGTCGACGTTCGATGTGGCCTCCACGCCGTCAAGCGAAGAATGAAGCCTTTGTACATATTTTGCGTTGAATTGCTTAATCCTTCGATTGATTGCGTGCGAAGTGCTTTGATTGTTGGCAAAGTTGTGCGAAAACACACTCAAGCTGTGGCGCACACATTGCGTTATTGGTGCGGTTGCGTGTGCGCTCGGTCGAAAGTTCTAGTCAATGAGAATATTCAATTTCCAGCGCATTGATTGAGCACCTTGCATGGTAATTTGATTGTTGGCGTCGGACTGTAGCCAATTGTCGAAGTTTTACGTTCGATTTCATTTAATTTCTCGGCACCGCTCACGCGTGGCAGGACCGTGCGTCTTCACTTCAAAATGTGTTGTGATGCATGTGGATGTTGGTGCGAATAAAAATAAGTATGTTTACATGTTCTACAGCATAGCATACATAATATAGAATTCAACACTTTTTAAAGGGAGAGAAATTTTGTGTTGCAAATTTAAGTTGAAACGAAGAGTTCCGAAATTGTCTTCAGACTGAACGCGAATAATAGAAAATTAAAATATTTTTTACGAAATTTGCGGTTTACAAGTTTTCGATACCATTTATAGCCATATTTCCATATACAAGTATTACGGGGTTACATGGGTCCCTCGGGTAAAAAACAGAGTTTTTCAAAATTTTTTTTGTCATATAAAAAATTAAATCTTTTACTAGAATTTTTTACTATTCCAAACATTCCCCATTAACAAAGAAATTCTGAAATTTTTGAAAAAAATATTTTAAACTCGGCCATTGCGACGTCATTTCCGATGACCCCTCGGAAAAAAGATGCGCCGCGTTGACAGAATAACTCCTTACATCATCATATAAAGTAAAAAAATACGCGTTTCAGTTAAAACCTTAACTTAGAACTTAAAGAAAGAAAAAAAACTAAAGATCGTATTTTTGGCACACATTTTTACAAAAAAATTAAAATTTCGGTAAAGATTTCGCGACATTTTTTTTCAAATTGTTGTAAACAAAAAAATCCTTCGTCCAAGTTTTTAAGAATTGTGTCTTACAGAGCTGTGTAAAATTTCATGAAGAACGGTTGAGTAGTTCTCGAAAAATCTTGCCAACCGATTTCAAAAACACAGTTTCGAGAAAAACGCATTTAAAGATGACGCAATTAGCCTAGCTAGCCGCGAGCGCACAAGTTCTCAAGGCTACTTGTATATCTCCGAAACTATTACTGGGATTAACTTGAAAATTTAGAAAAGTATTCTAAGGATGTTGTAGAATTTAATAACGTACGGTGAGGCTGTCCTAAGTGAAAGAACATGTCGTGAATGGTTTCAACGTTTTAAGAATGGTGATTATGAAGTCGAAGACCGGCATGGTTGTGGAAGGGAGAAGATTTTCGAAGATGCTGAATTGGAAGCATTACTCGACTAAGATGCGTTTAAAACCCAAGAGGAATTGGCGAAAACGTTGCAAGTGACGCAACAAGCCGTATCAAAATGCCTCAAAGCCATGGGGATGATTCAGAAACAAGGAAACTGGGTTCCTTACGACTTGAAACCAAGAGATGTCGAAAGGCGCTTCTTTGCATGTGAACAGCTGCTTCAAAGGCACAACCGAAAGGGAGTTTTTACATTGCATTGTAACTGGCGGCGAAAAATGGGTCCACTACGATAATCCTAAGCGAAGAAAGTCATGGGGAAGCTTGGACATGCCTCCACGTCGACGGCAAAACAGAACATTCACGGCGCCAAGGTCATGCTCTGCATTTGGTGGGATCAGCTGGGGATGATATATTATGAGCTGCTAAAGCCAAGTGAAACCATCACAGGAGATCGATACCGAACGCAATTGATGCGCTTGAGCCGAGCACTAAAAGAAAAACGGCCACAGTACGAGGAAAGACACGATAAAGTCATTCTCCAGCATGTCAATGCTCGGCCTCACGTCGCAAAGGTGGTCAAAAAATATTTGGAGACGCTGAAATGGTAGATCTTACCCCACCCGCCGTATTCTCCAGACGTTGCTCCTTCTGACTACCACTTGTTCTGATCGATGGCACACGGTCTAGCTAACGAGCACCTCAGTTCTTATGAAGAAATCAAAATTGGATTGATACTTGTATCGACTCGAAAGATGAGGAGTTCTTTCGTCACGGAATACGCATGCTGCCCGAAAGATGGTCAAAAGTAGTAGCTAGCGACGGCAGATATTTTGAATAACATTTTTGTAACCGTTTTTATACAATAAAGCCTTAAACTTACAAAAAAACGGCGGAAGCAAAGTTGTAGAAGTTGTTTTGTTTTCTTTCCAAGAAGAACACCATAAATGTTCAAATCTGCTTTATGGCTTTTTCAACTGACCAATCAGTATTTGAGGTTTGTCGATATTCATGGCAAAGATAATAACACTAATCTTCAGAAAATTTTGTTTACTGATCGTAATATGTTAGTATGTATATGTCATACTATTTATGACGTCAAATATGACGAACTTTGTGTCTGAAAAAGTGCTTTTGCGGAGAGTTTTTCTTCATTACATTACCATTAAATCTCAGGCGAAAGTCAACGTATTTTGGCGGTATACGTTGAACATGGTCTAACTAAGCGAAAGTGTCCAAAATGGTTTTCACGATATCAAAGTGGTTATTTTTAGCTGGGAAGGCGAAGGATGCCTTGTCCGGGCCAAAAAGTTTGTATATGAAAAAGTGAAGCAGCACTCTATAAAGATTGTTGCCAAACCATATGATTGGAAGCCAAGACACGTTGAAATATAATGTTGCATGTCAGAAATGCTGCTTAAACGCTATACAATTTAGTAGTTTTTTCACCGGCATTTGGATCCATTGTGACAGCTAAACACACAAATTAATTTGTGAAACTTGGCCCGGGGAAGAAAAACTCCTCAAATCTAAAATGCTGGGATTTTGCGACTAGACTCTTGGCATTAACTTTTCACCTTTTTCATGTTGCAAACTGCATGGAAAGGAGTAGCGACGAAGTTTTACCTGACCCGCCTTATACCATACCAAAGACTTTGCCTTTTCTGATTACTCTTTGCTCCGGTACAGAACGCCCTCACTGGAATACGGTGGATATCAAAAGAGGGTATCAAAAATTGGCTTGATTAATTCATTTACCGCCAACCCGACGCAGTTATTTTGTAATAGAATCTACAAATTGTTAGTAAGTATGGAAAACTTTATGCCTTCAGATGAATAATACTTAAAATAACATGGTTATCTGATTTGAAAACAAAAAAATCACACGAATATAGCTATAGACCCAAACCACAAACCACACCTGAGTCCAAGCATCAGTTCACTGAATATTTGTTACTCGGTGAAAATGCTCAAAAAACAAAACAGTGGACCAAAAATGTTTTAGCCAGTAATTTTTGGACTTTAAATTGAATTTTTTTTAACTGATACCTCGAACATGATGAAACAATCAGTAAACAATTTTACCTTACATTATTGCATAAATTGAATGTCGATATCAAAATTAGGCCAATAATTTTTCAAGTCAAGTGTCGTCTTCAGAACACTGTACGATCTCTTTAACCTTCCTGACATCTAGCCGACTGCTTCCAATTATTTGGCGAAAACTGCATAGAGATCACACGAGTCAGCGGAAATTATCAAAAAAAAATTGACGATATTATTATATTTTCTGCTGCGATAGGCATCCGAGGCATGCAAAAGCGAAAAACAATATCTGAGGAAAAACGAATAGTATGAACAACGAGAAAGAGCGAAAATTTTCCAGTTTCAGCTCAAAATCAACAAATTTAATTAGTCTGTAAAAAGTGCGCTGATATGTGGGCAGGTGGGTTGACCAAGCTGCACGTTCTACACGGTCTTGATGCCAGCATGCGCGCAAACTTCATTAAACGTATTTTTTAAGTTGGTTGCTGATGTTTATGCAATTAAAATAGTTGGCGGTAATTTCATTTCGTCCGCGACAAGCGAGTTTTCTATAATTGCGTTAATCTTTTTCTTTTGCACCAAATCAAAAACAAAAAAACAGGAAAAGTGTTGCTCTTATTTGCGCAGTTTTTAAAGAGATAATAGACGCGCTTTATTTTCTGAATGGCTGCAAAGCCGATGGAAATTTTTTTTTGTGCCAGTATGGTCAAAGTATTTACATAAAATTAAGCGATTGCTCATTACTCTATGCTAACGAGTGTTTTGAAAACTTAATTTCTTTGGTTTTAAACTATTTTTTTAAAGCAGAGTTATATTTAGAGGAACACTTTTAATGATCACATTTTTTATTTCTGGGTTTCTATGAAAATCACAAGTTCATAAAAACAAAAACTTTGATTTTAGAAGAAGGAAACTTTGTTCATCATTTTAAAACTATTAAATTATTCATCAATATCTGTATCGTCCCCCTCAAAGTAATTTCCCTCGGCATCAATACACTTGTGCCCACGTTTTTTCCATTCCTCGAAACAGTTGTTAAAGTCAATTTCCAGAATAGTCTGCAATGCGCGTAGCGATTCACGTTTAATGACTTCAATTGACTCAAAACCTTTTTCATGGAACGGTCATTTGAGTTTGCTGAATAGCCAGAAGTTACAGAGAGCTATATCAGGCGAATAGGGTGGCGGTGACACAATACTGGTTGTAAATTTGGCAAAAAAACTCACAAAGAATCAATGCAGTATGCCACGGTGCATTATCATGTTGCAAAAGCTAAGAGTTGTTCGTCCATAATTCCGGCTTCTTTTTAAGAATAGCTTCGCGCAAACGACGCATAATATTCAAATGGTATTCCTTGTTGAGAATTTGGCGAGTCAGAAGGAATTCGGAGTGCAACACACCTCGATAATCGAAGAAAACTGTCAACTAATCTTGACTTTTGACCTGCTTTGAAGTGGTGTTTTCTACTTCGGTTCGCCCTTGCCACGATATTAGGTCGATTGATCATCTGTTTGTCGGTCGTAAGCGTAGAACCAAGAGTCATTGCCAGTAATAATACGTTTGACATTCTGGTAGTGGGAAAGCATTGTTTCACGTTAACGAGACGCTGGTTATCAAAAAAATTGAGTGATTTTGGAACCAATCGTGCTTTCACTTTTCTTAGCCCCAAATAATCATTCGAAATGGTTTCACTGATTTTCCGATATGCCTACATTGCCAGTAAGGTCTTTGACTGTTAATCGTCGATTCGTAAGCACGAATTTCTTTGTTTAATTGAGGCGTGGATCATTAGTTGATGTTGATGGCCGCCCTGGACGTGTTTCGTCGTCAATTTGCTTGCGCCGGACAATTATCACCGAACTTCTTTGTTGAATAATTTCACTCATGGTAAAAATCGCCGAATGCGCTTGGTGTTTATTTTGATGCGACATTTGCACAGAACATAGAAAAAAAGTATTTGAACCAATTGAGTTTTCGAATGAAATTCAAATTAAAAAGTCTTACTACTAGCCAGAATTAAATATTTTCGCTTAATGGATATAAAAAAACTTACTTAAAAAAAAGAATACTTTAGTTACTCGACGTATAAATAAATAATGTATAAATGTTTAAATATAAAATTAAAAACATATTTTATGCAAAATTTTTCGAAGAAGATTTCTCACCAGAATTTATAGATGCATACGTACACGTTCATGTACAAGCTCCCTATTTTCTGTTCATGTATATTTTGAATCAACGAAGCTTTTGCTTTCTTATTTCTCACATATTCCCAAGCATCAACCTCTTTGAAAATAAATTTTGTAAATAAATCTTTTTTCCACTCCATTTGATGCCAACTTTGAACAGAGCTGAGCAGGAAAACGAATGAGAACTAGTTTTACCGCTGCGAAACTTTCGCCAGCAACTTAGCGAGAACATAAATTCTCAACTTAAACAATTATTCGCATGCAAGCCGCAATGAAATGTGGTTTAAGTTTTGCCTAGTGCTTGCTATAAGCTTCGGAAAATTGCCAGCACTTTCAGCATGTACTTTAATTTTGAGTGTGGAGTTCAGAAATCTACAGTATTTTTCGGTTCTGGGAATTTTTTGAGCTCAAATTCCGAACAGTTTTACTATTCTATTTTAGCATGGATTTTCAAAACAAATTCTATATACGGGTTTGAAAAAATACCTAAAAAATTGCGAAATTAAAATATGTTCAAATGAATTTCGGTCCACAAATTCAAAATCCGTCGAAAATTTTCAAAGAAAAAATTGTTTTTCATAATTTTAATGAAAATGTGTCCCGGCTAAATTAAGGCCACAGCTGCATGCTGTCGCATTTGTCACTCAATTATTAATTTTTGTTTGTTATGAAATAAATATTTACAGCTCACAAACCTCGCCATATTTTTGGAAAAAAATTGCTTTTGTATTTGCGATTTTTTTATTCTATATTCAAATTTTTTGTTAGCAACAAAACAGAAAGCTGCTCGAATGTGTCACACAATCATATTTCAGAATTAGAGAATTATAAAAACTGCATGAAAACTAGAAATTATTTAAATTAAATTTCTATTTTCTATATCGTCACCTGGTATGCAAAACAACATATCTAGGGTTTTCACAAGTCTCATAAAGTTATAAGTTATAACGATTCGAAAACATAGCATTGAGAATTGTAAATGTGTAAACTCATTTTTGTATGAAATCCAACAACAATTTTTTTAAACAAGTGTAAAAATTTATAATTTTACGACTTTACGATGCTTTACGACGGGTTGTGAGTACCCCAATCATCAAAAAAAAATCAAAATTGACTTTTTATTGCTTACTACTTACTACATCATATTACATAAACATCCTATATGTAAATAGCATATTATTTTCAGCTTCCACTGTCAGATAGTATAACCAATATATAACCATTTTATAACCAAAACTCAAATATTGTTTCATTGTGAGTGAATTCTTTTATACCGTTTTCATTTCGGCTGTTGACTTATGAAAAGTGATGTTATGTGTTTTTGCATTTTAAGTGACGATATATATATACATTTCACTTTATATATCGTCAAAACTCATCAAAAATTTCGTTTGTCTTATTGATTACGTGAATTTTTTATATTACATACATTTTCAACATTTTCAATGTTCCATTTTTTTCGTGTTTCATTCACGCCATTGTAAATTTCCGAAAATGTTGTTACGTTATTTTGTATTTCAGTTGACGATATATAAGTATATATGTAGGTATATTTGTTGTGAAACACAATCGTTCTAATGAATTAGGGCAGTAGTATTTAGAGACAGAGTAGACAGAAATATTTCAGCTTATTATAATAATATTAAGTATTCAGTAATGAATTTGTTTAGCCTACATTTCAGTAATTTAGGCATTGTTAGTACTTAATTTTAGTTTCATACTCTAAGTATGAACTATCGTAATTTTCTACCCAATTACTACACGGCGTATGAGCAATATATTTAAACACTTTACTTTCGAACGTAACTAGACCAGTGCATCAGCCTTTGAAAATACTTAAAAGAGAAGGAATTTCAAAGTATGTTATGTTGCAACTCCTTGCAAACAAAAAATAAAACAACAAAAAAAAAGAAAAAGTATTTGACGCGCGCTCTGCTACTACGAAATAATTCGTAAATATAAACAAAAATCAGGTTTTAGTCATTTAGTGTCATTTTTGTGCACCTTCTAAGGAAGCTTAATTTAGAAATGTACAGAATTTTATACCGTCAGAAAGTAGAGCTTTCAACGAACATAAAACCGTCTACTTTTTCAATCTTTTAAATCAAAATAAGATTTCTTTCTTCATATTTTAACTAAAAAGTATAGACTCTGTTTACACCAAAATGCGTGGGAGAAATATTTTTCTATACAATGTTTGCATTTTTCATATAAAGTTTGAGGTAATGCGAAAAAGAAGTTGATACAAAAGTTGTAGATCTTTGCATTACACACCTCTTTGCCATATAAATTTTTTCTATAGCATCCGTAGTTTTGCCGGAAATCGTGATAAATCGTTTTTAACTTTCAAAAATTTAACCACTGGACCTCAGTACGCCCGTAAACAATTTTTCTTTAAATCTTTGTGATTTCATTTGAAATTTTAATGGGTTTAACTTTAATTATTTTGCTTTCAAAAATTATCTACACTGGTATAGACGGCATGGCGTATGAGTAACTAGGTTTCCGACATATTTCCTGTTATCTAATATAATATACATAGTAGATTTAAGCTTCAAATTAATTTCAAATATATGACAAATACTTCTGAAGTATCTTCAAGCGTAGCTGATTTCGGAAAACTATGTCAGGACCTGGACAAAAACATAAATCGAAAGCTGAAAAACTGAGCTGGGATAAAATTTTATTTCAATCAAAAACAAAAATTTTAAATACAATTTCACTGGACAGATTTAGTAATTATTGACTATATATTTAATGAGTAAGAAATTTGCATATTTACTATTAAATCAGCTTAGGTCTCTGACAATGTCTCTCGAACGGATTTCCTTCATAGACAGCCCATTACTGTCCTTCTCTCCATTTGTCCAGAATTCGTATCTGACTTTGATATATGGCTGAAGCTTTGATAGACCGTAATAATTGAAATAAATGTGACGTGTTTTTTGATGTTATATCTTTCAATATGTTTTTAAAAGTTATTCTGATTTTCCGAAAATAAATATTTTCTAAGCAAAAGGAAATAAAATAATAAATCAAATTTTAAGTTCTATAAAAAAATTTTTCGTTGCACTTTTCTAGGTTTATATGGAGACACGAACCTATACAAATTTAGCACTTACCATATAACATTTTGTTTCTAAACATACACTCGTTCTTACCTGAAAATAGAAAAATAAAAAGAATTATTATTATACTCACTCAAAAATAAATACAAAGAATATACAAAATCACCACATATTAATTTAAAAAAAATTCAAAAAATATGAAAATCAATGACTCACTGCAAATCAGCAAATACGCATTCAGCTGTTAAGAGCCAATGAACTCGCTTTCGGCACACCTTGTATTCGAGCACTTAAATTATCGTAAATATTTTACTCGAAAAAGCAATTGGGCTCACAATTTATTGCAAAAATTTGTTATTTATGTAATGTTTTCAAGATAAACACAACCAAATTAGTCCGAACCATTTCATGTGAATTTTATTGCAATTTAAATACTAAAATATTGCTGAATTTGTTGTACTCGGTTTTTTTATAAAAATTTTCAATATAATTGAGCATACACGATAGATACGCTTGCATATATATAAGTACTTATCTATATATGTGTTTGAAGTTATGCTATTTTTGGTTTTGTTTTACGCCACAAATGATTTGCTAAATTAAACTTGTCTGTTCTGACTCAAACTTGTTAATTTATGGTACTTATGTATGAAAAACTGTAAATTAAAAGCGCAAAATATGTATATGGTGGTGTCCTTTCACTTTCGTTTTTCATATGAAAACGGAGAGGATAACTCTACGATATAAACGTATGTATAAACATGCAAAACTGAAATTCATTTTAGAATTTTTGCATGTATTGAATGAATATTCCTGGAAACGTGTTGTAATCAATCTTAATTGTTTTCTTTTTACGAAATGATCTAAAGTTACATTTCGCATTTCGTAAATTTAAGTCAGGAATAGCGAAATGCAAAATATTACATTATTATTTTTATACTCCTGCAACATGTTACTATAGAGTAAAAAATTTTTGTTCACTGAATGGTTGTACGTGTCCCCTGAATACAAGCGAGATAAATATAAGTGATCAGGGTGACGAGGTGCGTTAAAATCCGGGTAACTGGCTGTCTGTCCATCAGTGTAAGCTATAAAAAATAGCTAAAGTGGCGGGGCTTGTAGATGGGCGTCCACAAAACGCCATAAATGGAAAATGAATAAAAGGTCCATAATGAGGCATTAAATTAAGATATAAACTGTAGCTTGGTATAAGGTTCCGCAGTAGCAAGGTGTACTTGTGGTGAAAATGGATGAAATCGGAGGCTAACCCATTCACTCTCCAAACAACGACACTGTTAAAAACTGCTAATAGTGCTATAAATCAAGAACTAAATACCATCCAGATAGTTTAAGAAGCGATGGGCACTGCCTACTTTTTGTGAACTCACATACCGAACCGATCGACCGATTTCGACTAAATTTTATACGTAGCATTCTTCTCATATTCCTAAGTCATCATGCAAAAAATGGGCGAAATCGCACTCCACCCCCACTTACTTCACATGCAACAGAATTTTGAATTCCATTCACTTCCGGTATACAAATGAAAAAGCTATTATCAAAACGAGATAAAACTGTTTCAAATTAGTGTCGTTGAAGTATGCCACTTTATGACCGAAAATGGTCCAAATCGAACCAAAACTGTTCAAGCCGCAAGATACGAAATATGCGGACCCCAGTATCTATAGTTTACTTTTGGTAGAAAATATCGGTTAAAAGCAAAATATGTGAAATGTTACGTATTACCGAAATTCCCATGTAGTAGAAAATAAAATTAATTTCGTTACTCTAACAAATCTTATGTTAAATATGGTGGTCAGAGAAATATATAAGTATATAAGGTGTGATATAAAAATACTGGTAGTCGAAAAAATTTCTAATCAAAATTCAAATTATCTTTTTATATTTATACTAATAAATAAATAAACAAATATTTACCATTTTGGATCGACCACTTTTTACCATTTTTCCGCTAGAAACATTAGTCTATCAGTGTAAATCGAAATTTCGAAATTTCCAGAACGGACGCGAACGAACCATTGTTGTGCTACACGAACTGATACAGCATCGTTTCCATAAACTTCACAAATTTCATTGGTGGCTTACGTGGTATTTTTCACTTTTTTATACAAATATTTCAAAATATAGCGAATTTCTTCATTACTTTCACGCATTTTTGAACAGCTGTAACTTTTTTCCAACTTCCGCGAATTAATTTTTTTTCTTGATAAATGAAGCCTAAAATCTCTCCTTTCCAACATTATCTTGTATAATACAATGTGATTGGAAGCAGAGGAGATATATGACTGCCGCGACATCTCTTGACAAAATATGAAAAGACCAATATCTACAATTGCTTGGATTCCGATTCTCTGGTTAACATTTTGCATCTTAAGGTATTTCTCTTGCTTTAGTCCTGGAAAGCTGTTCTATCGTAGTTCTCCAATTAATTTCATCCTAGTGTTTTCATAATTTCCAAATGCCTTAGCTCTATTATAAGTGTTGTTGAATTTGATAAGTCAGGCGCATAAAAAGTAAGATTTTCTGTAAATCAAAACTTGAAACTTACTTGCCGTTACATGCAGTCATATATAGTTCATTAATAACTCGATACAAACTAAGTTCGCTTAGCCCTTTTGATTGTGTCGAGGTGAATTTAGAACTTGTTTTCGGTATAAGCCTCTGCCTAACTCAACAAAGCGTTATTACAGCCATTGTCATTGAATAAATACGTTAACAACTATAATGTGGTAAAGTTTTTATAACAGTACAAGAAAAATTGTGAGACTGTTGAGTTCTCCAAAAACTAAATCAACTGGGTATTCGCGGAATTTTAGCACAACTAGTTTTCTAAATGGAAGTCGGGGAACATTTGAGGAGGTTTCCGAGTTTATGATAATTTCAGTCTGATTAGAAAGCTTGGTTTGATTGGATTAGGTTGTAGGGGGATATGAAGGACCCTACTTAGCTAGCTGAATAGTATTACTTAGCCGTGGTATAATTTAGATATACAAAGTGGGGTGAGTGTAAAGTGACCCAAGCCGATTTCCATTTAAGAAATTTTCAATTCAAGAGAACCGTTTTTCTTCTAAACATATACTAATATAAACATTTTCGGGTTTCGTGAAAGAAACTTTTATTAGATCTACAACTTTGCTTTCGTGTATTGTCGGTATTTCGGATGTATTGTATAAACACGGTTACAAAAATGTTATTCAAAATATTGGCCGTTGCTAGCTACTACTTTTGACCTTTTTTCTCGCAGTACGCGTATTCCGTGACGAAAGAACTCCTCATCTTTCGAGTCGATCTAAGTATCAATCCAATTTTTGACTTCTCCATAAGAACTGAAGTGCTCGTTAGCTAGACCGTGTGCCATCGATCGGAACAAGTGGTAGTCAGATGGCGCAAGATCTGGAGAATACGGCGGGTGGGGTAAGATCTACCATTTCAGCGTCTCCAAATATTTTTTGACCACCTTTGCGACGTGAGGCCGAGCATTGACATGCTGGTGAATGACTTTATCTTGTCCTTCCTCGCGCTGTGGCCGTTTTTCTTTTAGTGCTCGGCTCAAACGCATCAATTGCGTTCGGTATTGATCTCTTGTGATGGTTTCACTTGGCTTTAGCAGCTCATAATATATCACCTCCAGCTGGTCCCTCCAAATGCAGAACATGACCTTGGCGCCGTGAATGTTCGGTTTTGCCGTCGACGAGGAGGCATGTCCAGGCTTTCCCCATGACTTTCTTCGCTTAGGATTATCGTAGTGGACCCATTTTTCGCCGCCAGTTTTAATGCGATGTAAAAATCCCTTTCGGTTGTGCCTTTGAAGCATCTGTTCACATGCAAAGAAGCGCCGTTCGACATCTCTTGGTTTCAAGTCTTAAGGAACCCAGTTTCCTTGTTTCTGAATCATCCCCATGGCTTTGAGTCGTTTTAAAACGGCTTGCTGTGTCACTTGCAACGATTCGGCCAATTTCTTTTTGGTTTGAAACGCATCTGGTCGAGTAATGCTTCCAATTCAGCATCTTCGAAAATCTTCTCCCTTCCACCACCATGCCGGTCTTCGACTTCATAATCACCACTCTTAAAACGTTGAAACCATTCGCGACATGTTCTTTCACTTAGGACAGCCTCACCGTACGTATCCGAAAGCATTCGATTAGCCTCAGCCGCACTTTTCATAGAATTAAAAAAGAAAAGCAAAATTTCCCGCAAATGTCGAGAATTCGGCTCAAAAAGTAACATTTTCAGTTGACAATAAGTTTGGGATGCTAACAGATCTCTACAAATATTTTGTTGGGTTAGTGTTGACACAAATGTCCAAGATCGATATAAAACGATTAAATCGATTTAATCGACCAGTGCTTGACCCTAGAGACATCTATTGGAAAACGGCGGAAGTAAAGTTGTAGACATTACAAGATAAATATATAGGAACCCGAAAAATTTGGTTAAGAGAATTTTTCAAATAAATCTTGAGGTTATGTGAGAAAAAGAAGTTATAGATATTTTCATTACCACTAAAGCCCCGCTTTTTTTACCCCTATTTCAACAATAAAGATTTCGCTTCGATATTTAAACGTTGCCTTTATTGTTAAATTAATGGCTTGTGGCGTAGCTGTTCTTGCTAAAACCACGAGAACTTGTGCTGAACGGTACAAAGCCCGCGGTGAACAGGAAACATTCGTCATTCATTCATCAACAAGTTATGCTTTGCGGTACAAGAGTACTCATGTATTCGCTTATGTATGTATATATATACTTACATATATAAATGTGAGAATGATGTTGAAATATGTGCTAAAGTGGTGGGATATGAAAGGAATAAAAATATAAATACACAACTTCATAAATATATTTTGAGGAAAGCAAATCTTTTGCATACATACATAAATATATATAGTATTTACTTATGTTTATTTACAGTTTAGCAAATGCTGCTGAATGAAAGCGAACCAGAGACTGTTGCCACCAAAGCGTTCGCTTAACGGCACACTCACACACACGCACATATCAGCACACATTGCCAGCATAAAATGTGAGCATTTCTCTGCCACCACTGACGGCCGCACTGATGTTTGGCGTGGCCGAAAATTTTTGAGTTTAATTTATTATGCAAATTTTTTGCTATTTGTTTTCAAAATAATTTCCAACTTTTCATACTTTGCTGATTTTAAGTGAACGAATTTCAGCGAAAGCCTTGACGCGTGTTAACCACTGAGTGTGTTTGTGGGTGTTTGTAGGCGTGTACGTGCCTGCCTAGGACATGTGGGGTGGAGGTGAAACGTCCAGTGCAACATTTTGGCAGAAGTCAGCCAAATTAAAAACCAAACTGTGTACTTGTGCCAATTATTTTCAAAAAGCAAATGTGCAATGATGCCGCAATTTAATTGCTTTTTTGTGTTAAAAATAAGAATAATTTTAGAAGCCCAAATTTCTGTGAAATATTTTGGTTCAGCAGAAATGTTATGAATTTTAATATACAGTCACTCTTCATTGACATATTAAAATAATGTTGAGACGCCAAATGTTCTTACCAAATTTATTTACCAATCAACGATCTGTATTTTCACATGAAAATTTTTTACAGAGTAGAAGCTCACTTTTGGACGCATTCGAGCGCTGTTAAACAAAAGTTTCGCATTTGGAGTGATGATAATCCATAAACCGTTGTTGAGAAGGAAATATTGCTTCATATTTCTGTAAAACAAATATTGTTAAAGTCATTGGGGAACTATGGAGCCTGAATTTGAGGACAATCTTCGGTTCCAACAAGACGGTGGTACGTATCATACGGCCAACGAAACAATTACATAGTGTATTGAAGGAAACTCGCGCCGTGTGTATGGCCTCCAGGACGGTGCGATTTATCACTGGACTATTTTTTGTGGGGTTTTGTGACGTCGCTTCTCTAAACAGATAAGCCCGAGACAATTGACGCTTTGGAAGAGAATATTCGGCGCGTTATTGCTAACAAACGGCTTAAATTTCTGGAACTGTTTCGAGATTGTCCGAAATAACCCATTTATGAATACTGCCAAGGTTCATAATTATTACCCGGTAAACTTCATTATACATTTGATATATTTAACCCATTTTTCGCCCAGCAACTTTGATAAATCACTAAGTCGAAAATGAACGAGATATGTCGTGAAATCAATACTTGTATGCGATTTTTCATCTTTCTGATTCCATAGTTAACAATCTCAAAAAATTTTAAGCATCGAATTTTTTATTATTTTATTGAAATTAATGCAGTGTAAAGGTTAAGGTGAAAAATATATATAAAATAAACCTTTAAAGTAGCGCACAAATTTTATGGGTACAAATCCAGCACGCCGCAGGAAAGGCAGCGAAATTCACCTCCCAACTCAGCAGACTAATAGCCAACATAGGAGGCCCCAGCCATCAAAAGAGAAAACTCCTAATGTAGACGACAAAACTCCTAATGTAGACGACAATCAGCGTCCTATTATACGGAGCTAAGATCTGAGTAGAGGTGCTTAAAAATGTAAACCGGCGTAAGGTAGTGGCCAGAGTACACCGCACCGTAGGACTCAGAGTTGCATCAGCCTTCCGAACAGTGTCAGGCGATCTTCTGGCAAACGAAAGGAAAAAGCTGTAGGAGCTGTAGAAAACACCCGTTACAAGAGCGTAATAGAACAAATAAATAAAGATACAATAACAACATGGCAACGAAGATTGGAGAATGAGAGTCGCGACAGATGGACGGGCAGACAAATAAAAGACCTAAACTTATGGACAAGCCGTACGGATCCTTTAAAAAGTACATCCACAGGATGGGAAAGATCAAGGAGCGGCATACCTATAAAACGACGCGATAGAAGACGACGCTGAACACACATTCTTTGAATATGTGCGATGGCAATAAACGCGGACAATTTAATCAGCGTTGTGCTGGAGAGTGAAGCATGCTGGAGTTTTATCCAAAAATTCGCAGCAATCTGGCTACGCAGAAAAAAGCAGAACCTGGACAAAGGAGGCATCCCTCAATGAGAAAAATTGAAGGCCGCCCTAAAGTAATGCAAATGTGGTCCCAGGGTGGGCGACGATTCCTTAGAGGGTGGTGTTTAGTGACCTGGAAAAAAAAGAAAAACCTCACTTTTTAATCCTATCTTGTAGAATTACAACTAAATACCTAAATAAGATAACAAAAGAGGATCAAATATTTGCTGGCACAAATTAAATTAAAACAAAAAAACCTTAAAATTAACTTTAGAGAAGAATATTTTACTGCTTTAAAATCTAAAATCCCTGCTATAAATTCTTAAACGTCTAGACATCTACTAATTTGAATTGTAAAACGTCAGAAGCAATCACAAGCTACCAAACGTAATGCAACATAATATGAAATGAACGCAATAGCACTGAAGTCCTTGAACACTGTTAAGTACAAAAACGGCAAATAGAAAGTGAAAAATCAAGGTAAACTTCTCACATTACATAAGCGTACAAATTAAACAAAATTCAAATTAGCGCCAGTCCTTAAACAAGCGATATGAGACATTAAACATTTCTTTGCGGTAGTAGTCTGGATATAACAGTATTTTGATAAAACATTACTTGTTTATTCAATCTACTTGAGCGACATCATTAATGAAGACAGCGGGCATTTTCAGGCGTTCTTGGATCTGACGGCAAACGCTAAATATGCTAATTCGTGAAAATGGAAATGTGAGTGAAGAAAGCATGAAACTTCTTTTGTTGTTGACATTCAGTTATCTGTATTCACTTTAATCAGTGGTTCTTATTGCAATGTTAAATGCTAAAATTATTGCTAAAAGTTTGTTGTTATTTTTGGCTGACGGTTTTTCGACAGCATGACTCTTCTCTGGAATGTCAGAGATGAATGTGCGGGAATGTTGGCGACTGTGGAGTAAATACAGAAAATTTTATGGAATTCACTGGCCATGACAACATATTTTATCGCTGCGTAAATTTCGATTTTTTTGATAAGCTTTCAGTAAATTTGGTTTCTTCTTGGAGATACTCAAATGCATTAACTTAAAATGTCAATTGTAGTAAAAAAAAAAGTAGGAACAGATATTTCAAAAAAGTTTTGATAAGCGACTGATTCTTGTTCCTCAATGAGTCCATTAAAGTTGCAACTTTTATTCATTTGTCAATAAGCTAATCAACTAACAGGGGCTGTGAGCCAGCAGATTTTCTTTCTTCTTTTATCACATTATTGCATAAGAGAAAAAATTCTATCACTTCACTTGCTTGTTTTGCTAACATTTTTAGCTATCATAAACATCAAGCTGCGTTTGCTTCTCGAGTGTGTATTGCGCCACGTTCGATTCGTTTCACTACGACGATAGATGAATTCACTAACTTTTCTTGATTATTTGCTTTTCATTTTCTCTCTATTAACTCCGATTTTTTGTCGTTCAAACTGACGTATTCAACACTTTACATGAGGAGTTTTCGGCTGGGTAGTCAAACCAGAAGACATAGCAGAAACTGACATTAGCCGTCTCAACAAATTTTTGGGAGCTTCAAAGCATTGCGTCGATCTCATATAGGATTTTTAGCCAACACAAGTGAGATTCTGGTTAGGATCGACCTCTTCACCTACCCTAAGATTAGCCAATTATATTTTTGTTTTCCTTGATAGTCTTATGTATGTCAACGGAATCCTGCCGGCATTTTGATTGCGCTACCAGGATATAGTTTATATTTTATTTATAGTGTATACATCACAGCAGTGTATACAATCATAGAAGTTGGAATTGGAAATATTAATGAGACACTTACTCGTTGATCGCGTAGTTTAAATAGTCCGATTTATGATCTTGAGTGTTCACGTCAACATTGGTGAATCGATGTTGACTATCTACATATATCGACTGCGAAGTACAGGAAATAATAATTGCTAACATTATCCAACTTTCTTTAATCTACACTTTTCTATTATACAGTAGTTGCAACTCATTTTGTCGAAAAAGTAAAAAAAGCTCACTTTTGCCAAAAGCTTCAGCCAGCATGAATGTATGTAAGTGCTTCAAAATACTTGCCAAATTCAGTTAATGAAAAGCAAATAATCGAGAAAAGTGAGTAAAATCTCTTTTAACTCATAGTTAAATGAATCGAACGAGCCACAAGTCACCAGAGAAGCGGAGACAGCATGACGTTTGTGATGGCCAAAAATGGGAGCTAAGCACAAAGTGAAAAATGCAGAGAGGAAAATGGAAAAATATTCAAAAATTAATGCGAAGATGCTATAATCAAAAGCAACTTAATACAGTTATAGTTAGAGCGTTGCTCTACAACATTACATTTCTGTAGCAGAAACGCACAAGCGAACTTATCTACAAAAACACAAATCAACGAGAGTGAGGAAATAGACATTTATACATGCAAATTGAAGTTGCATAAATTCACTTTGCTAGACAAACAGAAGCTCTTCTTAAGTTGACTTAGCTGATGTTGCTGCTGCCGCTTCGGTTTCTCTTTCTGTTTCTGATTCAAATAACGTTGGTGAAGCAGCAGTTGCAGCTGACACCCAAGCGACCGGGAGCGGACTTTTGCTGATGGATTACCAGCCACGCAGCGCTCGGCGTGCATTCATCAAGCGCCTTGGCGCACAACCATTAGTCAGCGCAAAGTGAAGCGGCAAATCTGGAGTGAAAATAAAGTTCAAATATGCAAGTCTTGCGGAACGCTACGAAGGAAACAACAAATCTATAATGCCAGGAAATGAAGAAATGTTGCTGCTGGTTCAGTTCTCTTTCACTTTTAGTGCCTTTCTATTGTTATGGTTTTATTTAAGTTCAGTGTAGCGAGAAACGTTATTATAAAGTCTCATTTTCCAGCTTTCAACCAGATTGACAACCCGGGCGATCTTTCTTACTCTCTCTGTACACATTTGCTGTCGGCAAAGGGAAATGGAATGCAATTTTTTATGCATAAAATGTTTATGTTTTCGGAGATGAAAGAGTGTGGTGGAGTTGAGCAAATGGAAAATTTCATAACGGCATTTCATTTATGTGACAATTTCACTCAATCAGAGAAAAGTACCATTAAGTTAGCTAAAGTATAATAAAGATGTTGAGTACGAATTTCGTAATAAAGTTTTCAAGGGAATATTAAGACATCTTTGATATTTTCGAACTCGAATCGAGTAAACAGACATCAATAAGCATATTATAAAATCTTCAAAAATTAATAGTTTTGCACTGAATTTAAAAGTAGAAATTTCAGGTCTGCGAAGTTAAAAAAACCAAAAAAACGTTAGCTTCGGTTGCATTGAAGCCATAATGTCCTTCACAAGAACAAAATATTCTATACAAGGTTTTTGATCAGTCAGTTGCTATGGTATCTATATATTTTAGTGATTCGATTTGAACAATGGCGATAAAACTGTTACTTTGGACAATAATGGATGCCGAACTTTTTGAAAATATCTTATCAAAGAAAGCATACGTATACAAGCACTTGATTCCGAAGCTATATGCTATGATGGACCAATTACGGATCTAAAGAATTTAGAGATCCGTATACTTATTCTTAATAGGCGGAGTTCGAGTTCGAGGAGCTGCTCCTCCAGTAGATAATTGTAAAAAGTCAACGGTGCCACTACCTGATCCAATCTGCAGCTGAATATGCTATAGTAGCTGACCCAGCGTACTCATCAGTCTTTCTGTGAGCAGGCACCCAAAGCTTTTATAATAATTATTATGTACATAATTAGTAGCAAACACGATGTCAGAGCTAAGGAGTCTAGATATGCTTCACTGGTCTCGACTGTGTACGGTCAGCGAGCTCATGGATAATAACACAGTCCAACTATCTGGTTGGATAGTCACCACTTTGAAGGAGGCTGCGCTCCGCAACAGTATATCTACTGCGTTAAACTGGAATTACTACATGACTCCCGACAATATACTTCTCCGTCAACTTTACCGCAAACTTTTATCTATCCAATAAAAAGCTCTCTCGTCCCTTTCGTCCATCGACTCCATCCCTTCCATACCCCCTCGCAGATTTACTAGCAGAAAGAAGATTATCAAGCCTAGCCTATGCGCCCTGAGAATCCTGGTAATTGTGGTATAAAATGAAAGTATTTATGTAAAGTGACCAGACTCCGAGTAATCTAAAGAACCAGCTTCTCAGAGTCTGAAAGTAACCTTTGCGGCATTGAGTGCCATAATTGGCGTTTTTCGTAATGCACCGCACATACTGATAAGAGCCACTCGATGAACACTCAATAATTTTATCATGATAAAAATACAAAAATCCATACCATACACAAATTTAATAGAATAGTGTTAGAAGATTAACTATGATTCCATATTTCTTTAAGAAACCCAATCTTTTACCATTACCTTCCCTGGTATATGAGAACCGAGTTTTTCCTTCCTCTTTTCTCGATATTGGGTTTCTTTGAGAGCATAGTATTTAGTATAGCTATAGATACTTAACTTCTTCCGCAGACCGGAGTGCATTCGGAATTTTGTATTGCCGACTAATGCGAGGCTATAACCGCGTGTCTCCGTCAATATAAAAGAAGTAGATTAGTACGAGGTCAGTTTCTAACGATGTAGAGGTACCTTTAGGTTAGCTCATCCACAGCGTTTAGGAATTTCTCTCTTCCATAACAGCTACCAGATTTATCAAGGTTTTTCGGAAGATGACCAATGAAATTGCGAGAGGACTGTCCCGTTTAAGGTGCCCCTACTCATATTTCGGTCTGTCCGCGTTCTATTCCCATTCTTACACTATAACTCAACTGCAGAGAAGACTGAAAATGAGATACTTAAGATTCCAATCAACCACAAATCCATTTAGAGCTCTAATGACCGCTTCGGATAGTACGTTATTGAATTCCATCGCGATATCAACGAATTGGACTCTTGTTAGTATTCGCTGGAGTGACCGAACCGCTGTGTTTCGCAACACTTGTTAAAAGACAGCTATTGTATATACGAATGAACGAGCTTGTGTTTTTCTGGAACTTTCAAAGGCTTTCAGAGTTAACTACTTTATTAAACGTATTCTTAGACCAAATCAATGCACACTTTCCTCACATCAAATTATTAGCTGGGTAGTTCGTTTTCTTCACTACTACGTGCTTCATTGGTGAACCCGGGCAACCAAAGTTTATTCAAAGCTAAGCTTAAATTCAGTACACCATAAATGCCAACTTTTAGCCACAAAATGAAATCACCATTACTAGCATCTGATAACTTCAACTTTACTTTGTTTACAACATACAGCATTTTCTATACTCGTTAGTAAATATGGAAGCTTAGATTAATTTTTAAACGACCTCTTCAAGCAAAAGTTATACGCAAATACAAAACTACGAAATACCTGGAAATAAAATGTCGGTTAAAGCAAATATTTATTATTAAACTAAGAGAAGTTTAATAAAACAAAACTGCATAAATCTGCGAGCGAGTGTATTTAAAGAGTGAGTTCAGGGGAAATATTCGTTGTTCATACATTGCAATTACTGTCCGAACTTCCGATCGTATGTACTCGTTCGTGTATATGTGTTGAAATACATGTGTATGTGTGCAAGAGCGTTTTTGTTTCGAAAAATATTTGTTGCACGCAGGCAAGCACCAATACACAGGCACATCGAGTAGCTTTCGCAACCACATTCAGCATTTCAGCGCTTAGCGTAGATAACGGTACAAGCAGCGCTGCTGTCGATTTTGACCATGTGTTGGCGTAAACTTTTGCCGGCATGGTAATAAATTTTATTACCGTTTTCACTATTGATGTGCCAGTCGTGGTTGCTGTTGCTGTTGCTGTTGCTACTTCTATAGTTGTTAGTCATTTCCTATTTGTTGTTGTTGGTGGTGTTGTTTGTTGAATTTGCGCTTGGCCGCGTGCACTAGACTAATACGTTGACTTGTTGTAGGTGTTCGCTGAAAGTTTGTGGGTTGTTAGTTGGGCTTTTCTATTGAAGTTTCTGTTGGCGTCGTTGTTGTTGCACACATTGCCGTTGGCATGTTCGAGGTAATTATGTACTCTGATTTGCAATTTTCATAATTACAAGCGTGCTGAGTGCAGCAATACGATTGCAATAATAATAAAAGCGAGTGAAATGCAAGCAAATGGCAAGAACATTGTTTGACCTAACACTTTCAGCACATTCGGACCGCATGCCGGGTGTACGTTGACCAGTCGAATTCATACAAGGTGCGTTCCAAAGTAAACAGGACTTAAAAAAAAAAACAGAACAAATGGCTTTTTCGGCAAAATCAATTTTTTTTATTAAAAATAGTCCCCTCTGCTTTAATACAGCTTTTTGCACGGTCCAAAAGCATGCCGAACAGGTGTTTTAGCTTGTTGGCCGGTATGGCCGCCAGTATGCCGGTGCAAGCCTTTTGAATGGCCTCTACGTCTGAAGTCGCACGGTGCCATATCAGGTGAATACGGGGAGTCATAATGTTTAAAATGTGAGTTTTGGTCAAATAATCGGTCACAAGCGTCAATCGAATGTTGGATTCTGAGCAATTTTTTGATCGTCAGTCCTTTTGTGCGGAACAAACCGTGCACGCACCTTTCGTAAGACCAAATGTTCGGTCAAAATGCGTTAAATCGATGTTTTGGAGATGTTCAATTCCATTTTCATGAATTCCAATTATGATTTCGGCTGATTTTTGATGAATGCACGCACAGTTTCGATGGAATTTCCGGTGATCAAGGATTTTGATTGGCCCACATCTTGATCGTCATGACATAGGCAATCATCGCCATAAACCTGTTTCGTCAATTGAAACGTTTCGGTAAAAGTTTTACCAATTCTAAAACAAATTTAATGTTGGCTCTTTGTTCGAAGCTCATTTTCGCACCGATAAAACAAACATATTGACACTTAAAACGCAATAACTTCACTTCCAATCCATGAAATGTTATGAAATTCTCACTGTACAATCGACAAAGATAGCAGATTCTAACGCACTAGTCGTCATTCAGAGGGCACCGCCAAGGGGTGCTAGATTCAAAAAGTCCTGTTTACTTTGTAACGCGCCATGTATAATAGAAAGAGGACTGAAAGAGAAGATTTAAAGCAAAACAGCTAAGCCATTCATTTCCCCTGGCCAATGATGCCAACGTCGTGATAAACAATCCACACATTAGGGTGGTGTATTTTGTAACTAAATAATTGAAACCAAAAAGCTTTCGGGATCGCTTTTGTGATCTGAAAAATTGCAAACTCTGAAAATCCAAATTCAACGTTTATGGGTCGAATTAAAAGACAGCGGCTACGCTGGCTAGATCATGTCATCCGAATGGATTAAAACACTCCAGTTCTGAAAGTATACGACGCAGTACCTGCCGGGTGAAAGCAGAGGAAGAGAAAGACCTTCACCTACAGCGAAAATCGCGTTCGATTCGAGAACAATGGGTGAGTAGCAGAAGCAAAGGCGCCCTTGTGGCCAATGGAAGGACTTGTCTTATCCTAGTGTGTACAACAGGCCTGACCTCGTAGGAAATAGAATAAGCTCACGGTGTTTTATGTTCTCTACCCAGACCGACCTCTTAATATACTAAACCAGTATCGATGCAATGAAATTTACTTTTCAGTTCTGGTTAAAAAAATTTTTCTATTATCAGTCTATGTACCACTGTAATCCTTGTAAATATGAAATAATCAATTTTGTCAACAACCCTAAAGCAAATCCGTAATATACATGTCGACATATTGCATGCGAGTTTCACTCCTTTGCAGTTGTTGTGAGCAAATGCAAACTTTTAACCACACCAACTTTTTTCATCTTTTTCTGAAAACCGCTTAATTATATAATTATTTTCTATTGCAGGTAATTGTTTTGAATGCAGTTCGTGTTTTTGATTACCGGACACCCGCCGGCCAGTGGTGACGTCACTTGTCATCGGCACGCGAGGCGAGCGCTGCACAACTGTCCCATATCGCCGACGTGTTGGTAAGATTGTCAATTATGCGGATTATCATTATTCATGCATGCAGTTGCCCCACTGCCTCGGCTTAATTTGACAGCAGGCCGATTGATTTCTCATGCACTTGCGAACAAATGCAATTGTACACCCACAGCCTGGCCTGGATATGTACACATGTGGGTCTGTGTGTCCGCAGTTGCTGCAGGCATAAACGACCAGTTCGATTATGGAACATGAAATTCTGAGTTAAATGCAATTTTGATGATGTCTCTCATTAGTATTGAAATTGAAATTGCTTCTGTTGGCAATTTGCGTTGAGGAATTGTTATTTACCCAAATACTTGTCCACAGACTTTAATTGAATAGAGATTGCAGTGTTTCGTGGAACTTTTTGATGTATTTAGTGCGAATGTGTGTGTATATGAGCAACGTTCAGAGAGGTTTAAGGTAGCATTATTATTAAATTCAAAATTCCTACGAAAAGGTTTCAGTTGAATTATTATTTACAATAAATTTGCTCACGAAAGACTTACTTAATACGACATAAACATTTACAACAAGTTAGCAAATCAATAAATTTAACATAATCATGCGATTAATTGGATATAACTGCCACCTTTTGTTACTGACATAAACTATTGATCTACATCAAAAAACCTGGCTTTGATAATTTATTCTGGGAGTATTCAAAGAAGAGTAGAATTTCTCTCTTTCAAGGTATAGACATGATTAAAGATTTAAAAACTGGCATCTTCCTATAAAGCGACTGCAATTGGGTTAAGACTCCGAACCTCATTATTCAGAAGGTCCTGGTGCTGTTTCTTTTGTATAAATTAAATTAACTGGTCATATCTAAAACTAAGTAATCTTAATCTAAATTCACAATTTGGTGGTAAAATACATTATTTCTTAGCTTCACATCAATTCTTCACAAAATGGAGAACTTTTAAAAAGAGGTTCAGTTTTTAAGTAAGGAAAGGCCTTAAGAGCATTACAAGAAGATTATTGAAATGATGACTCAAACAACCAAACCACATTTTCTGCATAAGCACGATGCTCATATCTATAGAAATTTTCACCATTTTACTGGAAAGATCGAGTTTTGTTAGTCTAAAAATTCAGTTTTTTCATTACCAAAAAATAACTCTTGTTTCAAATAAATAAAGTTTCGGCACGTACACGGGGACACATGGAAGAAGCCCGCTATTGACTGATGTAACTTTAGTTCTAGTGCTCAGATCTTTATGAAATTGGAAGAAATAATCTTAAAAGGATATACTTTAAGAAAATGCAATAAAAACAAATAAGGATGGGCTAAGTTCAGGTGCAACTAAACATTTTATACTCTTGCAACTATCAAGAATCAAAGCCTGGAAAGTACTATAAGGTGTAAAACCAATCACATGTGTAGAGTAAAGTCAGCCGGATGTTCGAAAATTCTAATGTTATTTATTTAGGGGCTTTGCTAAGTTTTCGTGCAAATTTATCTATTTTCGTCACAAAGATACACTGTTATGATTAATACATGCTCTCTTATTTTAATTGGGATAACTCACATATTGGCCTATATATGCCGCACAAAGTCAACCGGAAGTTCGAAAATCTTTATATTAAGTATATAGGGGCTAAGGGAGGTATTGGTCCGATTCAACCCATATTTGACATTCCATTATAAGAGAAGAATTATCCTTTAATTTCAATTATAAATACCACACATTGACCGACATTTTCGATCAAATATCAACTATAGGTACTGGGATCCAAATATTCAGTACCTAGGGGCTTGAACACTTTTTATTGGATTTACAAATGTTTTGATCATAAAGTGGCACACACTAACATTATTCGTGCAAAGTTTCATCCCATTATATTAATTGCTGCTTGATTTGTGTACTGGAAACTGAGCGAATCAAGTGGAATTTAAAATTGTGCTATGTGGGAAGTAGGCGTGGTTATTGTCCGATTTCGTCCGTTTTTACAATGTGACATAAGAGTGTAAGAAGATCGCCACGTACTAAATTTGTGAAATTGGTTGGTCGGGCCCCGAGATAAGGGATTTCTTCAAAAAGTGGGCGGTGGCATGCCCATTGTCCACTTTTCACACCGGCTCCTGTAAGGCTCTCACATACCATCTTGATGTCTTTGGCGTGTTTAGTTATTGCTTTATCGCGCTTTGAGTAGTTTTTAACAGTGCCGTTATATGAGGAGTGATCGTGGATCATCCGATTTCATTCATTTTCACACTGCCTCCATTCAAGCTGGCCGATCAAAATCAAGTTCTTGTATACTAAACTATTTTATTGCACAAGTTATCTTCAAAAAATTTGGCATAGATAATTTTTCAAAGCAACAGCACAATCTTTACAAAAATTGTTCAGATTGGACCACTGATCAATCAAAAACAACATAAATATGTTTTTTATACTTTTATTTAATAAGAAATGCCTTATTAAGGACATTATAGCTTCGTTGTAGCCGAAGTTAACGTTTTTTCTTATTCCTCCGATTTTAACTGTACAGCCTCTTTGTACGTGTTTTTGTGTTCACTATTTTTATTGGAAGTTAAGGTGTAATTATGTATATTCTATTGGTACTCTCTAATAGAACTGATATACAATTTTTACTAGTGCTAAACGTATGCTACTCCTAGTGCAATTGGCTACTGCTTTAAATAAATTTTACTTTAAGATAATGTTAAAGAAAATTCATTAAAAATAATAAACACGGAGCGTGTTGACTTCTTAGCCATTAAACATTAAGCAAATCGAAACTTTAAATATCTACACTGTCTCAAGTAGTATTTACTACGAGTGAGATATATAAAACTTGACTTTAATACTCTGGCGTATACTTATATGTACATACATATATTTTTAAAGGAAGCAAATAAATTTATTAATTTCCGCATACCATATTCTGCAATTCATAAATCATTAAGTCAGATTCAAAAACTATTAAACGAGAGCAATTATATCATTTGTACATACACAAAAATTCCTCAATCATTGGATATTTAAATATTTAACATTCCTGTTGGATGCCTTCACCTCGCCAGATTTATTACGTCCAACTACAGCCACAGTAGCTGTTACTTGTTTGATTTCCTACTTGAAAGCTTTACTTTATTACATTTGTTTAGGAATTTATTATTTATTAGCTAATTACTTGCGGTATTTTTATATAGAAACAAGTCAGAAATCGCAGAAACCATCTTACTTCCTGACTACTTTGTTAAGTGCAAAACGTTATAATCCAAAAGACAACTTCTATGAATATATATGGATATAACGGGTCATCCAAGTGGAAGCACTTTTTTCAATAGCATTTTTTTGACAGATCACACGTGAGTCATGTCAAGCTGTCATGTTATTTTTGCTCAGTATTGTTTGGCATTTCATCATGGAAAGACTTGTGCCTGAACAACGTTTACAAAACGTTCAACTTTACTGAAAAATTCACGTGCTGCAAAAAATGTGTTTCTCGCAATTTGCTTAACTTAAAGTCAACATAATCTGCCTACTGAGTGTACTATTCGCAACACCATCACCCAACTTGAGACCCAGAATTCATTACTGAATAAAATTCGACTCAAAAGACTACGTCCAGCACGCAGTGAAGAAAATATAGCAGTCGCAGCTGAGAGTGTACACTGAGACCGTGGAGGGTTGATTCGGCACCGTTCGCAGCAACTCGGACTGCCGTATGAAATGACTTGGCGTATTTTACGTTGAAATCTTAATTTGAAGGCATACAAAATACAGCTTTTGCAAGAACTGAAGCCTATCGACCTTCGCAAGCGACATCGCTTCGCTCTGTGGGCTTTTGGAAAGATTCAAAAAGATCCGATGTTTTCGAGCCAAACTTTATTCAGCGATGAGACCTATTTCTGGCTCAATGAGTATGTAAACAAGAAAAATTGCCGCATTTGGAACGAAGAGCACCCTGAAGATATTCAAGAGCTGCCATTTCATCCAGTACAATTGGTATCAAATGGCTTACCGCCATGAAAACCCACTATTTGATGCCTGAAATTGTAGCTTTTGGTCTCGGCAACATTTGGTTTCAAAAAGACTTTGCCACTTTCCAAATATGGCAATCCAATCAATGGATTTATTGAGAGAACACTTCGGAGAGCGGATAATTTCACGGTTAAGGCCGGTCGATTGCGCACCAAGATCGTGTGGTATCACACCGTTAGACTTTTTCCTGTGAGGATATGTAAAGTCTAAAGTACATATATGCGGACAATCAGGTATCGATTCAGACCTTGTAGCAAAGTAGTAGCACGCGTGTCATTCGCCAATTACCATTCGAAATGCTCGAACAAGTCATCGAAAATTTGGACCAAACGGATGGACCATCTGTGACAATGGATCACCCTGTAGTTAGCAATGTATATCTACTATTGATTTCATATATGAGCACGTACATACTTATGAGCTCACACACACACCAATATTTTCATGTAAGTATGTAGGTACAAATTAAATATTTTCCGGAAAATGCAAATTGAGCAAACGCTGGAAATGACAAATTATCACAAACGTGCACACACACTCACAAACACATAATTTAGGCGCACGTACATTATTGAATTATTAGAACAATATCCATATATTTATCATACGTAACTGTATGTGAATGTATATTCATTAGCTAACATTCTTATGCGAAAATCCTTAGAATAATAAATGTCAACATGCCTGGGCAATAAAACAAATTATACCCTTCCATCCAATTACCAGTAATTTGCAGCTGCTGAAAACTTCTATAAATAACTCATTCGCATATATTATTGTATTCTATATAGTATGTTATATACACATATATAGTATATATGTACATATTGGTATAGAGACATGCAGTCACGCCATTGTGGACCTGCTGCTTTCATAGCACTCTTCTACAAACATAAATAATGAACCACTTCTTTAAACTCCTGCAAGGACAAATATTTGATCCAGGCAATCAAAATTAATTAGCAGAACATAATTTTGACACGTGCAGACTTTTACATCAATCAACTCTGTACATGCGCGTATGTATGTTTATATTTTTGTGCGAATCCACACTTGACATCTTATTTACTTTTGCAAAGAGGCCTCAAAAGCTGGAAATAACATGGAAATATTTTTGGGCAAATTTATTTGAGGAAAGCTGTTCATATGCACGTACTTTAATTGAGCTAAGCTAAGTGCGAAATTCGAAATCAACTGCTAGTTCACATTTATGATCCTCAGGTAGTATAAATAATAAATCCGTTCTCCATACAACTTTGATACATCTGCTTCTTTCAGGATTTTTACCTCATGAATGAAATGATTGCGGTAAGATGCTAAAGGCAAGTAGTTCAGCAGATCTCCCGCGTTCTACTATGTGTCACACAGGAGGTCCATTGCTAGAGCACTGGAGATCTAACTCGTCCACATTCCGATGTCAGCGTGGCTAGCTCATCGGCTTTGCAGTTTTCAACGATTCCGTTATGATCAAGCACCCAAAAGAGTCTGTTGATGGTCATGCCTTAATTATAACACCCTGAACAGGGTATATTAAGTTTTCAACGAAGTTTGTAACACCCAGAAGGAATCGTCAGAGACCTGTCTGTCTGCATATATTAACATCTTCTTACCGATTTTGCGCTAAAATATAATTTTTTCAAGGTTGTAAGTTTATTTGTGTAATAAAAAATATCATGGCGTTTTAGTTTTTAAGATATCGTTCTGAAGTTTTGCAAACGTCATTTTCTCTTCAAGAAGCTGTTCATTTGTTGGAACTGTCGATTTCGGTAATAAAGACCTTATCGTTTGTTAACAATTCATCAATGAAATCATCATTCTTACCATTGTAGATCAGATTCGAGATTTATAGAGATTCCGTTAGATGTCGCCAGACACGAAAAATTATCCGGTGTTGTAACTTAACAAGAAAAAACGGTAACTTCGGTTGCACCGAAGCTAAATACCCTTCACAGGTGCAAATCTGTTAGTTTCAATATATGTTAAAGAATTTGCCACAATGCAGTTTGTATGACAGCTATATAAACTATAGTCAACCTATCTGAACAATTTCTTCGGAGATTACATTGTTGCTTTAGAAAATAATATATACCAAATTTCGTGAATATATCTTGTCAAATGTTAAAGCTGTCCATACAAGAACTTGTTTCCGATCGTTTCCATGAATGTGAGTATGGCAGCTATATTTTCATATGTTATTTTAGTGGATATACGATATCATGTCGTTGAGGTTCCGACAAATGAGCAGCTTCTTGAAGAGAAAATGACGTTTTCATTTGATAAAAGTTATTGGCTTTATATTGGGCCGTCGAAAAAGTAATTTCGAATTTCGTATTTCAAAAGATATTTTAAATCAACTGAGTGTTGGAAAGAAAACAGCTCGACAAAAAAAAATTAAATACTGATCATTTATATATATACTTTATTTGGTATCCGACGATTCCTTTCATCTGGAACTTGTTACAAACTTCGTGACATAGACTTAATATACCCTGTTCAGGTGTTGTAAAAAGATGCGTTAGATGAATGAAAAGTAGTTCAGCAAGGTTGACAAGCGATTTGTACTTGACGGCGGTTTTGCAAGGGGTTCAGGTCTTTTGGTACGAGTCTAGCAACGATACTGACTACTGAAGGCTATACCAACCGAGAATTATAACAAATATAAGAAAAACTTATTTAAGTATTAGCAAGCAAGGTATTAGCTCAAAAGGAACCGATTTAAAGGCGATAATACAGATTTGTTTGAAAATACGCGAAAATCTTGACTTCTTGTTAGATCAAATTTGATGAGCTGATATAATATTAAAGCGAAATTTAATGATTCAAGACAAACCACCGTTATTTCTCATATAATATCGGATGATCTAGTATACTAACAACTCAATTTTCTTATATTATTATATTTTGAAGTAGAAATATGAAAACCTTCGGAATTACTAGATACCCTTTTAGGTGTAAATAATTTCAAACCAAAAAAAAATTGAAAAAAGCTATAGACTCATTCCCTATTTATCTGCTCATATATATTCATACATTTAATTGGTTGATTACCTAATTTATTAGCGCAACAGGTGGTGCCCAAAACAGAGCATGAACCACATAATGTATCTCACTTGTATATATAAATCTATATATGTATGTATAAGTGTACTGCTACAATTACCGTAATGTAAACATTGTTGAAAAATAAACAATAAAATTATTATACACTAGATATAAACAGCTTAAGCTGTGAGTGATTGATTAAAAGTAAATTTTGTGGCAGCCGAATATCGGGTGGGAGCTGCTATCTTAAGTTAGGCAATTTTCGGCAGCAAAGAATTGCTAGTAAAGTGTGTGTAGATGTTTAAGAGTTGCATAAAGCAACGCTTTATCAATTTTGATGAATTACTATGAACACCCAGTGTGCCGGCGTTGTAAGGTATAATATACATACACAAAGTTAAGTAAATGGTGTTTTAAAGACATAATATTAGTGGAATATATCTATTTACATATATGAAAGAACGACAAAATTATAATTAACTCAATGTTTTAGCGCCAAATAAACATTCAATCAACTGCAGAGCTTAGAGTAAACGAAGGCATATGAACACTTCTTCAAGGTGTTGAGTGCTGTATACATAAGTATGTAAATATTGCTATATGTAAATATGTTTTTGTTGACAATTTTTCGTTCATGGTTTATATGTAGCGACTTTATGTATAAAATCTTTTTACAAAGCCAAAATAATGGGTCTGGCTAAGGTATTCCGTCTGTCTTTGAACTGCACTAAAACTCACAAATCTGCCACCGTGGCAGTCAAAGCTATGAAGCCATTAACGGTATTTTCATAATATCACGTCGCAAGTTTTGCTCATGCCACAGCTAATGCTTACAAAGCAAGAAAAATAATAATAAAGTAAGTATATATATTTTAGAGCGGGTCGAGCTTGTTTATAAAAAATTGCATTTGCGGAAAATGCTCTACGAATCATGCCGAACAACTCTGCGTAAGAAAATATAGGTCTACAGTAGATTCGCGCCCGCTGCTTTTAAGGCGACATTAAGCTTTTTTTTTAAGCATTTATAAAAATCTGTTCACCAGTTTTTCAGCAAACCGATTGAAATTTAACGCCTAGGTGTATTTCGATATTGCATTATTAGTCCAATTCGGGAGACTATATTATATAAGTTTATTTAAGTTTTAAACATCAGCTAAATATTTAAGAGCATATAATTTTGCTGAATTCTACTCCAACATATAGGGTTTTCCAATAAAAGTGACTTGATTTCTTTACAAAAAAAAATCACAATTGTTAGGGGAATTCAAATGTTTTCTATTTAATATGAAGTGCAATCGATACAAGTTCTGAAAGTAGCGTTCAGAGCTCGCATTCGACACAGGAAGTGTGCAGAATATGTGAAGAAAGCTATGAATTATGGGGATCTTCAACGCTGCCTTTTGATCAAGTTCACCTTTGAGCATCAAACGTCGCACGAGGTTGCCATTATCCAAAAAGCATTTGAATCTATCCATCAAGTAGTCAATAAAATTTTCAATTTCTTTGGTTTTCAAAGCACATTCTTTTCGGGAAGCAGTAAGCTCAGTTGAAATCCATTCAAAACTTCTCTAGGAAAAGAAGATTTGAAAACGCTTCGCCAATTGTATTCAACATATAGATAGACACTGAGACCCTGTAGTGTTCTTCGCAAGTTCTCAAGCAGAAATTTTCGCGTTTTGTTTGTCGGCCACGGATTCTTGGTTTTTCTTAGTGAACTTTCAGCTCTGCCGCCATTTTTTTTCGTGTCTGAATAAATCGAAAATGTTCCACAACTTTTTGTCTTCGATTTTGGAACGTTACAAGCAACGTATCTATCATATTTCTTTCCGAAGAAGCAGAATGAGTTAGAGATAAAATGTCAGATAGGTCAAAAATTTCATTTATAAATTGGAATTTGCACTCGGCTGCGATGAGCATCGTTGCTTTGGTTATGTTTATAGTATGAAAACCATTTTATATGGAAACAGATTTGTTCGTATGTAGCCTTAGAGAATATAAGGGAACTGTGCTTAGCAATTTGTAATATTAAATTATGTACTAGGCATTCCAACAACATCAAGCTCGCCAGAAGAAATCCTTGATAGGTTTTATATTTCTTGTGTATTCCTCTCATTTTGGTGCATCTAATACAAAAGCAAATAACTAATTCACGTCGAATAATATTAAACACTCTGACTCTGACCCGATTCAATATATTGTTCTGACTCAAAGATATTCGTAATTTTCCCTCATTTCTCTCCTCGAAATCCGCCACTGTTCCACCATACCAAAAATCACGACAAGCTATCAATTTAGGTGAATGTAGTGGTTGTTCAGGAAGAATTTGTTGATTTTTTTCGCGCCGAAATCTACAGTTTCGTTTATTTACCGCACCACTCAGTTAGATATTGGTGAACGATTATTTTGATAATTAAATTGACTAATTTGTAAGCGTTGCTCTTGCATATATCTTTCCATAATGAAATTGTAAACATTACTGAATACCATAAAGGAAAAAATTACATATCAGGATATACTAAAAATGGCCGAAACTATACATGGAATCATATCATTCCTATTGGAAAACCAATTATGCTTTATTTTAAATAGAAATTAAATTACAAGAAATTGCCTTTTTGCATTATTTTTATTTCAAATATTAAATTTAAGTTTGGTTTTCCAAAAGCATGGCATACGGTGTCATATATATTGATATATTAAATTTATAATATCATAAAATGAAAAATAACTTTTTGAATGCTGCACTAACTCCAAAACTGTATACAACATCGTCTCATATGCCTTCCGCAGATCTTAGCATTTTAGACCAACACACGATGCTTGAACTAAAGCCTCAGTTATATTGTAGTTATGGACGTGAATTTTTCCATATGAACCACCCAACTCAAGTCTTTTTATGAAATGCTTTTTGATTTGAAATGGTATCTTCACGAAATTTGTTGTAGATTATTAACTAAGACACAACCGCTGAACATATTGTGCAGATCGGACCACAATAGCCTATAGCTGTCATATAAATTGAGCGATCAAAATTGAGAAAATTATCTTTTTAATCGTTTTATGCTATAAAATACACATATGGAAGATGTAAAAGATGTTAAAGCCAAAGTAGACTTTTTTTCTTGTTCTTTTATGAACGAACGAAGAATCAAACTCGCAATCTTTCAAGGTCTTAACAAGTCATCATAATATGAAAGAGACTTTTCTCTAATTTTTTGTATATAAAAAAGCGGTTTGTTAAGGCTTAAACAGTTAGAAATAACTGTAGAAGATTTGTCGAATATGCGATTTTCCGTTTTTCTCTCTACTACAAATCGACCCGCTCTAATGTACATATACAAGTATATGCATATTTAAGTAGGTGCATGCTTGTTTGTAATTTTTATTTACGCAAATTTTCTGAATCAGGCGAATTTTGCTGAATAATACTTTCACGTTGAATATTGAGGCGCTTTGAAATTTCCCTTCCAAGCGCTGAGCTACGACAATTGGCCACCTACCATACATACACATGTGCGCATTCTTAAATACTAAGTTATTTTACTTGGAGCTCCTTTTCGTTAAATCATCATCAATCATACTCACCGCTCCATTGATAAGTTTGTTCCGCAGTTGATGTGCGGCGATGTGATGAAATGTTTGCTTGTATGTGTATGTGCGCCAATCTTTTGTGTGTTTCTATACACAAACGCTGCTGTGGGCGATATGGTGCTTTTGTTGTTGCTATCGCTAATGTTGATCTGGCGTCGAAAGCGATTATGATTAGTTATGAATTGAGCTTGCTGCTGTGTACGCATACTTACATACAAACATACTTACATATGTATGCTTTTATCTGTGCTGGAGCTGTTGTCTCTGCTTGTCTCCTTGCCCCCAACTGCTAATCGCTCGTTAGTTACATAAATTGGGTGTCGGAAAAGCTTTGTATTTGATGTGCACCTTAAACTTCGATCGTTTAAGCAAATAGCTCATGTTTTACTGTTATCACTAGCAATAAATATGGCATCTAATGTGCTGCGCGATAATTTAGTGAAACGGTTTAGATTTTATTGGAACCGGAAATGGATAATAAGCTCAATATCAATGTTGTTTCAACCCGAGCAGCTAGGACTATTCGCAGATATGCAGATCCTTTTAGTATTTACCGCAGCTATTCTTCAGAGAACAGTATTTTCAAAGATTCTTATAAATATTAAATATTGTAACAGTACTGTAAGTATAGAACCGAATAATATTCTACCACATTAAAGTAATCTTAAACAATATGTTTTTTAAACTACTGTGTCGTTATGGAGGTGCTTATTCCATATAAATTTTTTTGTTGGGACCATAAGCTATGGTTAAACTGGCAGCATTAAAAGGTTATTATTAAAGATAGATTGAATCGGAAAATCGCCCACAAAGCGTCATTAATCGGAAACATACAAACTGACATTAACTGGGTTTTACAAGAAGAAACGAAAGTGTAATTTGGTATGCTGTGAACTGAAATATAGCAGTCGTAGCTGAGAGTGTGCACGAAGACCGAGGAGAGTCGATCCGGCGCCGTTCGCAACAACTCGGACTGACGTATAGAACGATTTTGCGCATCGTTTACGTCGAAATCTTAAAATGAAAGCGTACAAAGGACAGCTTGTCCAAGAACAGAAACCGTTCGACCTTCCCAAGCCAAATCGCTTCGCTCTATGGGCTCTTGAAAAGTTTCAAGTACATCCGACGTTTTCGAGTTAATTTTTGTTCAGCCATGAGACCAATTTCTGGCTCAATATGTATGTAAACAAGCAAAATTTCGGAATTTGGTACAAAAAGAAACCTAAAGAGATTCAAGCGGTGCCATTTCATTAAGAAAAAGCAACGGTTTGGTGTGGTTTATGAACCAGTGGAATTATTGCTCCATATTTCATCAAAAATCATTCCAGTGAGAACGTAACCGTCAAAGGCGACCGTCTATTTAATGCCTGAAATTGGAGCTCGTGATCTGGGCGACATTTTCTTTCAAGAAGAGGGAAAGATAAATCTTCTTAAAGAAAAGTAAATCTAGCAAATTTCTTAATGAAACTCGCAAAATATCTTCTTTCTGATAATAATATGTCGTAATGTCAAAACTTAATTAAAACCGGTATATTTATGTAAAATATCTTAAAAAGTTAACATTGGATACTTTAAAGACCGATAATGTGGGAAATTCGGTCCACGTAAATGCAAAATACGATTTTCTAGATTCTACCAAACTACCTGGTCGATCATTGTGTAAAATATCTTCTTGCGTGAAAACATTTTCTTTCCTTCTTTTGATTCCTAGTCACGATATTCCCTTGGTCCTTATGACCTCTGGCTTTCAACTTGACCCCAAACCGTTTATGTTGGTTAAAATACACTGAATTATGCAGATTAGTTTATATGAATTAAGATGTGAATTATTGTCGGACAAATAAATTTTTGATGCGTTGCCATTGCTTTTTACCGAAGTCATTAAGGCAAAAAAGGGTCTCATCTGAGAAGTTGGAACGGCCTTTCAACGATTTCTTCGAGAACGTGAATTTGCGTAATAACATTGGACAATGTCCAAGCGCTGCACCAAAGTGAAATGTTTCATGCTGAAATTGCAGACCTTACTGAACACACTAAGAAAATTGTACATAAATTCGGTATAAATTAAAGTTTGCACAAAAAGAGCTTTTGAAGTTTTCAAGAAAAAATTTGTATAATATTTTTTTTTAATTGCACTGTATTTAAAGTAACATTGAATAATTTTATGAATCAAACTCAAAAAAATAAATTTTTTTTGAGGTTTTAAATAAAAAATGCTACACGAAAACTTGTTGTAAACAAACTTTGGTCAAAGCAAAAAATTCGTGCATTCGCTTCAAATAAATCAACATCTCATTTTAAACGAGCAATACACTTATTTACAAATAATCAATGAATGAAAAACTCGCAAAGCAAAATGCAATATGTGTTGTTTTACATTCACTTTCACCTCACTCTACAAATATTTACTCATTTATACACTACACACTTGCATAAACACTTATAAAGACTTGTGCTTTGGCTATCGGATATGCTAAATCACTGAAAACCGCAAACATTTAGCTACTTGTATACAGTGGCGATAAAAATTGGTAAATAGTAAAAAGCGCTTAAAAAATTTAATTTATTTAACACACACTTTTTAGCAGGAAGTAAACAAATTTAAACTTTTTTATTTGTTTATTCGAGTTTTTTTGTTTTAATGTATTTGTGGGCGCGGGTGAGCTTTTATTTACAATAAGTGAGTAAAAATACACAAAATGCTGATGGAAGCAATACTTTGAACATATCCGCCAATTAAGCCAAAAGCACTAAAATTAAAGTGGATGTGTTTACAGAAGAAACTGAAAAGCAATAATTAACATATGGTCAATCTCTTTATTGGCTGAAACTTTTCAAATAATTTGGCAGAATATGCGCTATTTAGGAAATTACTATTTCGAGGTGCAAATTGCATGCAAATATGAGTTTTTATACGGTATAAGTGTTTTGACTGCATTTCAGCGCCATTTATTTATTGACAAGAAAGTTTAAACATTTTTCAAATTTACAAACAATATAATTATTTTTCAAAATATCCGAAAATCCAAATTGTGAAATATTTCATCATGTCTTAATATCTTAAACGGTGTTTACAAATTTTGTCATGACATTTATAACGCCTTAAACGTCGACTCTTGAAAGTACATACATATACATATGTATATAGCTAATGACCAACATGTCGAGCTGGGTCGATTTAGTGGTGGTATAAATTAGGCCCTCAGTTCTTAAGATATCGGCCTGTAATTTTGGATGCGTCTCTTTCTACACAGGAAGTTGGTCATTTGTCGGAACAACGATATCGGACATATAAAGCACAAACTTACCGATCCTACTCAAGTCCTTATATGGGAGAGGGTTTTCCAAAAAGAATGACATGATTTCTTTTCATTTGTTTTCCTTGTATGGAAAACTTTTATACAGTGTGATATGGTTTATAATCAAAAACAAGAAAAAACGTTAACTTCGGTTGCACCGAAGCTAAATACCTTTCACAGGTGCAATTCTGTTAGTAACTATGTGTTCAGTTTGTATGGCAGCTATATGCTATAGTCAACCTATCTGAACAATTTCTTCGGAGATTACATTGTTGCTTTAGAAAATATTATGTACCAAATTTCGTGAATATATCTTGTCAAATGTGAAAGTTGTCCATACAAGCATTTGATTCCGATCGTTCAGTTTGTATGGCAGCTATATGTTATAGAGGTCCGATATCGGCCATTCCGACAAATGAGCAGCTTCTTGAAGAGAAAATGACGTTTGCAAAATTTTAAAACGATATCTTAAAAACTGAGGGACTAGTTCGTATATATACAGACAGACAGACAGACAGACAGACAGACAGACGAACAGACAGACGGACATGGCTAAATCGACTCAGCTCGACATACTGATCATTTATATATATACTTTATAGGGTCTCCCACGATTACTTCTGGGTGTTACAAACTTCGTGACAAACTTAATATACCCTGTTCAGGGTATATTAACCACACTAATTGGTAAGGAAACTCAAATGATTTTTCTTAATGTGAAACATAATCGATACAATCAACTTTCGAGTACTTTTTCCACTAAATCAAATCATATCTCATGAAATGAATGTTCAGTATTGGCTTCTAAAGCTTGAAAAGATTTTGGTTTATTGCTAAAGACCAATGTCTTCAAATAACCCCACAAGAAATAGTCTAATGGTGTGAAATCACAACTCCTAGGAGGTCATTTAATGTCACAATTTCTTGAAATAATTAAACCTCAAAAGTTTTCTCGCAATAATTCGCTTGTTGCATGTGCTGTGTTGCACGTAGCTTCATTTTGTTGGAACCAGTTGTTGTCAAGACCAACTTCTTCCAATTACGTCCATAAAAAGTTGGTTATTATCGATCTAAACCACTCTCCACAGACAGTAACAGTGTCACCAGCTTCATTTCGAATTAAGTACGGACCGATGATTCCACCAAACTAAAACCACACCAATATTTCAATTTAGTTGTATGTAATGGTGGTTCATGAATAATTTGTAGATTTTCTTCGCACCAGAATCGACAGTTTTGTTTATTTATGGCACCACTCAGATGAAAGTGAGCCTCATCGGAGAAGATGATTTACTTAGAAAAATATTTTCGTTTTCAAATTGTTCCAAGGCAAAATCAACAAATTCATGACATTTATGGTGCAAGCCGAGTTTCTCAAATTCCGCAGGGTTGTGGATTGAGACCTTATTGGATTCGACAAATTGCGGTCTTCAGCTACATTTGCCTGAACAGCAGCAATATTTTCATTATTTCGTGCGGCTCATTGTCTTATTGGCATTTGAAGATTATGCAAAAAAAAGCTAAGCTCGAAATATTGAGCAATTTGACGAATAGCGAGCAGAGAGCGAAGCTTTTCAACCATAAAATATCAAAAGCGAACGAAAAGTTGCAATTGGAGAACGATTATTTTCATAATT
This sequence comes from Bactrocera neohumeralis, assembly GCF_024586455.1. NCBI lineage: Eukaryota > Metazoa > Arthropoda > Insecta > Diptera > Tephritidae > Bactrocera > Bactrocera neohumeralis. The sequence goes on from NC_065919.1 coordinate 46,795,165, forward strand.
AGGGTTTTCACAAGTATCATAAAGTTATAAATTATAACGATTCGAAAACATAGCATTGAGAATTGTAAATGTGTAATCATTTTTTGTATGAAATCCATCAACATTTTTTTTAAAGAAGTGTAAAAATTTATAATTTTACGATTTTACGATACTTTACGACGGGTTGTGAGTACCCCAAATAAAATTTAATAATTAGTAAACATTCAACATTTCAGTAAACATTACTGAATATAATGAAAAGATATTACAGACCATGACGTATTAAAATTTTGCCGAAAGTACACCTAGAAATTAAATCAGCTCTATAGGAAAACTTGGTATTTGAAAAGGACGTAGCAAAATTTGACAAGGAGTTTTATCCAAGGGATTACTACAATCTCCAAAGAAATTGTTCAGATTGGACAACTATAACACATAGGACGTAGCAAAATTTGACAAGGAGTTTTATCCAAGGGATTACTACAATCTCCAAAGAAATTGTTCAGATTGGACAACTATAACACATAGCTGCCATTTAACCTTACCGACTACAATCTAGGGCAAATATCTTGGTATACTTTTTATAAAAAATTCACTTTTGAAGGTGCTAGTTTCTGTGCAACCGAGGGTAACGTTTTTTCTGCTTTCTTATTAAATTTCCGAAAACTACACTGGACTGAAGAAACTTTGCCAATTCCGAAGCTATTAAAACTAATTTAAAGCAAATAAAACTAATTTATTCAGATCAAAGAAGCTTTTTTGATTGATAAACATGGGATAAAGAATTCCCTTCTTTGAAACCGTTTTCAACAGCAAATAACTCGAATAAATTATTTATATTATTTGTATTAAAACTATTTTACTTAAAAAAAAAAATTTAAAAGACCAAATAAAAAGAATCCACAAACAGAATCAAAGTTTTTCATTTTGCAAAAAACATCGGATGGTAATTTTTGCGCCACCTGCTTTATCTGAATTGATCGTTGTAAGTTTGGAGCGCAATAAGACATTGCCTAGTAAATAAGAAAAGATCCTTCGCTATGAAAATATCAAATGTCTTATATCTAATTACTATCCTGAAAGCTAAAATAAAAAAAGAATTCTTCTAAATTTATCAACTGAGAATTGTACAACCTAATGGGTCTAATGGAAGCGCAAGCGTTCTAATGATGGCTTAGGTACTTTCAACCAACATGTATTACGTGTCAAACTAAGTGCGTACTTATAGAAATAACGTTGCACTTACTCTGTGATATTTTCTGGTTTATGTTTGCTAGAAATAACTTGATCTCGTCAGTTTTGTGGTTCCATAACAGAATCCTCTTTTTATCTATTTGAACTTACAGTAACTAAAGCAAAACCTGATATTACAAGCAAAAAATCAAGAGCTATTAATGCATTAAAAATAATATTTTTCAACAAGCTATAATAATTATGAATGCAGTATAAAATATTATTATTAATTTACTTAGTCTTATCATATATATTTTCCCAACAGTATTTGGTTTGTGCTATAGAGGTAATTTTTTACAATATTTCAAACCATTTACTATTTCGATTTAAATATATTCAAGTTCAGATTTATAGTCTTTCTAATCAAAGTTAAGTTGGAAGTACTGCCTACGCGCTAACTGAAAGTTACCTCAACGTGGTAAAAAACTGGACGAATTCAAGTGGCCTAGCTGTGAAACCAAGTAAAATTGAAATGGCTTTATTGACCAAAAAGAATAAGATCATACTGTTTCTCTCACATTTTCAACCTGTTGATAAGATGAAAAACCTAGAGCTTATCCTTAAAAAGCTTTCATGCAAGCCAATATGGAGGAGCGAACAAGGGAGACATGAGCTGCTTCACCTAGAAGACATATTGAAAAAGGTTAGGTCTCTCACCACAGATAGTTTTTTTGCTCCACAACATCATAATAAAGTCAATAATGTGCTACAGTATATACGTTCAGTGGAGGATGCTCGAAGAGGCTACACTAGCTACGAAGCTTGAACGTGTCCAAAGGGGCCAAAGAGGCTATATTTGATGCACTGCGTACCACACTTATAATAATGTGTAATACCATTTTACACATAGCCGAGAATACTGCCGGCAGGTGCATTGCTGCGAAATAAGCTCTATGAAGACATCCGAACAAAAACACGCCGATTTTCTCTCATCCTTTACTCAATGCAGAGGCTACGCCTGGCTGCTCACACACCGAAGATGGACTTGTGAATAGGGAACAGTGCGCTTTTTCTAAGCAAGAAAAGTAGGTTGGAGGGAGAGTTTTCTGTAAGGAACAGTTGTCAATCATAGCTTTATTTTATGTGACCACTGTAGTGTTATTTAGGTGGTGATAGACGTATTGTTACGAAGTACAGCCTCTTTCATAGAGGTGAGCTTACTTTAGGAATGCAGAGCAGCGATACTAGCGCTGACCACGCTAACTGTGTGCTCAAAGCAAGTCAAAGAGTGTCGCACCTCACTAAAAATAACATCTAGCTACCTGATCACCAAACTCGTTTGGGTGCTTGATCCCAGCGGAATCCATGGAAACTTCTAGCTGATGAGCTAGCCAGAGGGCCACTCTTGCCATGCTCACTTTGGAATAGGGCAGAGTTGGATCTCCATACACAACTTCCGTTCTAGCAAAGGACCAATACACCTCATGTTCGCTTAGAAGGCACTGTTCAACATCTAGCTCCTTTGCGACTGCAAGGTCCCTTCGACGCGTAAAACTACATGCCATTAGCATCCTCCGCAACTATACGAATTCTTACTAGACATTTTCCAAGTCTCATTCATGCAGAAAAGCTAAAAGTCTTGACGCAAATTGTTAAAGTTGTGTGGAGAAGCGAGAGGTGGAAATATCTAGGCATTTTATTCTCCATTGACCATCCTTTGCAAGACTGAGGATGAAACATCTCGGCAGTCTTACCTTCGGCGAACCATAAGAGATAGGCGAAACGGACATTAGTCGTCTCAAGAAATTTGTGATTGGCTCTAAGCGTTTCGTATATTTAAAAATCGGTTTGACTTAAAAGTTATTTTTGGCATACACCGATAATCGCTAGAAATAACAACAAATAACATGTTTTCTGTTTTATATACAAATTTATTTTTACCTACATTAGTTGGCATAAAAATGCACCTGTAATATGTATAATATGACTTGAAAACTCAGTGTAATCAAGTCACACAAGGTTTTCTTACTTTGGTTTAATATTTCTACTTTTAGTAATATTTACGTATTTTAATTTAAAAATAATATTTTTATTCAGATTGGCATCACCATTTGTGACCAAACGAAATTTTAAAATTTCACAAAATAAAATAAAGCGCTGTCAGAGAGGCTAATCTCAAACTTCATTTCCTGCAACAGCCCCTATCCACCCAAGAGGCATGTATTCAGGTTTGCTGTAGCATAAAATGTAATAAATTCCAACTTTATTTTCCACTTAAAAACGGTCTATGGCATATACATAAGTGGCAGTTGTAGGCGGGTGTGTCCGACTCACACATACAAAAAGAACGGCAAATGTAGGCATATGCTAGGGTGGTTATCTGTAAGAATGTCAGTGCGTATGTATGCGCTTGGCTTTAGGTGTCTGGCAAGCGTGCCAAAAATAAACCAATAAGCTGAGATTTTATTAGTCACGTTTCCTCACCCGGCCGATTCAATGAGATTAGCTTTAAGCAAAATGCAATTGCTTACATCAATGGACTGTTTACGGAATGCGCCGTAAAGTGAAGGCAGCATAAAACACTTTTGTTGTAAATAGCAAATCCGATTAATAAACAAGTTTGTGGATACATTTGTACAGTAAATCCTCTGACATTTATTTAAAATACATATATACAAGTATTTATTGCAAAATAACCAATATGACTTAAGCACATTTAGCCGGAAAAGAGGAAATCATGAATGATGAGAAGAGCACGATTTAATTGATTGCTTTGCTTCAAGTGTACATTTATTTTACTTCACCATACTGGCCTTGAAGGCTCACTATATATATTTGCCAATTTCAATTATTTTCTGCTCGCAAATAATTTATAGCAATTAATTTCGCACTGGAAATTAAAACTATCGAGACTTTATTGCTAACGCTCATATTTGACAAATTGAAATTATAGAATGCTTTGCGGCAGAACGACAGCGCCAACAACATATTGCTTCAATTTCATTATAAATCGCATTTGCTTTGCAGCAGCTCACAACCAAGACGATAGGAAGAGTAGGAAAAAGAAGAAGAAAGACAGGCTGTGCGCTCAACCGCATGGTTGCCTAAGAAGAGCCTGCAATAAATTGCCCGTGAAGAATTGAGTGCAGAAAATATTTTAATTTATTATGCGAAAGTTAATACAAAGAAGCGCACGCTCACAAACTATACATTATAAAAACATATACTCAAAGATATATATATATATACATATATACGTATGTAATCACTTAATCGAAAGCCTAAACAATGAAGTAGTCCGCACTGACGGCCGAGCAGCTAAGACTTAGCACCGCGTCTACTTAATGCGCTAAGCGGCGCTGTTATAGTTGTTGTCTTAAATATTATGCGGCATGAAAAATTAATAGCTTGCATATAATTAATAAGACACGGATAGCAGTAGAGATAATTATCTTGTTATAATTACATGGTGATAAATTAGAGCGTTTCATGTAATTTCTTTCAGGTTTTTCCTGCTAGCTTAAATTATTATTGTACGGTTATTTTGTCGGCTAATTAATAAAGAAAATAAGCGCATTAAACTCATGGCAGCTAGTATTTGCATTAAGTCATTAAATGTTGCGTATACGCCCAGGGTGCTGAACAGATACCCACAAATCGCGTTGTTTATTGGAACAATTTTATTATTATTTGTGGCAATTAAATTACTTATATTTATGTAGGAAACTTTTAACTACATAGGTATTTGAACTAGTTGAAGATCCTGCTGTAGCGAATTGTGTAAGCTCGATAAATCGAGTCTATTTGACTATAAGCTATGAATATAGATATTTTTAATTGAAGCTAGAAAAACGTTAAACTTGATTATGTTAAGGATAGTATAGCCTTCACAAATGCTGAAATTTTCATACAAAAACTTGATTTTGCTTGTTCAAATTGTATGGCAGCTACATATATGTTATAGTTATCCGATCTTAAAAATTTTTTCAGATATTAAAGAATTGTTTTAGGCAATAGTCCATGCCAAATTTGGTGAAGTTATTTCATCAAATGAAAATGTTTTCCATATAAGAACTTTATTTTTATACTCTCGCAACAAAGTTGCTAAGGAGAGTATTATAGTTTTGTTCACATAACGGTTGTTTGTAAGTCCTAAAACTAAAAGACTCAGATATAGGGTTATATATACCAAAGTGATCAGGGTGACGAGTAGAGTTGAAATCCGGATTCTGTCTGTCCCTCCGTCCGTCATTCAAGTGCTAAAGTCCGTAAATAACGGTTGTTTCTAAGTAAAAACTAAAAGAGTGATATATACCAAAGATATCATGATGAAACTTGGTCCGTCACGTATTTCTTGGCTCCATAAGAAGGTTAAGTTCAAAGATGGGCAAAATCGGCCCACTGCCACGCCCACAAAATGGCGGAAACCGAAAACCTATAAAGTGTCATAACTAAGCCATAAATAAAGATATTAAAATGAAATTTGTCACAAAGGATCGCATTAGGGAGTGGCATATTTGGACGCAATTTTTTTGGAAAAGTGGGCGTGGCCCCGCCCACTACTAAGTTTTTTGTACACATCTCGGAAACTAACATAGCTATGTCAACCAAACTTTATAGAGTCGTTTCCTTCAGAATTTCCATATACAGTTTGAAAATGGAAGAAATCGGATAATAACCACGCCCACCTCCCATACAAAGGTTATGTTGAAAATCACTAAAAGTGCGTTAACCGACTAACCAAAAACGTCAGAAACACCAAATTTTACAGAAGAAATGGCAAAAAAAGTTCATCCAGACTTTTTTAAAAATTGAAAATATGGATATCTCAGGAACTACTTTTTCTGAAATTCGGTATATAACATTTTCTTAACACCCTGATGACATGCACGAAATATGGGTGAAATCGGTTTACAACCACGCCTTCTTCCAATATAACGCTATTTTGAATTCCATCTGATGCCTTCTCTTTATAATATATTCATTAGGAACCAATGGTGATAGCGGAATAAAATTTTACACAAATACGGTATTTGAAAAATATGTAAATGACGGATAATGAAATCTCGATTATCACTTTATCATGCGAGAGTATAAAATGTTCGGTGACACCCGAACTTAGCCCTTCCTTACTTGTTGTAAAGTTGCATTCAATATGATTGTTCAACCTGACTCAATGAACTATTCTTGTAACTTTAAAATACAAGTATATCAGGAATTGAAAACACAATATACAAAATTCGAAAAGTGTTCAACAGTATCAAGCACAAGTCCCTGCTAAGCTTCAGTAGAAGCTTAAAAAAGTATAAACCACGACGCAATTTTAGTATTACAATTATTTGTTCAAATATAGCTCTATTTGACAAAGCTACAATTTTAATACATGAACACATACATACATGTAAGCCTAAGTAAATAAACCGTTCGCTTTGTGCAGCAACTGCAACTACAATTGATTTATTTTTAATTACTGTAAATATTAGATTAATATAATCACTTTCCACATCAGCAAACATTTCAAAAAGCACGCAAATTTCATATATGTATACGTTCGTGTATGTGTGTGTGTGTGTGTGCGCGTTGTGCCGAATATTTGCCTGCAAAGTTATTGTGACATTTGCAAGCCACAACCACAAGCATTTGTTCTACAAATGAAATTAAATCCATTTGTTGATTTAAATTTGCACAATTTATTGTTGTGGTCACGCGCACTCATATCCAGGCGACGCACGGTGACATTTGCATGCGCGTGTGTGTATGCCTTTATATGCATGTATGTGCGTGGCATATGTACTAGTAAATTTGGCGGAGATAATATCGAATTTGGCAGCAAAGTGGATTAGAGTGTAGCGGAAATTTGTCTTTACATACATATGTATGTTTTCCTTCGCGCCAACACACACACCCACAAGTGACTAAGCGATTGCGTTTGTTGGGAAATATGGTAAATAGAAAATGTAAAATTTATGACAGCGAAATTTATTAAGCAAAAAGCGGAAATTAATATTTTATATTTTATTTTCAGACTTACATATTAATATTTATAAATTTTTTGTATGTAATACTTTTATTGTTTACAAAACTCAAACTTTTTTACAGACAATTAAACAGACATAATGCCACTATATCTAAACCTGGTATTACCGCAAAGCTAATACGGCTGCGTAAGTTACACGTTGAGCAACACCAAAGCATCGTCCGGATTGGCAAGGACCTCCCGGAGCCATTCGATACCAATCGAGGTTTCAGACAACGCGACTCCCTATCACGTGACTTATTCCACTCATTTTAAGAATCAAATAATTCGAGCTGAAAGCCTGAATAGAGAAGGTACAGTCTTCTATAAGCGTGTACAACTGCTGGCGTACGCCGATGATATTGATCTTATTGGCCTCAACATCCGCGCCGTTAGTTCTACTTTCTCTAGATTGAATAAGGAAACGAAGCAAATGGGTCTGGTAGTGAACGAAGACAAAGGCGAAATATCTCCTGTCATCAAACAAACAGCCGTCGCACTCGCGACTTGCGCTCACTGCTGACAGTCATAACTTCGAAGTCGTAGATAATTTCGCCTATTCTGAAACCAGTATCAACACCAACAACAATATCAGGTTCTACTTTGGACTGAGTAGGTAATTGAAAAGTAAGTCTTCTCTCGACGACCAAACTCTACAAGCCACCTATTTCATTCTGCTATATAAAGTGGAGGCGATGACATCATCTGATGAAGCAACTGCGGTGGGTAGGTCATGTTGTCCGGACGGAAGAGAATACTCTAGCTGCGAAGGTTTTCGCTTCAGTTTCCGCCAGTGCAAGAAAGAGAAGAGGAAGGCATACACTCCATTCGAGAAGGATCTGGCTGCACTTGGTATCGCTAATTAGGCCAAACAGAGTAAAGAAGAAACAATTTCTTAACTAGGCCATAACCGAGTAAGAAGAAGAAAAGTTCGTTAAAATTTTGAAATATCATTCGCATATCAAAAGCGGATTAATGGAGAATGAAATGAATAACACCTTCAGAAAGACTCACTCACATTTAACGTAAAGTAAAGTTGTCCACAATCGACGCGAGCATAGGTGATATCGAAAGTGTGTGTACGCCAGATGACATCCATTCGGAAGCGACAATCCACGCACAGCTTTGTCTGGCAGGGCCACTTATTCTGGAAGCTTCAACCACGCTCACAAAAGTACGAAAAAGTTCATCAAACACCATTTTAGCAGTAGATGGAAGCCCTGGCTAAAATTCTGTCAAAGGCGTCGGGGCCGAAAAATGCGCAGACCGCAAACAACGGATACTAGCATCCAAACCTCAGGAGGACAATGGAACCCTATCAGAAAATAAACAAAACACGACTCGGAACATTCGAGATTACTAAATGAAAGGACACCTCTTATAAGGGATCGACTGAGGGGGATATCAATTGACCATGAGTTTTAGGGACCGGTAAAAAGAAAACCTTCAGTGACGATGCCCAAGGAATTAGGAAGAGGCGGCCCGTCCTTCAACTGCACCATAGTCAACACTGGTACACTCGGAAGGAGCTTTTCCCCATAGCAACAGATAAGGTATGAGGCGACCTTCAATTATGCTCTATTGGATCTACTCCATTGCAATCATACGTTTCAACGTGTATAGTACGCCGGAGCTGTAAGCTAATGTGTATTAATTTACTAAGTGCATGATGAGTAGGTCCCTAGACCCTTGAATATTGGAATTGAAGCCGAGTCTGTAGGAGATATACCAAAATAGCAGCATAACAGATGGAGATGTCATAGTAGTGTCTATACCCACCAGTCCCGCACTTATTTCTTAAGTCTGTAGGTGGTAGGGCTCACTTGTTGTGCTTAGCCGTCCAGTTAAGCGTCGATCACCGTCAGATTACGACAATAATCGAAGGCTTGCTCCCCACGTTACTCTGGAATAGCAGTTTTGAAGAGGCTGCCAGCATTAAAATCGGCTACGATGCCCACGGAGAACACCCGGGCGCCCCGCGGACAAATATGCAGTTGGAGGGACGTGAAGACTTCTTAAAAAGAGCGTAGAGACATAACACTAACAGTGTTTTCATACGTTATTTACCTAACCTTTGAAAGTTTTGGTGGCTCGTTTTACTTAGCTTTCATGTAGTAGTATAAGTAGCATAAGTGGTACGTAATGATCCAGCAGTTTATCAAATTCATCAATTAAGACATAAGGACAGATGCTCTCATTTTGTTACTCGAATGTCGCCGTTCAGTGACCGAACCTATTTTAATTTAATTCGAAGTATGAATCAAATCTTTATGTGTTACATGACTTTCCTTTTGGTAGCTTAGTAAATTAATATAAATTTATATATATACGAGAAAATAAGTTTATACCTTATCTAGTCGTTAGTCAAATGCTCAAAAATAAACATATGCCACCACAAATAGAATAACCCTTCTGAGTGAATATTCAAAATAAACAAATTGCCATTAAAACTTAAAGCCTTAATCAACTGCAATACAGCCAGCCCACACAAACAGCGTCCGTGTGTATTCGTTTTGTCTTTTGCTACCGTTATGTTTACCTGTCTGCAATAAATTTGCGCCATAAAAGCAAACCAATGTCAAATGAAATTTATTGTTTGCCAAAAATAAAACAGTCCATACAATCTCAGCACCACAAACACAAAATAAATCGAAATGAAAAGAATCAAAGTTGAGTACACGAAACCAACAAGAAACACATGTTCATAGCCATATAAACACCCATATCAAATAATTACGTCCAGCAGAGCGCACACACGAGCAATGCGTTATAAGGGCATACGAGCCGGCTGCGTTCAACGCCCAGACAAATCAGCCGATATGTGCAGCAATTGACTGATTGCACCGCCTGTCAATATATCAGGCAGTGACAGCTCAATTTCTGAGCACGTGACTGGCGGCGCTATCTCAGCGAAGACCAAATTATCAAAAACAGAATCGTAAAGAAAGCAGCAAATGTATTGAAAGCAACAAATAATCAACGCTTATTACTCACCTTCGTGCAAATGATCGAAATGACATATTTTATCTGCAAAGTAGAAAAGATATCGCATTATTATGGTATTAAATTGAAATGGAAAATTACTTGCTTTACTCTTATCTTTAGGCTAGAAATAAACAAAGAAAAATGAAATAAAAGTTTAAAAATTCATATCTGGCGGGCTTATCTAGCTTTTAGCTGGCCAAAAGCTAAGTATATGCAGAAATACTATTGGCTAAGGACAAAGTATATCAATTTCAACAGAAATCTACAAGTTTATCTGCAGTTCTTGAGAGAGTTTTCAATTTTTAAGAAAGAATAATATTCATTTCCCCATTGCTAAGTAATGTATTTCCAATAATGAGTGTGTTTCACAATGATGCTCTTACTTGGCTCCATAAGGAGGTTTAAGATGGGCATTGAGTAAGTAACGAGACTATGTTTTTTGTACATATCTCGGAAACTAACATTGAAAAATGTAAGCGAGAGAAAATCACTAAAAGTGCGTTAAGACAAGGAGCAGCAAGTATAGAGAAATGAAATAGTCAACTGCAAGAGCAGATATAGAAATGTCAAATAATGAGGAAAATTCAAGGTTTTTAAGATTACCGGTATTGTTTGGTTGAAATAAAATTGCATTGTAGTACTACTCTCTCATGTTTCCAGTCAAGAAAACGAAGAAATCTCAAGTTGCACAAGCTGTGAGCTGAATGAGAAAATCAAAAATTTTAGAAACAAAAGATCCGCCGCTTACGACTTGATTACTGTCGAGGTTCTACAACAGCTTCCTTCAAAGAGTGAAGTAAAAATTACCAACATTACTAACGCGTCTTTCATCTTAAATACGTGCCAATGTTTTTGAGAAAATTATCATAAAAAATCTCAATAAAATCATATAATGAAAAATCATAATTCAGTTTGGGTTTCGAGCTGACCATTCTACAATTAATCATATCCTAAGAATAACACGCATTATTCAAAATGCCTTTGAGGAAAAAACATTCCGTTCTACCGCGTTTTTGGAAGTTACAAAAGCGTTCGATAAAGTTTGTCACTAAGTACTGCTTTCGAAAATGAATTATAACATCATAAAATCACAATCATAAAATCACATCAGGTCGCCACTTCCGAGTTAAACTAGAAGACAAGTATTCTATTCTTAGGGAAATAAAAGCAGGAATACCACAAGGTAGTGTGTTGGGCCCTCTTTTTTATATTTTATTCACGCATGACCTGCCAGTAGACTGCAATTATACAACAGCAACACTTACATATGATACGGCTTTGTTTGTTGTTGGCAGCAGTGGACAAGAATCAAATACTAATCTCCAAAAAGCTGTAAATAAAGGCGTACAATGAAACGAACCCAACGAGGCTTAGTCTGTATGCATTGTTTTCACAAACAACAATATACAGCACTTACCAAATCTCATATTCATTCATACTAAGCCTAATTGCCAAAGCGCCTTGGTATTGTAGATGTGCTGATATAAAGCGTGATCTAAGCGTAATTTCGGTTAACGTAGAAATATCAAACATAAAATATTTTGAAGTAAAATAATTTATTATAAGTTCGGTAAACTCAGTAAAATCGATGAAATTTGATGTGATGAGTCAAGTCTTTGCCCAATTTTATCCATTTTTGACAAAAAGATGCACTGTAATGATTAAAACGCCCTCTCTCGTTTTCTTTGAGATAACTCAGATATTGGCTGACACATACATATATGCGGAGCAAAGTCACTCGGAGGTTCGAAAGTCTTCATATTAGGAATGTGAGGGTTGAGAGAAATATTGGTCTTATTCAACCCAGTTCTAACATAGAGACATACCATTATAAAAGAAGAATTATGCTTTAATTTTAATGATATAAATCACACATTGACGGTTTCTACGATTTGACCAATTAAGAAGAAGAACTCATGTTATTTTTGTCACACATATATTTTATATATAATATACTTTACTTTTAATTATATATATCACACATTGACCGGTTTCATAATTTTTCGATTTGACATTAGTGTGAAATGATAGCGCCATGCCTTCCACTGCCTTCATTGTCTTTCGTGCTAATTTAAAGCCGAAACCAAAAAAAAAAAAACCAAATAACGACAAAGCCGCTCAAAAATCAAGGAGATGCTCATTGTTTTTTGGATATTCGTGCTTTGGTGCATAATGAATTCGTTTCGGAGGGGCAGACGGTCATTAGAACATCCGTCGAAAATGGTCGGAATTGTGAAAGAACAATTCATGGATTTTACACGATGATAATAGTCCATCGTATCAAGTTACGATTGTAAACGAATTTAAAGCCAAAAACACAATGGATACCATCGATAAACTAACGTATTCATCAGATTTGGCTCCGTGTGATCCGAATCAAGAGGTATAACAAAATTCGCTGAAAGAGCTGAAGACCATCCCAAAATGTGCTTATGGGAAGTGTTTCGAAGACTGGAAAAATCGTTGCCATAAGTGTATTATATCTGCTGGGGATTACTTTGAATGCGACAATATAAAAATTGATGAATAATAAGATATTTTGCGTTTTGATTATTATACAATGTATAAAAGTAGCTCTTTCAGAAAATTTTTAATGTTCACCGACTTTTAAACTTAAACTTTCAAGTCTTGCCTGGCACGAATGTATTTTCTCTGTATAGTTATAAGTTTATTTTTCTCATAACGTCAATTGAAGCTCACCCTAATTTATGTGTACACGCTGCACAGTGCAATCTCTTTCGACCATACGCAGCGGTCGTCAAAAGAGCCAGAGGCACGTTGACGCTGCATTGGTCAAACGCCCACTTACTGAAAGTATGATGTTATACACACACATACACTCACATAAACAAATTGTAGTTAATAATAAAAATATGCTTAAATATTATAATTTTAATTTAGGTTGGCGTAGCAGGTCAACATGCGTGACGGAGTGGTGTGCAAATTTGCATAAGTTTGCAGATATGATGTAGAAAATCCAAATATTATTTATAAGTTTTATATGTAAAAATATGCTTTTCAAGCCGCAGCAGCAGAACAGCATCCATGCGCTCATCAGAATACGCATTCAGCGCACAACGAGTGCATCTGCCATAAAACCATATAATTAAGTGCATTTTCCCAACAACACCAACAACATTTTATACATATACATTTATTGTTTTAGATATAATATGCATGTATATAATCAAGTGTGGGTGACACTATACATTTACTTGTAAGGCATTGATTGTATGCTGGCGCCAGCCTATGAGCGCTGAAGCCAACAGCTGTATCAAATTGTAATAAAAATTGTACACACCCACCCATACATATGTGTATACAATCAAACCCACATATGTATATTTATTTTGTGACACAGCGTATTTTTTGCCGTGCAAACAAAAAGTAAATTCACCAGAAACAAGTAAGGAAGGGCTAAGTTCGGGTGTCACCGAACATTTTATACTCTCGCATGGTAAAGTGATAATCGAGATTTCATTATCCGTCATTTACATATTTTTCAAATACCGTATTTGTGTAAAGTTTTATTCCGCTATCATCATTGGTTCCTAATGTTTATACTCGTATTATACAAAGAAGGCATCAGATGGAATTCAAAATAGCTTTATATTGGAAGAAGGCGTGGTTGTGAACCGATTTCAGCCATATTTCGTACATGTCATCAGGGTGTTAAGAAAACATTATATACCGAATTTCATTGAAATCGGTCTAGTAGCACCTGAGATATGCTTCTTGGTCCATAAGTGGGCGGCGCCACGCCCATTTTCAATTTTTAAAAAAAGCCTGGGGGCAGCTTCCTTCTGCCACTTCTTCCGTAAAATTTAGTGTTTCTGACGTTTTTTGTTAGTCGGTTAACGCACTTTTAGTGATTTTGAACATAACCTTTGTATGGGAGGTGGGCGTGGTTATTATCCGATTTCTTCCATTTTTGAACTGTATATGGAAATACCTGAAGAAAACGACTCTGTAGAGTTTGGTTGACATAGCTAAAATAGTTTCCGAGATATGTACAAAAAACTTAGTAGGGGGCGGGGCCACGCCCACTTTTCCAAAAAAATTACTTCCAAATATGTCCCTCCCTAATGCGATCCTTTGTGCCAAATTTCACTTTAATATCTTTATTTATGGCTTAGTTATGACACTTTATAGGTTTTCGGTTTCCGCCATTTTGTGGGCGTGGCAGTTGGCCGATTTTGCCCATCTTTGAACTTAACCTTCTTATGGAGCCAAGGAATACGTGTACCAAGTTTCATCATGATATCTCAATTTTCACTCAAGTTACAGCTTGCACGGACGGACGGGCGGACAGACAGACATCCGGATTTCGACTCTACTCGTCGCCCTGATCACTTTGGTATATATAACCCTATATCTGACTCTTTTAGTTTTAGGACTTACAAACAACCGTTATGTGAACAAAACTATAATACTCTCGTTAGCAACATTGTTGCGAGAGTATAAAAATCGGAATTGTAGAGTAAACATTAAATGAAAACCACGTAAATGCTCAGCAAATGCTGCAGTCTCGCTTGAGGGTAGGTCGCCTCGGTAAACACGGCGTTGGCTCGTTTCATGTCAACATTCAGCAGAATACGAGAATGCCGGCGGGCAGGCGCACTTTCGCACCCAGCCAGACAGCCACTACGAGTAATGCCAAGGAGTGACTGCCAAGCCGCGGCAAACTTATATGCCTGAAAATGTGTGGTACATACTTGTACGTACGTGTGTATACACATCCTTTATAAATAAAATATAAGAGAAATGTTTCTGCGAATTTTTGTTGATTGTGAAAAATTTCAATGTCCTTTGAAATTTGAATGCTGATGTGCGCGATTGTATTCATTGTGAAGCTCCAAGTACTGATGAAGTGAATTGCAGGCGGCATTAGACTAATTCATTATATACACACATCCAGATACATATGTATATCGCTATTTACCATGGCAATGACAAGACAAATTCTTTCAAGTATGATTAAAATATATTAAAAAGTTTAAAGCGCTGATTAGAGTTGTCAGCAAATTAAAGTAAAATAATCTAATATGTAGATGTAACGATGCAAGCGTGTATTGTACTCAACATCAAATTTCAACTGGACTTGATTGTGACTGACTTTTTGGCCAAACGCGAAAGAAGAGCCATCGCTCAGCCACCGCCCTAATTGAACAAGTAAGAAATGGCTAAGTTCAAGGATCAAAGACTGAGAAATACCTTCAGGTGTTGGCAAAACTTTCTATTAGAAAATGTTGGGAGAGAATTCAAAATTCAAAGTTCGACGAAATCATAATACAAACATGTTTGTTATATCAAGGTATGGTATGGTATACCAAGTTTCATCAAAAATGAACGAATGGTCGGTCAGACAGAAACGCACCCGGATTTTAACTCGTCAGATCAGCCTGTTTACCTGTCCAGTCCCTGGTCTGACAAATAAATGTTCCTACTATAAGTAAATCCTTATGATTTTTAATTAGCCCTAACCTTATATACAAAAGGCGCGTGTATAAATTTAATAGCTGGCGGATCGTTAGTTTGTGAATCGTTTTGAGTTAAGCAATTTTTGTTATTGTGAAAGAATTGTTACAACGAAATTTTGCGTGTTGATGAAATATTGCTTTTTGAAAGAAAGAAATTTAGCTGGAGTAAAAATTTGGCTAGTTAACAACAGCCGCAGGAAAATCAACTATCAACGATTGGTATGCTAGGTTTAGACGTGGTGATATGAGCACCAAAGACGGTGAACGCAGTGGACGCCTTAAAAAGGTTGTTACCTACAAAAAGACATCATAAGAAAGCTCTGTGCAAAGTCGGTGCCTAGCGATCTCACTTTTGACCAACCCTATCGACGAGCTGATGATTCGGTGCAATATTTGGAGATGTTCAATCGCAATAAACCCGAGCTCTTGCGTCCACATGTGACAATAAAGGGAACATGGCCACGTCATTTAGTCCAATTCACAGTCATCCGAGTGGACTTCACCAGATAAACCTATTCCAAAGCTGGAAAAACGCAACAATCGGTTTGCAATGTTAAGGTGTCTGTATTTTGGGATGCGTATGAATTAATTTTTATTGACTAGCTGAATGAGGGATCATCAACAGCGACTATTACATAGCGTTATTGGATCATTTGAAAGACGAAATCACCAAAATCCGACAGCATTTGAAGAAATACAAAGTGCTGTTTCACCAAGCCAATGAACCGTGTCACAAGTCAGTGAAAACGTTGATAACTATCCGTGAATTGGCCTTCGAATCGATTCCGCATCCGTTGTATTCTCCAGATCTGATCCCCAGCGACTATTTCCTGTTCTCAGATCTCAAAAGAATGTTCGCTAGCAAATTTTCGTCGAATGAAGAGGTGATCGACGAAATTGGGGCAAATTGTATTACAAAAAGTAAGGAAGACTAACCGAACATTTCATTCTCCTTCAACTTGCAAGAATCAAAGCTAGGCAAATATATTAAGGCACAAAACGTCAACCAGAGGATCGGAACCAAGCAAAGTTCATCTCGAGGTTTCATCGCTTTAATCAGTGCATCACGTTTAAAAGGAACTAAATATGTTGCAAACAAAAAAATAATAAGTTTGCCAAAAGATATGTTTTACTATGCTAGGCTGGGGATTTTCAATTGACCTCTTAGGTGATATAAAGAGCCATTAGATGAACAAAGCTACTACTGGTACTCCGTTGTAACATGTTGCAAGAGAGAAAAAAAAACTTGCAAATACGTGTCCAATAAAGCCGTTAGACTGGTCTAACGCTTAAAGAGATGAAGTATTGCAAAATATCTATTAATGCTGTTATCATTATCTTAAACATCAAGTCCAGTTACATGCAAAATTTCAAAATATTATACGAAGAATTTTAAGAATAAGTAATGGGGTGGAAGGATTTTGCTTATCGCATGAGTTGCCTTAATGCCGTATCAACACTCGCAAGCCTGCAATGTCTGCAAATTATGCGAGAACACAGCAGAGCATTTCGTTGATGGTGTCTACTATGTTGCTACAACACAGCTACTGCAGCTCGAGGCAATATTCGGACTTATTTATGGACCGGCAGGCTTAAGTGCATATACCAGCATGTAAAAATCAACATACATGTGTGAGAAACTGTATATGTACTGTTATATTATTCAACAGGAAGAGTGTGTCTGGCTTTCCTATTGCATAGACTGCAATTTCACACATACACACACATGCTCATACATACTCACATGTGCTCATCTCACCATTTCAATATGACGATGGTTCTCAACCTTTGCTTCAACGCCGAAGGCTAAGTTTCAATTGCACCGTTATGTGCATGCACATGTGTGCATATCTAAATGCATCTGTGAGTTGCCTGGCTGCGTGAGTATGCTTGTTCTCGATTTTATTTTTAGTTCCAGTGTAATTTGTTGTTATTTATTTTTTGTTAGTCGCCACTGCTAATGACACTTGACACCCCAGCCTGTCAACGACATGCAAGCGCCGTAATTACACCGCACACAGCCCAACAAACATACATATATATGGACACTATTTTGTAGTTATGAGCAGTTGCTGTGCACACCATAGCGGTTTTTTGTTGGCCAGCAGGCATTCGTGTAGGCGTTATGTCTGCGATTCCACATGCTCTTACAAATATATTACACCTACTAACAGATATAAAGAACTTTTGTTTTTGCATTTAGTTGCAAGAAAATTGCTGTCACGGAAAAATGCAGAGCTTACTTGTACACATACATATGTATAATATAATATAATATAATATAATATAATATATGTGTATATATTAAATGTATTATTGTTGCGTTTTTAAGTGCTCACTCATGCCTGATAGTTGGTCCCTTTCGGTAATGCTTTAAAGCTAAGCATTTAAAAAATGTGCTTTAGTTTTTATTTTACAAACCATTTTATTTTAAAGTACATGTAATGAATTTAAGCAACATATGTAAATAGCACGGATTGGACCTCATCAGGCTGCAGGCCTGGAAAACCAACACCTGACCAGATATTCACCCTGCGCCAAATCCTGGAAAAGACCCGTGAAATGAGAATCGACACGCACCTCGTCTTCGTCGATTTCAAAGCTGTTTTTGACAGCAAGAAACAAAGCTGCGTGAATGCTGCTATGTCTGCATTTGGTATCCCCGCATAATTAAAAGGACTGCTGACTTTGAGCAACTACAAAAGCTCCGACAGAATCGGGAAGGACCTCTCTGAGCCTTTCGATATCAAATGATCCTGGGTAAAATAATTCGTGCCGCAGAATTAAATAGAAAAGGTTCAACTACTGGCGTACGCCGATGACATCGATATTATTTGCCATAATCGCGCCGTTAGTTCCACTTTCTTCAGATTGAGCATTGAAGCGAAGCAACTAAGTCTGGTAGTGAACGAGAGCAATACAAAATATTTCCTGTCATCAAAAAAAAATAGGTCGTCGCATTTGCTCTCACTTCACTGTTGACAGTCATAACTTCGTAGTCGTATATTCTTCGTCTATCTTGGAACCAGTATTAACAGCAACAACAATGCCAGCCTCGAAACTCCAACACTAAATTAACTCTCTTCAACTCCTTCTATGTGGTGCAGAGGCATGGACGATGCCAACATCTGATGATTCGACGTTTAGAGTTTTCGAGAGAAAGGTTCTGCCGAAGATTTATTGTAATACTTTACGCATTGCAAACAGCGAATACCGCAGTCAATGGTCGGCGTTGACATATTAAGAAGAATTAAGAGACAGCGGCTACGCTGGCTAGGTCATGTCGTCCGAATGGATGAAAGCGCTCCAGCTCTGAAAGTATTCGACGCAGTACCCGCCGATTTGCGCACTGTTGTGCCAAGAAAGAAGAAGAAGATGTTTATAAAATCTCATCTCAATTCTGCACAGTTTTAGCTATGATTCACTCATATGGTAAGAACGCGCTAAAAATATGAAGCTTTACTTAGAAAAGTCGTTCAGTTATTTTAGCTCAGCTTGCAAATTGTTTACAAGCGGCCCAACGGCCACCGTCTGACAACACTTCACGTCATTTCACATTGAACTTTGATGAAGGGACGGCAGGAGGTCTTTAAATAAAGGTTTGTAGCTGCCAAAACGATTTTTGTCCAAAATACACTAGGAATCCATTGTCGTAGAACCCAGCCATTGGTCACTAACAGAGCAATTTTGGCATTTTCAATGAATATTTCAAATCGCTTATAACGTGTGTTTTTTAAAGGTGTGGTTCTGAATGAGGCTATATTTTTTTCGGAGACGGTCTTTTTGACAGCTATTACTTTTTTTATTCGGCCATTTCATAATGAACAGACTTACTGTATAGTAGCGTATGTAAATCGTGGGAATTGCTTAACAATAAAACAGTTCAAGTGAAGCCGAACAACTATCAAACGCATCGTACATTCAATGAATGGCCTCAAAACGACCACCGATGCTGATATTCGCAAGACATATTTGTAGTGGGTATACCTGCTCTTCAAATATGAAGCTGGCCATAATGTTGCAGTCAATGAGGAACGGTATAGAGCCATGATTAATGACTTTTTCGTGACAGAATTGGTGGATGTTGGTGTGGACGACCTTCAGTATAACTGCTACATGCCATACACCCAACGAAACAATCAATTTATTGTAGGAAACTTTTGGTGAGACCGTAAAAGTTAGCATATCTAGATTATTTTTTGTGGATTATGTGAAGTCGCTTGTCTATGCAGAAAAGCCTGAGGTGAGCGACGACTCGAATGAAAATATTTTGCGTGTTATTGCTAAAATCCCTTAACTTCGGTTGCACCGAAGCTGTAATATCCTTCACAAATACAAAAGTTTCTATAAAGGAACTAGATTTTGATTGGTCAGCTTGTAACACAGCTATATACTATAGTGGTCAGATCTGCACAATTTCTTCGATGATTGTATCATGTAAACTTTCTAAAATTTTAATGCCACTTAAAAAAGTTTGCTATACAAGGATATGATTATAATTGTACAGCTTATGGGACAGCTATATGGTATAGTGATCCAATGTCGGCTTTTCCTACAAATGAGCAGCTTGTAGAAGAAAAAAATGTGAGTACAAATTTGGAACTGATATCATAAAATCTGAAGGGCTAGAGCACGTATATTTTGATTGAACGACTTGGCTAAAGCAACTCAGCTCGTCACGCTGATCATTATATACAAATATTTTATAAGGCCTCCTACGTTTTCTTCTGGTTGATACAATCTTCGGGACAAACTTGATGTACTCTGTGCAGTGTATAAAAGTAGTAGTTGTATTTTGATGACCGAAAATGTTGGTTACGCCGAATTCATCGACTACAGCCCCAGAGGTCAAGGAAGTAATAAAAAACGTAAAAAAAGCTTATCTAAGTTTCTAGTTTGCTAAACAGCGGCTGTCTTTACTGCTGTGTCCTGAATTGAAAACATTTTCTCGTTGTATCTCTTAAGGCATTCAAAGAATTATAGGCTAGTGATTATATAGTAACTCTAAGGCTTCTTCAAAATTACAAAAATAATACGTTAAGGAATTTTTTTTTTGAACTCACGCCAGCTTTGGTACATTCAAAATATACGTATTACAGAAAAGTTTTATTTTTCCCAAGTTTCGCTTTGTTTTATATGAAAATGTTTACAAAAATAGTGCTTGTTCTTATGAAGCCAGAAGTAGCAATGCGTGAGAGACCATCGGAAAGAAAACAGAGGTCTTTTAGCACTTAACTATTATTACAAGAACTTGATATGAGGAAGTAAACATGCTCATTTCCTTTGATTATTTAACTTCTCCATTTTGTTCAGCTTTTTAAAATGAATACGGAAATAAAATTATATTCTTGGTGTGCTATTGTTTAGTATATACATATATACGAACGTACATGCATATGTATATACAGAAATATTTCTCTACAGTCCTTTAGACACATCGACGCAGCACTGTTATTATTATTTAAGTACTTATACATATATACATATATATTTAATATATGAAGTAGTTTCGTTGCTATCTCGAAGTGAAGAGCAATATTCTAATGGCTCTTCAAAACTTAATCACCAATAATTAATACGAAATGGTTTACTCAATAATAGAATAGTGGAATTCAATCATCAGTAAATAACAATCAATATTCAATAGTCTATAATTAGTATGATTCAGAATTTAATAAACAGTTATTCGTATAGTCAATACAATGGCAAAACGGCAGGATAATAATCCTTTGCTTGTATTCTAAGTGGGTAACTCCCTAACGAATAGTCAATATTGAGTGGAGTACTGTTGACAGTCAATAATCATTGTTAGGCAAACAACTCAACAGTAAACAAATGACAGACAGTAGTCAAAAGGAAACACAAAGTAATCAAAAATCAGTAGGTCATCGATAGCCTAGACACAAGTTGTATGAATAAGAGGTCAGATCAATAAGATGCAAGTCGACTGTCAAAATTCAAATATACCCCAAATGATTATTATAAAACCAAAGAAAGCGATAGTCATACAACAAAATATTTGCGCTGACATCTCTTCTAGCCTTTTAATCCAAATAACTGCTGACATTTCAATAGACTTATAAGGTGTAAACTGCCTCCATACATCTAATGTGGTTAGCCGGTTCCCTTTAAGATTTAATTATACTATGTATGTATATATTTCTATAAGAAATGCCCCTGCGGAGGTTATTATGGCTATGCTTCAGTTGAAGTCAATGTTTTTCCTTGTTTTTTCGCAACAAACGATCTTTTAAGCATAATGCCAAGAGAAGCCAAACCCGATTCCCCAATCGATGACGATGGAGCAAACGTTCCATTGCCCGACTATAAAGAAGTTCGAAAGCACTGCCCATCTTAAGAACAGCAAAGCGGCGGCGGCCGATGGATTGTCGGCCGAGCTATTCAAACACGGCGGTGAAGAGCTGATAAGGAGCGTGCATCAGCATGCCCAAAAGCATTGGAATTTATGTGCTCTGCCCAATCAACAAATAGTGTGATAAGCCTCCTCAACATCGCGTATAAAGTTCTATCGAGCGTATTGTGTGAAAGATTAAAGCCCACCGTCAACAACTGATTGGACCTTATTAGTGTGGCTTTAGACCTGGCAAATCAACAACCGACCAGATATTCACCATTCGCCAAATTTTGGAAAAGATCCGTGAAAGGAGAATCCACACACAACACCTCTTCGTCGATTTCAAAGCTGCTTTCGACCGTATGAAAAGGAGCTGCCTTTATGCCGCGATGTCTGAATTTGGTATCCCCGCCAAACTAATACGACTGTGTAAACTGACGTTGAGCAACACCAAAAGTTTCAACAGAATCGGGAAGAACCTCTCCGTTCGATACCATACGAGGTTTCAGACAAGGCGAATCCCTATAGTGCGACTTCTTCAATCTGCTGGTGGAGAAAATTATTCGAGCTGCAGAACTTAATCGAGCAGGTACAATCTTTTATAAGAGTGTACAGCTGCTGGCGTATGCCGACGATATTGATATCATTGGCCTTAACAACCGCGCCGTTAGTTCTGCTTTCTGCAGAATGGATAAGGCAGCGAAGCAAATGGGTCTGAGGGTGAATGAGGGCAAGACGAAATATCTCCTATCACCAAACAAACAGTCGTCGCACTCGCTACTAAGCACCCCATAATTTCGAAGTTGTAGATAATTTTCGTCTATCTTCGAACCAGCATAAACATCAACAACAACGTCAGCCTCGAAATTCAACACAGGTTATCTCATGTCAACAGGTGCTACTTCGGACTAAGTAGACAATTGAGAAGTAAAATCCTCTCTCACCGAACAAAAACCAAACTCTACAAGTCACTCATTATTTATACAATTTTAAACAAACAATATTGACATCAATTTCATTGACTTGTGACATTGTTTCCCCTTCAAGATAGTCGATGAAAACATTACACGCAACTATACAATACTTCTTAAATATGGGTATTGGCAATTTTAAAACAAACAAGTTAATCACTTCATACCCGAAACATGAATATGAAGTGTACACGCTCCACTTAATTGAACTCGCTTTTGCTAGGATGGAATAAGTTCCATTTTTACGAGCACTAGTCTACACTGTCCAATTAAATACCAAAGAATCTGACCACACTTGACAGCAATATCATATTTGTAGCACAGAGCTCTTAGCAAATTATCAAGATAAACAGGACTACTTACGAGCATACCATAAACTCACACGCGAAGATTTGCGTTACACCAAACATTGACAAACTCATAAACCCTTCAATGTGCTTAATTCTTAAATGAAGTGACAAGTCGTAAATTGATTTTTAGGCAAGCTAAATAAGAACGAATAGCAAGCGAGCATTGAGAGCTTGGCAAAAAGAGGCGCGTGTGGACACAAAGCTACAAACGCAAAGGGAATGAGATTGCAAAAATAGTAAATCTTACAAATGAGATAACGGTAACGCAAACTGAGTAAAAAACAAAATGACAAAAATTTAGAAGACTTACATACATATAAACAGTGTGCACATAGACGTGCGCTCACAGTCGCAATATGTATGATGGTGAAACGAACACAACCGTCGCTGTTTGTTGACGACGAGAAATAGAAAATAGAAAGTGACAGTAAGGCTTTTTCGGGGCAAATGACAATGGCAGCTGCCAGTGCAAGTAGGAAAAAGGATCACGCAAAGGAGGCTTAAGGCGAGTTATGCCTTGAATTTGACCAAGGATATGGTTAAATAAACTGCTTGTAATAGATTTTATGCTTGATAGGCAGCTCCTAATAGGGGATTCCGGCTGTCATTTG
This sequence comes from Bactrocera neohumeralis, assembly GCF_024586455.1. NCBI lineage: Eukaryota > Metazoa > Arthropoda > Insecta > Diptera > Tephritidae > Bactrocera > Bactrocera neohumeralis. The sequence continues at coordinate 46,819,085 of NC_065919.1, forward strand.
GGGGCCAATGCACACAATATCCATCTCTTATACGCAGTATCGATTTTCCTACGCTTATGTTGAAGTGAAGCGTAAGTACGCTATGCACACGAGGGAGCGCTCGCTGGCGGAGCGCTTGTGCACTCGCATCTGAAAAAGTACCAAAATGTGCCATATCGTTTGCGTTCGCTTTGTTGTAATAGTGAGGAACTAGAAAATTTTCGTATGTAGTGGAGAGTGTATGTGTGTGCGTTATTTCGACTGTTGTGTTGGCATGCACTGGCCTTCAAACTTCTGTACACGCACGTGCAACCCTGCTTTCTAGCTGTACGAGTGTTTGTTTGAGGTTATCTAGTATGCCTAAGGGTACGCCGTGGCGCAGCTAAGGGACTTGGTAGGCGTTTTAGTGCTAACAGCCAAAATAAAACACAGAGCAAAGAGACCGGCTAAAAATGTCAAACTGGAAGATTTTAATCGCGTAGATTGAAGAAGTATGCACTGTAGGTCTTAGGGAGGTAGAGAAGTACATATGTACTGCTATCAGACTACTAAATTCATATAAGTCGATCGGTATTATTTCTACTGGAAACCACTACAATAATTTGAAGGTTATAAAATGTAACACTCTAAAATTAAGGAAGGCAAAAATTAAGGAACCGGATAAAAAATGTGAAATGTCATTGTGAGAAAAGAGAATAGATAAAGAAATATAAAGAAATTTTTACCAAAACTTTTCTAAACAATTTGTGAGCTAATAGGAACTGGAATTTATATTATAATAATTCGATCAAATTTGACTAGCAGTGCCTAATATAAACAAGGTGTACAGCTTTCTTGGTTTCTAAAGGGAACATAGTTGCGGAATCGTTGAAAAAATTGCAGAACTGTTTTAGGGAGTCTACGTTATTTCGAATTCAAATATCAAAATATTCAGTAAAGTTCGTAATTTCAATGAAAACTTGCCTCATGCAAGACGTCCATCACCTTTGGTAATGAGGATAACTTCGAAAAAATTTAAGCAACAGTAAATGACAATCGTCTTGTCGACGTCGGAGAGATGACAGAGGATTTCGCGATCTCCTATGGAAGCACAGACTTTCACCAGAAGACTTAAATCTTTTGCAAAAACGTCGTCGAACAGAATTCCAAAAAGAGATGATTTACAACGTAGTTCACGAGACGAGACGCGGGTTTATGAATAAATATGACCTCTAAACTTTTACACATGAAAAGTGGGCTCTGAGGAGTGATGTTTACTTTCCGAGCAACACGTCCCTTAGAGGGATATCTCTGGGACTGCTTCAAGACGTTTAAGCGGCCTTTGTCGACCTTTAGGTTAAACGGCACTTGACTTTGGCGTTCAGTTTATTCCAATTTTTCAAGTCCCCGGTACAGATTGGCATCATACCAGCTCAGCTGCAGGAGGCTGTTAAGGTGGCATGGCACCTATCTATGCGAACTGCATAAGACTGGGTTACATCTCGGGGGCCTGAAGCAGATTCAGAGTCATGTTCATCCCGAAGGCTGCGAGGGGCTCTCACGTTGTGGACAAGGACTTCAGATCCAACAGCCTCTCTTCCTTCTTACTAAAAACTTTGGAGAGACCGATGGACTAGTACATAAGGAGGGCATTCCGAAGGACCATTTATCAGAAGCGCAACATGCTTATTGTAAAGACAATTCAGTGGATACTGCCCTGCATACTATCGTGTCATGGCTTGAGGAAGCCATTAGGGTTTGAATATCGCTGTTGGTATCTTCCCTGATGCCGAAAGCAGTCGTAACTGTTTTGGATGGTCTCCAACATCTCATTTTCAGTCTTTTGTGTGACAAAGTGAATGAAACGGGATGGAAAAATGCACGTTTCGACGAAATGTGAGTAGGTGAAGTTCTCGCTCCTCTCCCTTGGATTATTGTCGTTAACGGCTGCGCGGTGATTGTCTATGCAGACAATGTATGGCTTATGGTCAAGGGAAAGTTCTTGAGTACCGTATACGAATGGACGCAGAGGTATCTCAGCGTCGTAATAAATTAGTCAGTCATAAAAAATCTCACCATCAACCCAAATAAAACCGGGATGGCGCAAATGGGAGACATCCGTCTGTAACCAGCTGATATAGTTAAATATTTAGGGATCATCCTGAATAGGAAGCTTTCTTGGAAGGAAGGAAGGAAGGAGCATCGAAGAGAGAGCAAAAAGGTATCGATTGCTTTGTACTGCTATAGAGGAGTCTTTGGCAAAAGGCGGGATTTCTTACCAAAGTGGTTCTCTGACTGTGCGACACCATATTAAAGATCATTATGTTCTATGGAGTCTTAATGTGGTGGATCGTTATAGAAAAGACCACACTTGCAAAGAAACTAGGGACTAGCGTTCAACAAGCGACGCTCATCAGCATGTATGGCTGTGAAAGTTGTCATCAGACTAAGAGAGTCTGGGAGTCTGGCGGCTCCTTCTGTACTCATATACCCGCGAGGTAGTTGTGGGAGGGAAGAAGCCGTTGGTAGACAGAGACATCAAGATCAATCGCAGGAGATCTATTGGTCTCTTTTCTCTCAGTAAGGCTAGCCTCTTCCTAGTTTTGGGGCTTTTAACGGGCCATTGCCCTTTTGGCGTCCACGCAGTAAGGCCTGGAATCCTACGCCATTTACAGAAGCTGTATGTAAGAAAATGAGGTGGAAACAACTCAACACTTCCTCTTGGCTGTCCCGCGTTAGGGAGGTCAAGAGTAAAATGCTCCTTCCTCCTGTATACCTTTCATTTTATGAAAAGCAACAAACTCAAATATTGAGACCTGACTCTTTCAAAATAATCTTCTAGTTGACTTATCCAGGAGTCTGGTGACGTTACTACCAACTAAACGACTAAATAAGTCAGGTTAGAGACTGCCCACTCTGTGTGAAACCTCTCATGAGGTTTGATTATAAACGTCCCATAGTTACTTTTTGCCTATATAAGTCAGAGATTCATTTCTTGCCTTGATTCTAATCAGGAACTCTTTCGGAAAAATCTAGAAAATCTTGCTTAAGCTTCGTTTTACTTATTTGCAAAACAAGTTAAGTCTAATTGGATGTGGACAAGCACAATGGACGTGGATGAGCACTTCACTTCATCAAGCTAATAATAGAACTTGGAGCTCCGAAAGATTTTTATACTCAAATAATTTTGAAAAATTCGAAATAGGTTAGTTGTGCTCTTTTGGAGCTTGCAAATAATTTGTTTATTAGTTAGAGCCAAAACTCTCACTATCGAATGATTATAGGAATCTTGCCTTTCCGAGTTGGCTAAAAGGTCTTATGTATATGTTTACAGAAACGAATGCATTTTCCTTGGAAATTTAATATAAATCATAAACAAATTATTAAAATTTTTAGACTCTGTGAGTTTGTTGAGTTTAAAGAATTCACAGAATTTCGTCGTACACAGTACAAGGCTTTAAATTACTTCAGTGATGTATGCACATACGTCTGTGTTTGAAGGAGATTTATACATATACACCCACATACACACAAACACACTGCAGGGATCACTTTGCTCAGCACATATGCTTGTGTGCTATCTAAGATTTGGGTTAGGCCTAACAACATTGATTCATCACCATGGCATCTAGCAGAGCACTCAGCCAAATGTTCTGTCAAGGTATTTAGGTGAAAAATATGCTGCTTTTGTTAAAACGCATGTACTATATATGTGTGTGTGTGACTGTGTGGGTGTGTGAGCGCGTGTGCTCACTTGTGTTTACATTTGTCTACAGCATAGTCCACTCAAAAAGCCATCAGCACTTAGCCGTTAATAAGTCTGTGTGTATGTAATGTGTAGCTATGCGCCTTTTGCCAGTTGTTGTTTGCCTTTCTGTTGTCGGCACATTTCGTTGCACATCGCTGCCTGCTAATGCGATATAATGGAGTGGAAGAAATTTTAACTGGCAGCAGCAACAGCAAATCCTTATCTTTTCACTATGCACACGCACCCACACATACGCATCTACTTTTGAGTGGGCGTATGCGTTGAAGTACAAATTACAGTTAAATCTCAAACAGGAAGTTTGTAAATGATATGGATTTTTTTGTGCCTTGACAAAAAACCATTGTGACTAGGTGAAAATTTTCGGAAAATATTTGAGTATTTAATTTTATTTTAATTGCGTTTGGTCATTTTTTCAACATACTTTAAAGTGATATACTATACATATATAGAAATGACAGTTTTTACACTAGCAAGCTGGAGGGTTCAAATCATAATTTGCATAGATTTTTTCGAAGAATAACAACTTTTTGAAATAAATTTGCTATATAGTTCGAACCTATTCTAAATAATGCATATTGTGGTTCGAAAATGGTACGTTCGTAAAATATAATAGGCGTTTGGGGTTGGTGGAGGCACTAAACTCATTTGATTAATTTGACATAAAAATTTTTTCATTTAAGAAAAATTAAGATGTCTCGCGACTTGAACGAAAATTTCTATAAAAAGGTGACATTGTATTATTTTGAAAATTCTTTATTTATTCTTCCAAATCAATTTCATCCCCTTCAAAGTAATCCCCTCCCGATGCAATGCACTTAAGCCAACGGATTTTCCAATCTTCGAAACACTGGTTGTAGTCACTTTCCGGGATGGCCTTTAGTTCCGTCTTCGCTGCGGCTTGAATCTCCTCTATCGTATAAAAATGGTGTCCCCGGAGAGGTCTTTTGAGCTTGGTGAACAGCCAGAAGTCGCACGGCGCCAGATCAGGTGAATACGGTGGTTGCGGAACGATATGGGTTGAGTTTTTGGCGAAATGATCACGAATTACGAGGGCAGTATGGGATGGTGCATTATCGTGGTGTAAAAACCAAGAATTGTCTTTCGACAATTCCGGCCTTTTTAAGCGGATAGCACGACGCATAACGTTCAAATAATATTCCTTGTTGACTGTTTGACCGGTTGGAAGGAATTCATAATTTACACCACGATAATCGAAGAAAACAGTCACCATGACCTTGATTTTTGAGCGAATTTGGCGCGATTTTTTTTGGTCTCGGCTCTCTTTTGTCACGATATTCGCTCGATTGATCGGTTGTTTCGGGGTCGTAAGCATAGGTGTCTAATTGTTAATCGAAAGTATCGTTTCACACACTTCAACGTTTTTCAAAAATTACACCAAATTTTGATTTGACGCGCTTGAAAAACATCCTTCAAAATGGTATTGGCTGAGCCTTTCGATATTGGCATATCGAATCAGCATAGTCTCTAATTGTTAATCGACGGTTTTTCAACACCAAATCTTTGATTTGTTGAACGTGAGCTTCGTCGGTTAAGGTTGATGGTCGCCCTGGAGCTCTTCGTCTTCGACTCGTTCACGGCCGGCTTGGAACTCACTATACTACTTGTAAACATTTTTTTTAGACATAGCCTCATCACCAAAGGCTTTCTGCACCATCCTCAACGTATCCGCAGCAGAAAATTGATTCCGTAAACAAAATTTAATGCAAATTCTTTGCTCAACAAATTTCGACATCGCAAAAAACGAAAAACTCACTTTTAGCAGCTCAAAAAACGACACGTATCTCAAACACTAATGAATATTTTGACATGAAATTTGACATTAATGTGACTGACAGTACTACCAACCTAAAAAAAAAAATTCTCCAAATCCTTCGACGCGCGCAGTTTAAATTCAAATGTCACCTTATTTTTTGGGCACAGTAGTATATTTGAGGGACTGTATACATATGTACCCAGAGCGCTGTGAATTGAGTTTAGCATGAGGTTAGAAACATCTAGAAGGAAACATCGGAGACTATATAATACATATATATATATATATATATATAACGGGTTTTTCAATAAGAGTGCTACAAAAGTTTGGGATACCAATGAAATTCTATATTCTTGTATTGTGCTTAAATTTCACGTTCGCTGTCGCTGGCTTGATGGCATAGACCATGGACTTTACACAGTCATACAGTAAATAAACGGCGTGAAATCGCACGACCGAGGCGACCAATTGACTGGTACGTTTACCAACTTAGTTTTCAATAAATCGATTGTGGCATTCCCTGTCTGGCTTGTGGCGCCGACCTGTTTGAACCGCATACTGTTCAACTCCATAGCATCCAATTCGGGCTAAAAATGTTCAGTTATCCTTGAGCGGTAGCGATTCCCATTCACGGTAATGTGCCGGTCTTGATCATCACGGAAGAAATACGGTCCAATTACGCCTCCGGTTCATAAACCGCACTAAACCGTACTTTTTTCGGGATGTAATGGTGGCTCATGGAGTATGTGTGGATTGCTGCCATACCAATCACGCGTATTTTGCTTGTTGATGACGCCATGCAGCGAGAAATTGGTCTCATCGCTGAAGATGACTTTTCGATGAAAATCCGCGCCATTTTCAAGCGGGTTCATTTCTTGCGACAATGGGATCTTGTAAGGATGTCACAGGGATGCCCAACGCTTAAAACGTCGTGTGAGAGACTGATTTGGGTCTTCCTCAATATTCCTCAGCCAGGACGATTGTAATGACCACAAATTGGAAGTAGCACTATTAAAGTTGAGGCCACTGACTTCGAAATTCGGTAATAAATTCCCATAATTTTGACTCGTTGTTGGATCGTACATCTTTCCCTGGCGAAATCGCAAACCTTACTGAAGGAAAATGTCAAAAATTAGAAAAAATATTACATGGTTTGCTGTTCATCTCGGCCTACTTTTGTACCTTAGCCATTGAGAAACCCATTACCTGTTTAGCATGTCGAATTGGGAGAATTTAACTGCCGTCTGCCCGTCTGCTTGAATATACTCAAACTAGTCCTTCAGTTTTTGAGATATCACTTGTACAGAAATATTTGTTATTTGACGAGATTTCTTCAAGAAATTTGACATTTTAGCTCGAGCACTTTAAGTTTTATAAAATGTTTGTAGCTCATTGCCACTCTTCGTCTAGCGGATCATATAACGCTACTGAATTGGTCCATTCAGCAATGCAGGTTTATTGGATAGGCTGGAGTCTTCAAAATGGAATATAATACCTTTTAGGTTGGATGAGCTTTTTCATATAACATACTATATGAACATATTTTCATAAGTAAACCGAAACTGTATTTGTAATAATGGTAAAGTATTATTTAGCACATTCCCTAATATTATAGTTCCTGAGGGTCTGTTCATACACATGGTGAGTTCTATTGCTCAAGGGCAAGTACTTCTATACATTGAGACATTGAAGTACCCGGAAATTGTTTTTTATATTTCCCGGATGAATGATATTTTAAAAAAAGTTTATTTTTCCAAGTTATTAGAACTATCTTTTTTATGCCAAATATCTGCGCTATCCGTTTATCAGTTTGTTTACTGCTGCTGCCTCAGTAGGTACATCTCACTAGTCCGTTGCGATTTTTACATTGGATAAAAGTGTCGAACAAATGAATTGATTTCACATTTTTTATTTCTAAGCAAGTTTCGTACACGGAATCGTTACCAATATTAGAATAGGCTTACGGTGACTCAGTTTTTTTCAAACACACAAGCCTACTAGCGTTACAAAGCCTTCAAAGACGGTCGAGAGATCTTTAAAAACAAGCCTCGTTCTGGGCGATCTGCGACCTCTTCAACTGAAGAAAGTATTAAAAAAATCAAGACAAGTGTTAGAGAGATGACAAGAAAGCTCGACATCTCTCGCGAGTCCGTTCGCCCGTTCCTCCCGATAAAGCTGATTATTTTTTAAAAAGAGTACCGTCAACCGTATCCTTGGACATGTCTGATAGTACGAATTCCAATCTAAAATTGATGGTGAGGATTATTACTGCCGATTGGAGATGATTTTATCAGTTTGACACGCAAATAAGTCAACACTCATCAGAAAAGAGGGGAAAAAACGACTCAAAACCCAAAAAAAAACACGTCCGCAGAGACAGACAGTCAATAGGGAGTTCTATTTGGGCTCATTGAGGCGTTTGCGGAAAGCATCCGTCGACAACGGCACAATGTACATATATTCTCTTGGACATTTTTAATTAGTTAATTATTAGTAGGAGTCTATTATCAATTTTAAGGTTTCGCACTTCCCGATCACATAAATTATGCTTAGCAAATAAAAATTTAACTCATCTCTTACAATACCATCCTAAAAACTACCTACTGCATTTACAATATCATATCTGAAACAAGTAAAAAAGGGCTAAGTTCGGGTGTCACCGAACATTTTATACTTCGCATGATAAAGTGATAATCGAGATTTCATTTCCGTCATTTACATATTTTTTTATTTTAGTCGGTAAAATTTTAGATTATAGTTCAAGATAACCGTTTTTGGTCCATAAGTGGGCTACGCCACGCCCATTTTCAATTACAAAAAAAGCCTGGGTGCAGCTTCCTTCTGCCATTTTTTCCGTAAAATTTAGTGTTTCTGAGATTTTTGTTAGTTAGTAGGGGGCGGGGCCACGCCCACTTTTCCAAAAAAATTGCGTCCAAATATGCCCCTCCCTAATGCGATCCTTTGTGCCAAATTTCAATTTAATATCTTTATTTATGGCATAGTTATGACACTTTATAGGTTTTCGGTTTTCGCCATTTTGTGGGCGTGGCAGTTGGCCGATTTTGCCCATCTTCGAACTTAACCTTCTTATGGAGCCAAGGAATACGTGTACCAAGTTTCATCATGATACCTCAATTTTTACTCAAGTTACAGCTTGCACGGACAGACGGATGGACGGACAGACGGACGGACGGACAGACAGATATCCGGATTTCAACTCTACTCCACCCTGATCACTTTGGTATATATAACCCTATATCTGACTCTTTTAGTTTTAGGACTTACAAACAACCGTTATGTGAACAAAACTATAATACTCTCCTTAGCAACTTTGTTGCGAGAGTATAAATATATATTATATCTCTTACATAATTTTGTCTTTAAATAGATGTCAACATATTTTTGCATAAAATAAATTTCATTTTATTTTCAACAAACATTTGATGTCATTCGAAGAATGTGTCAGTCATAATTCACAGCCCATACAATAATAAAATCTTATTCAAAAGAGGCACAAAGGCATAAAAAATTCTGAAAGCAGCAAATATTTTACGGACTTAAATCATATGAATGGAACTGCCACATGGGAGACACCATTTGATAATTTCGGTTTTATTTCACGTCCCACGTAAAAACACACTGTTCACCGCGCACAGGAAGCTTTTGAGTGCCATGACATAAGCTAGTTGACTTTTCCTGTTTGCTCCACATAGTAATCGTACACTCACACATGTGTGTATGTCATCGCACCTTTGCATATTTACTCACACTTAATTGCCTGCTGGCTGACTCATATCACCGAGTGACAAATCAAAGCCGGGAACCACATATATGTATGTGTATGTATATTTCTGCGTTGTAACACCCACACATTTCAGTTGCGGTGTGCATGTGTGTTTATGCGTGTATAAAATCTTTTTCGTGTCCTTGGATGCTTCGACTATTTCATTGCTTGCTTTTCGGGCCACAGTGCGCTGCTTGGCTTCGTTAGGACTATTGTACGCAATTTCCGCTACTTTATGCTTCACTTACCGAAAACGTTATTCTACTTGCTTTCGTGCTTTTACTTTTACTTTTGACGTGGGCTTGTTTTGACTATTCTCCATGGTTAGTGTGAATGTTTTGCGTCCGCTTGTTGTATCATTATATGTGTGGGCTCTTTGGTTTAATTGGACTAATATATATGTATGTATATATGTACATACCATACATACGCATATACTTAACAATCATGTGTGTACTCCACATTAGTGCGCATTAATCTTCTCACTTTATTGCCAGGCAAAATTATCTACACACATTATATAGTTGTCCCTGCAAATTAGTGCGTGCTTATATGCTATATACTAGTATATATGTATATGTAAGTATATAATGTCATATCATTTTCGCTTTGCCACATTTATTTGCACTTAAGTGCAGCACGTGTGCAAATGATCAACATTTCACCAATTTAACATGTGGCTGCCCGGTAAATTGAGCAAGTACAATGTGTTTAACAACAGGACATTGTTGGACACCGTTGCGTATACGTAACACTCAAGCGACAATGAACGGCAAGTTGTTCATTCATTTCGCTCTTGTTGTTAATGAAATTAATTGAACTAAGTATGCGATTATATGCGCATGAGTACATATGTATACATATGTTTCTTTTATATACTATATAAGTACATAGTGTTTATATAAATGCTAAAGGTAAATAAGTACTAAAGGTGAATGAGGAATTGCGAGGTTTTGTATGCTTTCTGGCATGTGTAAAAATAAGCATTAGGTAAATTGGTATTGTAAGCGTTGATTATACTAACCATTGTACATATGTATATGCAAAGTGATGCCTAAGCAAAGGGGATTAATAAGTAAAAACTTATTTGAAGAAATTAAAAAAAACGTCGAAGCTACAATGGATCAGCTCTGCGTTTAAACACTCTGAAATTTAATTTTAAAGTAGGTTAGTAGGATAGTTTACGCATTGGTTGAAAACTGAATGCAAGAGCGCCAGACCGCAGGTGCCCTACCTTCTGTTTATGCATTTCTATGGCGGCAGAAAGCTCCTGCTCTTATTTCTTCCTTTGATCTGGCGGTGATTATATAGGTCTCACCGTTGAAACTGTCGACCACAGAAATATTGGCAAATTTTTGTCTACAGGAGGATGAAAAGATTGTGTTTAAGTTCTCATGGATCTTTTACCTTCTTTTCATGGTCGTATTGCCAATTTAGACCGAGCAAAGTAAGAAGGTCGAGTATAATACCATGTACAATGGATAGCCGAGCCAGGTTTCAATGACCTAATTATGAGCCGGCTGACCATAAGCATTTCATTACACTTCACTTGAATACATGCTGGCTGAATATCGAAAATAACTTCTACAGCCGTTGTTTTTCGCAAGTAAGCAGCCCCGTTTCGCCAATTCCAAGGGTTTAGTGCGGCACTTTTTCGATAGTGGAATTCACAACACCAACACAATATGACCGATTACACTTTTGTAGAGCTAATAGACCATATGGGGTCGTAAAGCCTACTTTGAACAATGTCTTTTCTACGGGAGTTATAACTTTGAAGGACTTTGAAAGTCCTACATTCAGTGGGTTCTCCCCAGCCTAGTTTTCTAGCTGTGTAAGGTAATTTCGATATATTAGATACAGTTCGAGAGTGCAATAGTTCTACTCCTTAAAGAGGCGGGATGGAATTGCGGAACTTTTGTTTTATTGTGAAAGACATATTTCTCCGGATTAACGGTTAGGGCGTTGGCTTTTCCCCCCGTTGGCGTTGGATGACTTTCGAAGATGGAAGATCAAAAACAGCGATTTCGACATATTTTCTAGTTTAACAATCAAGCGCGTAAAAGTGCAGTTCAAGTAAGATTAGGTTAGATTATGTTTGATGGCTGATTTAGAGGGAGAGTTATATGTACTCCCCGAACTTGTAAAGACCAAACCAAGTAAAGTAAAAATTATGTAATGTGTACGGAGAGGATGTGTTGACCCAACGCCAATGACAAACTGTTTTGCAAAATGTCATTCTGGCAATTTCGGTCTTAAAAATAAATCACGAGTCGGAAAGACTCTTGAAGCCAATGTGGACTAAATAAAGTCATTGGGTAATGCAAAGCGTCCAATAACAGCTTGAGAAACGGCTGAAAGATTAAAGTCGTCCAACGGATTAATTTCGAAGCTTGAAGTATGGGTTCCTCGTGTTCTTACAGAACAAAATTTACTTCATAAGAACTGTCAATTGATTATCAACGCCAAAAAAGTAAATAATTTTTAAGCGCAATTTTACTGGCGTGGGTGTAAGAAGGATGAGCCAGCTAAAACCACTTCGTAGGCCGATACTCACCAGAAAAAGATTAAGATGTCTGTTTAGTGGTACCCAAACGAAAAAATAGCTTTGAACTTCAGAGAGTATAAGTAATATGGACCGGTAGTCCTCTAGCTCATAAAATAAGGCTCCAATTCCTAGTACCACCCATTTGCTCAATAAGAAAAGCACTATTCAAGCCTAGAGTTCACAAGAATATTAGTGCCATTTACAAGCACATAAACGTAGAGTTATGTATATTTTATTGACGACTTTCACACATTTCTATTACTAATAACTCATTCAATTGAGTTAAAACTAACCCCTGCACTACCAAATTCAATTTAGTCAAATCAACACTTGCATAGCGGACATTCCTAGGAAATCTCTTCGAATTTTGAAAATCAAACTCCAATTCATATCCCATAATTTAATTAAATTTCTGTGAATTCAATAAAACGAAGAAATTAATCACAATTAGCAGACACTAAGCTTGCATTACTAGTAAACATACATATATGGGAAATTGATTTTCCATTTCTGTTGCAATACATTTATATCAGCACCAATAAAGGCATGCTTTATCAGTAAGAATTTTGCTGACGAATTATTTAACCAGGTCGGTGTTGTATATTTTTAATTGGCAGTGGTTTCTACGTGCCGGGCTCAACCGAGCTAGCGATTGGTATAAATTTTTAAACATGTTTATATAGCAAGCCGCTTGTTTCAAGACTGACGCCCGCTCGCAGCCGTAACCTGGCGAATAGACGTCGGAGTGAATCCGCTGCAGCTTCCTAACTTTTTGCCGTAACCACGGGCTCCACACGGGTTTGTTACTGCATCTCACAGGAAGGTTACTCACGTTACCCTGTGCGCGATGAGTACGTAAGAAGCGGAATTTGGTATAGAACTACAACTGTAACTTGAAATCCAACGCGGAGTTACTCTTGCCAATAGGTGCTACTTCGGACTTAGTCGGCAATCAAGAAGTAAAGTTCTCTCTCTACGAAAAAAGACAAAACTCTACACGTCCCTCATCATTCCCGTTCTGCTATATGGTGCGGAGGCATGGACAATGACATCATCTGATGAGTCGCCTTTAGGAGTGTTCGAGAGAAAGGCTTTGCGGAAGATTTATGGTCTTTTGCGCATTGGCAACGGCAAGTACCGCAGTCCAGACAATAATGAGATGTAACGTGTTGACCTGGTTGATGGTTTTTCGATCCGAAGACGTCCATATAGCTTGATGAAGTTTCCTATGCTGAAAAATAGCACTACAGACAACCATACTTCGGACCCCGTTGTGCCAAATATACCTTCTTTGCCCGTCGTGTCGGAGCGCAAATTAACGTCGCTTTGATCATCCACCTGGGAAAATGTTAATACTCGGTGACGCAGTCTCTCTCCCCCACGAATCCCACACCGAATTTGTACTCTTTCATATGACCACTGCAGTAAATACCACAAGGACCTATTCGTGTCAGTCCTTGTCCCGTCCATCGCACTTCTTGGACGGCGGTGATGTCAGCCTTTACTCTAAGGAGGACATCAACCAGCTGGCAGCGGCACCTTCCCAATTAAGGGACCGGACATTCCAGGTGCATGCCCTTAAATCGTAATCCTTAGTGCGTTTGCCATGGTTGTCATCATAAGGGGGTCTCTCATCTGAAGATGTTGTGTCCTTTTTGTTGAGGGTGTTTTTTTTACATGACGGGTGACAAAGCTAGCGCTCAACCTCGTGGATGGGATGTTTCGCCTTCTCACTTTAGCTCGCCTTCAAACGGATATTTTTTATCTACGCAGAAGATACTTGGTCTTTTACCAGAAGTCGTAAGCTGCTTGAGCCATAAGTAAAAGATCCGTTTCAGACCACTCCCAAGTGAGTGGGGCTCAGAGAACTTTTCTCACTGTCGTGAAGTTCTACGCCTAGCTCCAACCTTCCTAATTGTTTATTACTTTCACGAATACACAAACAGTATACCACGACACGGAGACCATTGGCGTTTGCCATTCATTTATATTATTCACCTAAAGTGAGTGTTGTTGTTTATTCAATTACAATCTAGGGACTTAAGTGACATCTCGCCAAGATATATTTAAGTTTTAGTCGAGGTGTCAAACTATCATACTAATCAAGATGATTATTCCGAAAACCACTACATATTGCTTTTCGTTGACAAAATTTTTTAACAAGAATATCACAAAAATAATCAATATTAATATCACAGTTTAGCAGCGCGGTTTCCATATTGTTTCATATATTACCTACGACATGAGAAATAAATCATTTAGCTTGGCGCGCAAACTGCAAATTGAATATGTATTAATACCCTGAATAGGATGTACTAAGCTTACCAATAAGTTTAAAAAACCCTGAATTAAACTTTGGGGACCCTGCAAAATAATCTGCATATGAGCTGAGTCGATTTTGGAATGTCTGTCTGTCTATCTGGCTGTCTGCCTGTCCGCCTGTCTCTATATCTGAACTAGTCCCCCCGCTTTTTAAAATATTGATCTAAAGTTTTTCCAAGTAATTTTCTGCACTAAATTTGGCACACTCAAACATAAAACTGTCAAAAAATTTGACCGATCAAAATCAAGTTCTAGCATGGAATTAGTGGTAGACTTAAAAGATATATAAATGTTTTTTTTTTTTTTCGATTTATTAGTATAACTTTTTTATGTTTTTGTGAAGTTTGATTTACATTCATATACATTAGGGTGTTTTTTTTTTGAACTATTAATTTTTTTCAATGCCGAATATCTTGAGAAGTAGTAATGATAGTGGTTTATGTTTGTAGCAAATAAAATTTCCTACAAGTTTGTCATTCACAGTTTTTCTATAGCTCTTGCCATTTACGAGGTATTTACAAAAAATGCTAAATTCGTGGAGAAATCAGGTTTAGACCCCCGTACTAACTCGCAGGTATGAGTTTCGACTTTGTCGCAATGGGCACTTTTGTAGAGTGTTCAATTCTGAGTAATATGTGTCTATAGTCAAAGCGATGCCACAAAATGCCTCTGAGTTATAGAAATTTAAAGATAAAAAATAACGATAGTCGTGTATTTTCGATGGAAAATTTTTACATGCGCTGGTCAAGTTCTTAATGTTAATATTAAGTGCTGAAATTTTCAGGGAATTTTTTTTATGATATTTCCACCGAATACATAATCATAAAAATATTTTCGAAGTATTTTGGGAAGCATCTTACCTTCAAGCTACAATATTTCGCATTGCGTCCTAAAATGCGTAACTGAAATCAAAGATCTTGAGGTAATCTTTAACAATACATTTTCTTTCATTAATCACATCAACTCTATAATTTCATCATTATCTGTGCATGGCTTTGTCCGTCGAAATGCTTCCAATTTGTCCAACCCCTACACGTTAAAATTGTTGTATACATCTTTTGTTCGGTCTAATGGAGGTATTGACTGTACCCATTTATTAGGAAAAAGTAATTTTAACATTCCTCCACGTTACCTCAGTCTATTCTCCCATTTTATTGTAAAAAGAAGAAAACTAAATTTGTGGATTACGCCCCCCTTGAGCGTGCCGAGCGTGAGTTCAACTCGATTTTTGAGAAAGTTGTACTCGATTTTTTTCATTCTAATGCTTCCTTTATCAACATCCTTAATTCTGTTTTTTAATTTAAGTTGTCTACTTGTATAGTTGTAATTTTATTATTTTAGAATCCTAATTTAAATCTTAATTTTCTATTAGTCCGTAACAATTAATGTTCATAGACTTGAGTAACTAAATAAATAAACAAATTTGACTTGTTGGCATCATCGGGTAAAAAAGAAAATTTCAAATTAGTTCAATATCTTATACTTATCAAATGAACCACTACTGATAACGAATCGTAAGCGTTTGAATACGAAAAAAAGACTAATCTAGCGAATGGCGCTACAAAAATTAACCGAAGCCGAAAAAATCAAAATAAAAAGGCTAAAGGCTAACCTTGTCGATGCTTATAAAATTTTTATGAAATTGGATTTTTCTTTGGCATGCCTGTACTTGCCTCAGGAGTCTATTTAGAAGACGATAATAAACATTTTATTAAAATACCTGAAAAAATTGTGTCAGTCCGCATCAATTGTGATCAGATATTAATTTTATATTTTCATCATAATTAAAAACTATGAAACTAAATTTTCCATCGAAGCATTTAATAAAAGCTTTTTGTATATCATTTAACTTTTTGTGGGCTATTTAAGGAAATAATATAAAAGAATAAATACTTCCAATTGCTTTCGCTTATAAAAAATATTGAAATAGTCCGCCAACAACGAAGGCATAACAAATCGCATGCCCCGCTACACAAAACATGCCATGCTAAGCAACCAATTTATCTAATATTAAAAATAAAACAAATTAAAATGCATGAATGTATATATTTTTCAAACTAAAAATGCAGTCTATATTTAGAACTGATTTGAAGCGTCAGCAAATCGTTCAATGCTCGCTCCTGCCAAATTGTCAGTTGGCATGCATGCACATTGGGCAAAATCGCAATTGCCAGTGCTGAGCAGTAACAAATGTGCACAGAAAGCGAGGCCAAGCAGAACAGCAACAAAATAAGGAACAATCACATTGTGGCAAAAGTACCGTTATAACTGCAGACATATGTGCCTCGACGTATAAGTAGAAGACAAACATTTGGACGAGCAGCTAGAAGACAAATGGCACACAACAGAGGCGCCAAAGTCATAAATAAAACGCTTTAAGCTAAGGCACCCGCACATACATTCATATATTCTTCCAACTTACACTTGTGCTGGCGTAAAAATCAATAAAGCAATGCATATTTACTGCATTCACCCGTTTTAATGCGCATTTCGCTTTAATGACGCGTTGCAGCTGCGTTCATTGGCCGGCTGGCACTGCCAACGCTGCCAATGCTTGCACGTGAAAGAGGCGTAAAGCGAATGGCGCAACTTTAAGTGTCTGTGCTGAGTAAATATAAATACGTAGCAAGTTCATGTGGCAAGGTTGTGGCCTTGCGGCACGCATACACTTCTGTTTTTTAATTCATTTTTATACTAAAAAGGCGCACTGAATTTGAACTACTAGTGCCAGTGGGAGCTTCAGCACAATAGCACTGTGTGTGACGCCGTTTCAGACGAGTCACGCTGTTGGCCCCGTTTAAAGGTGTCGTCATTTAAACAAAATACTGCTCGCGCAATTGCACAGACAATTTAAGTTTGCCGTAGACAGCAATAAAAAGTTGAATTAACATTTAAGCGTTTAATTTCAGTGCCGCACGCGAAGACACTCCGCAAACTGAAACGTACAGCGAAAAAGTTGAGCGAAATTATATGAAATAAAGCCCATAAACAGAAGCCAAATGCGCGCTGCTAAGCCTGTAAGTCGGCTATATTTAAAAAATTAAAATCATATGAACACATGCACATGTGAATGTGAGTGTTTGTGAAGAACACTTGCATGTGTACATGGCGTATGAGTAACATTTAGCATTCACAAGTGGCAGTCAACTGCTTGTCTCATTTATTTTCTGCGCTTTCAACGTCATGCTTTCACTTATGCATAGGCACATATGTACGTGCTCCTCCTCCACACATACGCATGCATTTGAGTAAGCGTGTGCTGCAGAAGTACTGCAGTGGCAAGCAGCGGTGCGGCGCATAAGTGCGTGCTTGTGTGCAACTTTAAGTATCGAATTTATGTGCCGCAAAGCGCGTAATTTTTACTAAAGTAACAACGCGCTAAAGTGCTTTGACTTTGGCGTTGCGTGCGAAACATTCCCGGCGGCGTATGAAATATGACACCAACTGTATGCAAGGCTTCGAACAGTGGTGCAGTGTAGGTACCTTCAGTAGGGTGCGATGTACCGGAGACACAACGAGAATTTTAATGCTTTAAAGAATGCTTGCAGCTTAGAAATATCAATTTCTTAAATTGTCGGTCATCCATAATGTAATTATGTTTGCCATATAATATACCGCGGAGAGACACGAAGTCCTCAGCACATGTACTCACCAATTTTCCTTAACTCTCTTGGGGACAAATCTTTGAAAGATGTCAGCGCCAAATAAGTGCAGTCTGTGGTCAGAGGAAATCATTGGTCCCTCTTTCTTCAAATATGGAACTGATCATAACGTTACAGTCAATGAGGAACTCTGTAGAGCCATAATTAATTACCTTTTCGTGTCTTAAATTAGATACTGTTGAAATGGACGATCTATAGTTCCAACAAGACGGGGCTACATGCCATACAGCTAACGAAAAGATCAATATTTTGAAGTAAACTTTCGGTGAGCACATTATCCCGCATGGTGGGTCTGTGCCGTGGCTTTTAAGATCGTGAAATTTAGGAACGCTGAACTATTTTTTGTATAAGTATAAGTATAAGTATAAGTATAAGTATAAGTATAAGTATAAGTATAAGTATAAGTATAAGTATAAGTATAAGTATAAGTATAAGTATAAGTATAAGTATAAGTATAAGTATAAGTATAAGTATAAGTATAAGTATAAGTATAAGTATAAGTATAAGTATAAGTATAAGTATAAGTATAAGTATAAGTATAAGTATAAGTATAAGTATAAGTATAAGTATAAGTATAAGTATAAGTATAAGTATAAGTATAAGTATAAGTATAAGTATAAGTATAAGTATAAGTATAAGTATAAGTATAAGTATAAGTATAAGTATATGTATAAGTATAAGTATAAGTATAAGTATAAGTATAAGTATAAGTATAAGTATAAGTATAAGTATAAGTATAAGTATAAGTATAAGTATAAGTATAAGTATAAGTATAAGTATAAGTATAAGTACAAGTATAAGTATAAGTATAAGTATAAGTATAAGTATAAGTATAAGTATAAGTATAAGTATAAGTATGAGTATAAGTATAAGTATAAGTATAAGTATAAGTATAAGTATAAGTATAAGTATAAGTATAAGTATAAGTATAAGTATAAGTATAAGTATAAGTATAAGTATAAGTATAAGTATAAGTATAAGTATAAGTATAAGTATAAGTATAAGTATAAGTATAAGTATAAGTATAAGTACAAGAAAATTGTCATGGCAGTATGCACAGGCAGGCTTAATGAGCATATCAATAAGAAGACGAAAAATTTTCTCCGAACACTGGCCTGAGAAAAGCCCACTGGGTACACTGATAGTTATGGTCATGAATACATATTGTGCATATTACTAGGCGAAAAGTAAAATCCTGTCCACGATTTCATGAAACTTGGACATATCTTAGCAAAAGTGTGTCAGAGAAAATTAAACATTTCGAAACTGGTAAAGTTCATCTAAACTGACAAACACTTCTTCTACTGACAAACACACAACACCAAAAATCCCAACAGCTGTCCCTCTTTACATCATAATCTAGAAAGAATTTGAATTCTAATTTATATCTCGAAATTTGTTGGAATAAGAAAGTTCCAATGATACAATCATATAATGAATTTAATGTATGTTTTATTCAAACCTAAAAACTGAGAATTTGTTGGTATCCGTATCGGTAAAACTCCTTTAAAGCAAGAAAGAAGGGTGGTAATGACCAGGGAAGCTTCCCATAAAGGGAACCAGATCGAACTAACTTTATTCTGATATTTTCAGAAGTATTTATTCAAGCATGCTTTCATTGAATACTTGCTTTAAAATTGGTTTCTATATTCATAGTCAATCAGTCATTGCCTCAGATCTCGTTGAAATAAAATTTAGTTCACAGTTGTGATACCAAAAAAACTGGTCATTTAAAGAACATAAAACCCTCAAAGTCAGCCTTAAGCGCTCAAAACAGATATATCGGGTCAAAACTAGATATCTTTGTGTTGTGTTGCGAAACTGGAGTGTGATATAGTACATTCCAATATGACTTCTTTTGTCACCCTATTCTGCGCTTTTGGCCCACTGTGCAACAAGCTTAAGGCAATCACGCCTTTTACAAGCGGCGCCACGTGAAAGCAGCGGGTGACTACAGAAAATCCGCGTAATTGTCGAATTGCACACAGCTGCCAGACGAAGGGCTGTTGCAAGCCGAGTGAACAATAGTGATGCGTGGCTCCGGAAAGCACCAAAACTCCAAATGTATGTTAGAAAAAAGCACAACCCTAAAGCCCCGCAAAATCGTTATCACAGCTGTTGCAGCATACTTATCGCATTAAATAAAAGCAAACAGCAAAGCTAGACCAGCTAGACAGCGCACGTTCGACTCCGAGCATTTCATACATGAACACCGAAGTAAGCACAAAATCTGTCCACTAATTTGCAGGAGCCGGCGCCACTGTCAACCGTTAATAACAGTGCGGAGCGGTGTTGGTGGCGTGCGCGCAGCCCGACAGCCTTGCTAATTTAATGCTTGCGCTGACTTATTTATGCTCATGGTTTGTTGCCGTCACACTCTTCCTCTCTCTCGATCTCATTTTTACGTCGCACGCTAAGTAGGTAGGTATTTAATTAACGTGTGTGGGCATCTCACGGAATTCATTTCGCTTTTGCATACAAATTAATTTCTTGTCATCACTTGTGGTGCGTGTAAAGAATGTTGCCTCAAGCAGTGGTCGCTTAGTCGCATTTGTCAGCGTGCGAAAATTTAATAGTTGACCTCATTAGTGAATTCCATGGGCGTTCATGTCTTTCAACTGAGTACATATGTATATACATACATACACTTATGAATATTTGTTGCTATATATTTACAATGTAATACTAAATTTTAAGTTGAAGAATAGATATGCTTATAAGAAACTTAACGCTTACGCGTTCCGAAAAAACTTGAATTCAGTTCTTAAGCTGCCAAAACTCAATTTTCGATATGATCAAAAGACTGCTGGATAATCGTATGTAGAACTATGTACACAACATGCAAACAAATTTTATAGTCAGCCGATCGTTTCTGAGAAGTGGTGGTTCCAGAATTCCTTTCTTGGAAAAAGAAAAAGATAAAGTTTTCTTCCAACATATTTTCAATATTGATGTTACTATATAGATTCTTCTGCTATACGTTTTTGATATTGTGATCAATCATCTTAACTTCGTTAATTAGTTAGTTAGCAAAACCAGTAATAGAATAGATTCGTTTGGAAATTGGTGTTGATTGCTATTTTTGGTATGATCAAGTTTATGATGATGCTCCAGCAATCGGATGAAGCCAGAGGCTTCCATTCGCAACATTTAACTGTATTTTGATACAGTAGTCGTCAAATGCATCGTTTTATTCTCAAAACGAAATGCAGCGAGCAATTGTAAAAAAAAATCTTTCTTAAATTTTTTAAGACCTTAGGTTACGCCCGTGTCAATAGCAACAACTGAAGGAAGTTTTTCACGTTTGCGGAAAATCTAATTTTGGAATGCAACAGTTGAAGAGAGACTCAACGATCAAGCTTCCATGAATATTCACAGAGACATTGGTGTGTACAGTTTTCAAAAACCGAGAAAAATATGACAAGAAACCGTAACACTCGTAATACTCGTAATACCCGGAATCTAAATGTTATTCGTTTTCATGGAATTGATATTGTTTTTATAAAAGTAGAAAATTGCCTGAATAAAAGTTCTACATATCACAGGTCAAATGAGGCCTTACAAATATATAGATAGGTACTACTAGAACGAATTCCATATGAGTTTTCGCTAGAACTAACCTTCAAAAGGCGCGTGTATAATTTTTAATGTCGGTTCATTGGTTTTGAATACAACACTTTTTATTGTTAAAGAAATGGTTAAAAAGACATTTCGCGTGTTGATAAAATATTGCTTTTTAGAGGAAAAAAATACAGTTGAGTACTGTGGAGGCAAAACTTGGCTTGATGACGAGTTTTCGGGCAATGCCCCAGAAAATCAAACATCAAGGTTTGGTATGACAAAAACAACTACGAGCTGATGAATTGGATAGTTTTTGAAGGTGTTCAAGAGTAATAAACCCGAGTTCTTGTGTCGATATGTGAAAACGAATGAAACGTGGCTCCATCACTCCATGAATTGGGCTTCGAATTGTT
Organism: Bactrocera neohumeralis; assembly: GCF_024586455.1. Taxonomy (NCBI): domain Eukaryota; kingdom Metazoa; phylum Arthropoda; class Insecta; order Diptera; family Tephritidae; genus Bactrocera; species Bactrocera neohumeralis. The sequence goes on from NC_065919.1 coordinate 46,840,876, forward strand.
TTCGCATCCGCCGATCTAGCTTTCAGCGACTATTTCCTGTTCACTGATCTTAAAAGAATGCTCTCTGGGAAAAATATTTGGTCAAACCACTCGACTCAGGAAGTTGGAAGGGTACTATGAAGAATAAAAAAAACTAAATTTTCTAAAAGAATGTGTTTTACTATGGTAGGTCGGCGATATATTGCATAAAGCGGACTAGAAGTTTGAAAACCTTATATTAGGCATAAAGGAGATGGGACTGGGAGACTTTTGAATTGAAATGTTAGTATGCAAGAAGAAAAAATTAAATATCTGTTATCTTATTTGGTATATGAGTATCTTGTAAAACACAAATTCTTTCATGAATTTCGCTGATGTATCTGCTGATATAAATGTTTTGTCGATTTTTTTTTTTATAACCGAACTATTATTCTCCAAATTTGGGGCAGGGGTTTCGACCCCCATAATCCTTACGTCGATCCACCACTGTGTCGGAGTAATCATGCAAACAAATTCGAAGATAATAGTTTTGAAAACAAACGCGTTTAAAAATAAACTTATAGATGAGTGACTACCCTTTAAAAGGCTGTAACTCAAAAAGGTTTCAAATAATCAATCAAAATTTTAATATGTTGTTTTTAAGAGTATAGGCTATCTAAACTGATTTTTTTAATTAAGATGTGCCCCTTGAAACAATTAGAAATTATAATTTTTTTTCGAATTACGATATACGTATAAGGTTGTGGACCATACACAAGTTGCAAAATTATCAAAAAGATTAAGACACCAGTCACAACATTAAAAGCGATCTTTATGTCTCGTGAGCGCATTTAAAGAAATATATAGTATACTTGCAAAATAAATATGTAATAGCTTGATGTGCCAGTTTTACTCGCCCACATTTGCTCATAAAATTAATTACTTGCAAATGTTTGCATAAAGAGTGCGCATTTCTCTTATTTCTTTTCTCTAAATTTCTTTGATGTAATATTTATTAGAGTGTTAAAAAAATCCAGGCTGCCAAAGGAATTTATGATAGTTTTGAAAGGAGCGACTTTTATTTTAAACTACATAAATGCTTTTGTTTGACGTTATAATTTCGTTTTGTACAATTGTTTGTATTTTTATTGTAGTTTTTTGAGGCTGTGAGCGAATAACCTTTATCATGTACGACACATAAAGTCAGCTGGTCCAATATATTTAATTTTTGTACTCTAGCCTTCTATGAAAAATTTAATACATTTATTTTATTTATTTCTTATAATTTTCGTTGAAATAAATAAGCACTTTTACAAATTGTATAAACTAAAAAAAAAATATTTTTAAAATATCTTAAAATTAGTATTTATTTTAAACATGTTATGTACGATTTATTTGAGGCAATATTTTGAAATTCACCTTCGTTCATACAATTGTGGAATTTCATTGTAGACATGAAACATTAATGTCAAACGTAATCGCCAGACTTAAGTAAAGTATGAATAACGGAGAGTATAGTCTCACCAGAGACTATAACCTGGTACCACGGGGAGCAGTTTGCCCTTGGAGTTTACTCCAATCTGCTCATTGGGTTTGGCCCTTTGTGGAGATTCGTGGTGGCTGTGGTTTGTACCTAAATGCAGGCAGGGCATTTAGTTCAATGTGGAGTCGCATTGCGGCCGGGTGCCGGACCCAGAGTACGGCAGAGGTTTTAGGTCGGCCTCGTACCCGACCAAGGCGGCTAGGGTGTCCCTATCCAGCCGAACCAATTGGAACTAAGGTATAAGTGCAGAATGTGTGGATGAATACAAGCCGTGGATACCTCAAATGGTTTATAAAATATGTTGTGAATACTTGAGAGAGTGGGTCAGCGGTCAAAGAAACCGTATGAGTCAGTTCTACTTGCTAATTCAACAAAATTAAAAGAGAGGTATCAAAATATAGTACTCGTGTTAGACAAAGTCAAACATAACGAACACCAAAGGAGTATTCGTGTTGATCTTAAAATGGTCAATTTCTTATTAGGACAGCAGGATGGATACACCAAATACCCATCAACAGTGGGAAAAAAGAGATTGGCCTGTAAAATGTCATCAACCCACCTTTGGTTTCAAGAAATAAAATTATATTGCCCCCCATGCACATAAAACTAGGCTTAATGAAACAATTTGTTAAGACGCTAGATGAAAATGGACAATGTTTTTCTTATATATCAAGGAAAATTACTGGTATAAGCATAAAAAAGTTAAAATTAGGAATTTTTGAAAGTCCAAAGATAAGAACATTAATTAAGGATACTGATTTCTTAAGTTCAATGAATGATTTGGAACAAGCTGCGTGGACTTCGTTTGTCCACAGTCATCTGTATCAATTTCTAGAGAATCTTGGATTCTATAGCGAAGAACATGGGGAGCGGTTTCACCAGGACCTTAAAACCATAGAGTAGAGGTATCAAAGTCGATGGAATCGGTATATGATGGCCCACCAGCAACGCGATTGTTCTAATACATCTCAGACGCGAAAAAGAAAATTTTTGTATACATGATAATTTAATATATTCTGTTTTCCTTTATAAATTTGTTTCTTTGTTATCAGAATACAGTCCTGAGTTAATAAAATAATACAGTTTATTGGCACCAAAACTAGTGTTGACCAGTGTTATATGACAAAGAAGTTCTATTGAATTTTCTGTGCGGAATCAAATGTCTGGTGCCGTAACGCTCTGAATGTTGGATTATTATTCTCGGTGAATGTTGGATATATGCTTACGACTCGGAAATACATAGATGACCAATCGGCCGAATATCGTGGCAAAGGTGAGTCGAAGCCGAAGCTTCCACGTCAAAGCAGGTCAAAAATCAAGTTTATGTTGACAACTTTCTTCGATTATCCAGATGTGGTCCACTCTGAATTCTTTTCGACTGGCCAAATTGTCAACAAGGAGTACTTCTTGAGTGTTGTACGTTGTTTGCGCGAAGCTATTTGTAAAAAAGGCCGGAATTATGGGCCAACAACTCTTGGCTTTTGCACAACGATACGGCACCGTCGCATACTGCATTGATTCTTCGTGAGTTTTTCGTCAAATTTTCAACCAATATCGTGCCTCAACGAACCTATTTTCTTGTTTTTGACCCGTGTGACTTCGGCTATTTAGAAAACTCAAGCGACTGTTCCGGGGAAACCGGCTTTAGTCAATTGAAGACATTAAACGTGAATCGTTACACGCATTGAAGGCTATTCCGAAAATGGACTTTTACTATTGTTAAGAAAATTGGAGAAAATGTTATCACAAGTGTTTTGGGGTCTAGGTGAGTTACTTTGAGGGGGGCGACATAGGTTTTGAAGAATAAATTAAGAATTTTAAATTTATGAACAAAGTTTTACAATTTGCTCATAGTAGTAGATATTCAAATACAACAAAATCTTTATTCAATGAGTGAAATGTGTAAAAATGTGAAATATGCATAAATTTCGTAGGCGCATTCATACACACATATCTGATTTCTAAACACGATTTTTTTTATTTAATTACGCATTCTTGAAGACTTGTCTTGATAACATTTTGCTTCAAGCATACATACATATGTAAATAGGGAAGCTTCGATTTTCTTAAGCGTCGATTCAAATGTATGCATAAATTCTGCTTCACTGACTTTGACTTCTACTCCAAACGAAGTCACTCATAAGAATGCGAACACCCAAACACATGCGTGCGTAATTTTATAATCGGATTTTTCCAAAATTTTATAAATTTTCAATTAGTTATTCAAGTGAAGTCCAACAAATGCATGCATTATGGAAGCAAAACAAAAACTTGTTCTTAGGTCAGATGAAACACAAGTGTTTTAATTAATTAATTAGCTACACTTCAGTACATTTTACCTCAGCGCCAAGCCGAAAAAGTTGCGGCATAACGCCAGCAGAATTCACATAAAAGTAACTCGGCCTTCAAAACTTACAAGCGGCGAGTGGGGAGTGCGTGAGACGAGCAAGGCACAGTGCATGAGAGGCAGGCAGAGCGGGAGGGAACAAGCTGTTATAATTCTATTTCAATTAAAACGCTATATCAGTATTTAGCTAGCCACGACGCTGGCGATAAGATGGGCAGTCAGCCGTCATATATTAATAGGGCGCACACAAATTTATTTACATAAACATAGATATGTATATACTTATATATTCTATGCATATGGCTGTGTGTGTTTATATGTAATTTTGCGTTATAAAATATGACTTGTGGCGAGTACCAACAGAAAACGGCGCCCTTGCATACATGTATACACATATACATATGTACATATAAATACATACATAAGTACATATATTCACATTAAAATACATACACACACATATATGTATTTACATATCATATCTTTTGCTTTTATGGCATATAAATCGTTTAAAATTGATTATGTCGCCGAAAAGCCGCGGAATCAAAGAAACACTGGAGAAAAAACAACAACGAATGCAAACAACGCATACAAATTATAACAAGTAAACAAGAAAAGCGCACACAAAAGCGTTTAGTGAAAAGAGCGAGTTAAAAATATTCAGTGTTACAATTTATAACCTTATAGCGCCGCATAATAGAAAAAATGCATACTTGCATACATACACACTAGGGCGAGCCAAAAAAAAAGTAAAATATATAATTTATGGATAAAAATTAACTTATGCACAGCGAAGCCATAATACAAAAGATTTCTTATAAGTACTTGATTCCGATCGTTCAGTTTCTATGGTAGCTATATGATATAGTAATCCGATCTGAACAATTTCTACAGAGATTACATTATTGTCTTAGGAAATAATCCATGGCAAATTTTGGAAAGATTTCTTGTCAAAATAAATTTTTCACACAAATCCTCAACTGCCATGGCCCCAGACGAGCATGTCTAAATGGACTCAGCTCATCATTCTGATCATGAAACTATATATTATATTATATAAACTATATATTTCATAGAGTCTTCGCCGTTTCCTTCTGCGTGTTACAAAGTTCATGGCAAACTTCAGGGAATATTAAGTTTCAGGGTATAAAATGGCCCAGCAACACAGGATTTCAAATTTAATTTTAAATTATGTCGATGAAAATTTCAAGCTCGCCATATAATTAAGACCTAAAACCGTTTCGGTTGAAATATTTTTATTCCGGATTCTTGTTGAACAAAAAATTTCTCTAAAGCTCTACCGCACTGGGTTTTTCACGAACCATATTTAGAAGTAGCTGTACTGCTGTAGCTTTAGTCACATGTATTTTTGATTAAGCCATCAAATCAATATTGCAATACTTTTATCGGAGTTAGGCTCAAGAAACAGCTGACAACTTGATTTTTACTAAGACCTATAGACCTACTATACAACACGAAACGTTTTCAAAAAGACCAAATTTATTAAGAAAATGATGGTTCAGTTAGCGCCCCATATTCGGTCGATATGATAGCCCAGCACAGTGATTATAACGATCAATCATGGATAAATTTCACAGCACGTTTACTTTTGAGTATATACCGCGCATCTTTAGACATCCTGAAGGCGCTGTGGCGCAGAGTATTCAAGAAAAACTGAATGAGTTCAGCCGCCATTGCGCGCAACAACTGAAGCTGTTCGTATCCACTTAATGGAAGACTTTGCGGAAGAATCTGATCCCGATTTTCACTAGAAACCTTTGTTCAGCGATGTAGCTCATTTTTGGTTGAATGGGTAAGTTAATAAATAAAATGTCGCATTTGGAGTAATGATAATCCACAAACCATTTTTGAGATACAGTAACATCCATAAAAAGTCACTGATTTGTGTGATCTATGAACAGGGGAAATCATTGGTTTATATTTTTTCGAAAATGAAGTCGTCCATAATATTATAGTTAACGACGAGCTCCGTAGAACCATTATTAATAACTTACTTGTGTTTGAATTAAAGAGTGGTGATGTTCCATGCCATATAGTCAACGAAACAATCAATTTGTTGAATCAAAATTTTGGTGAGTGCATTATCTCGCATCGTGGGCTAGTAGCATGATCTCCAAAATAATACGATTTAACACCGCTGGACTCTTTTTGTGGGGTTATGTTAACTCGCTTGTATATACAGATAAGCCAAAGACGTTGACGCCTTGTAAGATAATATTCGAAGCGTTATTGTTGACATACGGCACCAATTGCTGCAAAAAGTGGTCGAAAAGCGGGCCTCTCCGATCTTATTCACTTGGCCGAAATTACTTTTTGAACCAAATGACGAGCCCTTAAATTAAGCTAAATTCTTGGCCATGACATAAAATATGGCCGTTTCGTTTTTTCTTCGTTTCCAAATAAACACCCTTTAATTAAATCAAAATTTAACAAAAATCTCAGAATCAAATAAAATTAAATAATTTATAATTTGGTTTTTCATTTAGATTTGTCAAAAAAAGTGCAATATTTATTAATTCATTCTCCGTTGCGTTTGTAATAGTTTATACACTGCATGTTTTGAATTTTTAAATTTTTAAAAGTTTTCAAAAAATCATATTTTAAATTTTTGAAGTGTTTTAATTTATTATAAAATTTTTATACAATTTTATTATAATTTTTTTCTGCATACAGGCCCATTTAACACATAAATTTGATAGATTAGTTCTTGACTCACCCTAATACACAACACATATGTACTTGCACTCAATAATATTTACTTTGCGGCGCACTTAAAGCGCTTCAATTAGCTAGAATTCTCACATACATATATGTATGTATGTATGATATGTATCTCATAACGCCCGCCACAAATCATAAGCGGAAAATAAAAAGCGAGGCAAAAAATAGACAAATACGGGTCAGTAGAGGCCACCCTGAACTGAAAATTAGTCGCCACCTTTTTTTTATTATTTACATACAGACACCTTTGTTAAAAAATTTCATACACGAGGAAAGACCGAGTGCTTTTTGATAGCGTCCAGTGGAACTTTTTGGGGATTTTGATTTATTTCTGCGTTGGGTAATAAATATTTCTTCGACACAAATTGTATTTCATAAAGTAAGCTTGTACATAAATAATAATAAAGACGCAAGTGTGAGCAATTGATAATTCGTCTAATCGATGGTTATTTATAGCATTCGCTCAAAAGACCAAAAATATTTGATTTGGGCAACAAAGAGACGCGCAAACTTTCGGAATAATGCATGGGTTGATAAACGGTTGATGAAAAATGTTTAGTACACACATATTTAATAGCAATAGAAGTAGTTAAGCGAAAAGGAATTTGTATAAACTTTAAGTAGGAAAATAAGTGTTGGCTGTTACAATAAAAATATAGGTTGAATAATTTATTTTACACTGATTTTCTTGCTATATACTATATATCGAACATTCACCTGAAATCATAAATCATAACGCAGTCATAAAAAGCACTTTTAACTCACAACTTTTTGTAATCATTACTGTAATAGCAAATTTCTAAAGTGCTTTATGAATTCTCAGCATTATTTTTAGAATTTAGCGACGAAGTATTTAAGAACCTTTTTTATTATTTCCCACAAAAAATATTTAAAATTGTTTGCATTACAATAGAAATTGATAGGAATGAGGACTTTTTATGTTTTTTTCTTAAAAACATTCTCCAATATTATTTAATTAATGATGCATCTATGGCTCTCAATCTAGCAAATTGAGTGAAACTTATTATTTTGATAAGGCTTTGAACTCCAATTATTATAAGATATACTATATACTATACATATTCATGCGGGCATCCAGTTCAGATTTACTTGATGTCTAGGGTCTCCAGTAATTAATCACGTCTCCTGCATATTAAGAGTGGCCGAGAGGCTATCTTTTAACTGAAATTCGTAGCACTGTAATAGGATTAAGGTGCTATGCTGGTGCTTTCATTAGTATTAGGTACCATGGAAAACTTTTTCATTTGAAGAGATATCTTTAATAAGTTTAGCATGGATTGTTGCCCAACGCACTAGTGCAGCCCCGAAGAAATTATTCAGATCGAGTTAATATGCCATGCTGCCATGCAAATTGACCGATCAAAGTTCTTGTTGAGAATCTTTTGCTTTTGGGAAGTGTATTATAACTTCGGTGGAGCCGAAATTAACATTTTTTTATATTATTTGGTTTGATAGCCACCTAACTATTGTTTGTGTCCTTAAAATAATCCTCAAAATAATCGAGTTAGATATAAGGATGTACATATATATATATATAAAAGATCAGGGTGGTGAGACGAGTTAAAATCCGAGCAACTGTCAGTTCATCTTACCATCCGACCGTCTGTTCAAGCGGTAATTGGATTGAAAATTAAAGTATCTTGATGAAATTTGGTACATGTGTTCTTGGCGATTTACCAAGCTCAAATGTTATAAGAACTTTTACAGATAGTGTGAAAATTGATGAAATCGGAGGATAACCCTGCTCATTCTCCATATAACGGTACTGTTAAAAACTACTACCATAAAACCGCGATAAATCAAAAAGTAAATACACCAAAAACATTTTATTTTACACGGGCAATGATATAAGAAGGCATATCTTGGGACCTGCTGGACCAAATTTAACCCAATTCGCCACATAATATTCCTTAGAAATTCACAACTTACATATAACCACGCTTACTTCCCAATTTTATATTTCATTTGATTATTATACTTTCTTTACAAATCAAGAAGAATTTAATATAACGTGATAAAACTTTGCACCAATGGCGCATTTGGAATGAAATGAATGAAATGGAAAAAACCCCAAAAATATTCACATCGAACCGAAAACTGTTCAAGCCTTTAGGTACCGAAATTGTAGACCCCAGTGCCTAAAGTTGATTTGTTTCGAAAATATCGGTCAATGTGTAAGATATATATTTGTAATTTGGAGAGAATGCTTTTCCTGATTTTTTTAGTCGGTGAAACAAAAATAGCTTGAAGCGGGTTAATATTTCCCTTAGCTTATATTCTTAATATTGGGTAGTCGAAAAAGTCTTTTCGTATTTTGTCAATTGTTGCAGTCGTATATCTCCAGTGCTACCAATCAAATTGTGTCATACTATATGGTGTTGGAAAGGTGAGTTTTTAAGCTTCTTTTAACAAACAAAAAACATTAAAATATTAGATTCGGAGAAATAGAAAAAGAGTTACAGCTGTTCAAAAACGAGTGAAAATAATGAAGAAATTCGATATATTTTGAAATTTTTGTATAAAAAAAAGAAGAATAACACGCAAGCCACCACCAATGAAGTTTGTGAAGTTTACGGAGACGATGCTGTATCAGTTCGTGTAGCACAACAATGGTTTGCTCGTATTTTGTTATAATTCTGCAAGGAGTCTATTTATTTAGGTGAAGTGTGGTTATGTCGGCTGATCGTCATAATGAACGCACTTGGGAACCCGTACTCTTTTTACTAATAACGGAGTTAAGGTACGTTTTCTTAATAGCTTTTCCACTTTGCAGTTACCTGCGATTCGGTTGTGACCTGGCAACCTTTTTTGTCTTTTTACGAAGTGATTCGGTGCTACTGACATTTTGTAAAGTACGACTCGAGTTTCTTTTCTAATCAATATTTTCATATACATTTACATTTAAAGCATTATTAAAACTTGAACAATACTTAGCCGAAAACTATTTTGAGAATAATACTTAATCAATACTATCAAAATCGCAATATTATGTAATGCACTAGTTACATATTAGAGGTTAATCGTAGTTGCCAAGCTGCAAGGTCTATGAAAAATATAGCTAAATAAATGAAAAGACAGCAAACTATTCACCTCAATAGGGCACTAAATACGTAAACATTATTCGAAAACATAAATATTTCCATAGAAAAAACAAATCCAATTTTTAAACTTACCTTTGTGAAGGGTTTCAAGCCATCCTCGGTGACTTCTTGAACTGCTTCGTAAATTGCTGAAAGAAAACAAAAGAAAAATACATAAAAACTCAAGAACAGTTACTTATTCATAACAAATAATAATTAAAACAATATTTAAAGCATTAATGGCATGAGTAAAGTCTTAATAGTACTTCTAAAGCACAATCAGTGCTGCCATTTTTAATATGTTCTGCTTTACTGCTAAGCTTAATAGCTAGAGAATTAGACAGTAATTATATATAAAGATATTATTGCATAAATATTGACATTTGTATTATTCAATAATTGCTTCCCGCAACAGTGCTCTCAAGTGTCAAAGCTTAACGGGTACTTCAGCTACTCAAATAGGTACTTAGCGACAAGCACTGTTAATAGATAAAAATCGCTATGGCAATACTATTAAATGCCATAGGCAATTAAAATCCATACAATTTTCGCAAGGTGTAGATAGCGGCGCAAATTTTCACTTTTTTGTTTTGAAATCCATAAATGCATTCAAATTGCATACACAAGCCGAAACTGGCAATAACTATTCGAGAAAGCGGAAATGTGATTTTTTATTAATTATTGTAATGAAATTTCCCTTAATAAGCTCTTTGAAGCAATCAAATAACTGTCAAATGACCACGAACCTACCTGCGGAGCGCCGCGCCATCCACTTCTATTACATCTAATTTAAATTCATCAAAAATATTTGCAAACAATTAAGTTAATAATCAACCACTTGTCGTGTGTCACTAATTATTTAATTATCAATTTTCTGTTATATTATAAATTAAAATCACGTATATAAATAGCTTTTATTTTATTTGCTCAATTAAAAGGTGTGAACTCAGTAGTAGTATAATATATAAGTTGCATATTTTTGCATCGGAAATTCATTGACAATGTATACATACATCCATATACACAATACATACACACATGGAAAGTAATTTGAGACCAAATCTGCAGTTCGTCAATAAAAAATCGTTTAATATTAATAAAAATATATTGCAACAAAGTTATGCAGTCCAATATGATAGGTTATATAAATATGAATTACGGATACACCATTAAGGGTGTAAGTTTTTTGTGGGAACAGAGCTTTTAGAAGGGGATCTGATAGGGAATGAACTATAGAAACTATCGTGCAATTAATTCATTAGACGGCTACTCTCAAAATTGAACACAAATGGGACTCTTACTTTTGATTTGAGCGCGAAGATTTCAGAAAAATGCAAAATTAGCAATATTAGCCGCTAATTTGATGCTTGTTTTTGGAATTGAATTCCTATAATGAAATTCAAGGAAGCATGCTGTATACGGTATCGGTATACCAAAAGATGACCAGAAAAAATTGGCTTAGCGAGTTTCACTCCGGACAACACGGATTAATAAAATCGTGCAAAACGGCCCCATTTGAAGAAGAGAAAGTGTGTTTCACCAGGGCAAGGCACTGTGCCATATTGTCAATGGAAACGATGTAAAAATAAATGTAGATCTGACCCCCACGTAACTACTTCCTGTTCTCAGATATCAAGAAAATGTTCGCTGAAAAAGTTTTAGCAACAATGAAGAGATAATCGCAAAAACGGAGGCTTATTTATAATAAAAATAGTAATGGCAAATTCATTTACCGCTATAATCGTTGTGCCGCTCTCGAAGATGACTTTATTAAATAAAGAAATGGATTTTAGCAAACAAAATGTTTTTCTATGTTAGCCTACAAGCTTTACAGCCCACCGGTTACAAAGCAGAGAGAGCAGAGAGAGTACACCGGTAAAGCAGAGTTTGACGTTATTTAAGCGCAACCCGAAGGATTGTCTGCATCGCATCGTGACTGCTGACAGAATATGAATCCATTGGTTCATCAGTCGAAACAGTGAAGCTCATCTGGCAAAGGCGTAGACGGTTTTATTGCACAAAATAGAATGAAAAAAGTGTGATCTGTATTTACTAACAGATTCGGTGAGTTTCAAAGGTTAAACCTAACGAGTATCTCACCTAAACTACTATAAAACTGATCATAAAGACTCTTATAAATCGATGAAGCGATTTGAGCCTATCAGAAATTTCTTGAGGTGACTAATGACAGTTTCACCTATGTCTCCTGATACGCCGAAGGCATGGCTGACGAAATGTTTCAACATCAGTCTTACAAAAGTTGAACAATGGAGGAGCTGCCTGGATATTTTCACCTCAATTTCTTTCATACAACTTTGACAGTTTGTGTAAGGCATTTAGTCTCACCAGGGCTTATATCAGGATATAAAATTCTTATCATTCAATTGAGTTTTTGCTGTCACGTTTTAAATAATCTTTTCTACTTAAGAGTATGTTTAATGTTTGTAAGGAGGACTATCGGCATAATAAGTGCTGCACACTCTCTTAGACTCTTAGAAGGTTATGTTAAGTTAACCTCAAAATTCGTAAGAAAAAGAAGGAATTTAATGATCAGCATATCTACATATATGTGAATTAGTCCCGCAGTTTTGGTGATATTGTTCTGAAATTCTGCATTCGTCGTTTTTGCTAGTTCGAAAGGTTATTATATCACGTGTACTAGTATGAAAGAGCGTTCTTTTTTAGTGAAAACGAAAATCTAGCAAGCACTTTAATTGTGTCCTGAACCCATTTTGCTTTGTGTGCATGTACATTGTCGTGTAACAAGTACAATTTGTCGTGTTCTCTGGCCCATTTTGGTCGTTTTTCGATCAACGCATATTTTAATTTTGTTCAAACCGCCGCAATTTTGTCAAATTTCAAAAACACATATCTCCATAGCGCGATAACGACTTTCCTACAGATTAATAATCTTTTTGAAATTTTTATTTTAGATCATTGGACATCGTACAGGACCTTTTCTTTACGTGTCATTTCAACAATTTGTTTAGTTATTATACACCCAATAAATATACATAAAAAAATCATTTTGTATTCGTCATGTATGTGTTTTTTTTTTAAATCCGGAAAGATTACTTAATTTCAACATAAAAAAAATCTCGAAAAATAGTGATTTTTCGGAGGGTCACACTGAGGCGATCCCTTGACAGTTCGGTAGTTTAAGGAGCTCATGATATATCGCAACCTTCTGATCTCATCTAACACAAAGCATTGCCTTCTTACCGAATGGATCTGCTTTTGTAGCCGATGTTAATGGTTGTCCGGGATTAATCCTGATTTTCTACGTTTGGGATTCTTAAAATAAATGTAATTTTCATCGCCAGTGACAATTCGATGAAAAACTGATTTTTCTTTCGCAATCGTTTTTCGGTTTTTCATTTGTAATTTTTTCAATTCATGTGGCACCAATTTTCCAAATTTTTTGAGCTTTACAATGGCTTTCAAACGGTCTGAAATTGTTTGTTGTACAACATTTCATATGGGTGCCATATGTATTTGACTCAAGGTATCATCTTCATCCAATATTGCTAGCAGTTCGGCGCCTTCGACGTGGTCTTCCACGTTCTTCATTTCTCACATCAATATCATAGCTCTGAACCATTGAAACCATATTGCTTTTGATAGAGCATGATCAGGAAGCCTCGTTGCGGTGAAAGTTAACGTTTTTTCATGTTCTCCACACGTTTTATAAAAACCATGTTAGAAGAACGGATTTCAATCCTCTCTTTAAAGCTAGCTTAAAAACTTGCTTCTTTCGTTAACAAAATCTATAAAATATTATATTTAATCGGATTTATAATGAGAATTATAGCTTGCATTGCTACACTCAAAAGGGATAAAAAGTAATTTAATAAAATTTACTATCATTAGCCGCTAATGGACATAAATGTATAATGCCGGAGTCGGCATTGAACTTGCAAGCATTTCTAAATTGAAATTGAAATGTCATATCAAAGGGAAAACGCGATTAACGCGCGAATGCACACGATATTCGAAGCGCGCAATTGCGAACGCATAAAAACTGTCATTTGCATGTGCACACTTAGTAATATCTTAATGGAGCAGTTTAATTTCATTACAAAAACACAAAAACAAACATATTTGTAAATGGAATTGTGTGTGAGCACGCTTCCACGTGGCGGCCAGCAACAAAAACGCTTGTATTACCAGCTGCAACATGCAACAAAGCGGCGCCGGCAACCACAAAACGAGAAAGCAATTAAACAACAACTAAACATGCCGTTCTACACACATACAGGCACTCTCAAGTGTATAGCGCCAACAACTGTTATAACAATTGCCCGTTATTTGCGCGCAAGAAAAGTCCAATGGGGAAACAGCAATCGCAATTGTAGACGCCTGTGTTGGAGTCTGCGGTGAAATGAAAACTAAAGTGTATGGGAGGCAATGCAAAAAGCCCACACAAAACACGCTGAGTGAAAACAAATAAGCTAACAAACAATTAGTGGAAATGAACGCCGCACCAGCGCATAGCCAGAGCGATGCTCTTTGCCTGTGTGTGTGTGTGTGTGTGTGTGTGTGTATGTTTGGGTGCGACGAGCAACTGTTGCTGACTGCAGATAATTACGCGCTGCGGCTGCTTCCACTGACATTTGATCCCGCAAACACATCGTTAATGAGTGCTCGCCACAGTCGCTGCGCGGCAGAACGCGACCCCGCCACTAACGGTGCATTACATACAACCGCACATACCTACAAAGGTGGATTGGCGCGAATGCAAAGTACTGCGCATTCAATGGCATCGTGACCAAGGCAACTGCGAAGTGAAAAGTGGTCCGAGGAGCTCAGCAGTTAAGATTACTAGGTGAGGAGTGCGGGGGTGGGGATGTAGTTATAATTTCTAGGTATACACTTAATTTCAGTTGCGATTAATATTATGTAAGAAATCTACATTCCCTGTTTTCTACTAAGTATGCATATAACTGTAGATTATCATATAAGTATGTAGCTGTGCATAAAAAACGATATGAGTGACTGTTTTTGAGCAGAATATCACCTATGGCTCCGATTATTATTTGAGCGGATTTTTTTGTAGAGACAGAGCTTGTTTTTAAATAATCAGATTATCTATAGTCATCGGCTTCATATGTAAAAACAAATGTATATATGTAGACTAAAAGATAGTTGTAGTATTTTTAGTGCAATTATATGATATATACATATATATGTATAAGTTCCGGGTCAAATAAATAGGGTGACATGGCGTATACATAACATTTAACGAGATATGAATGTGACATAAAATACAGTGTGATTCATACATAACGTGAAAATGAAAAAAAAAAAAACGAGAATAAAACCTTAACTTGGGTTGCACCGAAGCTATAATACTCTTCAGAAATAACGAAGTTTTCATACAAGAATATGATTTTGATTGATCAGTTTGTATGGCAGCTATATTCTATAGTGGTCCGATCTGAACGATTTCTTCGGTGATGGCAACCTTGTTTTGGAGAATAACCCATGTTAAATTACAAGAAGATATATTGTAAAATAAAAAAGTTTTTCGTCCAAGAACTTGATTTTGATCGATCAGTAATACTAAACACCTAATACTTAACACTTAACACTTAATTTTTAATATTTAAAATTTAACACTTAATACTTAACACTTAATACTTAATACTTAATACTTAATACTTAATACTTAATACTTAATACTTAATACTTAATACTTAATACTTAATACTTAATACTTAATACTTAATACTTAATACTTAATACTTAATACTTAATACTTAATACTTAATACTTAATACTTAATACTTAATACTTAATACTTAATACTTAATACTTAATACTTACTTAATACTTAATACTTAATACTTAATACTTAATACTTAATACTTAATACTTAATACTTAATACTTAATACTTAATACTTAATACTTAATACTTAATACTTAATACTTAATACTTAATAATTAATACTTAATACTTAATACTTAATACTTAATACTTAATACTTAATACTTAATAATTAATACTTAATACTTAATACTTAATACTTAATACTTAATACTTAATACTTAATACTTAATACTTAATACTTAATACTTAATACTTAATACTTAATACTTAATACTTAATACTTAATACTTAAAACGTAATACTTAATTCTTAACATTTAACACTTAAAACTTAACACTTCACACTTAACACTTAATACTTAATAGTCAATACTTAATACTTAATCCTTAACACTTAATACTCAATACTTAATACTTAATACTTAAAACTTAATACTTAATAATTAATACTTAACACTGTATATCGAAAACTAGTTAACTGAACATATTTTCTCATTAGTCGCGTGTGTTTCATTTAAGCCTTGCCTACTGCATACAACCTTTCAGAAGCATTGAGAATTAAGCATTTGATACTAAAATAATTAAAAAACTTGAACAAACGATCAACGTTTTTAATATTTAATGTGCTGGTTTTAGGTGAAAGGTACAATCCATTCCAGTTCGCATAATCACACTCACTGTCCGGGAAATAAACAAAGGATTAACTTACTTAATATTTGATCACTAAATTTTAAACAAGCATGCTTAACGGTAGTATAGATATTACGGTTAAATCTCTGATTACGTGCCACATGGCGACTCTGCTCACGTCCACCTTAAGCCCTTGCTAATTATGCACACAGCAAATATTAACAGGCCAAACTAATTTGTTGCGGTTTCCCCTAAGCGGAAATGTCAAAACTTACCTAGATAATGACTGCTTGTGATTATAATTATATAATAGCAAGCAAACACAAGCTTTTGTACATTTATACATACATATACATACATAAAGGGTGGTTAAACATATGTTTACATGCTTATTATTATTTTGGAAAATATTTCGCCACTCACAATTTGAAAGTGCCCACCGGCAGCCGGAAGAATGCGACGAATATCAACTTTGTTGGCTTTCAACATTAATTATAGCACATTAATCACAATACACGGGATACCCAGTAGTTAGGCACGCACATTGATCAATTAATTGGCGTGACAAACGGCGCGCATAGAAAACGCGTGCATAAATTCACCGATAAAGATGCGACTTTGTGGTGTCTGACTGGTGCGAAAATGAGTTACTGTACGAACGCCAACAATGACAGCAGTTGTGTAGTATGAGTGTGCGTAGAAAATATGGAATAAAAATAGTTTTCAAAAGATATTACCTTTTCAGCGGCATTTGAGTGTCAAGCAGGGATTAGAAACACAAAAGTGGTATTTAGTGCGGCGGTTTAAAGAGCGTTAAAATGTTTGTTATAGTAGTGGCATGTATGGACAGGTAGATGACTGAGGTAAAAGGCGATGACTATGAGATTTTCTAATTTTTGACAATTGTTGAGGTCAAATAAGACATTATAATAACATTGTGTCCGAATATCGTACAACTAAAAAATGGCTTCATAAGAACAAAAAAGATGTTAAACATGGTGATTTCTTATAACGTACTACACTTATAAAATTGCTAGCAGGAGGGTTATACGAAATAATTTAAAATCAAAATTCTAACTCAGCGATACACATCATTGAACAGATATTAAGCCAACTTATTCTAACTTCCTTTAGACCATGTTGAGTGAAAAAATTTCGTCAATTTGATGCTTTCATTTCTACTTGTATTAATTCCAGGCTGCTCACCAATTAAAAAAACCTCAATGTGTTGATGATAGTTATGGAGGAGTAAAAACTCGAAATAATATAATAACAAGTAAGGAAGGGCTAAGTTCGGGTGTCACCGAACATTTTATACACTCGCATGATAAAGTGATAATCGAGATTTCATTATCCGTCATTTACATATTTTTCAAACACCGTATTTGTGTAAAGTTTTATTCCGCTATCATCATTGGTTCCTAATATATATATTTTACAGAGAAGGCATCAGATGGAATTCAAAATAGCGTTATATTGGAAGAAGGCGTGGTTGTGAACCGATTTCACCCATATGTCGTACATGTCATCAGGGTGTTAAGAAAATATTACATACCGAATTTCATTGAAATCGGTCTAGTAGTTCCTGAGATATGGTTTTTGGTCCATAAGTGGACGCCACGCCCATTTTCAATTTTAAAAAAAAGCCTGGGTGCAGCTTCCTTCTGCCATTTCTTTCGTAAAATTTAGTGTTTCTGACGTTTTTTGTTAGTCGGTTAACGCACTTTTAGTGATTTTCAACATAACCTTTGTATGTGAGGTGGGCGTGGTTATTATCCGATTTCTTCCAGTTTTGAACTGTATATGGAAATGCCTGAAGAAAACGACTCTGTAGAGTTTGTTGACATAGCTATAGTAGTTTCCGAGATATGTACAAAAAACGGGGCCACGCCCACTTTTCCAAAAAAATTACGTCCAAATATGGCCCTCCCTAATGCAATTATTTGTGCCAAATTTCACTTTAATATCTTTATTTATGGCTTAGTTATGACACTTTATAGGTTTTCGGTTTTTGCCATTTTGTGGGCCTTCCTTATGGAGCCAAGAAATACGTGCACCAAGTTTCATCATGATATCTCAATTTCTACTCATACAAACTGAACGATTGAAATCAAGATAATCATATTTTTATAACCTTTAATGCTATAAAGCATATAGCTGTGAATGGTATTATTAATCGTTTTTTTTCGTCTTTACTTTTTTTCATTTTTATTTACACAAATATTCAAAATCCGCAAATAAGCAGTAATAGTTGCCTGCCAGCCTCCATTTACCATTACCAGCACACAATTAATTTTTAAGCTGAATTAAAAAATTATACACATTCGTATTTTAAATGTAGCCACATACAGCAGACTCCCTCATAACCAAAACAATCGCATGTACTAACGCGTATGCGCGTGTGTGTGCATGCAAATTTATTGCAAATATTTACATTAAGTAAGATAAATTATTTATGCAATAAATGTTGACGTTAATTGCACCATTTTAATCAATTAATGATGTTAATTACATAGCATATGCCAATTTTTGTGGCTCGTAGGGAGCAACAAAGCGTAAACCGCCAACAAATGTACACATATGGGCTTACTATATAGCAAAAAAAGAAATTGCGCATACGCAGCGGTGGCGCGTATCAGTAAATCATTGGGCATTACGCCACTTTTGTGGGAATGTTAAGTTTATATGTTTTTATACATGAAAAAGAAGCGATATAAATGTTTGCTATCTTATAATAATAAACAATACAATAACAATTTGATTTATGCAGAAGTTGTGCTCTCCGAAAGAAGGTTATAGTGAGCACCTTGGTTCCATGAAAGATGATAACGTTTATGTAAAAATTTACTCACTATGTGTTGTACCTGCTACGACAATTTAAAACCAATATAACAAGAATAATATATATTAACATTTCAAAAAGGAGTAACTAACGAGTAAGTTTTAAAAATCTAAGGTATGGAAATATTTCCAGTCGTGAGAAAACATTTACTAAAGAATATTGCAGATGAAGAGAATTTATTTTTATTACTTAAATGACAGATATATAGTCTAAGATTTATTTTACACTAGCTCCGGCCACGCGTTGCTGTGTTATACTTTTTATATTATTATTCATATAATAAACTATTCAATACAGTGACAATTTTATTTACGAATAAAAGTGAAAACATTTTTGTCGGTTTAAGAATCCAAGGGATTGTACTTTAAGTTTAAATTTGAATAAGTTCATACAAATAAATTTCATTGGAAAAAATAACAAATTTAAGGCTGCTTCCTCAATATCTGGTTACCAGCGTTTCTGTTCAGTTAATTGAGTTGTCCACTTAATAGATTGTACTCAATAAACATCAACAATGTGCATTGTTAATGGAGATGTCCGCTTAATATGTAGGGCATCCATTTAAGAGAGCTTTAACTGGATTCTTTATTTATGAATTGTTTTTATTATCCTATCTTCTAAATTGGTTCGAACTGGACACATTGTGTTAAATTTTATTAAAATCGGTTTAGTAGTTTAGGAGTCCATCGCTTACAAACAAATTGACACGTGCTTTTTATATATAAAGATTTATATTTCATTTCATATGATGCACCCTGCGCAAAGTATTTCTCAATTATCTACCATTCCTTACTTCAAATATTCTCTTTAACTATAAAAAGACGTTTTTACAATCTTAGTCCTACGTTTTATTGAAAAGATATAGTAGCTGGACTCTAAGCAGGGCGAACACTCTTAATTTGTGCCAAATCGGTTGACTTCTTGCAATTAACTGCTGAGTGATTGCCCCTGAGTTATATAACCTGACATGACCTACTCAAATAATTTACAACTTAACTCATATATTCGACATAAATTCAACCAGGAGATGAGATAGAGTTTGCTCAATTCTGATGTTAAAGCGATTGTTATCAGGTTAACATGACCGCTAAATTTCATGAAATTTCGATCGTATTCACAGTTACACACGACAAGAAATCAGCAGCAGTATATCGGCGCTAGGGAAAGGTCTGGGCAAATTTCTTTCGTTATTGCCATAAATGCTTGAGGAAATATTTACAAGCAATTTCATTAATTAATCATATTATAGAAAATGACTATATTATGGAAAAAGAGTAATACTTCATGAACACATTTCACCAATTTTCAGCATTAAACAATAATAAATACAATATAATGACTTCAACAAAGCGACGGAGGCCGATAGATTACCGGCCGAGCTATTCAAACACGGCGGCGGAAAATTGATAAAGAGCATACATTAACGTCTTTGCAGAATATGATCGGACGAAAATTGTATTTAAGTGAGTTCTGCCCAATCCACAAAAAGGGAGACTCCACAATCTGCACCAACTGCCGTGGGATACGTCTCCTAAATATCGCATATAAGGTTCTATCGAGCGTATTGTGTGAAAGATTAGAGCCCATCGTCAACAAACTGATTGGGCCTTATCAGTGGGGCGTTAGGCCTAGCCGGACCAGATATTCATCATGCGCCAAGCCTTTAAAAAACACCCACGGAAAGACGACTTGGCCCCACGTCACGTCATAACTTTGAAGTCGCAGATAATTTCGTCTATCTTCCAACCAGTATTACCACCAACAACAACGTCGGTATAGAAATACATCGTAGAATAACCCTTGCCAGCAGGTGTTACTTCAAACTGAGTAGGCAATTGAGAAGTAAAGTATTCTCTCAACGAACAAAGACCAAACTCTACCAGTTACTCACCATCCCCGTCCTGCTATATGGTACAGAGGAATTGACGGTGTCAACATCTGATGAGTTGGCCTTGGGAATATTCGAGAGAAAGGAGGATAAAGAAGAAGAAGAATACATTCACTTACGTTTGCTAATATATCTTACTATACATCTTGACCAATATACATATACGATAAAATTCAGCCGGAGGTAAGGAATTCTTTTAATAGGTAAATGGAAACTTCAGGAAGAAACTAAGGTCCGTATGTGCCGTACATAGGGTCTTGAAAACTTATGGTCGATTTCCACCAGTCTTGGTGGACATTTTCATACTCAGAAGACACTATTAACGCTATCTTCATTGATGCTTGATTATGGTAGAGTGAAACTATAGCAAGCTATATGCTATAGTCAACCGATCTGCTCAATTTCTTCGGAGATTACACTGTTGCTTTAGGAAATAATATATACCAAATTTCGTGAATATATCTTGTCAAATGTGAAAGTTGTCCATACAAGAACTTGATACCGATCGTTAAGTTTGTATGACAGCTATATGCTATAGTTAACCGATCTGAACAATTTCTTCGGAGAATATATTGTTGCCTTAGAAAATAACATATACCAAATTAGTGAATATATCTTGTCAAATGTGAAAGTTTTCCATACAAGCATTTGATTTCAAACGTTCAGTTTGTATGGCAGCTATATGTTATAGTGGTCCGATATCGGCCGTTCCGACAAATGAGCAACTTCTTGAAGAGAAAATGATGTTCTATATATACAGACAGACGGACGGACAGACAGATGGACATGGCTAAATCGACTCAGCTCGACATGCTGATCATTTATATATATACTTTATAGGGTCTCCGACGATTCCTTCTGGGTGTTACAAACTTCGTGACAAACTTAATATACCCTGTTCAGGGTATAATGAAAGAGTCAGATTTAAAAAAATAGTCTGATTTTTTAAAATAGATTATGGGTAATGTATCTAATAGTATTCTAGGTAAGGCAATTTCTTAAATATGACTAAAGTCAGAGAGATCAATCTATCAATTAGTTTTAGATATTAAATATAACACTTAGGTGAACAAAGCTGTCGTTGGTTTGACAACTCTGTTTTTGTTAATGCTACTCTAATAAATTCCATCGGAAAACTTTCTTTCAAAAAATATTTTCAGTCGCAAGAATATTAAGTTACCGAGTTTAGAAGCGCCGTTAATTTGGACATTCACTTCATTATCAAATAATAAAAAAATAATAATTTCCAAGCACAAATTTCTTCCACTTATGTGCTCCAAAAGCGTTTAAAGATGCGGCTATCTGTGCTGAACAAAATTTCGCTTCGGCACAAGCACATCTATCTCCCCACAAACATACAGCCTCGCACATAAATATTGCATGATATTCATTAACTGCATTTTGTGGCAAGAAACTGGAGTACAAAAGTAGCTAAAATGTCATCGCATGCCTTCACATGTGCCTGATAATAAAAGCAGCGGCAGCGGCAGCGGCATCGTCAATGGCATGCTTTGATAGCAACATTTTCCTGACTGCCCCACACTACACCCCACTAACATGCGACACAAGTAAGCCACCCTGTTGACGCGTTATTAATGGCAGTCATAATGTCATGATGCTCTCGGTCTGTGGTCCTTTTTGGCATAATGACGCAATAGCTACACCAGACACGCAAACGCACACACACATACTCACAAATATTCGCATACATTTTCACTGCTTCGCTTTTTCATTGTCACACCGGTATCAGTCGGTGGCTTGAAAATATATTAAGAGCGAACACACACACAAACACAAGCACACTTAGGTGAGTTGGCATTAGAACGGCGCTCGAGAGCCGGGCGAGGCTGCCAAGCGTCGCATCAAGTTAGAGTCGATAAACGTATGCATCAGCCATAATTATCGTTATCATGTTGTTATATGGCGCTCGGTCTCCTGAATATGCAGACACGCACACTCTCATCACCGCCGCATTTTCAGCAAGTGTATGTGAGAAGATAATAGATTGCCACCAGCTGCATATAGCGCCCGAATAACGGCAAAGAATGTGCTTAAGTACAGTGTGATGGATTGACAAACGTTGGCGATGATAATAATGAGATGTCCAGTATGGAGTTGATGAGAGCGTGATGCTTATGCAGTGCTTGACGTCTTTCGACACGCAATTTTCAAACGTGTATATAAATTGCCCCATGGATAGAAGGTTACAGTCTCAAATACTTGGAAATATATTACATATAAATAAATATCCATAGTACAACGTCAGATCAAGCCAATATCAAGATTTGGCTGCCATCTAACCGAAATATTAAAAAAAATATGAAGTAGTTGATCTATTTATCGGTGATTTATACTTGATCCTATTTAAGAACCGAAGAAGCGGAATGTATCTCCCTAGGATTCCGAATTGATTTGATTCGCATGGAGAATACCTTGCGGTGAAGAAAGTTGTAAGTCAACTGGAAAGTCGAAATTCATTATATTGAATATATTGGGAATAACGTAAGGTCAGAGAGGATTAATTTACAATAAAAAACGCTTGAGAACGTGTTTCGGTAGTTTCGAAGCTTTATTATTTTCTGCATTTCTCTGATTGACTGTTATATATTTAATATTTTCTGCGGTTTGTATTAGAGACAAACCCATTTTTCACACCACCCAGGATCCCATTGTGATCTTTTGTAGCAATTTTTATTTTTGTAGTTCTCTTATAACAATTGAATCAGGCTCACCAGGCAGCACCAATCTTTCCGGTTTTCAGAAAACAGTGTTTCATCAAGACAACAATCAACAGGAATCAAATTTGTGTCGTTATCCTGATTATTTTGATGTTAATGCTGCTGTAGCGCAAAGTATCGAAGAAGACCCGCATGAGTCCATCCGTCATTGTGTGGAACCACTTTATGGAAGCTTTTTCTGAAGGTTTTCGGACTTACAAAGATCAAGCGCTTCGCAAGTTCAATGAAAGGCCCTAAACGATATAGCCGCCGTTTCCAAGAAAATTTGGTTCAGTGATGTAGCTCACCTCTGGTTGAAAGGGTATGTTAATAAACAAAACTGAAGCCATCATTCCAAATGGCTTATGTTAGCCATTGTTGAGACGTCGTAACATCCTCAAAAAGCCACTGTTTGGTGTGCTCTATGGGCAGAAGAAATCATTGGTTCTTTAAAAATGTAGGCGGATTAATGACTTTCTCGTAACTAAATGTGAATATCTTGTTATGGAGGACCTTTGTCTCCAACGAAACGTCACTACCTACTATACAGCCAACGAAACAGACAATTAATTGAATGAAACTTTTGGTAAGCACATTACCTCGCATGGTGGGCCTGTGGCATAGGCTTGAAGATCGTCCAATTTAGCATCGCTGTACTATTTTTTGTGGGTTATGTGGAGTTGCTTTTATAGGCAGATAAAGACGAGACTATTATCTGCTGACAGACGGCCCCAATTGCTGCAAACAGTGAACAAAAATATGGCCTGTCGGCCACTTGTCCAAAATAATTTTTGAAACATACTGGCAAACCCTTATCTTTATTATAAAGATAACTTCTTTTCCGTACAATAAAATTATTTACCATTTATTTCTTCTTGAAAACAACTCATACATTCATTCGCAAAAACTCATTCATTTCTCAGTTCGTTTTGTGGTTGGGGATCTATTTGGAAGCTCCCTACTTTTTTATTATCGTTATAAAGAACATCCCTTGGCATTTCTTTTCTGAAAATTTTATCTTTCAAATATAGGCCACGGCTACGCCACAGATGGTCCATTCGTTGAATCCCATTTCCGATTACTCGTACGATCATTTGGATTGCTAACTGACGAATGACACGCATGATGTTTTGCTCAAAGGCCTGAATCGCTGTCCGCACAGATTTTAGACATTACATATCACCACAGGAAAAAGTCTAACGGAGTGAAACCACACGAGCTTAGTGGCCAATCGTGTTCTCTCAATAAATTAATGCAATGTGTGGGAAGCGGCGCCGTTTTGTTGAAACCAAATGTCGCCGAGATCACGAGCTTCAATTTCAGCCATCAAATAGCCGGTTATCATGTGACGATAACGGTCACCATTGACGGTTATGTTCTCACCGGCATCATTTTTGAAAAAATATGGATCCATTATTCCACCGGCCCACAAATCACACCATACATTTTTTTTCGGGTGAAAGGGCAGCTCTTGAATCTCTTCACGAGCTAATCGCTGAACAAAATTTGGCGCGTAAACATCTTCTTGGAACTTTTCAAGAGCCCATAGAGTGAAGCGATGTCGTTTGATTTGATTTTCGATTTAAATAACTCAAGAATATTTTCTCATATGGTTAGATGTTTGATACATTTGAAAAAAATATTAATAATTGTATAAAAAAAATTAAAACTTATTTTAGCAGGATATCAAATGATCTAAAAAAAAATCTAATTTGATTTTTTACCATTGTGTCGTTCAAAAGTTATTAGAGGTCAAAATTCTTAAATCGTAAGAGATCTGAAAATTCGAAAATATAAAAAAGTTAAAGTAATGTTGGAAAGAATGCAATATTCGATCTTCGGTAGGTTACAAATTCGGATTAGAAACAAAACCATACATGAAATTGTTTTCTTCATTTTCTAATATTCTAATTATGTATTACATATAAGTCATATATCTTCCAGGCAGATGCGAAGTTATGTATTATTAGCCTCCATTTCCTTTGTGAGATCCAGACTTAAAACTTTCACTTTTGCTGATTAATCCCATAATATAAATCTATTTTCAGCTATCTAAAAAGCTCAAATCTCGCGCTGCTGGGTTATTGTCTTATTATTTGTATGTACATAAGAATTTATGTGTGCTTCTGCGAACTCTAACTACGGGCTGCAAATTTCCCTATTCGCAGCAGCTCGCTGTTAGCATATGGCCACTGCGGTTACACGTGACAGCTGCATATTGAAAAGGTGTGTCCACAGGCGATGGATACTGCTATTTATAGCCATGTGCAGAAGTACATAAATCTGTTCATATTCATCAACTTCATATACAGACAGAAGCAGCAGCTGGTTTTCAACATTATTTTTCCAGAGCGTGATTTATACTCGCATATAAGTATTTGTGGATGTCGTAAGCATACATATGTGGATGCATAAGGATAATGAGCAGCATCATTAATAACCTTCAAACACAGACACCTTTTGTGGCATTTTAAAATCTGGCAAGGAGATGACACTCGCATGTAGACGTCATTAAAAACTATTTGATGTTAAAAAAAAGTGATGACGCATGGAAAATGGGTATTCATTGGCAAGCAATGTTTATGCTAAACTTATGCTAAGCAGAATTTAGTGGGATGTAGAGCTTTTTTAAGTAAGCAGTTTTAGAGAAATGGTTCAAAAAATTTCTCGGAACAGAGACAATTTACAATTAGGGTACATTTTGATTTATCTAGCGATGATACAGCAATGATATCATACCAAGTTAACGAGTTAAAAACTAGCAAACAAGAGTATGTGTGATATATTAATTTATGCTACCCTTTAAGAAATCAAACATAGGAAGGTTATTGTAGAACATAAAACAAACGAACATTTTTTCTTGCTAGAACTGAAATGAGCTTTTAGTGCCATATGGCATTTACAAATCGTTCAACTTTATTACGAAAATACTCATTAGGTTCGTGCTTCATTATTTCGCGTGCTTCGTTTAACTTATGGTCAACATAATCAGCCTACTGAGCGTACTATTAGCAACACCATTATCCATCTTGAGACCCAGCATTCATAGACTACGTCCTGCGCGCAGTGAAGAAAATATAGCAGCATTATAGCCTTGACAGATGGCAGCGTTAATCCGGATTAACTGCGCACTTAATCAGATCCAAATTTGTAGGTGGCAGACGGCAGCTATGCGAGTTTGAAACTCTCATAAACAGCTCATTGTCCTTTTTATAATATTTTCAATGAAAATTGATAGAAGATAAACATTACGGTTGTTAGCCGACCAATTTTTACCAAACCATTTTTTATTACAAAAGCATATCAACACATTATTTTTAAAACTGCATCATAACATAGAAGTTTTATTGATATTATATTGAGAATTTGATAAACAGCTGTCAGGGTTGCTTGTATTTCATTCACAATAGATGAAAATTGGCCATTTTTAACAATGTTGCCAACGAAAATCTCACAAACTCCCTAAAATTTTGAGAGTTATTTTTGGATTCAGCAACGGAGTTAGCTGTGGTAACTCCTGAATTAATCCCGAAAAATGCAATTAATCTGGTTTAACGCTGCCGTCTGTCAATGCTATTAGCTGAGAGTGTACACGAAGACACTCTGCAAGGTCTATTCAGCTCAGTTTTACATTTTAAGCCGGTCGATTGTACAACAAGATCGTGAGATATCATAATGATAGACTTTTTTCTGTGGGGATATCTATAGTCTTAAAGTCATAGCCGCAGCCAACATTTGAAAGAGATAATATTCAAAAAACAAATGTCAAAAAATATTGTATCTAGTAGTATAAGAAGGGAACCTCGAAAAGGAACACCCTTTTATTGTGCCAGTACGTAGAAAACGTGTTGAATCGGATCAATAATTCTCTCTTATATACCTTATAAAAATATTTTCGAACTTCCGGCTGACTTGATACCGAATACAACAGGTCAATTGAAAAGCCAAGATCTGACACGTAGATCGTGCTACTAGATTTAAATCTCTTTTGCTTTTTAATTAGCGCTCACTATCTAAAGACGCATGTGTAAATTTGACAGCTGTCAGATCGTGTGTTTGTGAATCATTTTGAGTGAAGCAACTTTTGTTCTTGTGAAAGAAATGGTTAAAAAGTAGTTTTGCGTGTTTTTCCCTTTTTGAAAGAAAATAATACAATTGAAGCAAAAACTTGACTTGATGACGTGTTTCCGGATACAACCGCAGAAAAATCAACCATGAAGGATTAGCATACTAAGTTTAGACGTGGTAAAATGAGCACTATTACATTGCGTTTTTGGCGCATTTCAAGGACAAAGTCGCGAAAACACGGCCGCATTTGAAGAAAAAGAAAGTGCTGTTTCATCAAGACACCAAACCGTGTCAAAAATCAATGAATGCGTTGTAAAAATTTCATGAATTGTGCTTCGAATTGTTTCCGCACCCGCCGTATGCTCCAGATCTGGACCCCAACGATTATTTTCTGTCCTCAGACCTCAAAAGAATGCTGGCTGGAAACAAGTTTAGCAACAGTGAGTAGCCAATCGCAGAAACTAAGGCTTATTTTGAGACTTAAGGCTAAGATTATAATATTGTTATACAAATTATATTGAAAAATTTATTGACCACTATGTGGAAAAATAAAAACAAAGTTTCTCGAACAAATTTCTTGTTGCTCTTGATAGCCTACGAACTTTTCACCCGATATATAATGCATACAATATATATATGTATGTATATTGCACATATACCCCCAACATATTTCTATGATTTCTCAATAATAACTTGTGAAGAAAACTTCCTCCCTTCAAAAAGCGTTGATGGCAAAAATAAAGAAAATATCCTAACCAACCAATTTTGGACGTTACTTTCTGACGATACCTCAGCGAGATATTTTATTAAGAATGGTTTAACGCACAACCAGAACCCTTCAAGAATTAATGATATTTCAATTTTACACCAAATTTAATTCTACAACTTTGCTTAGCATGTATTCATATTCTATGCAAAACTCTTTACAAAGCATTAGTCGACTCTTAATTTTACTTAATTACAAGTTAACTAATCCCTATTAACTAAGCAAGACCCAAGCACACGTGCTGCTGATAATAGAAGAAGAAGAGAATACACCGCAAAATTCAAACTCAGAAAAATTATGCGCTTCTCTAAACTTCTCTCATACAATGCTCCCTGGAACATTGTTTCTTTATGCAGCGCTGTTGTGTATGTTTTCCTTATTTTGCTCGCTTTAACCCTGTCAAATGCTGCCAATTCGCTTGGTGTTCATGCCGTCACATGTCACTGTTGTGAAGTCACTCGCCGCTTTTATTGCTTGTCTTGACATGCTTTTTATACAGTTAACTTGAAATTTAATTTACATCCTTTTAGCAATTTTTGCTTTGCAGTTTTAATTACTTTGGAGCACAAACACATTAATTTAAATGAATGAATGAATGAGTGAGTTAGCGAAAAAGCGAAAAAGTTCGCTCGGATAATTTAATGAAGCGGAAAATATATACAAAGACAGCTTAAAAGGGATAAAATTCATTGAAACTGATTTGCTGATGGAAATATTTTTATATTAAAATGTGATTTTAGTATTTTTTTTCTTCTTTGTATTGGTCATATTTTTTTAGGTATGGCTTGATATTCTTTGCTGGATTCATATACATAGAAAATTATTCGTCTGATATCACAGCGTTTTTATAATAATTTATTTTGCCATTCATACGGCGATGTGGGAAAATTGCTAATGCATTTTCAATTCATATTTCTCATTCAATATTTTCTCTGTGTTTCTTCAAAAAAATATCGAAAATAATTTGCATTATACGCAGACAAAGAAATCTATTTATTTTAAGGTTGCATCAAATCTTAAATAAAAAAATATAAACTGTAAAGCATATTAATTTCTTAATGATTTTTTACTTGTATTCATTATTTTAGCATTTTGCTTTACTTTGAAATACATTCTCAAAACATTCGAACATCCTCAAAGCATTTTCTCATAAACTTTAAAAATAAAATTTAAAATATTCTGACAAATATCTTCTAATGGCAAGAGCAATATCCGGCGACAATTTCTACTCGCTTTAACTAAGTAGTATATGCTTCCACGCACATAATTACTGTATACTGTATACTCTGTCTTGCATCCAACCAGCTGATTGCGTATACGCCCAGGTGGCTTATGCGCAACACTGCCGCTTACATTGCTCATTAACCAAAACTAATTAACATAGCTAATTAGCTTAATGCTCACTTAGCGTAGCGAAAGTTCTGCCGCCACTAATGCTACACACTAAATCACTGGACCACCCCCTAACCGCCAACACCAAGACGGTATTAGAAACACACACTCAGCCAACTGCGTTTCCGACTGCAGGAAAGAGTACATAAATCTAGGTTTGATGTGTTTAAATAAGATTATGGCTGCTTTAGGCTTACGCAGCTGCTTAACAAATTTTCAGCAGGTACAAAGTATATTGTGAGCCAAATACTTCGAGACGCAAGACAGCGAAAAAACCGACGTGGTTAAGATTGCGCTGAAACGAAAATCCTAAAAGCCGCATCACCAATAAGTCAAATGCCTAAACTCAAATTAAAACCGACAAGAAGAGGCATCTGTTGTGGTTTGGAAAGGAGGGGATTTTAAGCAGCGCAACAAAGTTTTCAGCGAAATTTTGTATGAACAAAGCGTATATGTGGTTGGAACTTGAATTAAATATTTACGAAGTGAAGCTAGCTGCTCTTTAAACATTTGGTTTTGCCAGCAGAAAAGAAAATTTTATGGAATGGCTCGTTGTTATAAGCAATTGACATATATTTTAAAAGTATGAAATTCACATTAAGCTAAAAAAATTTCAACGTATCGTATTCAACGTAATTCTTAAAATTTTTTTTAAATATACATGTATGTACATATGTATTGAAGAATGCACAGAGAAAACTTCATATCGTTCCGGTGAATATACACGCAAATTCGAATAGGCATTTCAGAGCGTTTGGAAGTACAAGGCCAAACTTTAAACGCGATTTTCTCAAAATGGTGTTTTCAAAGTCGGTGATAAACATTACTCGAAAACGGCTAAACCGATTAGTCTCAAATTTTAGCACAAGCTTCTCAAACATATTTTTTTTGGTAATCAAACAAAGATTTTTTCCCACCTATAAATATTTTTTTAACAACTTAAGGCCAAAATTTTGGATAAAAACCAATGATAAAATTTTCGTTTACTTATTTCTTTGGGTTATTACTAGATTTATCACTACTTTAACGAAATCTGTTTGGTGTATTAATTTCAAAGGAACCAGTTCAGAGATATAGTGGTCACCGGAAAACGTCTTCTTTGAGAGGAGCTCCCGTAGATCAGCCTTACTTCCTTTCTAAATACATATTTTTACTAAATCTAAGTCTTAAAATATTTAGTCAACACAGATTTGAAGTATTGGCCTAGTCAGGAGCCTCTTTAAACAAGTATGAGGCGGAGACAATACAGTGCTCGTTTGGAATTATCAAGAGGAAGCTAAATAAGGAATTTAAACGAATAACTCGGAGCAAATAGAAATCTACAACCAAATGCAAGATTGTGAGACCACTGTGACCAAAATATGGCAAGTCAAAAACTAAGGGCATCATATCATATCATCGAAATGCCTCATAACAATATTTGCCCCAGTTGCAAACTCAAAGAGAGAAAGAAAACGATTCTGTACTTCATCTGCGTCCCGATTTAGAATTATTGGAATCTAGAATCAAATATCAAACCTTGAATGTTTATCTATAAAAAGATTAACCAAGATAAGTAGTTTTATTGAGGCACCAAATGGATTGAAAGCAATAATGAAACGAGATGACAACAGTTAAAGGTCTTCAGAATAGTATATCAAAATAGCACAAATAGCGCTAATTGAGCCCAAAGTGGCCACAGTCTAGTCTATTCTTCTACAAATTTTAAAAAGATAGCAAAAGAGTCCTTGAATATTAAACTTAAAGTGGACAACATCTGCTTAGTTACTTCTTCAATGGATACCTTCATACAAGTAAGACAGATCTTATAGATTAGTATCCTAAAACTAATATTTCATAAGCCGGTTTATAGGTATTTCTTCAAATATTGTATTTGTTACGAAAAAAAAGAAACTCTCATTCTAAAAAATTGTTCAAGTAAATGTAAAATTTTTTTTGCCGACACGTTTTTGATTCTTACTATGCGGTTATAGCCGAGTTAACAACAGCGCAATAGCTATTTGGTACCAATTCGGGATACCAAGTGGAGTCAGGTCCTTTCCTACTTGATCTATCCAACGAAGTGGAGGTCTTGCTTTCCTCTGCTTCCACTGGCGGGTACTGCATCGAATATATTCAGAGCTGCAGTGGCACCGCCTCTTTTTGGTGTAATCCTATATCTCGAGACCCAACCAAAAGATTTCGACAAAATTTAGTACGTGGTATTCCTCTTTAAATTTTATATTACATTGTGAAAATGGACGAAATCGGACAACAACCACGCCTACTTTCCATATAGCACAATTTTTAGTTCCACTTGACTCGTTCAGTTTCCAACACGCAAATCAAGAAGCAATTAATATAACGGGATAAAACTTTGCACGAATAATATTTTTAGTGTGTGCCACCTTATGACCAAAAATGGTTTAAATCCAATAAAATCTGTTCAAGCCAATAGTTAACGAATATTTAGAAACAGGCACCTATAGTTGACTTTTGGTCGAAAATGACGGTTAATATGTGATATATATAACTGAAATTAAGACATGATCTTTCTCTTATAATGGTATGTCTGTATGTCAAAAATGGGTTGAATCTGACCAAAACTTTCCTTAGCCACCATAAATGTAATATAAAGGTTTTCGAACTTCCGGGTGACTTTGCATCGCATATATCGATCAATATGTGAGATATCTCAATGAAAATAGGAGAGCGTGGTTTATTCATAATAGTGTATTTTTGTGTCTAAAATAGATTTAGATTTGACCGAAAACTTGGCCTCGCCCCTATACTACTGCGATTGAAAGTTGAATTTTTAATTTATACTTCGCGTGTTTTACGAATCGGTAAATTTTTTTTCTATAAGTTGGTAGAACTGTTAGTGACATTTATGCTAAATTGGTTCTAAAAGTGAATTCTTCGATTTTTACTATGTGTGAATTTATTTAATTAAGAAGTGCGATAATGCGCCATCTCATACTACATTGGTTATTCGTGATCATTTCGCCACATTTTCAACTAATATCGTGCCCAACCACCGCATTCGTCTGATTTACCTTCGTGTACCTTCTGGCTATTCAACAAATTCACATAACCACTCCGAGGACACCGTTTTGACTCAATTGAGGATATAAAAACTGATTCGAAGAAGCCTCTGATAGCCACCACGAAGGAAGATTTTTTCAAGTGCTATGATGACTGAAAAATTCGTTGGCATAAGTGTATTGAAGCGGAAGGAGATTACTTTGAAGGAGATGAAATGGGCATAATTCACCTTTCAATTTAATCACAGAAGTATGTAAATAAATCCATTATTCCGACGTTTCTTCTCGATTGTTCGAAACTTCGTGGCAAACTCACAGAGGATATTGAGGTATAAAAGCTACCGAAAAATTAGTATAACAAATCTTTGCTATTCTAGTAATGCCTATATAAGTATGGGCTAAGGTCAAACAATAGAAGTGAAAAATTGAAGTGAAATCTTAACGAAATTTAACGTTAATTTAATAAAATGTGTAAAAAATACACTTAAATTTATTTACAGAACAAATTTTTTTTAACAAAATAAAATTGTAGCATTCAATTTAACTGTTCTTTTAAGGGATTACATGGGTTTCCTCGGGTAAAAACCAGCTTTTTTCAAACATTTTTTTCACATATAGAAAACGAAATAATTTATTAGAATTTTTTATTGTTACAAACATACACATTTAACAAAATAGTTCTGAAATTTTTGGAATTAAATATTTTAAACTCGGCCATTCAGACGCCATTTCCGGTGACCCCTCGGAAAAAGGTGCGCCCGCGTTGGCGGGAAAACTCCTTACAGGATCCTCTCGAATGAAATAATACTTATTTTAGTTAAACTTAAACTTAGAATTTTTACGATATAAAAAACTGAAAATTGAATTTTTTGCAAGCAGTTTTACAAAAACATGAAAGTTTCAGAGCAAGTTTCGCAACATTTTTTTTAAATAGTTGTAATCGAAAAAAATCCTTCGTCCAAGCCTTATATCAAATCTCAAAAACCTGTGTAAATTTTGATGAAGATCGGTTGAGTAATGCTCGAGAAATCTTGCCAACCGACTTCAAAAACACAGTTTCGAGAAAAACGCATTTAAAGACAGCGCACTTAGCATCCGATCAACTTGAAAATTTGGCACAATATTCTAAAGGTGCTGTAGAATTTAATACGAGAATAAGAAAAATCAATTATTGAAACCTGTAAACCCATGTAACCCCTTAATCATAAAATTAATAAATTTTCTCCATTTTGCAAAAATGTTCACATATTAGAGACTAATTCAAAATATCACAGCAAAATGTATGGGTTCATTACCAGAATTTATAAACAAAATAGTTATACACATATGAATGTACACTAGAGCGGATCGATTTACAGGCAACACAACCGAAAAATCTCGTATGCGAAGAATTTTCTACGGATCATGCTGAACAACGTTGCCTAAGAGACTATTGATCTAAACCCAGCTTCGAGTCAACGATTTTTAAGGCGAAGTTTTTCAGTGATCATAAAAATTTGTTCGTCAGTTTTGAAGATATCTGAATGAAATGTTATACATATGTAGGTGCTTTTTGATATTCCATTGATCATATGACAGAATCGGTCAGATCGGACAACTATATACACCATATATCTTCCATATAACCAATAATTCATTTCTTTTTAATTTCGTTTTGAAAATAATCTGGCTTCAGACCCATAGCCTCTTAGAAAAAGTTGTTCAGAATAATCCGTAAAACAATTCCCGAATACGTGATTTTATAGCGAAAAAATCGACCCGCTCTAATGTACACCTCATTAAATACAAATTGTGGCAAAATAATTTCTGCGCCCAAAAATTGTTAAAACTTACTTTCAGTTTGTAAGTTAATTATTTTATTATACACAACCGCTTATTTAAATTTATACTTAAATACACATACTTGTCCAACTCAGCTCTAAAGCCACCTCACTCACACCTCTGGCTTAAGCTCTTAGGCCGTGCCTCCGGTTGTTGGCAGGTAAATATTTTTAAATTTCTGTTTGCCTTTCATTTGATTTCGCTTGACAGTTTGTTTATATTCCATTAATTATGTTTCTTTAAGCCCTTTCGGCTTAACACGTTAATTTTCGAATTAAATCCCTTTGCGCACAGCCCAGCCAACGAACAACAACAACAACAAGTCTGTACTAAATCTTTTATTTGCATTGCGCTTTGATACTTTTTACACACCACACCTGCTCTGTGTGCCCACACAAACCTATACATACACATGTATATATAGAAATGAGCACATTCTTGCAACAACAACATAAAGTTAGCAGCGTGTGGCATATTAACTATAGTAAAGAGGAAAATAAAATATAAATTGGATTTTTGGCAAAGTTCAGTGTTTGCCTTTAAAAAGCTCGCAGGCGTTATTGTTAGGGTGGTTCTAGTGTATGGCAACAAAAAATACTATATGTTATGTATGTATATGGAAATGTGTGCACATATTAGCAGCACTATTACAACAAATTAGAAAATTTTCGAAAACCGGTTATCATGTGGTTGATGCCATTTTGAATAAATTATTTTAAATGATTTAACTTTTTAATATTTTATATAATGTTTGCTTTACATATTTATGTGGTTTCAATCTGCAAATTATTTAACTAAAGCGAGAAACTTTATGATTTCATGATAGCCTTAAAACCGAGCTATACCAACATCCATCATCTACCGAATGGTGGCCACTCGGATTTTAACGAAAACTATATAGTGCAACTTTGGCGCAAAACAATAATAGATTAAATTGGAAATATTGAAAATGAATTTCGAGCCCAATGCCAACCAGTTTTTTAGTGCATGTTTACTGTTTACTGATTCGCTGAAGCCAATCGAACATACACCTCAAATTTATGAAAAAACGAGCTGTTCAACGCTCGCCGAAAAGATGATTTGATACACGTTTTATACTCTCGCAACGAGAAGAAAAAACGTTTCTAGGGTTAAAGGAACTTTTATAAGGACCTGAACTTGTAACAGTTCTTATGGCAGGACTAAGTAGTAGCATAAATTAATATTATATGAAATATAATGATAATGGATACCCTTTCGGGGCTAATTCTAGATTCCATTTATATTTAATGCTGAATAGTACTGCTTTACGCGATATAATCAGAGTTAACAACAGCGCGCCAGTCGTATTGGAAAATTCTTACTTTTGAATTTTAAACCGCTGTTCTAAAAGCTCTGATTGGCCAAATCGATTATGATTTAATTTTGTTTGAGAAGATTGCTTATCTGAGCTGAGCATTTGATTTTGCTAGCAATCTCGTTTTCATTTTTCTGAAAGAAACTTCAAAGCTAACAGTAAGACCTCTTTATTTCCTTTTAAATCAAAATATTAATCCTTAATTAAAACCGTATTACCTTGAGAGATTCCATTTATATTTAATGCTGAATACTATTAACATAAAGTCAGCTATAAGCACAGTTGTTTGAAGAACAAGTTAAAAATGATATTTAGACTCCACCGTGACTCAGACACATTTGTTCTGAGTTTTTCTAAGTAGCTTCTAGAGCACTGTGTGAACAATATTAGCTCCGTCTTGGTAGAATTTTGGTTTATTGCGCATTATATTTAATAGTATTCTTATAAGGTTAGCGAAGGTATTGGAAAATTTAACTCCAACCGGAACCGCTGTTCTAAAAGTGATTGGCCAAATCGCTTATGATTTCTTCTTTGATTGCTTGAGCTGAGCTTTCGGTTTTGCTAGCAAATCATTTTTCATTTTTCTGAAAAAAACTTGAGCTAATAAGACCTCTTTATTCCACATAATCCTTTTTAAAACCGTATACCTTTTTGAGATTACACGGTCGGTTATTGTCATGTCTAAGTTTAAGTTAACCCGAAACACACAGTTTTTATAAAACTGCGATTCGCTTGGAGAAAAATGTGATAATCATAACCTTTTATCATATTTCGCCGCTCTTTTTCCTCAACCAACAAGTCAATTCTTCGAGTCATCGAGGAGGGTGTTGCTTAACTGCTTTATTGCGCCGTCTGAAATACATTCTTAGTACACTTTTGCCCTAGTTTTAATACCTCTTTCACATAAATGAAGAAATGTTACAATGTTAGAAAAGACTCCCCACACAACCATTACAGCAGCTGGATGGTAACCAGGTTGGACCCTGGAAATAACATTTTTTGCATCTTTGAAAGTTTTGCCATTGATTTTGTCAATTTGCTTATTAAAAACGTATTCAACGGTGAAAATTAATTCACTCTAAAAAAAATTTACTTTTGCTGATTTCTGTTGAGTGTAATTTGTTTCAAGCGTGAAAAAAGATGGCCAGTTGCCCAACGCTAGACTATCATTTTTGAAATCATCTCAAATATGTCTTGATATTGATCTGGTTGATATATCTTTTTCTCTTGACTTAATTTTCTGTTTTCCTAGCTGAATTGGTTGAAAGCAAGCGGGGAGGACCACTTCTCATTCTGTCATCAACTGTAAACGTTTGGGAAAAACGAACATAGAATTTCTAACAATGTTGCCTACAACTTCAAACTCAAATCCCAATTGAAAGACCAAATTAGCACTGAACTGAAAACTGGTTTTGTCAACGCACTTGAAGTTATATATACTTTAACTTCTCTTTTCACTTATTTTTTTGTTATTTTCGAATTTTAGATTACTACTATTGTATTCCCAAACCAAATGTTTACCCTTTCCTGGGAAACACACATACAAAACGGAGTTCTTTTGCAACTTCCTAACTGCCTTAACCCTTCGCTGCCAGCTAATCTTAACAGGTTTTTGCACTTATCCCACGCAACACTTGCTGAGCGCAGTCTGTTTTTTCTGCGAATTCTCTTTCACTTCTCACTTTTTTTCTCTCCGATTTACAATTCCCCGTAGATATGTAAATTTGCATGTCTGTATGTTCAAGGTATGAGTCTGCATGTGTGCGTGCTTTATAAGCGACGCTGGCAGTTAGAGGACTTCAGCTTCAACCAATGTATTTCCGTTTCCTCTTTTGTGTTTTTTACACTCGCGTGTTTTTTCAGAACTTGTTTTTTTGCTTTTCATTCGCTTGCTGGTGTATGCGTTCTTGTTTTCCAATCTCCTATTTCGGTTAACTATACGTTTGGCGGAAGCTATTTATTTTTACACTGAGTGCGACTCTGGGTGGTGGAATCGCACTGCACCGCTGGTTTTTTGTCGTCTCAGTTTCCTTTGTTATTCGCTGGTTTGCTGGCTTGTAATTTTTTTGCAATCCTCCTCCCCTCTGCTCACCTCCACTCCATTGTTTGGCTGATAACAACGCGTTTGCTAACTCATTCCACATCCGATTTGCTTGTTTTCATTCTATTGCCATTCGTTTGTTGCTTTTGTTGCAGTTTCTACATACATGCACATTTGTGTGTATGTCACTTGTATACTGTTGCACTAGTTATTCGCAGTACATCCAGTCAATCGCACTGAAATGAAAAAAAAAACGAAAAGTAAACCCATTTAATCTACCCAACAGTCTCATCTTACACATCAACCGTCCTTCGTGCTTCAGTTCATTTCCCTTCCATTTTTTTGCGCCTTCAATTTCCTCACACCATTTCCCTACTCATATTTTTCACGCAACTGTGTTTTATTTTTTATTTTCATCGCTGCTTTCCTTTCGGTTTTTTGCTGTTGTTGCACTCACCTAGATTTCTGTGCCTTTTCGCATTTCTCCTCCGTAATTGTGTCAAAAGGATTAAATGTCACTCATACGTCCTGATACCTTTGTAGGCATTAATCGATTTTCACAGGCAATGAAAAGCTTTTATATGCTTATGATTTCCACGTCAAATGAATTTGATATTATAACACTTAACTAGCGTATCCAATGGGTGCATGAGCACTTACTGAGATTCTAGGCTTTGTGCGCTCATTTTTATTTATTTATACTTTTTTTTTGATTTTCCTTTCATTTTATTACACATATTTTTTGCTGCTCAATTACGGCTTATTTGCTGAGGCTACGACGAAATTGTGGACTTAAGTGCTTTGAATACTAAACAAAGGCACAAAAGTTTGAGTGAGAAATTCTTACGAGAAACATCTTTTAGGTTTACATATTAAATAATAGTTAATGAAATTGTTTATTAAGAGTATCACTTTTTGGTTCAGAGTTAGGTACAGGAAATAAAAATCAAAATATTTATAAATATTTATCTGTGCGGATTTAATATTAACTTCTTGATCACTCGTATATAAGTTTGACAGCAGATTCTTATGATCTCTGAATAAAACTAAATTTGCTACTCGAAATAGGTACTAGAAGGTCATAAGAGCCCCTATCGTATCTCCATAACGTAGACAAGCGAATTAATAACATTTTGCATACATTTTTCAAGGATCATCATCATTATCGTTCAGGAAAATGCTCTCAATCTGTGGAAGATAAAACGCAAAGACCAGACAGCAAGGCAACCAGCATGTGATTAATGTATACATATGCCAGCCGACAGCGTTTAGAGAAAAAATGTTTAATTATTCTTTTAAATGCCGAAACTCGTCAGATCTACCGCCAACGCCATTGTTTTTACTAATTAATATGCTCGTAATAATGCAGTACTGAAAAGAAAATAACGAAGTCCGATTCCTGATTAATAGCATAAAATACATTAAAAGGCGTAGCAAAATTTACAGTTCTATAAAGACGGATGTCTCTTCGTCAGTTGTGTCTTGGTTCCCCCAACGGGCAGGGGGTAGAATTTGCCCGCGGTAAGGCATGCCTGCCGTAAGAAGCGACTAAAATACATATGCACTATGTCTATATTTTTAGCTTGCCTAGAAATTTTAGCATAGTCTTGTCAGAAACAGTACCTACTATAATACTCAGCTTGAATTGTAATATTATTTTCAATGAGATTCCTTCCAATGAAAAGACATTTGTAGTTCAAGCGACAAATGTCCCCAGTCATTGAGTAGTTGGGTGCTTAACTGGCAGTTGGCAGGGACTTAAGTTTGGTGCTGCAGGTATTAGTTATTTCATTGGGTTTGGCCCTTTATGGAGATTCGTGGTGGCTGTGGTTTAAACTTAAAGGCAGGTAGTATTGAAAAGTTCAATACAGTGTGGACTCGCACTGCGGCCGGGTGCCGGACCCACGACACAGGTTTTAGATCGGACTCGAACCCGGCTAAGGTGGAAAATCTGTCCCTTCTATTCTACCAATTGGAACCAGAAATACCTGCAAAAGGCGTTTATTATTAGGGCGTTGATTAACGCATTATATTGATCTATGTATGTGGTTTTAAAAGCATGGTGAGGTTAGGCCGTCACGGTACTACGTGACATACTCACGTAAATCACAACGATTTATATTGTTGTGTCTTGTAGCGTAACATTAATTATCATTTATCTACTATCTATCGGAGAGTTCCCCCAAACATACACTCATCAAAATTATACTATAATGCAATCGACAATATGCATAATAGAAGATAGTTTAGTTCCAAATCTGAATCTGTGTCGTCTTACTTTTCTAATTATTTTATAGATGAAACCCACACAATAATTGAAATAAATCTGAAAACTCAGATTTGTCAGGTTGCGAGCTCGAAATATTTACTTTGTAACGATTATTCGTGGTTGGAGCTACAATCCCTGGGAACAATAAAAATTGAGTACCTTTTTATTTCGGATATTATCGTGATTTTGAAATGTACTTGTCAGATTCCTCGTCGTAGTGTTTTTGGTTTTGTATTATATATTCCTCCAAAATTATAATATACAATTTAATTAATTAATTATAACTATAATTAATTTTTTCGAATTATGAAAGCCATTTAGATAAAGCATTGTTCACTTAAAATCTGTACTCAAAAATATTATTATAACTAAAAAGATAAACAACGGAAACTAAAAATTTTAATACGTTAAAGAAGAAAATTTATTAAGCTTATAATTTTAATACAAGATATAATTATTCAACTTTGTTATGTAGGAAGTTGCGAGCATGTTTTTTAATAGAAGACATTAACTTTCCAACAGTTTTTCTTGTTACTTTAGCTGCATGTTTATTCCATAAAGGCAACATTGAGTCATATTTTTTTATTACCCGACCACTTCCCCTCAAATTGTTTTTTACTATCGCCCAATATTTTTCTGTTAGGCGAAGCGGATAAAAGATTTTTGGTATTACTTCCACCTTGTTATTTTGGCCAAAATTTTATGGAAGTTCTGTGATGTCGAATAAACGGCAGTAATCTTTTCTCAAGACACTCTTTTATATAAATATCCGATGTCATTGTGGTCGACGTTACGAAAGTACGACTTTTAAGGCCACAGGAGCATATTGCTTGCCAAATCATAACTTTTTGACCGTATTTATCAATTTTTTTATATTTATATTTTGCTTCCACCTTCCCACGCTTGTTTGCAACATAAAACTTTTGTCCAGGAAGTTGATTGCAATCGAGTTTGACATAAGTTTCATCCATTAAGACAGCCTTTGAACTTCGTCAAAATCTGATTGTAGAGAAGTCGTACGCGTCTTTTTGCCAAAATATTCTGTTTGTCCGATCTGTTTGGGTACTTAATTGCACGGTATGTATTTAGCCCAGCATTTAAACGTATTCGCCTGGCGGTACTTATACTTGTCCCGAATTTTTTGGCGCGATCACTGTCAGATAGCCCGGGATTTTTTTTAATTGAGGTTAGTATCTTCCTTACTAATTCTAAATCCCGCGCTCCTCTTTTTACACACATTTTTTTAGCTCTTTCTATGCTCAAAGTATTTTTGTACCGTTTAATTACACTACAAACTGTTGTTTTGGACAATTTTAATTTTTTCCAATTTTTGAACCTGACCATGTCGGACTTGCTATAAATTCGTTCACTATTAATTTTCGATTAGCATACTCCATTTCACATTTAAAAGCCAACTGATAAGCAAGGGCATTGAAAAGTCTTATACATAACTGTGTTTTAACTATGTACTCAGACCAACTGATT
The DNA here is from genome assembly GCF_024586455.1 of Bactrocera neohumeralis. Taxonomy (NCBI): domain Eukaryota; kingdom Metazoa; phylum Arthropoda; class Insecta; order Diptera; family Tephritidae; genus Bactrocera; species Bactrocera neohumeralis. Next base: position 46,882,676 of record NC_065919.1, read on the forward strand.
TTACTCAGAGAATTTGTAAAATAACGGAGCAGCGGTCCCTAGAGTGCGTACAAATTATAAGTGAACAATACTTTATATGCTCAATGATTAAATGATCGGAAAGGTAAGTTCCTCATTTTTACCATCACACTTCATTTATGTACGTAAATTTGTCAATGCTTTGTTAACATAATAAAGAATTCCCATCTTTCCTGAGCAGTATATTTTAACTTATTTAAGCACGGAATTATCAATTATTATTTCTGACATTGAGATATGGTTATCGCTGATATTATTTGTGGCACAATTTTTGTAAATCCTTGATAAAGGGATATAGAGTGTGAGTTTTTATACTCTCGCAACAAAGTTGCTAAGGAGAGTATTATAGTTTTGTTCACATAACGGTTGTTTGTAAGTCCTAAAACTAAAAGAGTCAGATATAGGGTTATATATACCAAAGTGATCAGGGCGAGGAGTAGAGTTGAAATCCGGATGTCTGTCTGTCCGTCCGTCCGTCTGTCCGTCCGTGCAAGCTGTAACTTGAGTAAAAATTGAGATATCATGATGAACCTTGGCTTGGCTCCATAAGAAGGTTAAGTTCGAAGATGGGCAAAATCGGCCCACTGCCACGCCCACAAAATGGCGGAAACCGAAAACCTATAAAGTGTCATAACTAAGCCATAAATAAAGATATTAAAGTGAAATTTGGCACAAAGGATCGGATTAGGGAGGGGCATATTTGGACGTAATTTTTTTTGGAAAAGTGGGCGTGGCCCCGCCTCCTACTAAGTTTTTTGTACATATCTCAGAAACTACTATAGCTATGTCAACCAAACTCTACAGAGTCGTTTTCTTCAGGCATTTCCATATACAGTTCAAAAATGGAAGAAATCGGATAATAACCACGCCCACCTCCCATACAAAGGTTATGTTGAAAATCACTAAAAGTGCGTTAACCGACTAACAAAAAACGTCAGAAACGCCAAATTTTACGGAAGAAATAGCAGAAGGAAGCTGCACCCAGGCTTTTTTTAAAAATTAAAAATGGGCGTGGCGTCGCCCACTTATGAACCAAAAACCATATCTCAGGAACTACTCCACCGATTTCAATGAAATTCGGTATATAATATTTTCTTAACATCCTGATGACATGTACGAAATATGGGTGAAATCTGTTCACAACCACGCCTTCTTCCAATATAACGCTATTTTGAATTCCATCTGATTCCTTCTCTGTATAATACATATATACATTAGGAAATGAAAATACAATTCAATGCTCAAAGTACACAAATTGATCTAATCTAATTAATTTTACAGCAAAATAAAAAAATATGTAAATTATTATCACTTTATCATGCGAGAGTGTAAAATGTTCGGTGACACCCGAACTTAGCCCTTCCTTACTTGTTTATTTTATTTTTTAATTTTTAATATTTATATTTCGATATTCTGAGCAACTGTATTGAGAAAAACCGAATGGAAATGAGTTTTTTTGAATATAAGGTGTCCAAGAGAGGCTGCGACAGACAAAGGCATCTAAAAATTCACTAATTGATTTTCAACCATACTTTTTATCGATATATGACGAGAGATGCTGGATGGGCATTGTCCAATCGACAGTGATCTGAGTGGACATACCCGTACTGAGCCAGATGAAGAGAAAATCATATAATTATGACAAGAAAGTACTATTTCATTAAATCAATTCCTCCTGACTTAAACCGCTTTGCGAAATGAAAGATTTGACGTCCCAGTTGCTTTTAAATTCACCGTTAGTCTGATCCCGAAAAAGAAAAAAAAATGAAATTTGAATGAGCTCTTGTGAAGAATCTTAGAACTGTCAGCATGTACATATGTATACTTCTCTGATTTTAATAATATCTCACAAGCCAATAAAACTAAATCGCCCAAATTTATACAGGACAAATCTTTCGACCCCTCTTACGATAGCACGAAAATAGGTGAAACCGGAATCGTCGCCGCCCTATATATCTAACAGTAATCTTGAAAGTACCGAAAGTGCGAAAACTCAATAAGTAAATGCATCAGAAGCGTTAAAGTTCTCAGTGAAGATAACTCGGAATTATCGGAACTGATTCGGATTTTGAGTGTCCAAGGGTTCTTATTTCTGGTACCCAATGTGTGAAATTCTGAAGGAATCTGTTTTTTAGGTATAATGTGGTTTTGTCTCAGATTATGGAAATTCAAATTTTGGAAACTTTTTCCTTGACTTTGTATATATGGTCAATATGTGAGCTTTCATAATGAAATTCAGAGGGCGTCTCTTTCAAATAACTGCCTAAAATGTATAAACTCCGATCAATACTTTGATTCGTTATCATATAGCTAATATATGTAAAGACTTTCAAACTACCCGTTCAATTTATTCTACATATCAGTCAACCTTTCAGGTATTTTAAGGAAATTAAGAGAGTACCTGCTCAGTTGGTAATATATCTTTGTGTCAAAAAATGAATAAAATCAGGCCAGTACTGCCCATAGAGTACATATGCCTAACAAGGGAATTTTCAACTTTCCTGTTGGGTTTAGATTGTTTAAGAAAATATTAGTATTAGAAAATTAAGTGTTTGTATAGCATTGGTTAATTTACAGTTTAATGTCTACAATATTTGAAATTGGCCCACGAATTAACCCAAATGACCTATATTACATATGATATACATTGTGACAACAAAGCAGACGGAAATTGTATTAAAATTCCCCGGGTAAATATTGTTTCAAAAAACTGTAATTTGCTAAGTTAGTAGAACTGTTCTTAATTATTATTCATAATTATTCAGTGCACCTCAGCAGTGCGTTTCCATTTTTTCAATGATTTAAAATATCAAACAAAGAATTTCTTTCAAATTTTGTGTTTCGAACCGAATTTCGTTTTCGGAATCGTAGCGAATGTTGGAAAAAACTTACGGTGAATCAGTTTTTCTAGAAACACAAACCTATGAGTGTCAGTAAACTGTCTCTTCATATGATGAAAATATAAAAAAAATTAAGGATATGGTGCTTGAAAATCGTCAGGCAAGTGTTTAAGAGGTGACAAGAGTGCTCAACATCTCAGGAGCCCGTTCGAATGATATTGGTGTATATTTTGGGTATGAAACCCGTGCTTAATCGGCTCGTCCCGATAAAGCTGAACTTTTTCAAAAATAGTACCGTAAACACGTTTCTTTGGACATGTTTGATTGTGTAAATTCTGATCCCACATTCATGGAGAATTTGACGGTCAGTTAGGAGTCATATTCATAAAAATACGTGTAAGCATTTCCTCGAGTATTATATACTTGTGTAAAAGTTCATTCAATCAGTCCAGACCTTCCCTTAATCTCAATGTTAGTGACATAGTAATTCTAGACTATTCTCCTCACTTTCAATATATTGGTCAGAACCTAAGGTTTTTCCCCCGTTTTGATATATGAGAAGTGCGAGAGTATAAAATGTTCGATGACACCTGAACGTGGCGCTTCCTTAATTGTTTAACACCATTTCACTATCAACAATCAAACCACAAATAAGAGAGAGTTTATTATTACACTCTTGAACCGATTGTAAATTTTAATTACTAAAGTAGTTATATGTGTACTTGTCGAAAATATGTCATTACACTTAACCTGCGCGTGTTAAATTACTATAATGATATGTGCTTTACATATATAGATATTATCGATATAGCACATAAATATGTATATGTATGCTATGGAATAAAAACAAAGCCAGAAAACACTTTAAATGCAGGGTGAGTAATGTACAACCCAGAAGAACGGCGGTCAACGCAGGAATTATATTGATTATATACATACATACAGATGTGTGTTTGGGGTTGTGTATGTGTGCGGTAAGTAGCGGTATCAATAAATAAATTTTATTATAGCATAAATTATGTCACCCACGGCAGAGACAAGTCAAAAGGCCAATCATTAGCATAAACGTGCCGACATATACGCACACGCACACTTACATACAAACGTATATGTGAGCTTAAATATGAGCTTATCAAGAAAAGGCGCTGAATTTTGATAAGGGTTGAGTTAACAGGCGCAGCGAATTGAAATATTTAAATGCTCGTAGATAATAAATAATTGTTTATGTATATTTATGAATTCGTGAATAGAATGACAGTTATGTCACCGTGTAAAGCGGTAGTAATACCAACAACAAATAAATTAATTTGAATGCGAGCTGATTAAAACGCTAAAGGCGTCCGCTTATCAGCATTATTTGTAGTTTTTAATTATAATACAACAAAAACAGTAAACACATATATTTCAAATCCAATATATGTATATTAAAATATATATATTTCTTATTAAAAGCAAAATAAAAATTGAAGCGCGTGTTTGCTTAGCTAAAATTTCGCTACAAAGCGCGAAGTGAGCGAATCTAAAAATAAAATCGTCTAAATATATTGACTGTTTGCGTTCAAACTGTAATGCTAATGACTTAATTGGAACACAATGGAAATATTTTAGCACCACAAAACGTATTTGCAATATTATATCACGGCTACGCTGGCCATCATATTCCAGTTATAATGCTAATTGTTTAACACATTAAGCTGCCTTAGTGCCTTTGCGATTTTTACATGGCAGTACTCCCATATAACTGTATAGTCAGCAACTAAATTGCTTCAAAGGGTGCTACAGAAGCACTTTACTCTTAATTATGTGTGAAATAATAACAAAAACAATCAAATATAAATATTATTCGAAATAAAAACGATCAAAGATCTACGATATATCGCCTTGTGTAAGAAACGAGAAGTCACAGCTCTTTAAATCGGTATGTTATTAACTTACAAACACCATCAAATGTAATTATCAATCGTTAATACTGCCAATCAATGAGGTGAACTACCACTGGTATACTCGTCTTCGATACGCCAAAACTCTACTCGCTAAATTTTAGCAATCCTCTCTGATTAAGGAAAACTGTATGAGAATGCAACAACAGAATTAGTGAAGGTGTATTCGTATATGAGGAAGAGTAAGTGAATACACGTATCTCCCTTTACGTCCAAAAAGTCCTTTTGAACATCTAATATAGCTTCTTCTCATTAGCATTTAGCAAGTGACTCTAGCTTTTAGCTTTTAGCTGAACACATTGCATCACACTTTATCATACCACTGCTCATATAGATTTAATTATTTAATAAATTACAACTGAATATATTTTCCGATACACATAGCTTCCCCTTGATGTATCTCACCATCCTTCATCCTTTTTTAGAGTGTTCAATTCTGGGGAATATGCGTCTAAAGTCGAAGCGATGCCATAAAACACATCTGATCTGTAGGAATTTTAATATTAAGGGCTAAAATTTTCAGGGAATTTTTTGAGGGTATTTCCAAGGAAATTTCGTGACGGGAATGAAAAAATTAATGCTAATACCCTAACGTACATACATATATCCTCTAGAAAATAAAAATAGAATATGCATTTTTTAAGTAATTTGTAGAATAAAATGCAACACGGTTTGTGAAAATCAAGAGACACCAACAGTTAGACTCAAAGCACCACTCGATACAAAGTCAACACATCACAAATCCTATAGTTATAATCAGCAAACTTTGAGCCAAAGCATAGCCCTTCTCTGTACATTTTTAATTAAAAAAAGGAGTAAAAATAGCTCCAAGTTTGAAAAACAAAATTTATGTGTTTGAGCGCAAAGGTAGATTTTTCAAAATTTGAAATGTTTCATAATGAACACGTGTTCAATCTTTTGATTCAAAAGGCACAACAAAAATGTTTTGTACGAAAAAAAATTTGTGAATGTAAATTTTGGATTTAATGACCTATACACAGTTATATATAATATACAAAAGTGAATAGACCACCTGGGTTGAAAATAGCATTAAAAAATAATTGAGTTAAAATCAAAACATATTTTTTTATTTATCACGATAATCTTAAAAAAAAATAATTCTCAAAAATCTAATCCCAAATACTGAATAGAAAAATTTAAATGAGGACCGAGCCACAGTATATTATATTTCAACTCTTCATACGATTTGGCGCATCGCACAATAACGACCACATAAAATTTAGTTTTAAATACAAATTACCCAAGTTTGCAATTTAAAAGTGTTTTGTTAAGATTTCGCACTTTTGCGCTTCAACTTTTCGAATTAGAGTTCACACAGAACCTTTACCCTCAATACTCTAGAACAGTACTCGGTTAACTGACATATTCAAACGATTTATATTTTCGGATTTAAAAATTGATATACATATATTAATACCGATACAGTTTGGGATTAAAAATGAGTTTCAGATTAATGATGAGCTATATAGAAATACAGAAATTGAAAATTGAGTTCCAATTTTTTAATTAAGAAATTCGCAACCCTGTAAGCTACAAATTAAAATACAAAACTGTAAGTGATTTAAAATTTTAGGCGTGGCCCCTAATAAATTCAATGTGCATACGTACAACATCGGTCAAAAGATTTGCCACTGGAATATGATAATGAAAATACTGTCGATTTTAGGACCTATGACATATGCTTCGGGTCGTTGTCCTGATGGAAGGCCCACTTAAGTGGCATTTGCCATTCAGCATGTGGCAACATTACGGATTCCATAATGTGTCTGTAAACGTACCGATCCATCTTACCATTAAAACGATGATGCGGCCCCAAACCAGAAGCAGAAAAGCATCCCCAGACCATAACATTGCAACTATGTTTGACTGTTTTTAGACAATAGAAATTTTTAAGACGCTTGTTTCGTGGGCGTCGAACGAAACTCACGCCATCACTTCCTACCAAATTAAATTTGGACTCATCACTAAAAAGAACAGTTTGCCACTTGCTTATTGGCCATTCTAGATGATTTTTAGCGAACATAATCGTTTTAGTTGGTTACGTTTGCTAATAAGCGGTTTCTTCTCTAGTCAGTAACTGTGTAAATCAGCGTTATTTAGGCGACGAGCGACCGTTCTTGACTGGTAACCCAAGTTTACCAATTGCGGAGCGCTTTAAAATGGATATTTTTTTACCTCTCTTACAATTGAGCTGTCAGTTTTTTCATCAGTTTTTCTTGGTTGGCGTCCACGATGCACTACTTCGACAGTTTTGTTCGTAATAAAGTTTGAAATTATTCGAGTGATTGATGACTTGTGAATTCTGTACTTTATAGAAATTTCTTTTTGAGATGTTCCGTTAATATAATCATCAATAACACTTGCTCAGAGTGCTTCATTATTTTTTTGTAAAAACAAGAAACAAAAAGGAGTTCGAAAGAAAAATGGCATTGTAAGACAAAAAAATCTAGAACTTCGTTCTAGTTGCAAATGTTTTGTCCGATACTGTATATCACAGACCACAGAAGCTGAATCAACGAATTTGCTGAAATTTTTTTCTAGCGCTTCCTTACGTCGTGGTGGTGAACTTTGCAAAGATTTTGCGATGATTCTGCTAAAAAATCTTGGTCTTACAAGATCAAATTGACGCAAGAACTGAAGTCACTTGACCACCAGAATTGTCGTATGTTCGTGAATTGGGCTGAGCAACAACTTGAAAACGATCCGGATTTTCATCGAAAAATCATTTTCAGCGATGAGGCTTATTTCTGGCTGAATAGCTTCGTCAATAAGCAAAAAATGCGTTATTGGTCAGGCAGGCAGTACCCGGCAGAACCCGGCAGAAAAATTAAAGGAAGAGAAAGACCTCCAATTCGTTGGAAAGACCAGGTGGAGAAGGTCCTGCCTACACTCTCTTTATATACCACTGAATATTTGGAATATTTGGGGTTTCAGGTCAAAGTTCCGCGATGCTGATACCACCCGATTGTAGTAAACTTTCAAACGCATGTTCTAACCTATTACGCAGATATTTGAGTAAATACCGGGAAAATGTATCTCTTTTCATATCAGATCTACTTTTTCTAAGAAAGCAGGTTAACTGTAGCCAAAGCAGTAAACAACAAACTAAACACAACTTTTTTTATAAGCACGAGATAATGCTTCAGAGTTTTATTCACGCATTCTATGTAAACATTTATCCACATAAAAAGTAATCGTCATAGCACAAATGTGGAATATTTTTATTTGCATCATCAAAGTGGGAAAATTGTCACTAAAAACGTGACGACCGTGTACGGAAATGTTTGAGAGAACATAAATCTCGCTCGCATTTCAATTTCACGTTTTGTTTTTACATTCGCTGATGCATTCAACTCATCAACACCCGCCACGAAATTATTTTATCGCGTATTCTCTTCACTATAATAATATTGTGGCTGTCCACACACACTTGTGTATATATGTATTTATGCAAATATATTTAGATATTATTCTTTTTTATTTTTTTTTAAGTAGGCGCTGCGAGTACGTTGCTAAAGTAAATATTTCTTATTCTAAACTAAAATTGTTTATTATCACTAAATGAATAGAGCGTGGAAGCTGAGGTGAGTACCTGCGCACTTAGTGGGTGCACAATACAGCGAAGCCGCCGGTAAATTTCATCAGCTGTTATAAATAAAATAAGTAAATTCGCTACACGAGACAAATGAAAAATTTAATTCTAGTTTTTGTTTTCAAAAATTGTTTGAAAGCACAGTAATTTGAAAGGACAAGTATATATGGTATATAATAATATTTTAAATTGTTATTTTTAGGCATTGTTCATTTGTAGGCAACATTTTCTAAAAAAAAATGAAGGGCAGGTCAAAAACTTTCAAGAAAGTAAAACAACAAGCCTCTTAGAACTTCAACTCTTAACATTAATATTAAAAGGTATGTGATCTAAACTTTTCGAATTTCCATAGAAATTATATGGGCAAAGTTTGCTTTGTTACTTTTGCACCTTGATATTTGAGCATTGTAAAAAATAACTGAACATTACACGGACAGGAAATTTGACAATCCACTAAGAAAAAACAAAGAAAAAGTGTGGAATGCTAAGTTCGGGTGGAACTGAACAGTTTATACTGCTGCAAAATTTAATAATCAAGGATCAAGGAGAAGGTATAATTTTCTCTAAATGTGTACAGCTGCTGGCAAACGCCGATGATATTGACATAATTGGATAACTGGATAGGAAAGCGAAGCAGATGGGTCTCGTAGTAAACGAAGGCAAGATGAAATATCTCTTGTCATTTAACAAACAGTCGTCGCACTTGCGACTAGGCTCCCACGTCACTGTGGGTCGTCACTTTGAAGTCGTAGATAACTTCATCTATCTTGGAACCAGCAGCAACACCAACAACAACGTCAACATCGAAATCCAACGCAGAATAACTCTAGCCAACAAATGCTACTTCGGACTGAGTAGGCCGAAGACCAAACTCTAAAAGTCCTCCATCATTCCTATTCCGATTTATGGTGCAGAGGCATGGATGATGACAACATCTGATGAGTTGACGTTGTGGTCCTTTACACTTTGTTCACGGCAAATATCGCATTCATGTTGTCCGGATGAAAGAGAATACTGCAGCTTAATGGTGTTTACGCCAGTAAAGAAGAAATGTCTTTAAGATAGTATTTGCTTAGATATACGGTATAAAGCCTTTAAGGAAATTGTTTGCTAAAAGTTGTATTTCCGTGGCTTCGTTAGTGATTGATTTATAGAAGGTAAAGTGAAAGGCTCAGATTAAATTAAAATTTTTGAAAAACGAGAAGTAGGCGTAGTTTTATTCCAATGTCGGCAACTTTCACACTGTGAGATAAAGAAACAAATTGAAAGTGACATATAGTATTTCGTTGAAATTTGTAGAGTAATTCCGGAGATAGAGGAATTCACCTAACGGTGTGCGGTACCACGCTCTTTATTCAATTATTACATCGTTCCCTTGACACTCTCAAATGAACAACTTTGTTATACTAGGTGCTTTCCAAAGTAAACAGGACTTAAAAAAAACAAAACAAATGGTTTTTTCGGCAAAATCACTTTATTTTATTCAAAATAGTCTCCTTCTGCTTCAATACAGCTTGAACGGTCCAATAGGATGTCGAACGAGTATTTTGCTCGTGGCCGCTAGTAGGTTGGTGCAAGCCTTTGAATGGCATCTACGTCAGCATAACGCTTTCCTTTCATGAGCAAATGCATTTTTCTGAAAAGAAAGAAGTTGTGCGGTGCCATATCAGGTGAATATGGGAAGTGGTTAATGATTAAATTGTGAGTTTTGGTCAAATAATCGGTCATAAGCGTCGATCGAATGTTGGATTCTGAGCAATTTTTGGTCATCAGTCAATTTGTGCGGAACAAACCGTGCACACACCTTTCGTAAGCCCAAATATTCGGTCAAAATGCGATAAATCGATGTTTGGAGATGTTCAATTCCATTTCCATAACTTTTAATGATGATTTCGGCTAATTTTTGATGAATTTGAGGTGAACACAGATTTTGATTTTCCCACATGTTCATCGTCATTTACTATATGTCCTCACGACCACTTTGAAAACGTTGAAACCACTCGTGCACTCTGCTACGGGATAGGCAATCCTCGCCATAAACTTGTTTCATCAATTGAAATGTTTCGGTAAAAGTTTTACCAACAAACTTTAAAACAAAATTTAATGTTGGCTCCTTGTTCGAAGATCATTTTCGCACCGATAACACAAACATACTGACACTTAAAACGCAATAACTTCACTTCCAATGAATGAAATGTCATGAAATTCTCACTGAACAATCGATAAAAATGGCAGATTCTAAGGCACTAGTCAACATATAGATGGCGCCACCAGGGGGTGGCTAGATTCAAAAAGACCTGTTTACATTGGAAAGCTTCGTGTAGTTTACCAAATAGTGGACGAGATTAGCAGGAATGGTGTACGGCTAACGTCCGGAAACGTACTCAACATTGGGAAACCTATGCATTGATTATACGACGATTTCGACAGAATTAGAGTAAAGAAAATCAAAACCGGATGGAACGAGCTACCTGGGTGCAAAACTTAAAAGTCATGTGCAAAACGGTAACTCGGAAGTACAAAAAATTTCTCAAGCGCAGGCATTCCAAAGAACCTGGCTACTGAACTCCATTCGGTATCGCAAAGGACCTAAACTGCTTTTTGACCTACCAGATTTAACTAAAATAATCCATAGTTCACCACATTACCTCATTAAAAATAATGTCAAAATATGTTTTTGACCTTGAAAAGTACTTAATTTTATAATGAAGAAAATCTCAATATAATTAACACACTCTTTCATGATCTTCGCGTCTCAATTTCAATTGAGTAAATAAATTTCTGCGATATTTTCATTAACACATAAATACTAGGGGTAAAAACATGATTGAATAATCATGACAAAAATCATATTCAAGCCCTAGCTAAGTAAATGTCTATTAATAATAAACAGAATATACTTACAAAATGCATTGGCAATTTGGTATAATTTTAATGACAAGTCAGATCCACTCAGTTAAGTATTTATTGTAATTTTAACGCATGACTAAGCACGTTTAGAGCGTCAAGTCAATTTAGTGCTTTATTCAAGCGATCACTTAGTTTGCTAAAAAAAATATATATATAGATATTCGATTCTTTATAAGCACAAAAATTGTATACATTAATTTGCAGTCACATTTTTGTATATCACCCACTATCCGCCCATCAAGTTACCCTTTTATGCCAATAACAGTATTTTGTAAATTGCTTCATTTATCTTTAAATTTCGCCTGCTATCATTTTTCAAACAAGAAAGAGATTGAATAAAAAGTTTAATGTTCACTGGAAGTTTATGGTCACGTTTACGGCTTGTAGCCAGTCTACACATACACAAGTGTAGCATTCTTTGTTATATAGTATTCGTGTGATCGATTGCCCATAAGATTAATGTTGCAGTGTTCTTATAGAGAGACAGAAGTATGTACACACATATGTAGTGCATATAAACGGATATATTGGCGTAGCTACGTCGGAAAATTTGTATGCACATAAATAATAATAAATTGAGGATGACGATACTTGGTTATGGTGGTTGTTTAAAATCAAAATTTAAAAGGAAAGCTTTGCTTTCGAACTTTTATTGAAAATTATTTAATTTCGTTTGAAGAATGTATGCAATGATATGATTTGCTTATATTCCTTGCTATCGAACACAATTCAATTTTGACCTTAAATTTGCTTATAAGAATCATCTGTGATATTAACATATAGTTTAGACGCACTTCTTTTAGTCACTTGGAACGGTATAAGAATGTTAGATACAAACTCGCGAGGCGCAACCTCATAAATGAAACAAACCGTCAAACTTTCATAGTAATTGTAAACAAAAAGCTTGCCTCTTTTCGTTCATGACGTCACGAATCCATGTATTTTGCTGGCAAAAACTCATCAACAAAGTAAAAAGGACCAAATTGTCGTATATTTATAAGATGGCAAGAAATACTGGTCTGCCATTGGAAGCTGTATTGATTGAGGTTAGTTGAGTAACCAAGTATTTGTCATACAGATAATTTAATTTAAATTTTCGGTAAGAAATTTTAAAATTAAATCTCGAAAATATTTTCAGAAATATAAAAAAAAATTTCTGACTTCAAAAACACAGTTTCGAGAAAAACGCGTTTAAAGATGGCGCACTTACCCTAGCTTACCCTCGTGTGTACAAGTTCTCAAAGCCGCATCTCCGAAACTGTCACTCGTAGCAACTTGAAAATTTATGACAATATTGTAAAGGTGTTGTAGAATTTAATAAGACAATAAAAGTTCGATTTTTTGAATTCCGTAAACCCATGTAACGCGTTGACGACGAACCACGTCAAGACGGTCATCAATATCAACTTATGATCAACACGTCAATAAAATAAAGGAATTGGTACTTGAGAATCGACAATTTGCAGTCAGATATCTTACTGGCATCGTTCGAATATCGGCAGTATCAGTGAAAACCAATATAAAAGGTCATTTGGGTCTAAGAAAAGTGAAATAACGTTTATTTACAAAACCACTCAATTATTTCGAAAATCAGCTTCGCGTTAACGTCTGTGAAACAATGCTTTCCGACTACTAAAATATCTTGAAACGTATTATTACTGGCGATAATTCTTGGTTCTTTGGTTATGACCCGAAAACAGACGATTGATCGGCCGAATATCGTCGCAAAGGTGAGCCGAAGACGAAGACGCCACGTCAAAGCAAGTTAAAAATCAAGGTTATGTTCACAATTTCCTTCGATTATCGAGGTGTGGCGCACTTCGATTCATTCCGACTGGGATTTCTTTGACGGCGACGACATAGAGTTTGAAGAATAAATTAACAATTTTAAAACTAATAACAAAGCAATGCTTTTTTTTTGCTCATAGTAGTACTTATAGCATATATAATTAAATATTGCATTAAATGTGGAATCTCAAATTAATAAACCGGTTATATCAGACATGACACAACTATAAACCACATGGTGACTGAGTTTTCTATATGTTTGTAATCGAAACAAATAATATACATTCCGTTTGATTATCTCATTCATTAATTATTACATGCAGTATTTTATTCCGAAATAATAAATTTGGTTGAAATTGTGTTTAACATTTTAAACTAAAGAGTTTTTGCAAGTGAAAATCCTTTCCAAAGTTATCCAATTTAGTTTCGAAAAAAAAAACAAAAAAAAACGTTAACTTCGGCTGCACCGAAGCTAATATACCCTTCACAGGTGCATTTCTTTTAGTAACTATGTGTTCAGTTTATATGGAAGCTATATGCTATAATAATCCGATCTGAACAATTTCTTCGGAGATTATGTTATTACCTTAAGCAGTAATCCATGTCAAATTTCGTGAAGATACCACGTCAAATGAGGAAGTTTCCCAGGCAAGCATTTGATTCCGATCGTTCAGTTTGTTTGGCAGCTATATGCTATAGTAATCCGATCTGAACAATTTTTTGGTATATTACATTATTGTTTTAGAAAATAATCTGTGCCAACTTTTGTAAAAATACATTGTCAAATGTGAAAGTTTTCCATACACGAACTTGATTCCGATCGTTCGGTTTGTATGGCAGCTATATGCAATAGTAATCCGATCTGAACAATTTCTTCGTATATTACATTATTGTCTTAGAAAATAATCTGTGCCAACTTTTGTAAAGATACATTGTCAAATGTGAAAGTTTTCCATACACGAACTTGATTCCGATCGTTCAGTTTGTATGGCAGCTATATGTTATATACCCTGTGCAGGGTATAAACATTATATAGATAATCATACCTTTGTACTTGATCACCCCTAGCTTATAATGTTATCAAAGACCATAGAAACCGTTATTAAATCGTAAAATATACTTACACCTACGTCGAGTTCGGCTACAACCGCGTAAGCGGTGTCTATGCCTTTAAAGAAGAAGTGTATGTATGTAGGCGCAGTTTCCTAACAAGACAAAGACTGAATTTGGTTATAATTTCAGTTTGCGGTATTCTATTTCGAGAAAAGCGCGTTTAAAGATAAACTTATGAATCTGATTGAATTGAGCGGTTACATTTCAGATACTTGTAATTGAAAAACTACCTGAGATATCGATTCAGAATTTTATTATTTTTAAAGGTATGACTTTTAGCAATGTAAGAAAATGATTTTTGAAGATGTCATACTGGGAGACACCCTTAAGCCGAGAAGCAACATTTTACAAGTTCAAACCTATTTTTATTGCCAATACAAAATTATTATTTTTGAATCCCTATTCATATTTTTCCAGCCTCAAAGTACGAAAGTAAAGGTTTAGGAAAATTTAAAATTAACTTTAATACAAATACAAGCATAACTTACCAGAAACAAAGCTGGACTATAAGTTGCCGAAAATACACAGCCGCTAACTGTTGTAGCTGAAAACTGCTGAGCTAGTTTTCGCACATGCACACACTTACACGCACACAAAAACACTTTGGTAAATATGGAAATAAACGAAAGTGCGCAGTCAGCAGACTTTCTTAAATATTTCACTGATGCAGCTGAGTGAGTGGGAAGGTCGGCACTCGGGCAGACGCGCACAGTGTGGCAAACTTCAATATTTGGCGAAAGGGTAGCAAGCCAGGCGAAAACACTTACAAACACACAAACAGGTAGGTGGTGTAAAAACGTTAGGGAAATTTGCGTCAGTGAGTTGGTTGGTTTGTTTATGTGAATTTTATTTTAAAATACTATTTTCCTTTTGCTTTTTTATATAATTTTATATATTATTTTATTACTAAGTAATTTTCAAGCACATTTAACATTTATATATATTTTTGTATTTTTTTTTTTGAGAATTTGCGTTTATTACAATATTTGTTAAAACTAATTCGAAAAGTATATTGTATTTATTTGTATTTTTTTAGACTGAAGTTTTTAGCTTTTCTTTATTTTAAAACATATTTTTTTTAATTTCATTCAACATTTTTTTAATTTTAATTAAAATTTTTTACATTTTTTTTAATATTTCCACACTTTTTTAATTTTATTAAAACTTTTTTAAATTTTTTTTTTCAATTTTTTTTTTTAATTTTTTTTCAAAATTTTCTTAATTTTTTTAAATTGTTTTTAATGATTAATTTTTTGCCTAGAACACGTGAATACAACAAAATCAATTCATAATTTTTTTACTCGAAAAGTTTGCCAAACTTAATTTCTTGCATTTTAATTATTCAAATTCACTACTTTAAAAGTACCTGAAGAGTATACTTTTTTTATATTAAATTTTTTCAATATTTTTCATTGGCTGCATTTATCACTTCCTACATTCCTGCTTGTTTATTGCACTATTTGTCAACTCAAAGCTCTTTTTTTCCCCATTGACACTGATTTTCAGATTTGATTAGCGCAATTTTACTTTTTGCTTCGAGTGTATCACCGCTCCGGCTGCAATCAGATTAAGCTAATCTTCACAAACGCATAATTGCGCAGCTACTTTAGCTCAACGTTACCGTTGTCGTTGCCGTTGCAGTGTTGCAAGTTGCAGGCTCGCAGCTGCTGTCGTTAAGCCACTTCAACGCTGGAGCACAGCAGCGTACACGGCGTATGAGCAATTTCCTTAAGTGAATTAAAATTAATAGCAATTTCGCTGCACAGCGTTCATCACTTGCATACGCTATTATTATTATTACTATTATTATTTTGCAACTATGTACCGTTATTGCATTAAGAGATCATTAATTTGTGTGCACTTCTTCCAAGCGGCGCACAATCAAATGGATTTATTTGATTCGTAAACTTTTTTTAATTTTATATTGAAGCTTCCATTATTTACCGTTGCACTGCAATATCTTATGCTCTTAACTATTTTTAACACACTACACAATTCCCGTTATTCAAAATTTTATTTAGACTTATAGAAGTTTTTCGCACAAATTTCCACTTTTACTCGTTTCGAAGGAAAAATTTCCACTTAAACTAACTTTTTACAGCGCTTTTGAAACTCTTAAACCGTTACGCTTAGACATTAAGACAATCACACAAATTTAATTAGCGCGTTATCGTCCGCTTTTCAATTGTGTTTGTTCTCGCGCGCACGGAGCATTTTCGACTGGAACCTTTGCGGTGACTTTGCCCCCGTTCGCAGGCCGAACCAATAACAGCTGAAAAGCCAACAGTAGTCGCAGCTCTGCAGCCCGAACAGTGTAGGCAAGCTGCTGGGTGCCCCGGCGGTAGTTGTTGTTGCTGCTGTTTCTACACGGCGCCAACGTCATCCACGCGCTATAGCAGCACTCGTTTATGCCGTTATCGCTCGTACTTGCGGGCAACTGTGATTAGCGCTGAGCACTTCATATTCTATTCGTAAACTCTCTCTCGCTCTCAGCACATTTCTTCGCTCAGCGCAACACACAAACACGTGTACGCGTATTACCCAACTATCGAAGCAGTGAACTGTTATCAGCACCGGCCAAGACCAACAGCACTTCGGGCGCATACAATTGACACTTCCTATGCTGTTCGTAAATGTATTCTCTATGTCAGTGGGTCTATCGAACACACGCATCGCCTATCAGCGCTGCTGCCCAGCCCGCGCACGCCCTTGTTGCTCGTGCATTTGTGCTCGGTCAGCCATCCAGCTGTACAGCATGACCATGGCATCGCGGAGCCACGGCTGTAAATCTCTGCAGACTTCTTTGTTCGACCTATTACTCACCAGCGTGTTTGTTTATTAGTTTGTGCGCTGTTATCAGCCGTTTTTCGGATTTGCAGCACATGTTCCTTGTTCTCTCTCTCTCTCTTTCTCTGGATTACTCAGTCGTTATTAAGCGCTCGCCAGCTGTTCGTGCTCACCTTTCTCTGCTTTAACGGGATTGTACAATTTTATCGCATGCAATTTGAGTGTTGTAAGCGTGTTAACATAGTGAAAACGGAACATGTTGGATAGCTGTTATACAAATCAACAGTTGACTCAAAATAACGGGAGCGCTAATTGAGTGATTTTATACTTTGCAGTAATATTTTTAAAATAACTGGAACAGAGCATGTTATCAATAAAAGTTCTGGTTGAAAACATTACTTAACAGTTATTTTACTATATGCGCCCTATTAACAGAGCCAGGTAAAGGAATTTCTCTAATTTTAAGTACTAGTCTACAGAGTATGGAATTGTGAACTTATTAACATACTCATGTGGTATTCACAACCTCAATAAAGGCTCTGTATGTTATTTTCAACATCCGGTTAATAAACATACAAGTGAAATATGATATCATACTAGACCTGTTAATGAACTTGGACAAAGCAGTGAATGAGACCCAGAAAAGGAGACCGACAAGACTAGACCAATGGTTCTGCGACCGACATATATTTACTGAAGGATCAAAAGCTGAAACAGGAGCAGGAGTGGGCTTCTTCTGAGCTTACCCATACATAGGAGGCAATTTCAAACTAATAAAGTCTTTAAAACCAAAATTGGTGGCATCACAGAAAGTGCCAAGTGGTCTTCTGGTCTAACCAACAAATCTATCGGGTGATTTTTTAAGAGCTTGATAACTTTTTTAAAAAAAAAACGCATAAAATTTGCAAAATCTCATCGGTTCTTTATTTGAAACGTTAGATTGGTTCATGACATTTACTTTTTGAAGATAATTTCATTTAAATGTTGACCGCGGCTGCGTCTTAGGTGGTCCATTCGGAAAGTCCAATTTTGGGCAACTTTTTCGAGCATTTCGGCCGGAATAGCCCGAATTTCTTCGGAAATGTCTTCCAAAGCTGGAATAGTTGCTGGCTTATTTCTGTAGACTTTAGACTTGACGTAGCCCCACAAAAAATAGTCTAAAGGCGTTAAATCGCATGATCTTGGTGGCCAACTTACGGGTCCATTTCTTGAGATGAATTGTTCTCCGAAGTTTTCCCTCAAAATGGCCATAGAATCGCGAGCTGTGTGGCATGTAGCGCCATCTTGTTGAAACCATTCAGTTCTTCCATTTTTGGCAACAAAAAGTTTGTTAGCATCGAACGATAGCGATCGCCATTCACCGTAACGTTGCGTCCAACAGCATCTTTGAAAAAATACGGTCCAATGATTCCACCAGCGTACAAACCACACCAAACAGTGCATTTTTCGGGATGCATGGGCAGTATAAACATTTTAGTGGACTGCAAAGCGGCAATAACGGCTATCCGTTGTGCATATGTATATCATCTAGTAATCTGGTCATATAGAAATAGAAGGAAATGAACAGCGCATACCACAAAGTTACTTCGCGATAGAGCTGATGGTGGTCAGTCCAAACAATTCCTACTTCTAGGAAGCTTTGTAGGAGTCATCACTGGGCACATACTCTTCAAATCCCACCTTCAAAAACGATAACAGTGGATTCGGCGAAGTGCCTATAGGTGACATTGGGTATGTAAGGCTTAATTGATATCGGGAATTTTCACCTTAAACTAACTTCAGTAGCGGAATCTACCATTTAGCAAATATGATATTAGTTTTGAAGGAAATATGGCCGATGTTCTCAGAAATATATCACCAACGAGATTGGATTAATCATTACATTTCACTAAAATGCTCATTTTCTGTATTTAGTGGAGGGGAAGGCAATAATTATACCCAGAACAGGGTATATTAAGTTTATCACGAAGTTTTTAACACCCAGAAGGAAGCGTCGGAGACCCTATAAAGTATATATATAAATGATCAGTATGTTGAGCTGAGTCGATTTAGCAATGTCCGTCCGTATGCCTGTATATATGTATACGAACTAGTCCCTCAGTTTTCAAGATATCGTTTTGAAATTTTGCAAACGACATTTTCTCTTCAAGAAGCTGCTCATTTGTCGGAACTGCCGATATCGAACCACTATAACATACAGCTGCCATACAAACTGAACGATCGGAATCAAGTTCGTGTATGGAAAACTTTCACATTTGACAATGTATCTTCTCAAAAGTTGGCATAGGTCATTTTCTAAGACAATAATGTAATATACGAAGAAATTGTTCAGATCGGCTTACTATTGCATATAGCTGCTATACAAACTGAACGATCGGAATCTAGTTCTGGTATGGAAAACTTTTGCATTTGACAAGATATATTCACGAAATTTGGTATAGATTATTTTCTAGCGCAACAATGTAATCTCCGAAAAAATTGTTGAGATCGGTAAACTATAGCATAAAGCTGCCATACAAACTGAATGATCGGAATCAAATGCTTGCATGGGAAACTTTGGTATTTGACGTGGTATCTTCACAAAATTTGACATGGATTACTGCTTAAGGTAATAACATAATCTCCGAAAAAATTGTTCAGATCGGATTACTATAGCATATAGCTTCTATACAAACTGGACACATAGTTGCTAAAAGAAATGCACCTGTGAAGGGTATATTAGCTTGCAGCCGAAGTTAACGTTTTTTCTTGTGTTTAGATAGGCGTTGCCACATAACCTTTACTCAAGTGTAAATAAGAAAAAATGCCATCTGAATCACTTTGATACACGTCTATAACTATATATATATATTTACTGTTGGATCTGAACAAGATGCAAATAGAATATAATCTGAAAACATGCTTAGTCTTACAAAATGAGTCAGTTTCTTTGAGAATTTCTCAACATTTGGGTGTCGTATAGGTCATAGGTAAAGCAGGAACATTTCATATCTAGGTATGTAGGGTAAGAGGCTGACAGACAAAAATTTTTATAGCTTTAAGAAAACTGTCGAATTATTAATAGGGATCACATCTGAAATCTTCATACTTCATTTAAAAAGTAGTAGTAAATCCAATCTCTTCTTCTCGTGAGGAAAACTTTTCACCAGTAAAATCATTTGCTATAAACAGGAACAAAGAATAATCAATTGTTGGCAGGCCCAGACTACAAGATGAATGCATAAGTTACCAATCGGTATGTGTAGTTCTGTTCTGATGTAACACAATTCATTTCCTGTGCACCAAAGCTAACCAGTTCTTGACAATTGCTTACCTCAGCAGCAGCTGACATATGATTCCCATCCAAACCCACCAAGCATATAGCAAAGCCATCCTGACCTTTAATCCTTGTTTGGCTGTGGTTGGCAACGCCTCAACGCCATTAGACCATGACCATTTTCTCGTTACCTTAAAAGACCCACTTATATCGCCAGTAACTATCCGCTTCAGAAATGGATGCATTTTGCTGCGATTCAGGAAGGACTCCACGATTACGCTTCTAGAGCTTACTCTTTCAGAGCGGTACATTTTGGAAAAGAAGTTTTTCGGAACGGAATCATCGTCTACAAAATTGCTCAAGGTTGGCTGTTATAGTATCAGAATCATAAACATTATTCACATTTTCGGCTTTCTGGATTTTTGAAAGTATTGAAAAAGATTGATATTGGTCGATATGGAAACGGAACCAACTTTATCCCATGACGCCTTATTATAAGTTCGAAAACATTCGGACGACTATAACAACAATTTTGATTAATAGATATCGAGTATGTAATTTTTTTGGAAAAAGCATAATTCGTCCATATGTATGTATGTTATATTTTGTATTTAATTATTATTGAAAATTATTTTTGATAAAAATTTCAGATTTATCTTGAAGAGTCGAGAGAGAACGCGTTTCATACCCAAAATACCCACCAAAACCATTAAAACGGACTCGCGAGAGATGTTGAACTCTCTTACCATCTCTCTAACACTTGCTTGACGATTTTTAAGAACCATCTCCTTCACTTTTTAATATTTCCAGCAGTTGAAGAGGGCGAAGGTCGTCTAGAGCGAGGCATGTCTTCAACGGTCTGTCGACTCGTTGGCTTGAGGGCTTCCGGTACTGTTTTGTCACAGTGTTTGGTAATATTCCAAATAGGTTTTAAAATAATTCGTTTAAGGCTTTTTCTCTTCTTTAACCGAACTCCATCTTACATATGCTTATATCGTATTTAGATCATCTTTCAAAAGCTACTAAATTCTTATTAAATAAATATTTCAATGAAAAGGCCACATGGAAAAATTAATGGCACTGTTTGTAAACGGACTTAGAAATACTTAAACTAATTTCTATAATTTATTATTTTTCTTCGGTCGTATTTCAAAAGCTAACGCTAAATAATTAAAACAAATCCTGCTGCTTATGCCATAATCTGTTCAGTACCCACCAACTTCATACTTCTTTAAATAAATAATTTTTTTTTTTTTGAAATTTTGCAGATCGCCAAATTACCGCTAACGCCTAACAGTTTTTATTTTTATAAGCGCTAGGCAACTGCACCGTTATGCCACATTTCCAAAATATAGTTGTGTAGAAATCAAGAAATATATGTCCGTAATTAATAGCGACGCCTGAGACACAGCAGGACATCCACAATCAACAACACAAACACCCACCCACCCAATCTGGTGCGGTGAAAGTATTTATTTTCAATTTTAGCACTCTATCTGCAGCACCGCTGCGCGTTAGGCGGTCAAAGCATGCCACAACCAGCGCCAACCAGGCACAAAAGCCATTCGAATAGGAAAATAAATCGACGCTGCAAACAGTCGGTGGGTTGCCACAGCAATGCGAGCAGTCACTCAAAACAAAATACCAAAAACAAAAGCAGCACAAAAATACAAACGAACAAGTCGACAACAACAACAACAACAAACACATTAATTCCGTTGGTCTTCACGGGAAGTGAGCAAACAGTTTATTTAGTCACGAGTGAGCAACACAAAAATTCACATTAAAACAAAAACAAAAACAACCAAGCATGTTTAAAGCACTTGACAAATTTAAAATATTAAATGGTTTTTTAAATATTTTGGCTATTTTGGTCACACTTGAAATTTGTGTACTAAAAATTGTGCAATAAAAGCGCAACTACCCAAATGTATTTGAAGGTAAAAACATTTGACGAAATGTTTCGAATCTTCCGCTTTAGCATACATACATAGACCGAAATTCATTCGAATATTAAGGTGGTACTTAAATGACGGAAAGTTGTAATGTGTGCCTCAGATTTTAAAAAATGTCACCTAAAATTCTAGTTGCTATGGATAATTAGTTACAGCGTACTATGCAGATATAGACCAAGTTCGATATTTTTTGAAAGCCAATATCATAATACATAAAGAGTGTGCTATATTAATATTTATTTTTATTTTTATAGAAAAATTTTGAAAAAGAGACAAACACTTTTCATATTTGAAATATTTCTATTTATTTTGGAATTTTCCTATTTATTAAGACCTTAACATGTTATCTTTTAACTAGCTCTCCTTTGGATATTTTTTTTTATTTTTTAGAGGGTACATCAATGAGTTCGTCACGAATGTTTTCCTTGAGCTCTATGATCAGAAGATTTCTGGAATGACTTTGATTTTCAATTAAACTGGCGAAAAATAAATAAATATACCAGTCATTCAATGTTCCATATTTTTGGCATGCAGACGTTCAGAAAATTTTTATTAAAAACACCGAATAGTTTTATTCGCAGTCTGCCATGATCCACCCTACATATACCATATATATTTATGAACTTATGTTTTCATTATACTATCCCTTAGCACCTTTCAACATGCTGCTGAAATTCTCATTCCAAATTTACTCCGAAAACAACAAAACAAAAAACGATATTGGTATCATCACTGCGAGCTCTTTAAACTTTTAGTTGTACTTACACCCAATATAAAGTAGATACGAGTATACACAAGTATGTGCTTCTGTACATTTTATTGCCTCGTATTTATTTATAAGTATGCTCCTCGCGGCGCACGCCAATGGCAATTTATTGTGGTTCCACAGAAATTTTCCACAAAATTTGCATGAAAAATATATATTTTATCTCACCAGCTGCCTTAAAGAAATTTTATCGCTGAATACTTCAAAGCCTATTTATCATTTCAAATATGCAGATATGTAAGTCAGTAGATTTATGCGACTGCTGAAGTGAAAGCAAGCAGCAGTGTCTGTCTAAACTTGTCAAAATAGTTGAGTCCAGCATAAAAGAGTACTGTTATGGCTTAAAATTTTTGCATAAGTGAAATATAGAGCTTTATAATATAGTCTAGAATGAAACTTGTGTGATTATTCATCAAAAACTTATTTTGTGTTGCTTCATATACATACCTACATGCTAATTTTGTCGGGCTGTTCAACTTTTAATTCGGAGTTCCCTTTTCATCAGCAAATAATGGGTGCTACAGCGCAGGCAAATCAGAGCATGCTCAATTAAGGTTATAATAACACTATTGTCACGTGTCAACATGTTTCCAAACAGAACAAAAAAAAAAAACAAAAAGAATATGTCAGGTCGCCCGTGAAAACCTGTTTGAAATACATATTTAATCTTAAACCATAAACCTAAAGGATTGAGAGAGGAGTAATTCTCTAATTGAACAAAACTTTTTATCAATAGATCAGCTCACTATCAGATCACGTATTTAAGGTAAGTAATGATAACTTCCCAATATCATTTAAGTTGGAACATTGGGTTTCGAGGAAGATATATTCCCTCGAGCAGCTTAACTCGCTGGCTTTTCGATTGTTTCTATTCCTTTATGATTATGTCCCCAGATATTCACCGAGTTTCCCACTGGAAATAACATTTTTTGCCTCCTTACATAATGCTACGCAATCAGACTTCCTGTTGGCTCTCCACTAGTCGTTTAGTTTACTACCTTCTGCTTATAGATTGCTATGGAAAAAGCCTAATCGTGTTCGCGTTTCAGGCTTTGATCCATCGATCAATATATAGCTTTCACAATTGATACTGTTGATAACAGCACCATTGGGTCATTCTTCTTTACATGGATATTTTCTGCAAAAGTCCCCAAATTTAAAATGTCTAGAATAGACAAATAAGGTTTCTGTTTGAACATAGAAAGCAGACTATCGTAAATTTCCTCTGGTCGAGTAGGAGTATTAATTCTATAAACATAAGATAAAGCCTTACCGAATGTCATAAGTGATCTGTTGCGCCTTCGTGTATGGCGCGATGTATACTGACTCTTAAACGAAATTTAATGATAATATCTGACATGGCATACAAGGGCTCTTTTATCTTGTGGTTCAGGCCATTTTTCATTTCATGCAAGGGTTAAGTTAGCTATAGCGAACAGACAAAAACCCAGCTTATTTTTATATATGTAATATTATTTTTATATATGTAAGTTGATAGTTTGTAAAAACAAATTAGAAAATGTTCATTTTTAACCGATTACGAGCCTAAATTTCCAAAAAGCTACTTTTCCATACAAACTTTTTTTCAATTTTTCAAGTTTTACAATTGATTTATTTATAAATTATTAGAATCGTTCAATTTCTGTCGTTTGCTTTCTTTATTTCGGCTATTCAAAAGGAAAAAGTAAATTATTGAAAATTGCTCCGTGAAAACTTTATGTGTTTTTCAAACAAAGTGTTCAATTTAAGATTGGAATTTGTTACCATGCCACGAAGAGGTCGCGCTAATATCGGTAGGTTTTCTTTTTGCCATCAGCATACATACATTGTCAGCCCAAGGCACTTGCACGAGTGCTCGCCGGATGCAACGACATAGATTACGGAATTATTGAATCGAGAACAATCAGCAAGATCGTCACGATGTCACAGCACGGCTTTTCAAACAACAGCTACGATGTTTGATGGAATTTATCTTGAAGCTTTTAGATGCTGTATGTACTATGCTGAGGGGCAAAAAAGAACATTCACCATTCAATTGAAAGGAGTGAATATCGAAGTTGACAACACATCGATCGTACTATATTCACCATGTTTAGTATTGCAGTTTGGTGAAATCGATCAAATACGTTTGCAAGTACATCACCAAAGAAAGAAACATGGCGGTTATTGGCTTTGAACGAGATGAGATCAGCAAGTATCAAATGGGTCGATACGTGAACTGCAATTAAGTGCTTTGTAAGATATTTATTTTTGCAATTAATTAACGTTTTTCGACTATTGTGCATCTCGCAGTTCATTTGGAGAAGGCCAATGAGTGTATTTCAACCCAGAGAATACAGTACAGCCAGCGGAAACACCGCCAACAACAAAATTGACGTTGACGAGATTTTTCTCAACTTGCGTCAGTGATCCGTTTGCGAGAACATTGCTCTATTAGGAAATGCCTTGTTATTATACATGGAATGCATCGTTGAAAAAATGGCAAGGTCATCTAGTAGATGGACATCCAAGTGTGTTCTCAACTAATGCATTAATGATAATCACTGGAATCAAACGATGGACGATGCGCTAGCTACTTCGCACACTTTCATTACTTTTCGCCATGATCATTTCGACATATCAGCCTTCAAGTCTGCGATGATTTTTGATGAATTCACACACAGTTTTGATGGAATTTCCGGTGATCACGGATTTTGATTGACCCACATGTTTATCGTCATTTATGTCCTCAAGACCACTTTGAAAACGTTTAAACCACTCGTGCACTCTGCTACGGGATAGACAATCATTGCCATAAACTTGTTTCATCAATTGAAACGTTTCGGTAAAAGTTTTAACCAATTTTAAAACAAAATTTAATGTTGGCTCTTTGTTCGAAGCTCATTTTCGCACCGATAGCACAAACATACTGACACTTAAAACGCAATAACTTCACTTCCAATCTATGAAATGTCATGAACTTCTTACTAGACAATTGATAGATAGCAGATTCTAACGCACCAGTCGACATATAGATGTCGCCACCAGAGGGCGCTAGATTCAAAAAATCCTGTTTACTTTGGAACGCACCTTGTAAGAACTTCTACCAGTACTAACAGTGTGAAAATGGATAAATCAATAAATAAATACGCCAGAGACATTAAATTTTACCACTAAGATGGGAAACAGTGTCAAAATTGGACGTTGGGCGTGGCACCGCCCACTTTTTTGTGAAATCCCATATCTCGGGACCTGATTAGCCGACTTCGACAAGATTTGGTACATGATTATTTTTTTTTATATTTTTATATCACGCTGTGAAAATGAGCGAAATCGCACAATAACCACGCCTACTTCCCATATAGCACAATTTTTAATTCCACCTGATTCGTTTACTTTCGAGTACCCAAATCAAGAAGCAATTAATGTAACGGGATAAAACTTTGCCCGAATAAAGTCTTTAGTGTGTGCCACCTTATGACGACAAAATGTTTAAATCCTATCACAACTGTTCATGAAGCTAGGTACCGAATATGTGGACACCAGTACCTATAGTTGACTTTTGATCGAAAATATTGGTAAATGAACGATATATACAACCGAAATTAAAGGATAATCCTTCTCTTATAATGGTATGTCCATATGTCAAAAATGGGTTAAATCGAACCAATATTTCCCTTAGATATACTTTATAAAGATTTTCGATCTCCGGGGTGACTTTATACCGCATATATCGAACAATATGTCAGTTATCTCAATGAAAATAAGAGAGCGTATTTTACTCAAAACAGTGTATTTTTGTGCCTAAAATAAATAAATTTGAGCGAAAACTTGGCCTAACCCCTATATAACTAATATCAGGATTTTAGAACATCCGGCTGACTTTACTCTAGATGATTGGTTTTATACTATGTGACTGATTAATAGTATGTAGTACTGGGAAAAATAAATATTAATAAATAATTCGTATAACAATTTTCGTTTGTCTAATAAACCTTATGTGTTCGTCAGTATAGGAGTTATTGTATATAAAATTGCTTGGATTTTGTGCCTCTGGTTGAAGTTTTACACCTTAAATAATTCCCCTGGCTTAGATTCTTGCAAGTTGTAAGAGAATAAAATGTTAAATTATTTCCCTGGCTTTGATTTTTGCAAGTTATAAAAGTAAAAAATGTTCGGTTGCACCCGAACTTAGCCCTTCTTTACTTGTTTTCAATTATTTCGAAATTAAGCTCGGAATTTCAAATGAATTTTGCTTTGCGAAATTTGTTTTTTTCGGGAGTTATTCGAATAATGTGGATACACAGATATCAGAACATAACAGAATATATCAGTTTTCCGAATATTATTATTATTGAGAGAGAATGAAGAGTAACTCTCCCCTCTCCAACTTTACTACGAAATTCATTTATAAATACCGCGCTTTGCATAAAGTATGTAGGGTTGAAAGATTCCTGTTCCATTTTGAAAATGGTTAATAAATTCAACCGCGAACACCCAGAGTAATTTAATCTTTGAAAATTCAGATGTTCGCATAAAATAATGAGAACTATATGTCCATTTTATGCAAGTTTCATTCATCGTATTGGGTTGTAGTTAACACTAACAGAATATTCAAAGGCGAAAATAGTTCCAGTACTCTTCTAAGTTAAATTTCACAAAATAAACGACCTCGAACCACAATTATTATAAAATTCGTGGTAATTTTAATTAAGATTTCTATAAATTTTTCGAACGCTTTTCCAAAGCAGAATTTCATATGAAAGCTATAAAATTGTATATGCACCATAAATGAAGTAAAAGTCAGGCGCCACACATTTCACTTAACTCTTGATTGACTCTTTTATCACTTTACAAATTTGGAGCAATCATTGAGTTCGACAGCTGATTGACATTCAGTTATGCAAATAATAATGTTTAAAAGGGCATTAAATTATTTAACAATAGCTGAAAATATCTAGAGCAATGTGATTGCTGATGGGCACATATTATATGAATATAGTATTTTGGAATTTCGGATTAGATTTGTAAACTTAAATTTGATTTTTAAACAGCACAAAAGGATAGCTGTCATATTTTGCACTATATACAAACACTAGATAACATATGTTACATATACAAGCAGTCAGGACATGAACGAATTTTTATTCCGGCATATACTTCTAAACACATGCCGCTCCGCGACTCCGAAACGTCAGCGACGCGCACGAGAGTTTGGTGAACTCGTGACGACAGCCAAATTGATTTATGCAATGCTTTGGATATTATTGACA
Source organism: Bactrocera neohumeralis (assembly GCF_024586455.1). Taxonomy (NCBI): domain Eukaryota; kingdom Metazoa; phylum Arthropoda; class Insecta; order Diptera; family Tephritidae; genus Bactrocera; species Bactrocera neohumeralis. The sequence continues at coordinate 46,910,914 of NC_065919.1, forward strand.
GAAATTCAATTTTCTCCAACCAAGCGAAAGCGCAAAACACTGCAGACAGACGAAATATGAGTAGCACCACACACACACAGCCTCTAACAACATATGCGCTTACACATACACTCATCGTGTGTCTATAAATACATGAAAATTTATTATTGAAAAATACCGAAAATATTAAAAACAAGTAAGGAAGGGCTAAGTTCGGGTGTCACCGAACATTTTATACTCTCGCATGGTAAAGTGATAATCGAGATTTCATAATACGTCATTTACATATTTTTCAAATACCGTATTTTTGTAAAGTTTTATTCCGCTATCATCATTGGTTCCTAATGTTTATACTCGTATTACTCGTGGTTGCGAACCGATTTCACCCATATTTCGTACATGTCATCAGGGTGTTAAGAAAATATTATATACCGAATTTCATTGAAATCGGTCTAGTAGCTCCTGAGATATGGTTCTTGGTCCATAAGTGGGCGGCGCCACGCCCATTTTCAATTTTTAAAAAAAGCCTGGGTGCAGCTTCCTTCTGCCACTTCTTCCGTAAAATTTAGTGTTTCTGACGTTTTTTGTTAGTCGGTTAGCGCACTTTCAGTGATTTTGAACATAACCTTTGTATGGGAGGTGGGCGTGGTTATTATCCGATTTCTTCCATTTTTGAACTGTATATGGAAATATATGGAAAAGAGATATACCTGAAGAAAACGACTTTGTAGAGTTTGGTTGACATAGCTATAATAGTTTCCGAGATATGTACAAAAAACTTAGTAGGGGGCGGGGCCACGCCCGCTTTTCCAAAAAAATTACTTCCAAATATGTCCCTCCCTAATGCGATCCTTTGTGCCAAATTTCACTTTAATGTCTTTATTTATGGCTTAGTTATGACACTTTATAGGTTTTCGGTTTCCGCCATTTTGTGGGAGTGGCAGTGAGCCGATTTTGCCCATCTTCGAACTTAACCTTCTTATGGAGTCAAGAAATACGTGTACCAAGTTTCATCATGATATCTCAATTTTTACTCAAGTTACAGCTTGCACGGACGGACAGACAGACATCCAGATTCCAACTCTACTCGTCACCCTGATCACTTTAGTATATATAACCCTATATCTGACTCTTTTAGTTTTAGGACTTACAAACAACCGTTATGTGAACAAAACTATAATACTCTCGTTAGCAACATTGTTGCGAGAGTATAAAAAGGCAGAAATAAAGTTCGCATAGAAAAGAGAAAAATTTCAACAACACAGCTGTGGCAGCGGTTAACCGCAATACGCGAGCCTCAACCTAAAGGCCCTTTGAACGCATAAAAATAGCAATAAATGAATTCTAAACACAAGTACACACACACGCTCGTATTAAAGAGCAAAAGCGATTGCATAAAAAATTTACATAAAATGGTAACGCGGGAAACATTTTCGCCCACATTGCATTGCGTTTGACTATGATTAAGCGGCTTGACTGAGGGCGATGTGCACTTAATGGTGCAATGGATGAAAATTGCCAAATAAATATACAATCACTGCGATCAAGATTTGATACTGCCGCAATAAGGGACACTCCATTTGGGAGTATTATGGCAGAAAAACAATACAAGAACTCCTTCGCCTCTTCCTTGATTACCCAGCTGATGTACGCAATTTGTTTGTAAGCTTTTGGATAATATATAATAGTACAATGAACCGAGATATATTAAATAAACTAAAACAAACAAGAAAAACCGTTAACTTCAGCTGCATAGAAGCTATAATACCCTTCACGGGTGCAAAATATTCCTCACAAGAACTTGAGTTTGATCTATCAGTTTATATGACAGCTATATGCTATAGCATTCCGAGGCTCTTGGATAAGGAATAAATCGTATTCGTCCCGTCATAGACGACGCAGGAGATCGACCGCCGAGACCGCTTTTGAGTGTTGGAGGTTAATTTGAAAAATCTTCTTTCTCCAAACTCTTGTCCAGGAGTGAAAGTTCCGCAACATTATGGCTACCGACCCTAATTTCCACGAACAAGCACTTGAGACTGAAAACGGATTCATCGAATAACGATCCGCCCCCTGAACTCACCGCGTCTGAGAGGATAGAGTTCATATACGTTTTCGAGTGGATTTCTTCCCCTTTTCTTCCGTCCCACCTAAGGGCAGCGGGTCAACCGCCCTGACTAGTGTCGGGAGTATTCTGACGACCACACTCTCGAAGTCCTAACTTATGGCTCCCTTTTCCACACTGAGAGGAGCAAAGAACTGCTTGTTTTGGAGTATCAGCGATTGCCGATATGGCTTCTACTTCCTATTCAGCCTAATCACCCTCCAGCCTTCAATATCGCTTCAATTTCAACCGGAGTTCGGTGGGAAGCCAAACCGTTCGTCGACACACCATATTACAAGTAGTTCATACATGCCAATATACCAACCGGCACTTTCGCATCTAGGCGGTGGTCCAGGTTTTCCTCTGCAAACACAGCGAAAACAGCAGCCGCTAACCGCTTCCATTCCTATGGGTGATGGTTCCATCTCCCCTGCTGCGGTTGTACACGTCAAGCTCTATTTAGATGGTTAACCAATTTCGCTAAACATCGGTGCCACACCAACATCAATGTTGAAGCAGGATTCCCCCTCTTGAGGCATTCGCTGCTTAAACAAAGGTAGAGGCTCATTATGCCCCGCCTTGCCCTTTTGGCACTCTCAATGCTCCTCAGATTCCTGATCAGCCTGCTTACCACAAAAGCGCTTCAAAATTTTGTCTTCCAATCGATGGTCTGACTTAGGTGGACCAGTCTTACCAGAATTACCATCGCCATGAGTTACCAAAGACTATTGAACTGCTTAGGAGGGCACTTGAAAGTGCAGTGAGCCTAATAATGATTAAAGAGCAGAACTTTGAGTTCATCCAATATTCCGACCTCATTTTTCAACTCACCAATCAGTGGTTGAAGAGAGCTGCGGCTGTCATATCAATTTCTTAACTCAGTTGCTTAAAAAAAATTCAAATACGACCGTATTTCTCAAAGAGCTCCCCGCTTCCTCTTAAAATCTACTAATTGCAAGAATATCAGTATTACTTTAAAAATACTTCTACAAATGCTCACTGTTTTCGTATTGTAAATGATTTCGTTTCAAAACTTTATATAACCGTCAGCATTATTATGGATTAGTGTTCTTTCAATAGGACAGTAACTTGGGCTTCAGTGTTGCATCAAAGCGTAGTTTGAATCCAATAAATACTACGTTGTCGCTATAAATCGATTATTCTGTGAATTATATAGTATTCTATATATATTATCATATTTTACTACACACCCACATTTACTGCCACGTCACGTGTCACGAAGCACCCGTGCTTACAAAAATGTGGTTATAAAATTGCGGGAAATAATTTTAATGCTTAAAACGATAGCGGAATTGGAGTTTCAATAAATCTTTAAGCAATTTTCCCAATTTTAAAAGCACGCATGTGTGTGGTAAGTGTACATGCCAACCAAATACAAATTCTGCATCTGCGTTTGAGCTAATCTATGCAAACAACATTTATCTTGAGCTCGTAAGCACGCTGATTTGCGGTCGATTGGTTTTCGCGATAAATGTATCCACCGAGAATTTCGCCGACTCAAAGATGGCACACACGGCACCGCATACGAGTATGTATGTCTTACATGGGTTCAGTGAAGATTCAAAGGAAATAAATCTATGCGCATTTATCATAAATCAAAATGGAACTTTATCGGCGGTGAGTACAAACAAAGAAACTAAGAAGTCGGATCATGAGCGCGACCGCGAACATAAATTTGCTTTTCAAAGACAAATGCAAGCATGTAATGGTATGTACAATCCAGTGAAGCATTAAAGTAGTCAGAAAATATGTATAGTTTAAAACTTTAGTTTCTTACATGGAATTGGATTAGTCAGAAAATCAGCATATTTATTTTAACTTATTGAAAGACTGGCTTAGAGAGAAGGGCCATAATAAAATCTAAATAAAAAAGTGTATCCCGCTTAGTAATGAATTGGGATAGTTCTGACCAAAATCTGACAATCGAGTAACTAGTTGAGAGTCAATACTTGTTACAAAGTTCATGACTAAAGTCGTATTGGTCGCTGGGTAGGCATACATTTAGAAAATCATATGAGTAGATGGATATGTACATAGGGTGTCTGCTATTTCCCAAATTTATTTGTTTGAAAATGGCCACTGAGAACAACACGCTCTTTTATCTATTTAAATTGTTGCTCATACGCCATGGTACGTTATGAAAGTTTAGTTACTGAATTTCAGAGCCCAAATTATACACTTGTTGAATAATTTTCACAGCGTAGGAGATTTTAAAGAGTGGTTTTTGAAAATAGTTACTTTTTTTTGTAAAAGTAATGAGCAGCAAGTTTTCTTAGCGATAGTATGAATGATTCCTATTTTAACGATATTTTATAATCACACAACTGAAGTTTTATATTGAAGCAAATGGCTAAGCAATAAGAAACATGTCTTCATCTAAAAACAGGACGATTGAGCCTATAAACTTTTAATCGATTCTAAAGTGTTAGTAGTTTCGTATTGTCTTAACTCCTCTCGAGGTTTTCGGTTTTGCAATGGAAGCACTCCAGCAAATATTATTTCGAAACATTCCACGCCATCCATTTATTAACTAGCTGTGCAGCTGTTCGAAACGTTAAAGCTGAGCAATATGAGCACTCAACGGTTTTCACTATTACATACCTCTGGTATCGCATATCTTAAATTCTTTTGGACGATTTTAATTTATGAAGTATTTGAAAAGACCAGTATGAAGCTCCACAAGGATTAATGTGCAGAAAAAGAACTTTTCTTAACGCAGGAAAATCTTTGACTTCATTTCATTCCAGAATGCCAATTCCTGCAAGTAGTTTTAAAGAGTGGACAGGGGTATCTTCCGATTTCATCAATTTTTTCAGTGTCGGTAGGGATGCTAAAGGGATTTATTCGGAGAAGATTTGGTTATTTGAAAAGACCAGTATGTACATGCTAATGAGAGGGTGGGGCCCAAGCCACACTTTGTATAAGAATACTTATAAAAGGATCTTTTTACTGAACATTCTGTCCCACAAGGAGAAACTTGTCTCATTTTCCATTTGATCCCATCACTTTATAGTTAAATATCACCGACGCCCGAATCTTGAGCACAACTTGCACTGATTTGGAAAATATAAGCGCCTTCGTTCAGGTGGTATATTTTTCTTCCTCAAATACTACATATTATATTATGTTTCATGTTTTTTGATTGGATCAGTATAATACAATATACGAAGTAGTTCCGCGTTGCCTTCATACGTCAAAAACATCATGGCATTCGCCAAATATTAGAAAGAAATTTGAGGTTTTCTTTATGGAAATATCTACAGCAGTTTTTAAGTCGTTTAAGCGTTCAGCGGTTACTAAATCACTTATCCTATTTCTAAACAGAGTTTTCCAGAATTCAGTAATTAATCAAATACTGACAAACTCTCCTTCATCCACTCTGCTTACATACCAACATTTTCTGGAACAGAAGTTTTAGTTATATCTTTCTTTCTCTTTTTAAAATACTTTTATTTTTTCATATAAGCCGTTCTTTTCCATTAAATTACTGCAAACCTTTTTATTTACTTCTTGGAAGTGATAAAGTCGTCGCGCTAACTTGATGCCATTAAACCCTTTCATAAGGGATCCCATTATACATAGGAAATATTATCGAGAAATTTACTTTAATCTTATTAGGCCCCTAGATGACTTCCTTGTAATATATATATTTTATTGAGAACTTCATACGATTACAAGAATGAATCTGAAAGGTACAATCCGGCTTAAGTCTTATAATTATATATTATTTTCTTTACATGTCGTATTTTCCAAGAACTCCTTGAATTTAATTCTAGAATCCACTATTACAACAAGGCATTTCAACTGCGGCTGTAAATTTATCTCACATAGACCAATCAACGTAGAACATAGGATTGCTGCAATACGCGTCATAAGTGGTTTCTGATCCATATCAAACGACGTTGCTGAAGTAAGACGCCGATTGACATCCAAGGAGACGAATTCGCGCGAATATACTTACAACTTACCTACAACAGCAAAAAGAAAAGGCCGAATCGAAAGTATCAAAATGTGGCAACAGCGGTGGTGAACCCACAAACTGATTCCGGAAAGACATTCGGGGATAGATAGACAACATGGGGACCTGGATTTCCACCAGATGATTGAAGCTACCATATACAATTATCGTGATGATTAGTCCATAAGTATTGTACATGGTGTACAGGGTGTATTGAAGGCTCGGAACACGTACTACATATATCATTGTCCTCGCTTGTCCAGTCCAGTAGTCCCGTGAGAGAGACATGAGATAGGAATAGGTTAGGTTTAGCGGATTAAAGTTCCGCACTCCGTCTTTCGATGCTTCCTCCTAGTATAAACAAATAAAAATATATTGTATATGTATAGTTGATAACTAAAGAGGGAACTTATCTAACTAAAACCTTATTCTAACAAGTTTTTCGTTACACCAAAGTGCCAAAAGAGGTGTTTTAATGAAAATTAAGACCGTACTTTCACCAAACTAGTCTGAGAAAAGTTCATGATGCAGACAGGTCTTATATATTATAAGCCGCAAGCGGTATCTGGAGAATCTTGTTACATAAAATTTATTGATAAGTTATTCGAGTGCTTTTTAAATCGATTCTGTCCAAAGCAATTATTCACTTGTACCAAATGCACACGTGTTCAGCTAAAAATTCTGTTAAGCGTTTAGCAATATTTTCCAAAAATAATATATAGCTTTTATTTACATGATCGCCATAGATATCTGAATGTGCGCACACACGTGGGCATTGGCAATCGGGAAGGTGAAGGTTAACGCCATTTGAAGGGCGAAGTCTGCGAATGGATTTGTGTTCGCACAGTTTTGTTGATCAAAGATTTGTTGTTTTTGTAAACTCAAATGCACGCACACACGCGCATATGATTGTTGTTGTTGCATATTTACAAGCACACATATTCAGTGTTTCTTGTCTTCATAGACTTGAAAGCAGCTACTTGTTTGTAAATAAGCAAATTGCACTGTCCGTCTGCTAAACCATTTATCCGTTTCGCTTGTTTGACCAGATGATGTTCTCAGCGTTGTCCGCATGTGTGCTTGGCTGCTACGCCCTGGTGTTTACCCAATCGCCTGCCAACCTGTCCGTCCCTTCAACTGCGGCTCTGGCTGCCTTGCCACTCGCCGCCACCCAGCTTGCTTGCCTGCCGCTTGGCTGTCTTCTGTCTGCCAGTTAGCAGTGTATCGTGTATTGTAGCAATTTATTTATTTCCGTATTAGAATTTTCAAACAGACAGCAAATCGCCCAACAAAAGTGCGAATATGTACATAGCTGCTGGCTGTCCCTACGAAGTATGAGCGATCCGAGCGACGGGTGATTGTCCAGCGGCAAGCGAGTGCCCGCTCACCAAATGCACATCAATCATATTTGTCTATTTTAATAGCAAAGCGGGCATGTCTGAACACATGTGCTTATACACACACACACGTGCACTCAAGTGTACACATATGTATATACTGACTTGCATTTGCGCTGCTTCACCAGTGCTTGCCTTATAAGCTTTGCCCATTTTCAATTCGCAATAAATTCAAATTTGTGTTTATTTAATTGCTTGTGGCAGTTGTAGGCGAATAGTTGGCTCCCCGCCACACAAAGCACAGCGCAAATACTTGTATGTACTTGCAATATGTCCCATATGTACATACCTACATACATATTTACATAGATGAATGATGTGCTAACCGCATTTCAAGTCATGCATACGCCTATTTGTAAGCATGTGCATACATATACATCCAATAGCCATTTTAAGAAGGATCCCTGTAAGTAAAACAGTACAACTCTTGCTATCGGACACAAAGAATCTGGGTTTCTAAGTTAACATGTGTTTAAACTTTCGAAAATCCTCGCACGCTTTGACTTTATACCTGATTTTCTGGATTAGGCAGGCGCCAAACAAAACTCTCATGGCTTTTTGAAGTGGAGGCGCATTGAGCTCAACAGTTTTTGATGGAAACAACGGATTCCGCTCGTCAATCACTCTCCGTATTCGGCTGATCTATTACAATGTGATTATTCTCTATTTCCAAAATTGAAAACCAACATGAAAGGATCATGTTAGGAGTAGAGATAATGAATGACTTTGTTATTCAAGCAGCTCTAACCCAGGGGCTGAAGAACATTTTCATATAAGACATAAATAATCTATACATGCATTGGCTGATCGCTCCTAATGTTGTATTGAGTTTAGTTGAACTTATTTTGTACAAAAAAATAATAACTTACAAGGAAAATGTAGAGTGGACTGTATATTAAATTTCTGAAAAGTTTAGTTATTTTTAGGACACACGTATAATAAGTTCGTAAGTTGGTATGCAATTCACTAAAAAAATTGGTATGATTTCATAAGCTTATATTCAATAAAAAAAAACAAGTATTAGCGTCAAGTATTATTCTAATATTACAGATCAATAACAAAGTTATTTTTGTTAAGTATTGTTTTGCATTTCGTCATGGTAAGACTTACGCCGGAACAACGTTTACAAATCGTTCAACATTATTACAAGAATTCAGTGTTTCGCGCGCTTCGCTGAACTTATGATTAAGATAATGGGCCTACTGAGCGCACTATTCGCAACATCAGCACCCATCTTGAGATTCAGAATTCATTATTGCATAATATTTTACTGAATAGACCATGTTCAGTGCGTACGCAGTGAAGAAAATATAGCTGAGAATGTATACGAAGACTGACGTATTGAACGCCTTGTTGTAGTTTACGTCGAGATCTTAAATTGAAAGCGTACAAAATACAGCTTGAACAGAAGCCGCTCGACCTTCTCATGTGACATCACCTTGCTCGGTGAGCTCTTGAAAAGTTCCAAGAAGATCCGACGTTTTCGAGCCAAATTGTTTTCAATGATGAGACCCATTTCTGGTGCAATGGGTATTTAAACAAGCGAAATTGTCGCATTTGAGATGAAGAGAGCAACCTGATTACATGATGAGATTCACGAGCCTGTTTGGTGTTGTTTGTGGGTGGCATCAGAGGTCCATACTTCTGCAAACAGCATGCCGGTGAGAACGTAACCGTCAATGGCGACCATTATCGCGTCACGATATGATGCTTGAAATTGAAGCTCGTGATCTCGGTGACATTTGGTTTCAACATGACGATGCCACTACCTATCTCATATATCAATGTATTTATTGATATTGGAAGTGAGCAGATAATTTTACATTTTGGTCCGGTCGATCGTGTGATATCACCTACTAAGCTTTTTCCTGTAAGAATATGTAAAGTATAAAGTCTATGCCGACAATCCCGCTTCAATTCAGGGCTTAGAGCTAAACATCACGCGACCATCGGAGTCGTTGCCACCGCCAAGATATAATCTTCAAAAAGGACATGCCAAAGAATGTTCTTTTGAATGATAATAAACATTCCCCATTAAATTTGAAGTTTCTGTGCCTTATGTTTAAAAAGTAGAGAACTTCGAAATGGATCATGTATAATTTTTACGGCTTCATATAAATAAGTATATACATATATTTAATGTATTTAATGTTTAAAATAAGAAATACGTAATATTTTATTAGGTCATGGGAAATTATTTTATTTGTTGGAAGAGAATGTGCTTGAATTGTGTGCCAAATTTTGACTGATTAATGGCAATGACTTCTAAGATTAAAGTTATATAGGAACTCGTTATCGTGTTGTTATCGAGATTTTCCTACTTGAAAATATCTGAATATTCTTTCACTGCCTGAAGATTTTCAAGATTAGAATGAAGATTATTAATATATTTCGAAATTTATCTCATAAAATCTAATTAAATTTAGGTGCATTTTAGTCTTCACCTGCCGTGTTTTTTAACTAAGCTACAATGTACTATATTTTTGGAAAGAGTTTTAAAAAACATATAATCTTAAATACAAGTACAAGACTATTTCATTAGGTATATGTATGAATGCTTTCCAACAGGGTTTCGATAATTTGCCTCGCCGAATTACATACATATATACACACAGCTATGTAGCTATAGAATGTACATATATTGCGTATGTGTCAGAGCAAGTGTTGTCGTTGACAGCTCGACACCATGGGGGTACAATGCGCGTTATTTTCATTACACACATATCTATGTTTTATTTCGATTCTTTAATATTTTTATAGATACGAGTACACACAGCAATATTGAATTAAAGTAACCACATACACAGTCTTATACACAACATTGTCTAGATACATTTGTACGCTAGCCCCACACGAGCTACGAAGCACAGCGTTGATGCGCCATTGACAGTTCAAGTTCAAGGCATCTGGCGTTTTGGCCTTTGCCTTTGCCATTGGCAGTGACAGTGATAACGCCGCGTTTAAACTTGACTCGACTAGACTGGATGGCATTACGCGTGTCTCATTGATTTCACGCAAATATTCGGATCCACTTTTTGACACTTTTTGCTTTAATTTTCGCATATTTCGACTCGCTCTTGTCCTTCGCACCCGCCTTTATGGCTTCTTAACTACACTTGGCATTGCATACTCTCATTCTTTCGAATTCTAATTTTTTATACCGTTATTTCATGCTACATTTAGAACGCGCTGGTGCTGAGTTTATTGTTAATGGTCGCTCATTTTGTGGATATTGATTTCATATTTTTTTTGGTAATTTGCTCTCTTTCTTATGGCGTCCAAAGCAAACACTTTGATTCGGCCAGTGAACCTTGGCGTCAGATTGCCTTTCAAATATTTGGGTACAAATTTTTCACTTCTGTGTATTTGATTCAAATGGGATTGATATTGCAGCCGAAGAAAAATGCGACTATCACTTTTAGTTTAACTGATTTTATATTTGCTAGGAGAGAGTAGTATCATGGAAAATACTTACTAAAATATGTTTACATTTGAACACAAAAAGACTGAAGTTTAACGACAAATTTGACAGCGATCAAATTATGAGTTCAAAAGTATTTCAAAACGATTGCACTATGAGAATGCAAAGATCTAGTAAACTCCAATTCAAAATCTCACATTTGAAATAAGATAGGTGAATGACTTCATAGAAGAATCACATAATTATATAATAATTTAGCAACTGCATGGAGACATATTTTTTCAAAACATTTCATGTTCCAAACAGAATTGAGTACATATACATAAGTTAGTGCTTAATAAATCATCTTGAAAATGTTAAAAATTTTGTGTTCATTAGTATTTCGATAGATGTTCGCCCATATGGTCAACGTGAATGCATTTTTTCAAGACTATTAGTTGATCCAGTCTCTTTTCTTTACCCTACTCAACCGCCACCTTGCCAATAATAACTGGACAGATATTAAATATCTAGTTTATTAACACAAATCTTGTACCGTATGTACTTCTTCATAAGTAGTCTACTTGTAGAAATCACAGAACGTGACTCAGATGGCCAAGTGACCAGCTCATTTCTTGAATTGAATTTGTAACTAAACAAGTAAGGAAGGGCTAAGTTCGGATGTTACCGAACATGTTATACTCTCGCACGATAAGTGATAATCGAGATTTCATTATCCGTCATTTACATATTTTTCAAATACCGTATTTGTGTAAAGTTTTATTCCGCTATCATCATTGGTTCCTAATATATATATTATACAGAGAAGGCATCAGATGGAATTCAAAATAGCGTTATATGGGAAGAAGGCGTGGTTGTGAACCGATTTCACATATTTTGTACATGTCATCAGGGTGTTAAGAAAATATTACATACCGAATTTCATTGAAATCGGTCGAGTAGTTCCTGAGATATGGTTTTTGGTTCATAAGTGGGCGACGCCACGCCCATTTTCAATTAAAAGACTGGGTGCCATTTCTTCTGTAAAATTTAGTGTTTCTGACGTTTTTTGTTAGTCGGTTAACGCACTTTTAGTGATTTTCAACATAACCTTTGTATGGGAGGTGGGCGTGGTTATTATCCGATTTCTTCCATTTTTGAACTGTATATGGAAATGCCTGACTTAGTAGGGGGCGGGGCCACGCCCACTTTTCCAAAAAAATTACGTCCAAATATGCCCCTCCCTAATGCGATCCTTTGTGCCAAATTTCATTTTAATATCTTTATTTATGGCTTAGTTATGACTGCGTGGCAGTGGGTACATTTTTGCATCTTCCAACTTAACCTTCTTATGGAGCCAAGAAATACGTGTACCAAGTTTCATCATGATATCTCAAATTTTACTCAAGTTACAGCTTGCACGGACGGACAGACGGACGGACAGACAGACGGACAGACGGACGGACGGACAGACAGACATCCAGAAATCCGGATTTCAACTCTACTCGTCACCCTGATCGCTTTGGTATATAAAACCCTATATCTGACTCTTTTAGTTTTAGGACTTACAAACAACCGTTATGTGAACAAAACTATAATACTCTCCTTAGCAACTTTGTTGCGAGAGTATAAAAAATGATGGCCTCAGGCTTGCTACATCATCGAAACCATTAATGAATATTGATATTATCATAGAGAAACTAGAAGTCATACCTGGGTTGTCTATTGCACTCGCTTTTAGCGGTAGCATAACTTATTCAATAATCAAGGAAGTCCGGTAGTCACTTCTAAAGGGTGATCCATTTCGAGTTTCCCTATTTTTTTAAAGAATTTTATCATTCGAAACAAAATTCTTTGACACTTATCTTTTCAAGATTATCTCTTTAAACTGTTGGCCGCGGTTACGTCTTAGATGGTCGATCCGTTGAATGCAATTTCCCATGACTTGTTCGAGCCTTTCGACTGGTAATAGATGAATGATACGCATAATGTTTTGCTCCAAGACTTAGATCGAAGTGTCGTTGTTCGCGTAGACTTTAGACAACCCAACAAAAAAAGTCTCAGGGTGTGATATTACATGATCTTGATTGCAAACCGACCGGCCCAAAACGGAGTGTTCTCTCAATAAATTCATTGATTTCCTGAACCAAATGTCGTCGAGATTACTAGCTTCAATTTCAGGCATCAAATAATCGATTATCATGGCACGATAACGGTCGCCATTGACGGTTACGTTCTCACCGGTTGATCTTCGTCCGAAATGCGGCAATTTGGCTTGTTTACATAGCATAACTGGGCATCATCGCTGATAAAAATTTCTTACGAATACGTCGGATCTTCTTCGAACTTTTGAGGAGCTTCTGATGGCAATAAAAATGTATAAGAAGTATCCTACCTACCATAGAAAAACACATTTTGTTTGGCAAAATTTGTTTGTTTTTTATTACATAGTTCCCTTCAAGATTGATACACTAATTATAAAGGCCTCCCAACTTTCAGATGCTACTTGACTTCGCAATAGACCTCAGTTTCGGCAATCTCTCTTCTTTCGACGAAATTTCTTCTCAAAAAGCATTCTTTTGAGGTCTGAGAACATAAAATAGTCACGTGGAGCATACGGCAGATGCGGAAGGAATTCAAAGTCCAATTCATGAATTTCTGCCCTCATTTTCACTGATTTTTGACTGATTTTTATTGCCTTGGTGAAACAGCACTTTGATTTTCTTCGAATGCGGCCGTTTTTCGGCGATTTCGTCTTTCAAATGGTCTAATAACGCTATGTGATAGTCGCTGGTACTTCCTGATGGTACTTATGTCAAGGATTTTATTCCATGCGCCATAATCTTTCCAGCTGACTGTTATATTTTTCGACGCTTTGTAGCGGGTTTATCCGGTGCAGTCCATTCGGAACCAAACACTGCTCCGAATCATTAATTCGGCTTTGTTTTTTGTAAAAAAATGAGCTCACGCGGCACCCACTTTGGACAGAGCTTTCTCATATTCATGTGTCCGGTAACTCGTTATCAAGCCACGCTTTTGCTTCATCAGTATTTTTTCCCTTCAAAAACAACATTTTTTCGGGAAATTCCTTTTAGCAATTTTTTGACAATTACAAAAGTTGCTTTACTCAAAATGATATAATTCACAAACAAATGATCTGACAGCCCTCAAATTTATACCTGCGTCTTTTGAAGGTTAGGAATAATAGAAATTCGAATGGATTTAATTTTAGTAGTGCAATCCACTTATTGTAGTTTTCAAACAACCATTGCTTGAGAGGTTCCACAGTGTAGTTCCAAAGTAGATCGTTATGGTAATTCGTCTTATAAGCCTCATTAACTTCGCTAGCTATTATCCACCGATAAATTTTATTTGTGAAACTAAAAGTAAAAGACCTTCTCATCAGAAACCATTATTCATCTAAAAACTTTAAAGACCTTCTATCGCAATACACGAATTCAATAAAACAAAATAAAATTGTTAAAAAGTTATGATTAGTTTTCATCAGTAGTCGATCACAGGATCTCCACGATAAATATTCTTACACAGCCACTCGAACACAAAATCAATTAAATTAAAATCCAGCAATTTTTTGACAAAAAGTCACTATAGAATTTATTTATATGATAGCTGTTGCTGCAAAGACACCAATGCCAATAATCGAAATTAAACCAAACACAATGAAGAGAGCTCAACGTGTCTCCTACTATTCAATTGCCACTGCCGCTTTGATGTTGCCGCATGGATAAGCCATCTTGCCACCAACTTCATTTTCCATTTTATTATTATTGCTTTAAACTTTCCGTTATTTGGTTTCACTTTCAACTCAATGTTTTCTTTTTTTCCAATTGTCCTCCACTCCCTTCAACTAGCAATGAGTATTTTCTTTTCATTACAGTTTGGTCCACTTAGGCATGCCGTTACTATTTTGCTTTCACACTCCTACCACAAATATTCCAGTTAGTCGTCTGCGTTTGCTTTTTTCATTTGCTTATACCAGTCGATGTGTACATATATAGTATATGTGCATATTTGTTTGTATGTATAGATGTAGTGGCACGTTTTCACTTCTCTTTATTACAATGTTGACCGAATAGTTGGTGAGTAATGAAGCGTTGCAAGGGCAGTCTATGAAGCTGTAAGTGTTGCCAAATCGAAAAGAGCAAAACACACTTTAATATAGTAAAGCATGCAGCATACTACTACAAAGAAAAAACAACAATAGAACAAATGCCAATGCAATCTAGAAAATTAGGCAGTATACAATAGAGCAGCCATTTTACATATTTATTTGTTTTCCACCGCTATATTTTGCTTCAATGGGATAGGTTTAGCATTGCGATTTATATTTGTGTGCCAATTAATAGTAGCTTAACATAGAACTTTCGAAAAAAAAATTAATATTAAGGTGTTTTAAATTTGTATACATCTCAAGATTTACAATTTATTTCTTTCATAACATTTTGTCTACTTATATCATTTTTAATTATTTCGAGATACTGATTAATAAACAAGAGATTCACTTAAGTAAAGCCAAGATTAATTCTCTGGAAATATATTGTGTTAAAAATGTACCAGGAATATATATTTAATTATTCATCAATACCTATTTTGCCAACTTCAAAGTAATCCCTACCAGATGTAACACATTTATGCCAACAATTTTTCTAGTCCTCCAACCACTTTCCATAAGCACTTCTTTGATGGCCTTCAGCTCCTTCAGCGAATTTTATTTTAACTCTTCAATCGGCTGAACGGAGCGAAATTTCAGTTAGAGGAACAAAAAAAAATCGCACGCAGCCAAACCTCGTGAATATGGTGATTGATCGATGGTATTCATAACGTTTTTGGCTCTAAATTCGGTCACAATTGTTCTATTTTTGAAAAAAAAAAAATCAGCTCTATCGGGACGAGTCGAGCAGGAACGCGTTTCACACACTAAATATCCACCAAAATACTTCGAATGGACTCGAGAGAGAAATCGATATATTTAATACATTCCTGACGATTTTCAAGCATCATATCCTTCTCTTTTTCAATATCTTCATCTGTTGAAGAGGTCCAAGGTCGTTCAGAACGAGGCATGTCTTGAACGATCTCTCGACTTTGAGGGATATGTACCGCCATAGGCTTGAGTTTTTAAATCGCCATAAGCCTTTTTTAACATTCGCATCGATTCCGACAAGATATTTTGGTAGAAATACAAAATTAGAGATAAATTCTTTGTTCGATATTTGGGTCCGTTGAAAAAATCGCAATGCACTACTAAGTTGTACCGCTGCTGTAAACAAACTGATTGATAGATCGCGCTCATATTTGGCATGGTAATTAAGGACAGTCCTACCAACTTAACAAAATACTTTATTTGAAATCTCATTTACCCGAGCAAATCTCATTAAAGGGATACCAGTGTAATCCATGAAAAATTTGACGATTTTCGTGATTTTTTTTAAAAGAAAGTTCGGGATCGAATGTTTCAAAGTACTTTGGATATAATAGGTATATTTTAAGATTTTTATTTTACAAAATATATTGGAAAACAAGAAAAAACGTTAACTTCGGCTACACCGAAGCTAATATACCCTTCACAGGTGCATTTCTTTTAGTAACTATGTGTTCAGTTTGTGTGGAAGCTATATGCTATAGTAATCCGATCTGAACAATTTTTTCGGAGATTACATTGTTGCCTTAGAAAATAAACTATACCAAATTTGGTGAAGACACATTGTCAAATGTGAAAGTTTTCCATACAAGAACTTGATTCCGATCGTTCAGTTTATATGGCAGCTATATGTTATAGTGGTCCGATATCGGCCGTTCCGACAAATGAGCAGCTTCTTGAAAAGAAAATGACGTTTGCAAAATTTCAAAAGGATTTCTTAAAAACTGAGGGACTAGTTCGTATATATACAGACGGACGGACGGACGGACAGACAGACAGACGGACATGGTTAAATCGACTCAGATCAACATACTGATCATTTGTATATATACCTTATAGGATCTCCGACGCTTCTTCCTGGGTGTTACAAACATCGTGACAAACTTAATATACCCTGTTCAGGGTATAATAAAGGAGTTATGTGCTGTCTTCGGAGGTGCCAAATAAAAAAAAGTTCCCTAACTCCTGACATGATTCAGGCCGAATGAGTAACAAAAAAAATTCAAAAAGGTTATTAAAGCTGAAAGTATTTCCTATACAATCACCTACGATTTTTGAAAAATATCAAAAATAAACAAAATGGAGTAGTTCTGAAAAAAATGTCGTTTTTATTGGTAAAAAATTGTCGTCTTTTTAATGCCAAATTCACAATTTTTAATTAATCAAAAGCATTTTAATTAATCAAAAGCATAGCAAATATCTTTATAAATACTCAGTTTCATCCGATCAATTTCTCGTTGAGTTATGATGCCAGCAATTGTGAAAAATGTCGTTTCGAGAAAAACGCTTTTAAAGTTTCAACTATCATGTATACCTGCGAGCGGTCGCTCTTTAGAGCGCTGCCATTAAAAAACTATTCAAGACACGATCTTACCGATTTCACAGGATATTTTTGAAACTATAAACTAACGAGAAAGCAAAAAAAGAAGAAAATCGATTTTTTGAAAGTGTCACACTGGTCATAGACAGCCCGTTAACACGGGGTCTTGGCCAAAATAAATATTACACATATATCATTTGAAGAGGTTTTACTTATATAATTTTAGCTGAAGTGAACTAAAATGCGAGGATAGCAATAAAACTGAGTATATCTTTATGGCCAATAATATGTTATAAGAGAAGCAGATACCAAATTTTATTTAATTTATTGACGACTTCATAGAATAATGAAAAAGCAACATGTTCTTATTTTAATATAAAGTTTTGCCAGACCAGCAAGTTGCATGTCGCAGAAGCATAGAATGTTCGGTGACACCCAAACTTAGCACTTCCTTACTTTTTATATACATATTTATTTTGTTTAAATTATTTCAAGTTGAATGTTTTGACATAGATTGTTTATGTAATTAAAATTCCTGAAACTTACCAGATTTTATACAAGTATATTTATTTTTTCCTATTTACATTTGCTGTTACAAGTATATTGATTTAGAACTGCCTCCTGAGGAACCGATCTCCGAAAAAAGATTGCTAACGTTCCTGCACCCTCAGAGGTGGTGAGGAAAAACAATAAATATGCAATAAATTTTTGTTTCGACAACCTTCTTGACAGTTTTCATTTTTGTTTTCCATTATAAATATTTTTTCACAAAAAGTTATTAGGTGGTAGTACATTCCTTTGATTTGCATTTCTGTGCCCAAAAAACACTGATGTCGATCAGGTGGTCTCAGGAGTGTTTAATTCTTTGAAAACAGCTGACTCATTTATTACTTGTAGGTTTATAATATATATATGGAGGATGGAGTCATGTGTAGAAGTTCACGCAAGTGAGGAAAGTTCTCTGATCGCCAACGACACAACGGGTTTGGGACCCACCACGTAAAATGAAAGATTACCAACTGCCTCGGATGGGAGCCCACTCTTTTGATGACGACCATGGCAAAAGAAATAAGGACTACGATTTGAGGGCATGCATCTGGAATGTCCGGTCCCTTAACGAACAAAAACCAGACTCTATTAGTCATTTATTATTCCCGTCCTGCTATATGGTGCAGAGGCATGGACGCTGACAACATCTGATGAGTCGACGTTACGAGTTTTCGACATAAAGCTTCTGTGTATTGGCACCTTTTATTGGGTTTCAGGAATACTGATGTCAAATTTGCCTATATTCTTTTCTGTAGCGTCCAAGATTTGTTCAATCGGAATTATATCTGGTAAATGTGGTGATGAATTTGGGTGCCTGTGGGCATTTTATAGAAACCAGTCTCGAACAACTTACGTCAGATACTTTGGATTGTTGTTTTGCTGGAACATCCAATGCTTCCCAAAGACCCAGAATATCCACATTTGCCTTTAATTTGTACTCAAACATGCTTTGATAAACGTAGCGGATCATAGTGCTCTCTATAAAAACTAAAGATCCAGATATAGCCACAGTTTCATATGCTGTCAACCCAATCCACAACGGAATCGTCACCTTCATTTATATATATAAATGTCAGTATGTCGAGCTGAGTGATATTCTTCATATAAACGAATTTTAAGATATTTGAAATTTTGCAAACGTCATTTTCTCTTCAAACTCTAGATCGGACATCATATATTTAGCTTCCACAAACATTATACTTACTGAATCGCAGTATTTGGTTTTATTCAAACTCTAGACATTATACTTACTTCCCTCGGTAAAGGTCCAAAAAGACTTTTTTCCTTGTACGCATGTAGCTGCATTGAGTCTCAATGCCATCGTAATAGATCGATCTTGTTTTTGTGGATCAAATAAAATCTTCAAAATGTTTAGTTCAAGATTTATGCTCCCAATTTTTCTCTAATCTTTTGTTTTTCAGAAAAAGAGGCAAGTATTTCCTCCATAAATTGAGTAATCAAGTAAGAAGTCATTATCCACTTTCGTAGAGCTCATTAAAGTCAATTTCGCATCAAATTCTTGAAGTATATAGATTACTTTAAGTTTTAAAAATATTTTTTTTCCTTACACTTTCATTATCATGAAAATTCGTTAATTAATTAAAGTCGGTTAAAGGTTATTTCTTACTCTTACTCTTTGATTTTTATGAATGCGAAAATTTTATCTTGCACCTTATCACATATATTATATACTTAGGTTTGCTTGTTTAACTCTGGTAAGCGCGCTCTCACACAGAAAGCTCTTTAGAATCTAAATTATCGGAAATTAATTACATTTCGAAAGCTACAAATTGACAAGGGTCCGCCAGCATTGAAAACTCCATTATATTTAACAAATATTGCAAAGCCAGAGAAGTTAAGCAGACACACACATATGTATACACGTAAGTGGTAGTATGTGTACGAGCTCACATACAAAAAAAAAAGAGTTTGTTGAATAAGCTCTCCTTTGTATTCAAGTGTTCATATATATATTATATATATGTATATATATACAGACGTACATAAATGTCTACGACGATAAATTCTCAAATCAACACACATACTCGTCTGCATGGTCATACATTTTGGCGTGTGGCATGTAAAGTCCTTTGAGTATACATATGTAAATATGTATGTATGAATGTTGGATATAGGTGTGTGTGTGCGTCAGCGAAAGTGCGGAAAGCCAATAGCTTGTTTGTTTGCCAACAGTTTGTTTGTTTACTTGCTTGCGTGATGGGTCAGATACCCGAAGGCATCACTTCGTCCTTTGAACGCAGCTGTAGTTGGTAAGTATGATGCCGACGCCTGAAAGTATGCAATAAACTGTAGGACTAACTTACTTACGGACGGTGATTCGAAACGAGTTATTTGCTAACGGAAAAAGCATTGTTTGAGTCCCAAATGACACATATAAACACAAGCACAGGCACACGCATAAATGCATACACACATATACATATATATAAAGCATGTGCAGCCATACTTGTGAGTACTTTAAACACTTTTCGGGAAAACATTTGAGTGCGCCACACACTAAGGCATAAATATGTACAACGAAGTGAGTATATATGTATATATAAAAATGTATGTGTTTCTATATATGATTGTGTATATATGTAAATGTATGCATATATATGTATGCCTGCTTTTTGTTCGTGCGAATTGATGGCAAACTGACACTCTTGTTGAAAGGAATTTAATTTGCTCTTAACAAAAGCAAAACTGAAAATAAAAGCTTACCGCATCACCTGTTGGTAATACTTTAATTCGAATTTTTGTTGGCCTTACGCAATGCCGTACACGTTCTCTTATACATACATATACATATACATACATACGAGTACATACCCGCACACATACATTTACAGAGATGTATATGCCTGTGCTTTATTAAAAGGTGAAGATTAAAGAGTAGACAGTGCAAGGAATTATTTCATAATGAAAAATTTTCACAGGCGCCATCACGCAAGGCCACCTTCAGTCACGAGCAGATAAATAAAGACAGCAGAGCATTATATCAACATAATCGTTACTTAATACAAATACGAATATATTACAATAAGTAAGTAATTATACTACAGTCTTTACTATGTTGAGTGATCCTTCGGTGAAAGAAGCGACTACAGCGCTCATAACATCTGATCCGATTTGATCCATACTTAAAAGGAAAACATTTTCACTTAATTTAAATGA
The DNA here is from genome assembly GCF_024586455.1 of Bactrocera neohumeralis. Taxonomy (NCBI): domain Eukaryota; kingdom Metazoa; phylum Arthropoda; class Insecta; order Diptera; family Tephritidae; genus Bactrocera; species Bactrocera neohumeralis. The sequence continues at coordinate 46,931,981 of NC_065919.1, forward strand.
AATTTGTCTTCAAAGTAGGATTGTTTTGAGGCTGTATAAGCATGCCTACTCTTCATGCAATTTCTCATAAACTTGCTATAAGCCTCAGTGAAAATAATATGCAATGGCTACTGCGAGTGACTTTCAATTTTTTCAGTGAACATTCTGCGAAGCGAATTTTTCAAAAACCATATACATTTTTGGCAAAAAACAGGCAATCAAAAACATGTTACACTTGAGGATTTCATGGAGACGCCTCAACACGGCCTATTTATTGACTGCACGGTAAATCACAACATGGAAACCATACATACGAACATAGCATTGACATCATTCATGCCCAAAACATTAACCACCGTCAGCTGAGTTGATCCATAACAGATTTTGTGATCTTCTGCCGATATGACGATTTTCAAGCGCAGTTTCTTTAACTTTTTCGATATTATTGTCATTAACAGAGGTAAATTGAGGACTCACGTGCGGCAAGTTTTTGATGACTTCATCAATTTCACTGAATATATTGTGAACTCAAATCTTTGTGTTTGAAATAAAGAAAACACCCAAAAATGTAACACAAAACATTAAGCACAGAAGTGTCTTCCTCTGCTACGGACAACATGATCTAGCCAGCGCTCCCGCAGTTTCTTAAATCGTTGAACTATAATTGATATAACTATATCCATGTCGTCGTATATCTCAAACAGCTCACCGTTTCATCGACTGCGTTATTCGCCGGTGCTAGGTACGCTTGACAGAACCTAGTATGCGATGTTGAGGAGACTTATCCCACAGTAGTTGGCGCAGATTGTAGGGGTGGCGCATACTTAAATTCCAATCGTTGGGCATGCTTTCATCCGACCATATTTTACAAAGAAGCTGATGCATACTTCTTATCAGTGTTTGAATAGCTCGGCTCCCGCTGCTTTGTTGCTCTTTAGGCGGGTGATTGCTATTCGAACTTCTTCATGGTCGGGCAATGGAACGTCTGCTCCATCGTCATCGATTGGGAAATTGGGTTCGCCACCTCCAGGCGCTATGCTTTCACTGCTATTCAGCAGCCTGGAGAAGTGTTCTCTACATAATTTTAGTATGTTCCGGGCATCAGTCATTAAATAACCTCTGTACTCTTAGAGTACGCTCCGGTCTTGAAACCTTCTGTTAGTCGCCGCATCTTTTCGAAGAATTTTGTGAGTATAACGTCTTTCGGCCAGCTTGTCAACATCTTCGTACTCACGCATTTCGGCCTCTTTCTACAAATGCATCTTGCTTCCCTCTTCAACTCTCGGTATCTATCACATTCCGCACGTGTAGTGGTCGATCGTAACGTTGCGAGGTAGGCAGTCTCCTCCAGTATTGACGTGCGTTTTTTGCTGCACAGAGGCTGGTGCGTATCTTAGCTGCAGCAAAATAGTGGTCCGAGTCGATGTTTGGACGTATAAATGACTAAAGACGTGTCTTCCGGCAATCACAACATTACCGATCTGTTTGGCGGCTTTTCCATCCGGCGACAACCAGTTAGCTTGGTGAATTTTTCTATGTTGGAATCTACACATTCCCATCTACCACGAATCCCACACCGAATTTGCACTCCTTTTTATTGCGACTGCAGTAAATGCTATAAGGACCTACTCATTTCAGTCTTTGTCCCATCCATCGCACTTCTTGTACGGTGGTGATGTCAACCTTCACTCTAACATCAACCAGCTAAGCAGCACCTTCCCAATTAAGGTACCGGACATTCCAGGTGCATACCCCCAAATCATTATCCTAAATGCGTTTGCCATCATCAAAAAGAGGGTCTCTTGCGTCAGTTCAGTTGCGTGAACTTTTACACATAAGTCCATCCTCCTGTTCAATTGAAGGAGTTACTCTATTAATTAGTTGTGTGGTAGGATACCGTACACGTGATTGGTTCCTCTTTCCCAGATAGTAACTCGGCGGATAAAAATGTCCAAAATAAATCAAAAACCTAAGAAGATCTTCAAGCTTTATACTATTGCACAGGGAGTGTAACAAATTTTTATTCGCCGTCGAGAGTTTAGCGTAATTTATGATAATAATTTTCTTAGCAAAAATGCACAACTAAGACTGCTGACGTCCTTCCGTCTATATTTTAGACTTTTGATTGCCGATTTTGTGCTTATGAATATCCAGAGGATCTACATAAAAAACCTTTGTGCGAGCTTCGAGCGAACTCTTCATTAAAATAATATTCTAATAAAGGTATTTGTGTAAACTAAGCAGGAAAAAAAGTGAAGCATGGCAATAAAATTTCAAAATTACAATAACAAAAACTCTGTAAATATTTTGAATTTAAATACCTACTATATACTTATATAATAAACTTTTTTGTTTTCTTAGATAAAAATTCGAATGACAGAAACCTCAACCTATTGGTTTTCAAATGTAATTAATATTTAATGAAAATTGTATGGAAAAGCTCAAGAAATATAAAGGGTGGAAAGTATGGATGCCTTCTGCAAAAAGGAGCATGGACAAAGATGTTATAATATACTTTCGTTTTACGAAAAGATCATTTTTTATGCACGCTCGTATTTACCTTCAAATTTAAATCAAAAAAGTCAATTAATCAGGGATTACTGTATCCAATTAAATAGGCAAACTCATCAGCAACTTCGAACTGTTTCAATACGACGCCGTCTTTACAGACAGAACAGAAAATTTGCCTGCAAATTATAAATGAGATAAAGTTTCATATACGCGTGCACGAAACAATTGCCTTTTAATTTTCCTTTTCACCTTTGCAAAGGAAGATAGGAAAAATTTACTCATTCAATTTCAAGCAAGGTTGCTCATACGCCACGGCCACGCCATGCACTAGTGCTATACCTTGTAATTATGCTCTTGCAACATGTGGCTACAGAGTATAATAGTTTGGGTCACCTAACGGTGTATGGATAGCCTCAAATTAATCGAGATAGATATATAGTTGAAATCCGGGGGATTTTCTGTTTGTCCGTCAATCCGTGCAAGCTGGAACTTTAGTAAAAATTAAGATATCTCGATGAAACTTGGTACAGGTCTTCCTTGGCAAACAAGTAAGACGAAGTTCGTAAATGGTTATAACCAGACCTCTGCCACGCCCACGAAACGTCATTAATTGAAAACGAATAAAAAGCCATAACTAAGCACTAAACTAAGGTATAGAAATGTATTTAGCATGGCGGATCGCAGAAGCAAAGACCACCTGTGGGCTAAAAAATAAAAAAAAAGTCCTATATTCTTCAGACATTCCTCTGGTTTTGATTCCAGCATAAAATGTTCGGTTGCACCTGAACTTACCCATTTCTTACCTGTTTCTTCGTCGTTTTTCCACCCGCCACTGAAAAGTGTAATCTTAAAGCACCCTGCACGTTAATTGACACAGAGGCCGAAAGCGAGCTTTTACGTGTCACAATTGTCAATCCTTTATTCAGCACGTCTTACGCGTTCAGGCGCTTTCATACTTTTGTGTGTTGCGTATACGCACTATAGACCATTTGCCTGGGAGAGAGATAACACCGCAGGCTAAAGTGAGTTGGTTTTTGTATGTAAACAAGCTGAAATTAATTCCCCTGCGACAAGGTGCGCTTGTGCTTTCTTGTTTCATCATTTAACGAAGAGGATTGTGGAAATCTTTGTTGGCGCAATAAAACGTGAAGCAATTACAGAACGGATTCCGCAGAAACCAGCAAAAAATTTTAAAATTTAAAAAACTATCTGTGCATCCAATTTGGTTGACGAAATATCTCAGAGAATGCCATATTTTGTTAAATTCGTCAAGTTTGATGATCAAAATTTAGAACTTATTTTTAGAGATTATTTAATGTCAGAAAATGTACCATTCATTAACACAGCCAATGATGGGGCACCCACTAAAACTTAATGACTACAACTCTCAACAGACTTGTGCAAAAGGCTTCAATTTTCGATGAAAAAACAACGAGTTTACCTTTATGCTTCCAATGAAATCACGGCGACAGAATCTATGAGCCTAATGCAGAAATGTTTTCATTGAAGGTCATTGAATGGAGTAATTACGATTCTGATAAATTTTTAATAAAAAAATGTTAAAGAACAATTGTAATTCTAGTGACAGTAAAACATATTTTTACGTAAATTCAATAGAAGCAAAACAGTGTTTAAATCAAGAATATTTCATATATACATATATCACTAGAGAGCCCGTCAACGCTTCACTGTGGTTGATACATAGATAGTACTACTACTACCACCTATATGATTTCTATTAGCTGGATTATAACTATTAGTTAATGAGATATGGAATTTTTGTAAAACAACTTGTGTTAGTTCATAAAAAAATGGATCATAAAGCATTTCGTGTGTTAATAAAGTAATCCTTTTTTGGGCAAAATACTGTTGAATTTGGGCTCAGGGAAATCCACCGTTGAAAAGATATTTGCTTAGCTGTAAACAAGCGAAATGAGCACTGAGGACAATTATACTCTAAAGAGGCGAAAGCTTTATGAAAAGTGGGTGCGTCGAAAGTTCATAATCCAACAAAAACAACGAATTACTGATTCTGAGAAGTGTTTGAGTACTATTTAATCGTAATAAAACTGAATTTTTGCATCGGTGTGACAATAGAAACTTAGCTCCATAATTTCCCAGTGGAGTGCAATCGACAGTCATTCTAGTGGACAGCACATGATGAACCGGTTTTCAGGCGTGGAAAGACGAAAAATCGGCTGGATTACTGAGGCAATTACAATCTATTTCACAGCGTATTTGGTTGCAGCTCTTTTGTACTATTCCAAATACTAAGCAATTGTATCAGTTTTGAGGAAGAATCTGTTTAAAATTGTACGTATATATTCAAAGGATTCCTACAAACATGAATTTTGAACAAATGCATATGATTTGAAATATAATTTTTGTTTTTATGAGTTGTATTGGATTCCAATATAAAGAAATGAAAGGTATCCTATGTCCTTACCCGGGTTCTAAGCTACCTCCCCACCAATTTTCAGCCAAATCCGTTCAGCCATTCTTGAGTTATAAATGGTGTAACTAACACAACTTTTTTTTATATACGGATTTTATATACTCGTATATACTATAGATATATATTATTACAGCTTTTCTCGATATTAATAAAACTAAAGGATTAATAGTTGTATAATAGTCCCAAACAACAGTAAAACAATTTGGAAGCAATGAACGTGACCCCTCTCTCTAAAAAGTGTAATGTACATACAAGGTGCGCTCCAAAGTAAACAGGAGTTTTTGAATATAGCGCCCCTTGGGGGCGCCATCTACAAGGTCTGTCGCAAAAGAAACAGGACTGTTAAAAAAACAACAAAAAATTAATATTTTTCAAAAGTTATATTTTTTATTCAAAGTAGTTTCCTTGTGCTCCGTTACAGCGTTTAGCCCGGTCAATTAGCATTTCAAATGAGTGTTTAAGGTCATTTTTCGGAATGCTCTTGAGAATATCGGTCGTCGCCTTTTGGATAGCTGAAATGTCCTGAAACCAGTGTCCTTTCATTGTAAATGAAGTTTTCCAAATAGGTAAAAATCACAGGGTGCCAGATCAGGTGAGTAGTGTGAGTGATTAATAGTTAATATGGAGTTTCTTGTCAACAAATCAGTGACAAGCGTCGACCGATGACACGGCGCATTATCGTGCAACAGGCGCCAGGACCCTGCCTCACGGTATTGTGGTCGAGCACGACGAATGCGTGACAAAAGACACTTCATAACACCAAGGTAAAACACAGCATTAATCGTTTGGCCAGGTGGGACGAACTCTCGGTGTACAATACCCTCGGAATCGTAAAAGCAAATCAGCATTGTCTTTATTTTTGACTTCTGAAGACGACCGACAGAGGTCCTCGCGACCTTCTTGGAATCGCTTAAACCACTCATGCACATTACTACGGGATAGGCACTGTTCACCATAAACTTTTTTTAGCATTTGAAATGTTTCAGTAAACGCTTTTCCAAGTTTAAAACAAAATTTAATATTTGCTCTTTGTTCAAAATGCATTTAACGATCGATGACCAAAAGCTGCAGTCACCTTTTGATCGATAACATCGATTGTAGTTATCCAATTGTCTTACAATTTTTACGAAATGTCAACAAGAGATCAAACTTTTCATTCCATATACCCACCAATAGGTGGCGCCACCAGAAACAGTTATATTTAAAAAGTTCTATTTCTTTTGCGACAGACCTTGTTTATGTCAACTAGTGCGTTAGAATCTGCTCTCTTTATCGATTGTCCAGTGAGAATTTCATGACATTTCATAGATTGGAAGTAAAGTTATTGCATTTTAAGTGTCAGTATGTTTGTGTTATCGGTGCGAAAATGAGCTTAGAACAAAGAGCCAACATTAAATTTTGTTTTAAAATTGGTTAAACTTTTACCGAAACCTTGCAATTGATGAAACAAGTTTATGGCGATGATTGCCTATCCCGTAGCAGAGTGCACGATGTTTTCAAAGTGGTCGTGAGGACATAAATAACGATCAACATGTGGACCAATCAAAATTCGTGATCACCGGAAATTCCATCGAAACTGTTCGTGAATTCGTCAAAAACCAGTCGAAGTCATCATTGGAATTCATGGAAATGGAATTGAACATCTCCAAAACATCGATTTATCGCATTTTGACCGAACATTTGGGCTTACGAAAGGTGTGTGCAGGTTTGTTCCGCACAAATTGACGGACGACCAAAACTTGCTCAGAATCCAATATTCGAAGGACGATTATTTGACCCACAATTACATTTTAACCATTAACCACTCCCCGTATTCACCTGATATGGCACCGTGCGACTTCCTCCTTTTCGGAAAAATGCATTTTCTATGAAAGGAAAGCGTTATGCAGACGTAGAGGCCATTCAAAAGGCTTGCATCAGCATACTGGCGGCCATACCGGCCGACGATCTAAAACACTCGCACGACATGCTTTTTAATGGTGCAAAAAGCTGTATTGAAGCAGAAGGAGACTATTTTGAATGAAATAAATTGATTTTGCCGAAAAACCATTTGTTCTGTTTTTTTAAGTAGTGTTTACTTCGGAACGCACCTTGTATATACCAAGCCTCTTAAAGTTCTTTATCCAAATTCGTTCAGCACAAATCCCTTATGCCGACACATTAAATCGCATTACAGCAATGCTCACTCCACATATAACGGTTCTGTTAAAATCTATTAAAAGCGTGATAAAGAAATAAATACAACGCCAGAACCATAAAATTTTTGCATTTTGTAGGAGGTGATGTCAAAATAATAAAAAGTTACTATGGTATGTAGCTATTAAACTTTGTTTTAAATCTTTGGCCACAAGTTTCAATGCCGTGTCCATTCTTTAAATTTTGAAATGCAACTTATATGAACTCGCGAAACATCTCGACGAGATAATGTGATTGTTATTCATTCGTTACTTCTACTTACTCTTAATAGTAGGTAAACTTAATCGATGCACTTTACTACTATAATAAAAAATTATATAACTAATAGCATTTTCAGCTATTTTCATCTGTCTTGTAACTATGTACTATGTCTGAATTTATTGAACAAAGAAGTGCGATAATGCGCCATCTCATACTGCATTGGTTATTCGTGATCATTTCGCCACATTTTCAACTAATATCCTGCCGCAACCACTGCATTCTCCTGATTTTCCTTCGTGTTACTTCTGGCTATTCAACAAATTCACTTGAACAATCCGAGGCCACCGTTTTTACTCAATTGAGGATATAAAAGCTGAATTGAAGAAGCCTCTGATGGTCATTACGACTCGAGAATTTTTCCAAGAGCTATGATCACTGGAAAACTCGTTGGCATAAGTGTATTGCAGCGGGAGGGGATTCCTTTGAAGAAGATGAAATGGACAAAATGATTGTTAGATTTCAGAATTTCAGATAGAAATTTTCAAAAACCTGTTCAGAGAGCAGCCAATGTATTGTAACAGGCTACCGATATCAAATAAGAACTGTTTTGATACACGTTGGGTAGAGATATCGAACCCAGGTTCTGAAGAGTAAATCTGCGCTCGTCAAATTTTCATTCACTCTTGAAAACACTCCAAAGAATTTCCAATTTATGTTGGTATGAGTATTCGGGTAAGTACATAAAGTATATAGTTCGATAAAATAATAATATCATTTCCCAAATATATGACGTTCACTACATCTCCCCAATATATTAAAATAGCCTTTCTGGTTGAGTTTATAACACATATTTCTCATTTGACGATTTTTTTAATTGATGGGATTAAAACATGATTTCATCAAATAATGAATATTGAATTATTTCGCAACATGTTTAAACTCCAGCAGCATGTTGCTACAGAGTAACATAGTTTTGTACACCTAACGATTATTTGTATCACCCGAAACTAATTGAGATGAATATGAAATCAACTAAACTCCACAATAATATTAAAGGTTGCATTTTATTACAACGAATTGGGAGCATTTAAGGTCGAAATGGTGTTGAATAATATACATATCTCATAAAACATTCAACCTATAATAATCGAATTTGCTCAAGGCAAATACATTTGGCATTCCTACAAGCCTTGTTTGTTGAATTCAGCAGATGGGTGATTCGATTGGTGAACGATTTTGTTAGAAACTACTAAAGGTGCGATAAATAGTGCCTTTTTGACTTGCCACTTGATGACCAAGGATTGTCGTAGTCCAACTACAAATATTCACGCCATCAAATAGCGTGTATGTTAACCCCACTGCTTATTGCGAACTCTTTATGAAAATATGGCTCAATCTTTGAGATATGCTATAGAAATTCGGAAAACATCCTTTTTTGATCATATTATGTCCATATATCAAATATTGGTTGAATCGGATCAGTAATTTATTTATGCGACATATTTCTAAAGAACAAAAATTTTCAACTTTCGGCTGACTTTTTACCCTATATATCGGCCACTATGTGAGCTATCATCTCAATGAAACTTGACCCGTCCTGAAGGTATTTCCCGGCTTTAATACTTACATGTTGCAAGAGTATGAAATGTGCGGTTATACCCGAATTTAGTCCTTCCTTGCCTGTTAATATAACGCTTTAGGGAAAATGCTAATAAAAGCAGAAACAATTTTAATTGTCATAGCAAAATACAGTTTACAAAAAATTTGCGATTCATCAAAATGTAAATTACCAAAACCGGAGAAAAACGATAAACTTCCGCTTTGCCTACAAAAACATTAACGGTGAAACTGCTTGTGCATAAAACAAAAATTAATATTCATTATACCGTTAGCGATGAGCAACAAAAATTTGTGTTACAAGCGTTGTTGAACTTGTTGTTGTTATTTATTTGTGTTCTTTCTGTTGTTGCTTTTGTTTTCGTTTAGTTGTTATTGTTGTTGTAACAGTGATGTGATAGTACCTGTTGGTGTCATTATTAACTTTACTCGCAAATCCGCACGCAGCCACCCGCGCGCTCAACCACAAAGTCAATGCCAATAAAAACCGCGACGCCAGCAACAATAACAACAAAAATATTTATGATGCAACTGGTGGGAGACATAGTGGTATGGGTGGTCAGGTACTCACTCATCAAATAGCTGTTCAGATATAATAAAGATTAATTACCAAACTGCTATGAATAAAGTTTGCATGTTTCCTGCCGCGAAAAATGGCACAACAAATACAAAAATATGAAAATATAGAGAAAATGTAAATTGTGGAAACTGAGTTTAATCACTGAAAAATAATAGAAATAAATTAATGTGCTCTTTTCAGCAGCAAACGCATTGCTCGCCCCTTATGTGTGTGTATTACTGGCATTCAACCACAGCTCAACTCCCCCCAACCCGCAGCTGTGACAGTCTTTTATAGATCCATTGAACAGTTTTCGCTCTATATGTGAATTCAATAAATGCAGGCTTTTGTATTCCATTATTATTGTGCAACAACTGTGCTGTGAAGCACCAACTGCTTTGGCGTACCACACGGCGTATACGCAACTTCACTTGGCGCCGTAAAATCACACGTGGCAGTTGGCTGGCTTCGAACTACTTGTGCGCTGGCACGCAATTGCCGCAATAAAAGGTGTGTGTGTGGAGCCGGGGTAATCGTCAAAGCACAACATAAACCCGCTGTCAATACTGTGGCTTCTGTGCGTCGGCCATTATCCCTTTCACCGAAGCCCCTCAAGCCTGCATGGGTGAACGCGTGTGACAATGGTCACGCCGTGCGCCGTTGTAGTCGCAGGCAATCAACACTGTGCATCAGCATTCAGCTGCAGTTGTGGCCGGCTGCTTAGACGCGTTGCCATTTCCAAGCTTGAAAATAAGCAGGGTTTCATGGAAGTGTGTGTGAGCTTATGCAGGCTCTTTTAGTTGTAGTGTAAGCACCTTTCATTTTCTAGTTTCGTTTTTGTTTACCTTTTCATTGCTGCCACTTTTGTGCGTGTGTGGAATAACTCTTCTAAGAGTGCCAAGCAAAAGTTGACTATTGTGACACCCTGAAATACCGGCGAAAGTAATGTGATGAGGTCGACAGCTCTTTGAACACATTTTTTCAACAGAAACTCATGTGAAAATTGGTATTTAGTACGGTACTTACTTAGTCATTCTATTGCTTTGAAATATACTTTAAGGTTCTCAAATTCACCCATCGATTGTACGATTCTCTGAATTCGAAAAATTTTCAACCGTACATACATGTCGCAGGATAGAGTCATGTGTAGAAGTTAGAAGTTCACGCTACGAGAAAAGTTCTCTTATCGCCATTCACTTGGGAGTAGCCAGAAACGATTCTTTTATTTATGGTCTTTGACCAAGTATCCTCTGGGTAGCCTAAGGACATCCGTTTAAAGACGAGCTAGAGTGAGTAGACGAAACATCCCCTCCGCTGGGTTGTGCGCTGTGTTTGGGACCCGCCACGTAAAAAACAGTACCAATGAAAACTAACTGACAGCCTCGGATGAGAGACCCCCCTTTTGATGACGACTATGGCAAACGAAATAAGGACTACGAATTCAGGGCATGCACCTGGAATGTCCGGACCCTTAATTGGGAAGGTGCCGCTGCCCAGCTGGTTGATGTCCTCGTTAGAGTAAAGGCTGACATCACCGCCGTCCGAGAAATGCGATGGAAGGCGAGTAGGTCCCTGTGGCATTTACTTCAGCGGCCATATAAAGGAGCGCAAATTTGGTGTGGGATTCGTGGTGGGAGAGAAACTCCGTCCGCGAATACTGGCATTCACCACGGTGGATGAACGTCTAGCCACAACCCGCACCAAAGCGAGGTTATTCAACATATCGCTGATTTGCGCCCACTCCTTGACGGAAGAGAGGGACGATGTGACCAAAGATGCCTTCTATGAGCGCTTGAAGCGCACCTATAGATCGAGGCTGATCGACTTCGCCGGGACTCGAAATTTGGTTATTTATAGTACTAGATTCTAGCAAGGGAAAATTCATCAAGCCACCTGGCTGTCTCCGGATTGAAAAACCACCAACCAGATCGATCATGTTGTGATAGACGGAAGACACCTCTCCAGTCTTTTAGATGTGCGTTCGCTCCGAAGTCCTAACATCGTCTCTGACCACTATCTTGTTGCAGCCAATATTCGGACCCGCCTCTGTGCAGCAAAAAACGCACGTCAATAAACACAAGGGAGGTTCGACGTCGGTTGTGGAGGGAACACTTCTTCAGAATGCTGAATGGCAGTGAAGCACAACGCCAGGAGAAGGCGAGCCCGATTCCCCAATCGACAATGGAGCAGAAATTCAATTGCCCGACCATGAAGATGTTCTAATAGCAATTACCCGTCTGAAGAACAAAGAAAGCGGTGGGTGCCGATGGGTTGTCGGCCGAGCTGTACAAACACGGCGCCGTAGAACTGATAAGGAACATAGCGCCACGTAAAGAAAAGAAGAAACGACTGCCGCGCTGTTGTTAACTCGGTTTTAATCGCGTAAGCGGTGTCAAACCAGTAAAGAAGAAGACATATCCCAGCTTTTCCTGCGCAATAGAGTTTTTCAAAAGCATGGATTTCCGACTACGACTTTCCCAAGCCAGTAGAGACATTTTTAGCTTCCAAATAGATTATTTAGATCATTTAGAATTTCCCCGCAACTAGGATTTCACTTACTTCGAGATGGAAGTCGTGTACGTATATTAAAAGAACACAGTCAATGTCACTGTCCATTTTTCGGCTATTGGTTTCGATTAGTTGGATTGTAGTTCAGGAACAATTTCACTTTGATGGCCAAGCGTCTCCCTAAAGCCCTGCCGATCAGGAAAATTTAGTTTTTATCATTAATTTATTTCTGAAAAAATTGTAGTTTTTTTTAAATCTTAGTCAATTCAGTAAGCTGTAATACGATTTTCAATCCTTGATTGCGTTGCATTCTCATATAACCAAGTGCGTCATATCTTGCATAAAATAATGGGAGTGAGAAACCTGTTGGTGTGGGGAACGCCGTGCAAAATTGGGGATACTGTACAAGTGTATGCTTTTTGAGCGTAATCCGAAGTAGCTTAACACCCCGTGGGTTCCACCACTGACATAGATTACTTTTCTGAGGACTGTTGGGTATTATATTTAACCAGATTATCAAGACAAATAACCTTATTAATAAAGCTTTTTTTTTATAATAGGGGGAACCATCAAAAGCCGGAGTACAGAGTTTTAATCCGCTAAATCTAACCTACTCCTAACTTATGTGTCCCTCACGGAACCATTTGTTCTATTGTATGGACTGACTGATTCCTAATCTATAGTAAATTCTTTAGTTTTGTCATAATTAGAGCTGACGTTTCGCTAACAGCTTTCCATTTATCAGAGTACTGATACATATGTGTTGTCAAATTTTCCACCGTTACCGTTACCGAGTGTAGATTTTAGCTTTTCTCTTATGTTTGAAAAACGGGGGCACTGAAAAAATACGTGTTCAGAATCTTCTACGCATTCTGTATATTATATGTCGGACAATATGATGGACTACTATCATGTTTAATTTGGATCAGTTATTTTCTAAAGTATCCGTGGCCACTCAGTATTTGGGTAAGATGGAAATTCAAGTCTGTCATCTGTCTATCCACGAATGGATGTCTGGGATCAGTGTGTGGCTCCGTCGTGCTTTGAATGAGGTTTACCACCGCTGCTACCACCTTGTAAGGCTGTAGGTTCTCTCTGCTTTTCTCCGTCATGTAGACGGCTCTGATAGCTGGTATAGTCGCGCGATTTTGGCATGCCAACTACACTAGCTTTTAAAAGAAGCTCTGCATTTACAGTGCCACCTTTGTATTCTCTGACAAATCTGTTAATATGCGGAACTGAAGTCTTTGGTGCAAAAAACTATTTTGCGCACCAAATGACATTTTCAAGCAGCCTTAATTTTAAACAGCGCTCATGCTTAGAATCAATGAAATATTAAAAAAAAAAAACCTCTTGATCTATTGTTACAATTGTGTATTGACATTTTTGACACTTTTTGGCTCTTTAGACAATCGCAATAACAACGCTTGTATATAATCTCAAAAACAGCAACAGCCCTAAAGATTTTTCCCTCACCTTGAATGACATATAGACAGTCTCTCTTGTCTCTAAATCTACTTGAGAACATTGTTATTGTTTTCCCATATCTATTTTTTTACTAAAATGGCGAATCAAACACGATGGACATCTGCATAAAAAATAATAAAAAATGACATTTTGAAGCACATTAGATATTCAAATTAAAATGGTATGAACCTCCACAAACATTATCGCGACACAATGCTTCTGTTCCATTTTTTAATATATAATTTACCGGCCTATGTTTCACCAAGAGTCAGCAAATTTCCTTTAATTACATCAGGACGCTTGATTGATTGAATTTCTTCGACTAGGTTGCACTACAAACTTCACGGAGTAAAAAATAGATTTCTACTACACTTTTTATAGCAGTTAATTATTATTGTCATCCTCTATATGAATCGCTGCTGGCACTCCTGTGCAACATGTGTCCTTTTCCCTTGTCTTCCATTACTTTATCACAGGCAATAATGAAAAGGCAAGTTAGGTGTGGTAGATTATAAATAACAAAGTCAGCAGCTCGTTGCGAAAATTGAAGGTCACGTTAAACGAAAAACGAAGAAGGAACCTTGAAATATACAAACCTGGTACATGCATATGTTATAAAAGCTAATTTTTCTAGCTAAGAAAGAAAAATGAACATAACAAAATAAGAAAAGAAGAAGAAAAAATAAATAAAAAAGGAAAAAGAAAGAAACCCCAAAGGAAAAACACAATAAAGCAAAACGACAGGAGACAAATTGACTTTCACCTTTTCAATTTCTTTCTACCGCCTTCAATTTATTAAGTGGTATCGAATGACTGGACAGTATAATAAAAAACCTGATATTTTCTTTAACTTCGAGAATTAAACAAATAAATAAGGAGAAAAGGTAAACTGTATCGAAATAAATAGATGAAGTGTGATGTGAGTTACAGTTTTGATTTGGAGACACTGACTGACAGCTTTTAGACTACTCACACGTCTTTTAAGGTGACTAATTAGTCCACAAAAAGGTAAATAGGAATCAAGAAACATATACCACTAAGATACAAGTTTGATACATTTCACTCGGAAGTTCCATAGAAAATGCTGTCGTGGTGAGAACAAATATTTGCGGAAGACAGTACTCAAGTATGTTCGTTTATATAATACTCTATAAAGCTATCTTTTAAAGTTATCATCGAAGCTGAGGATATATTCTCTCAGTTATAGTAAAGATATTTAGGTAGTATTTGGGTAGTTTATATATAAGCTTTCTAAACATTTTCTTTATAGATAAACATAAAAATCAATAACATATACTACGAAGTCTTACGTCTCAGGTCTCATATAGCTTATCAAACCTAAAAATAAATCTAAATAACAACAAATCCCGCCTTGTACCGAGTACGAAATTCCGTTCTTGCTAAGGTGGGGTACTTGGGAAGGTAAAATAAAATAGCTAAATATTTACCAAGGAATATTCCCACAGCCAACAAAGAGTATGGCTTAGCTCGTATTGAAATTTGGGCAAAAAACGATACCCGGCATTTCTTTCCATTAAATTCTCATAATGATGCCAGATACGTAGGTTCCTTTTATAATTCGAGATTGGAGAAAAAAAACAAGTTTGAATCATCAAAAATCGCTTAATTGTTTTTTAAAATATTCTCCATACACTTTTGCGTAAGTTTGAACCAATTGTCCAAGCACTTTTTCCACTCTGATTGAGGTACTGATGCATCAACCGCCTCTTCATGAGTCGAAAAACATTGAACTATAAGTTTCATAGTGCAGAGAAATAAAAAGAAGTGATTCGATCCTAAGTCTGGACCAGACAATAGAAGACTGACCAAACTGATGATTTGAATGCTCAAAAATACAATTGTTTCAGTGGATGTGTGAGATTGACCCATTTTCGGCGGTTGGCTTCCCTGATTTCTTTGAAAGACAACTGGCAAAGAAATGGTTGTGTATCACACTTAATTTATGTTCTCCGCTGTTGCTATAGTATTGTGGTGACATGTCTAGTTTTTCCAAAATACTGATGCGTTTGATCATTGAAGTTCTTAGCAACAATGTCAAGTATATTTTCCGACCAATAGTCACATATTTTTTCAAAGAATTCAGGTCTTTTCGGTTTAGCATTGACGCTCATCTTATCAAAATTCTTTAACCGAAATGTGTTGAATCAACCGATAAGAAATTTGGGATCCTCGTTTCACCATCTGTGAAAATTTACAAGCATTTCTAGTAGGTGAGAGTTTCAATTAGCACCGCGTCATTTGGATGCACTATCATAAAACCTTTATAATCTTTATGTCTCGTTCCATTTTTGCGCTTTAACCGCTTGGTGCTCAGAGACAAGTAGTCCATCTATGTTTTACGTTAGAGCAAAACATTCACAGAGTAAGTGGAAAACGGGTTTCTATATACATTAATTTAGCGCATTATCTCTAAGAGGCCAGTGCCCGTTTCTATTCCTGGATCTATGTAATAAGTCCTTCGTTCTAATCTCATCATAGTTGGGCTATATCTGCCATTGGTTATAGATTTCCATCTGCTCTGAGCTATTTGTTCAAAGTTATGCTCACTTTTGAACGTTCCTGCCTCAGATTGACCTTAAGAAACTCCTATCTTAGTCTACTTTTTCGTTGCCGAAAGTGTTCCTGTTGTCGGGAATCAAAAATTAAGGACAAGTAGAGTTGTCCTGCTACTGAGCTTAAAGCATTCCTGCAATTAATAAGTGGCGTCGACAAGATCAGCAATACTGCCTGGCTATACATGTATATGGTTGTTGTCTGTATGATGTCGTAGTTATTTAATAGAATACCACAGCCATCCCTTTACCTAGTTCTTCTGCCTGGAAGATGTGGACTGCGTTTAGAAGTCAAATAGAGAGAGAAATCGAAATCATTGTAGTATACGCCCGCCATACTACGCAGTCCATTTTCGTTTCAAGCATTATTTCTTTAACTTTTTCGATGTCATTGCCATTAACAGAGATCGACGACTCGCATGAAGCAAGCCTTCGATCACTTCACGACCTTCACTGAATGTTTTGTATTATTCATATACTGGTGCTCGGGATAAAGTAGATTCCCCAACATACTTCTGCATCATTTTTAGAGATAGTCGTGATTCTTTTGGAACCACAAAGTGTGATGCAAACTCTTTGCTTAATTCTTCTTTCATCATAAAAATCGTCAGACAAACTTTATGCCTCGCAAATAAACAGTTGCTAAGCCGACACGAAACCAAAGACAAAGATTAAAAGGTGTTGAAATAGAAAAAAATTGTATCGGTTCGGTTTGCGCAGGTAGTTTAAATGGACGAGTATGAGTCGAATTTGATCAGATGGCATAAATTCAACTTATTAAGTCCAAGACTTCGAAATATGTATTTTTATGATAAACAAAGGTTCTCAGATTATCGGCTTGAAAGTCAGGTGGTACATACAAGTATGTGCTACTGGAAAGCCACGAACACATGTGAGCTTACTTCAAACTTAACATGAGATAATTAATCTTACTTCACTCAAACCAACCTTCCTTTCACTTATTTTTTATTTAATAAACTTACGCCGTTTTTAAAATCATCAATAAAATTTAATATTTCATTGGCATTTCATTTTATAATTGACAACCATAATATTCAAGCACATAGTAACATTGCAGTCCCAATGCCATTAACAAATGGACTTTGCAAATAAAAGACTTTGCATCAATAGCCTGCCAAATGACCAGCGCACTCTTCAAATATATTATTTTTGGGAATTATTTTCGTTTCTTCTTACATCGCAAATCATTTTGCTGAAATCAAATTTGTAGCAAAATATATTTGCGCAATAAACCATCAATAACCGGCGGCATCTATTAGACGCAGAAATCCGAAAGTCTTCCACAAATAAGTACATGCACCCTTCGCACTTATTTTGGGCATTTTGATGGCAAGCAATCATCAATTGCGCACTCTTTACCGCGCCGTTTAAAGTGCACAAGCAACTCTGCGTCCTCAAGTGTGCCGTTCCTTGGCTCTTGCATATCGAAATGAGGTTATGTCAAATTGATTTGCTTGTATTGAATGATTTTGCCCGCCGCTGAAGCATGAAATTCGATTTCAATATTTCGTATTTTCTTGGCCTTTTCGGAAGTCGCTTTAGTGTGCGATTCTTTGTGTGTTTGTATGTATATTTGTGTAACAAAGTATGTTAATTTGTTTGTGTTGAGTTATTCCGATTCCCTTTTTATTTGATTTGATTGCGCTTTTGTTTCGACCACATTCACCTGCTCATAAACATCATCGCCACTCAAATATTCAGAAATTATTACGTAATTGAGATTTGCTTATTCAATATTCGGTAAATTATTGCGAATGAAATTATGTAAACATTTTCTGGGGCTAAAAGTCAATAAAATTTGTTGGTATGCTATCACAAAGTAGGTTTAGTATCAACAATCGAGTAGGTTTAATGCTCGACTACAAATCGACGGGTTGCTGTCGCGGCTGTGGTAAAGTCAAATAAAAATCCTTAATCAACTAAAGGTTGTTCACAAGCAATACAAAGGTCTGTTAGGAAACCATTCTGCCCCAAAACAGACTTTCAGCTCTAATTAAACTCCAGAAAACCCAAACTCAATCAATATACTTACATATATTGGAGACCAGAACAACATCAATATAAACATAATTGAAAACTGAATTTCACAATAGCCCTTGAATCAAATTGATCGAGTTTTAGGTATAATATTTGACAACTGGCATTGCATTTCTATTGAAATGTCCTTAGAGAAGCTTTAACTTTATCTGTAACTTTTACTATTTCTCTGCGACCAATCTTTGTTATGACAAAATGGTTTGACTCAGATGCTTATTGTGACTCACTTCTGGCACAAAAATATATAGTAATTTAAATTTTTTTTCTGGTTTAGACTCTATGATGTTGGCTAAATTACATTCCGCTTTTAATTACTTTATTATGTTTAGATAAGACTTCTAAAATTACCTGGCATATCTTGCCAACCTCAGGAATAAATTTTCTTCTAATAGACACTTGGCTATCTGCTAAATCGGCTGAGATATTTGCAGTCTCTTAAATAAATGAAATTTTTCATAGGCCGGCTTAGGTACTCATAAGATAAACGTGCCTCACGTCCACTCAGCCTTGATCAAATATACTTTAACATACATTATTAATATACCTAAATTCATAAAGTCTTTCAATCACATAATTTCCCTGGTAAATAACCAAACTAGAAAGATATAAGAAATTCTGAGCAATAACTTCAGTTAGGACTTCTTTCAAGTCTGCAGTTATTTATACCCCTAGTATGGTTCTCAACTCGACTGAATTGAATAGAAGTTTAAGCAAGTGAATTTTACATCAATCTAACTCTTTTTTGGAATTACGAACTTCAATTATTTTCAGCCGAAGTTGCCTTAGTGTTGCCAAGCCAAAATTTAAATATTGTCAGATAATTGAATTTAATTTAGTCCAAACCTATATTTGTAGGAATAGTCTAGTCAACACCGCAACCGCAAATATTGATATCGATAACACCGAATTTCACAACTTCAAACAAAATGTAGTTAAGTTGAAACATGAATAAGGGAAGTAATTTTTTCCGAGCAAATAGTTTAAACGGCTCTCTCGTTTATCATCTGCGGTGGCGAACACAGAATCCTGTTTTGCTTTCTGAAGGCATTCAATTCGTTCTGTTTGAACTTTTTTGTTTTCCAATCTTTTGTTGCCATTATTTCCTTTATTTATATTCATGCGTTTCCGCTCGATCGTACAGTTGCATTACCGATCCATGTGGTTATCTATTCATTGCAAGGACACCACATGAGGGTTGGCGCCAAACCATAGCGCTATTCAAGATTTAAGTCAACTAGGCCCGTACCACTAACATATTAGCAGTATAGCATCGAACGTACTAGAAGGCCTGCCATGTTTTTAACAGAACAGAGCCGCCTGCAATATTACCCTGAAAGCCATTTCGGCAAAATACATCTTCTGTCAAACTGAGGTATTAGAATTCCACCGCTGTCATCCCAAGTTCAACGACCATAATTGGTTTGTGAAAATCGTGTTCCAACTTCGGGCCGTTCAATATCGAAAATTTAGGCCCCCGGATGAAATGGCGATTAATTGTCTAACGTTGTAGCGTCCCTCGTAGCTCAGTTATCTCCCTCTCACGTGCGTGCGTGTTCCCTCGAGGCAGCCCCTTAAGCGTTGTGGATGCTCATTTCGACTCGTCATCTATAGTTTTCGTCACCGAACGTTCATAGGATGTATCAAGTCTTTTGAGCCGATCCCTCCTCTCATGCCGACCTTGATTAGGGGTTGGTTACTTGGTAATCACAGCTAATTCAAGAACTTAGTCCCTTAATAATTTGCCAAGCTTTAGACTTTGATGAACTGAGCCGAACCCTAATTGAAAACCATAGTTGTTAAATTAAAAGTAAGAATATAATAGATTAGCTGTGGTCTCTTCTTTTGATATATAGTTATATTTCTAGTACTTTTATAATCTAGTAACATGGCTACAGAATATAATAGTTTTGTCCACCCAACGGCTGTACGTATCACCTAAAACTAATCAAAATAGATTAGATATATAGCTTAAATATCCCAAAATAATCAGTATGAAGAGGGGAGTTGTCCGTAAAAATTGAGGTGTGCGCGTACCTTGGCAAAACTATTATCGAGTTCGTAGATGGGCGTAATCGGATCACTACCATGCCCAGAAAACGTCATTAACCGCAAACGTATAAGGCCATAATTTGTCATTTTGATGAAGTCAGCATAGCAACGCCCTCTAATAAGCTTAATATACATATCTCAAAAACCGCTAAAGCTACAACAACCACATTCACCGAACGCAAAAATTATAGAAACTCCCACTTTGAGAGGATTTTGTAGGCCCGGGGTTCACTTTTAAGTGAAATCACATATATCGGGACCCGCCATACCGCTTTCAGCCAACTTTGGACACTCCTCTAACATTGCTATGTTACAATGTGAAAATGGCCGAAATCCATTTGAAACTTTCACTTTCCAACGAATCAAGAATGAATTAATATATCTGAGTTAAGCTTTGCACGAATAGTTAGTTAGAATATGTAGACTAAAACTGGCGTAAATCGAACCAAAATTGTTCAAGCCCCTAAGTACTCAATGGCCCAGTGCTTATAAGCAGTTGACCTGTGGCCTTTCAATTGTATGCAGTAGTGAGAAATGATCGATAAAATCTGGTCAATACTATCTCCTATATACCTAATGTAAGATCTTCAAACTTTCGATCGCCTGGTTGACCTTTTGCACCTTAAGGTATTTTCCTGGCTTTGATTCATGCAAGTTGCTATAGTCTCAAATGTTAAGTTGCACCCTAACATAGACCTTCCTTACTTGATCTAACTAGCTCTATTTTAATCAGGAAATGCTGGTTTTAAACAGGTATTTTCATTCATTAATTTTATATCAAATTTCGAGGTATTTTTTCTGTCAGGAAAGGCTTTCAAAGGCTAAGCAAACAGCTTAAATTTACAATTCTCTAATTTATGAGCTTATGCAAAACTAAACAGTAATAACAATGTAAATAACCACGCTCTGTGTCCAACAACAAGGATCTAATTTAGACTTAAAGTGAGCTAACTTGACACAACAATTGTTTTAAATGTCATACTTGCGTAAATATTTAGGCAAAATATTAAAATTCGAATCGTCAACAAGGGACCGCATTTGCATTTGCACAAAAGGAAGGCAGCAAAGAATAGCAAAGCAAAAGGAACAAAAGAGCGAAATATGTGTAAAATATGTGCACCGTGCGCACAAAAGCCGAGTGTTGTCGCCAAAGCACATGCACAGATATATAAATAAACATGCATACATACAAGCTCACTTGCTCACTCGGCTATTTGCACAACATAATTACAGATGCAAGCCATACATTTTCCGAATATTCTCAAAATTTTTTACGACAAATTATTCAAGCAGTTGTATGGAAGTGTGTGTGTGAATACATGAGTGTGTAGTGTGCCTGTATGTGTCTGTCTGGCTCTTTGTCAACTTACATGTATGCAAATGCTTGAACGATTGTATTGCATATGTAAAAGTGCTTTACAAGTGTGCAAATGCCCGCATGTGTGTGCGTGTGTATTCAGGAAAATTTGCGTGAGCAAATAAACGAAACTCGTAAACATTATTATGAATTTACATACATCATTTGTTTATTATTTGCTTTTATACGTTTGTACATACATACATGTATATATGCTTGAGCAGTGGCAAGGAAAGGCAGAAGTGAGAATTGTTATTTACAAGATTCCTTAATATAATCATATGTATGTATGTATGGGTGTATGTGTGCTGGTAAACACTGTCAGGCAGATGCCAATGAAAATGTTGAACCTTAAATAATAATAACAATATCAGAATGCATTTGAAATTCAAAATTAATTTTAAATTCCTTAACCGACATCTTTGTGCTTGCGTGTGTGTATGCGAGCGTGGATTCTTAGCAACGCATGCCTGTCAATAGGGAAATATTTTTCCATTCAAACGCAACCTGTATTTACTCACCTTGAGCAAATAAAAGGCAAACTAACAAAGTGAACAATGGAAGTGTGTACATAATATATAATAATACATACACATACACACATATGCACCCATATATACCGGAAATTTGTATGGAATGTTAGCCTGTTTCATAATTTAATTGGTTTAATGCAATGCGGTCCAGTAGTGCAACTCTGAAGGGATTTAGTTGAGTTAAATACAGAAGCTTTGTGATTTTCTAGTATAAATTGTTTGCTAAAATACGCAGCTTTATTACTGACAAATATTTTCTTATTCATGTCCAGTGAATCAGCGCTTTAATATACATACATATAGCTTTCCCGAGCAAAGTTTCATGGCAATAAAATGTTAAAGGCTACTTACACAACCTAACCAGAAGCATATGAGAGCCTTTACTTGAAACAAGAATCATGTCTGCTTATAAGGCAATAAATGGAAAACCGCTGATAGTTTGAGTACAAAATACTGGCAATCATAGCCGTTTCAAAATTTTTATGAATCTAAGGATTTGAAATGCACCTGAGTAAAGCGAAAGTGAAGTACAGTTCTGCAAAAGTGGAGCGTAACGAAAAGGGTTATATCATCGTACCTTAATAATTAAAAAACTATTAGTCTTAGAAACAAAAATGTGTTGTGAATATTTCGCTTATATAGTCAGCTCGCTGTTATGACATTGAGTTCGTGTCGGGGTCGAGCGGGGCGACGGGGGAGGCATACTGCGTTAACTGTGCGAAACCGGCGCTCTCGCTTGTTTCTATTCAGTGTAACTCGTGACTCCGACTATATAACGCAGTGATTCTTTCGTGTGTTGATTTATACAAAAATAAGTGTAATTTGGACAGTATTTATATTTAAAATAACCAGAAAGTGATAAAAAATATTTTAAAATTTTGGTATATCGGCCTCAGCTCGTGCAAGAGCCAACCAGAAATATAAATTACGGCTATCGTTACAAAGAGGGGGCTGTGGGCCACGCATACGTACCCCAATGTCCGGCGTCGAGCGAGCGAGACGGTTTCGGGAACGTCGCAAAGCTGCTGCTGCCGACCTCGCGAGTACCTCTCTACCACTGGAATACCTATACTTATGGACATAACGAATGAACAGACGATCGATATATCTATTGGATCTGCCACGGAACTGAGAGATGTCAATATCAGTAGAGATGAAGTAATGCAAAATCATTGGCGTTCAGCGGACAAACGCTTCAAAACTGTATTTGAAGCCAATCCGTTTGGTTTATCTTGCAGCATTTGTGATCGACTTTGGTTCGAAAGAGACTTAAAGAAAGTGAAACATCGCAACATTTCTTTCCTTAAAACAAAATTACCCGATGAAAATGTAACAGAATTTCGCTTATGCAGTACCTGTAGCATATCGATAGATGCCAATAAAATTCCAACGCTGTCGCGCTCAAACGGTTTTCGTTATTCTCCAAAGCCGAGCGGACTGCCGCTGCTTGACCCGATCAGCATTCGATTGATTTCACCGCGGTTACCATTTATGCAAATTCGTCGATTACGCCACGAAGGTAACTGTCGATGTAAACAACATGGTGCAACAATTACCGAGGCGGATAGACGACGATTTTGCTTTTAATGTCAACAAAGAAACGAAACTTATTCATAAACCGAATTACTAGAGTGGTTTCGGACGTATATCAGTTATCAAGGCCTGGCTGCGTTATTTGGTAAACCAACCGCCGTACGAACACTATGACATAAAGATCGACTGGAGTGTGTTTGACAAAGATATGGATGACATTATGCCGTATGTTGCTTATTTCACATATCACAGACCTATGTTAAATAAAATTGTTGTCGAATATTAATCGTAATATTATTGTTTTCATTTGAATCTTTTACTTTAAAAGCGATTCCCTAACATAGACGTTTCATGTTAAAACCAACGGCCGTGTGCCCCGACACAGCCCCACCCGATTTTTTGAAAAAATTTTGTGAATTTGGCACCAATTGTGCTTTCACTTTCCTTAGGCCCAAATGATCTTTCGAAATGGTTTTTAGTGATCTTTCCCATATTCCAACGATGCCAGTAAGATCTTTAACTGTTAATCGTTCGATTCTTAAGTACCAATTCTTTTATTTATTTGACCATCATCAGTTGACGTTGTTAACTTGGCCGTCCTGGACGTGGTTCGTCGTCAACGTGTTCTTGACCCTCTTCAAATAATTTATACCAATCAAAAACACTTGCTCGCGATAAATAATTTTTACCAATCAAAAACATCTGCTCGCGATAAACAATTATCACCGTAGGCCTTTTCCAACGTTCTGAACGTTTCGGCACCAGAAATTTGATTTCGCACACAACTTCTGGTATTCAAATCGGTAAAGGGGCGTCTAGCCATAATCCATGCCTAGATGGAACCGATATACGATGGAACCCGCTTATGACAACTGCCCCCGCCACGATGTCAAAATCGTGCTTGCTAACTTTACTCCAGGGCGGGCAAAGAGAGCATCTTTGGTGCAACAGTCGGAAAATTCAGCCTCCGTAACCTAACCTCTCTAAACGGGATGAGGCTGCTCGACTTCGCAGAGGCCCGAAATATGGTTGTCTGTGGTACTAGATTCCAGCAAAAGCAAACTCTCCGGATCGAAAGGTTCCAAACATACGGATCATATTGTGATAGATGGACGAAATGTCTCCAGTGTCCTTGACTTGAGTATGCTCCGAGGACGTAACACCGACTCGGATGACGCCCGCCTCTGTATAGCAAAGCACGTCCATCAACAAACACAGGGAAGGTACGACGTCGATAAGCTACTATCACAACCGACGGCGATACGCTTTTCTACTCGACTTGCAATTTGAATGAAGAGCTTGACAATCTGGCTGACAGCATAATGCTGCTGATGTTTCAAGACCATAGCATACTCTTATGGGACTCAAAGCTGATAGGCTGATATTCAGAGAATGCTGAAGTTATGGAGGGAACACTTCCCCAAATGCCGAACGGCAGTGAAAGTGTAATATCTGGAGATGGCGAACCCGATTACTCAATCAATGTAAATGGGAGAGATAGGTTCCAATAGTAATTACCCGCCTGAAGAACAAAAAAGCGGCAGGAGCCAATGAACTACCATTCGAGCTATTCAAATACGACGACGAGGAACTGACAAAGTGTATGCATCAGCTCCTTTACAAGATATGTTCGAATTAAAGCATGTGCGACAGTTGAAACGTAAGTGTGCTTTGCCCAACCCTTCAATTTGCTTTAATTAGCGTGGGATAAGTTCCCTTAGTTTCGCATATACGGTCTTGTCGAACGTACTGTGTGAAAGATTGAAGTCCACCGTCAACAAACTCAACAAACTGGTTTGGCCATATCAGTGTAGCTTTAGATCTGGAAAACCTACTATCGTCCAGATTTTCACCATGCGCCAAACCTTGAAAAAGACTCGTGAAAGGAAGGTCGACACACATCACCTCTTAGTCGATTTTAAAGCCGCCTTGGACAGCACGAAAAGGAACTGTCTTTATGCCGCTATTTCTGAGCGTGGTATCTTCGCATTGATAATAAGACTGTGTAAGGTGACGAAAAGCAACACTGAAAGCACTGTCAGGATCAGGAAGGACCTCTCCGAGCCTTTCAATGCTTTGAAGTCGTCGATAATTCCGTCTATATCAGAACCAGCATCAATACCAACAACAGTATCAGGCTTTAAATCCAACGCAAAATCACTCTTCCCAACAGGTGCTATGGTGCGGAGGCATGAGCAATGACATCATCTGATGAGTCGGGCTTAGAAGTGTTTGAGAGCAAAATTTTGCAGAAGATTTATGAGCGGCGAGTGCCCCAGATGATGGAACTAGGAGCTGTACGAGATATACGGCGACATTGACATAACTAGTTCAGCGAATCAAGAGCCAGCGGCTGCGCTGGCTAAGTCATGTAGTCCGGATGGATGAGAACACTCCAGCGCTGAGAGTATTCGACGCAGTACCCGCAGGGGGAAGCAGTGCAAGATAAAGTGTCCACTCCCTTGAAGGGATCAGGAGAAAAAGAACCTGTCTGCACTTGGTATCTCGAATTGGCGCCAAATAGCGAAAAGAAAGAAACGCGCTCTTGTTAACTCGGCTATAACCGCATAAGCGGTGTCTATGCCATTAAAGAAGAAGAAGGACGCCATTACTTTTAATGCAGCTATAGAGTTAATAATATATACCTTCATCAGTTTCGAAAAAAAACTCGGTTATGATTTTGTAAAGAAAATAATATTGTTTTTAAATTACTATAAATTGAAAATTAATATGGCAATTGAATGTAATATTACCATGACTCTAAACTCAAACTCTTTCAGGTGGCAGTCTGTACTTTTCCACCGTCACTTCTACTGTTTAACCGTTCCTTCAACATTTTGCAAGCAATTAAAATCGCCGCCAGCCTCACTCACTCAACACAAACAAACTTTGTTGTAAACATTTCAATTTTAATGATGGCCGCACTTAATTAGCTCATTTAAAGTTCTATCTGTGTGTGCATATTATTGAATTGTTATGCGCATAATTAGCATTTGGCAGCAGTGGGCTCGCACCACACCACACCGCGATTAAGCATCAACACCATTTAGCCATATTTTTTTAATACGCACACCAACGCTAACTTACTCAAGCAGTGGACGGGTTGAGTGATAGGCGAGCTGACCTACTTGACTACATATAATATGCCATCGCTCATCAGCTCGCCGAGGGCACAAATCATCACGTGCGTTAGCGGAAAATTTCAGCTGTTGGTAGAAAATCCCTGTAAGAAATCGGATCGAATCAGATTCGTCACCATTTAGTCCATACTCGAGTGTCTCATAGTCACGGTTTTCGAACCCTTGTTGTTGGTCTATTTTTGTGTTAAAATAAATTGTCTCACAGGAATTGTACACAATTTCAGTTGAAAGTAAATATTCAACTTTAGCGAAGTCCAGTATCAGTTTTCTGCAAAAATATATATATCTACGTTATATTAGCAGGCCATCCAAGTAAAGGCACTTTTCCAATAGCCTTTTTTACAAATCACGTGTGAATCTTACAGGGTTTGTCCGGAAAGTATAATAATAGGACTGATTTTCTTCCGCCGACTGGATTCGGTAGAGGGCGTTCATAGCTAACGAACCAGCGGCTGGTCAGTTGTCTCTGAGAATCTGGAAAGTCAGGACAAACATTTTCGTGCGACTTGTTTCTGTGAGTGGTGCATACCGAAAATGCAGCTTTCATTATAGCAGAGGTTGGCGATTAAATTCTGTGTGAAACTCGGTAAATTTGCGACAGAGACGTTTGATATGATCAAACAGACTTACCCAAATGTTGCTTTAGCAGAAAGTGGTGTGTTTCGGCGACACCAGGCCTGTTTTGGAGGCCTGGGAAGAGGTCGCTGATGAAGACCGTGCTGGGAGATCTGCGACTTCGACAAACACCGACAATGTGACTCGTATGCGCAAAGTTTTGAACTCAGACCGTCCACTAAGTATGCATTTAATTTCCCAGATGATAAATGTATCAAAATCTGTGGTTCATAACATTGTGACAGAGCAGAACAGCGCAAGGTGTACGCGATGATGGTCCCAAAAGTGCTCACTGACGACCAGAAATTGCGGCGAGTATATGTAAGTGTGCCGAGAAAATTTTAAGATGTATGAAAGTGACTCCCAATTTTTGAATAACGTAATCACAGGTAACGAGCCATGGATCTTTAAGCATGATCCCAAAACAAAGAGGCAATCTTCCGAGTGGTATACGCCGGCGTTTCCTCGCCAAAAAAAGGAAAGAATGAGCAAATTCTAAGTGAAAACGATACTCATTGTCTTTTTTGACATCAGAGGCATTGTCCATCATGAATTTGTTCCTCCTGAACAAACCGTGGTCGCCAAGTTTTACGTGGAAGTCCTCAAGACACTCAAACTAAGGGTCAATCGGGATCGATAAGACATCGCAACCGATAGGAAGTTACACCACGACAACGCCCCGGCTTACACCGCCTTCCTTGTGAACAGCTACCTAACCAAGGCCGGCATCCCAACTCTTCCGCAGCCGCCCTCCTGCCCAGATGTGGCCCCTCCGGCGAAGCACCTCGGTTCTCAACCTTCCTTGCCTTCCATGTCGCCTTCAATGCTTGGAAATCGCGCTGGCAGCGCTGCATCGACGCAGAAAGAGCCTGTTTTAAAAGTTTATAAAGAAATGTAACGATTAGCTCAATAAATTTTTTTAAATCGACCCAGTCCTATTACTTTCCGGACAAACCTCGCATGCCCCAACAACGTTTACAAATCGTCCAACTATATTACGGTAATTCGCGTTCTGTAAAGATTGTGTATCGTTCAACTTATGGTCAACCAAATCGGCCTACTGAGTATTCTATTAGCAACACCATCACCCATCTTGAGACCCAGCATTCACTATTGGATAATATTCTACCGAATATACCACGTCCAGCACGCAGTAAAGAACATGGGACGGCCGTAACTGAGAGTGTACACAGATACCGTGGAAAGTCGATTCGGCGTCCAAAGTTCCGACGTTTTGAGCCAAAATTTGTTCAGCGATGAGGCCCATCTTTGGCTCAATGGGTACGTAAACAAGCAAAATTGCCGCATTTGGGACGAATAGCAACTTGAGGAGATTCAAGAGCTGCCATTTCATGCAGAAAAACACGGTTTGGTGTGGTTTGTGTGCGTACGTAAACAAGCAAAATTGCCGCATTTGGGACGAATAGCAACTTGAAGAGATTCAAGAGCTGCCATTTCATGCAGAAAATGCCACGGTTTGGTGTGGTTTGTGGGCCGGTGGAATCAGCGGTCCATATTTTTTAAAAAAATATCCGGCTGAGAACGTAACCGTCAATTGCGACCGCTATCGCGCCATGATACTCGACCATTTGATGCCTGAAATTGAAACTCATGATCTCGGCGACATTTGGCTTGAACAAAAGGACGCCACTTCTATACATACATAGCACCAATCAATGGATTTATTGAGTGAATACTTCGGCGAGCAGATAATTTCACATTTTGGGACGGTCGATTGGCCGTCAAAATCGTGTGATATCACACCGTTAGACTTCTTCCTATGGGGATATGTAAAGTCTAAAGTCTCGACAATCTCGCTGCGATTCAGACCTTGGAGCAAAACATCACGGGTGTCATTCGCCAAGTGGATGAACCATTTGAGACATAGCCACGACCAATAATTGAAAGAGATAATCGTCGAAAAATAAATGCCAAAGAATGTGTGATGCTCGAAGAAGATCACCCTTTATATATCAAAAAAACAATTTTGAATAAATCCAGAGAGTTTAATAACTACAAAAAATGTTTTTGCTCTTTCTTTGTGCATGATGTCGTTTAAGATGCACTCATCGAATCCTCTACTATGCATCCAGCCTTTTATGAACTCCCCGTAAATTTTCGCAGAGTGCTTAACCACACAACGAGAATCTATCATTCTCATACGAAAATTGGAATTTTGAAAAAGTTACAGTTGAAAAGATAACCAATAATATTCTATAATATGAATGACCCACGGAGAGGAGTGTCTCAGTGTTCAATTGGCATTGAACTTTTAATTCTTTCCTCTAAGTAATACATTAAAATTAGCTTCTATTTCTGCGCGTTAGAAACACCAAAGATTACCAAAATATAAATTTTCCTTACAAGGCAACATTTCAGCCGCGACTTCAGCCGATTAAAGAATGCTATTCAACGCGCAAGCTGCTCTGACTCACAACTCAACTCAACTGCTGTTTGCTGGACGTTCACAATTTAATTACTTTCCCGCCTTTATTTGTAATTAATCTGTAAAGAATTTGTGAAACTTTTGTTTGCAAAGTTTGCACTAATCTTCTCGCACCGCTTCCCATCGCCTCTAACTTTGGTAAAACTATTTCCTCAGTTAAACTGATACGGCCAAGACCAAGAGTTCAAATAGAAGTTTGACGAACAACAATGTTGCCGTTTCCGTAATCAATTGTTAATAATTAATGAAATATAATCATCACTCATTTGAGCGTCTCTCGGTTGAACGAAAGTGCTGGCAAAACTTGCGAAAGCAGTCAAATCCAAAGTAGCTAAAGTAAAGAAAGGTCAGCTAAAGTTGCGTATAAATTTTTGGCACAAAATTTTCGGTTATATTATACATTGAGATTATGAAGCCGAAGTTTTAGAAGTTTCAACAGATTGCATAATTTATTCATTTCGCTTGTAGACATTTATATGCTAAGCTTATGTGTGTAAGCATTGTGCAGATAAACGCAGCTGGACATTATTTAATATATGAATATAATATATAAAATGGGGAGAGTAAATTTATCTCGAACTTCACACATAACATAACCAGTTGTTCTTAGAAAAGAAACACTGTGTGATAATGTAATTTCCAATTTTATGATGTGAAGCTCCACTTCTAGGTTAAAGGAACACTAATATTTCAAGAAAGTTCATCGACGTCATCAACATTTTAAGAAAATTAGTTTCAATGGAGATTCCAAATGAAGCCAAGTCCTTCTCTACCTGGTCTTTCCAAAGGAGTGGAGGTCTTGCTCTATCTCTGCTTACCCCGGCGGGTACTGCGTCGAACACTCTCAGAGCTGAAGTATTTTTGTCCATTCAGACGACTTGACCCAGCCAGCGTCTCTCATTTTTTCATCGACCGCGGTATTCGCCGTTTCCAATGGTTCTTTCCGCAAAATCTTTCTCTCGAACGATCATTTTTGACTGTCCAAATTTTTCCTAGTCGGAATTATTAATTCCTATGCTAAATTATATATTAAATTGTACTTACGAGCTGTCATCGATTCGCCATATCTCTGCTTAACATAGGGCTCTCTCGGCCGTTTTCTCGAGACCGAGTAGATGAAAAAACACTTGAAGCATTCGATAGAACTGTTTCTCGCGAGATCTTTGGAGCCGTCTGCGTAAGCAACGAATATCGAAGAAGATAGAACCATGAACTATGACATGGATATAGTTAAGCGCATAATAAGCAATAATCAATCCTGTCTGCACTTAAATGTACATACAACTGGCGTGAACTGGCAAAGGATAAAGACAATAGGAGAAAGATACGTGTTCTCAGCCCTCAGTGTTGTAGTGGCAAATAAAAGGAAGAATAATTGAGTTGAAAGTTTTCGTGTTTTCCTTCTGTTCCATGATCTTTGCGATTCTACATGCCCCTAAGACATTCAATCTCATCTGTCTTTTCCTAAATTTCATTGCATATCGTTTTTAGTGACTTCCGTTATTCCTGTTTGGTTCGTAGTGCGAGGTTCGGTAGCCAGACGTATGGCACTTTTGATAATTTATCAGCTCGTTTTCTGGAAATCCCTTAAGGCCTGGAACCCTTTATATATACAGCCGTATTCCGACAGCCACTATATCTGCATCCTTTCCGATTCAAGGAAAATTTTCTAACGTAATGCGATGTGAGATTATTACTTTAATCGATACTTAGCTGTTTACGTATACTATATATTGATGTTCTTTATGTCGTTTCCTGTCTTATTACCTATTTCTGCAACTTCCTAGACCGCAAACACTTCTTTCTGGAAGATGCTTCAGTATTCCAGCAGTTTGAAGGGTCGCCAGAGATCTAGTTGTACGCAAGAAATCCCAACGGCTTTTCAGAGTCGATCGCTGGCGGATCGCGTGCCGATATGTGGCAGTCTGTAGATTCTTGTGGCAAATTCACCTAACACCGCCAATCTAGCAGCTGATTTCACTGCCGATCTTTCACTGCAATGCCAATTGTAGGCAGGTTGAGTAACCTTTCAAGTGCATGTGTTTGAGTGGTTCTTAGTGCTCCTGTTATGCAGAGAGCTGCGAGCCGCTGTATTCGCTCCAACGGTTTCCTATATAATACTTTTCCAGCAGCCATTCACGACACTAAAGCTAAATTCGCTTGACCACCGTTGTATAACACCATGCATAAGGACAGATAATAGTCTCCATGTTGGCCTTAAGGACCTCCAAATAAAACCGAAAAATTTCGTTACTTTCGGCTTTAAGCGACCCCTTTATAGGAGTGGGTGTTAAAAAAAATATCTCAGGGCTCGCTCGACCAATTTCAGCAAAATTTCGTATACTCTGACATTTTTACGTTACGGTGTGAAAATGGACGACATCCACAGTGTACAAGCAATCCATGGATGCAATCAGTATAACGGGATACAACTTTGCACGAATAATGCTTTTAGAGTATGCCAACATATGACTAAAAATTGTCCAACAAAAAAACTGTTCCTGCCCCTAGGTACCGAATATTTGGACCCTAGTACCCATAGTTGACTTTTCGTCGAAAATATTAGTCAATGTGTCAGATTTATAATTGGAATTTAGATAGAATTCTTTCCTGATAATAGCATGCATGTAGGCTTCGAATAGGTTGAGTAGGGTCAATGCTTCCCTTAGCTCCCATATACCTAGTATTAAGATTTTCGAACTTCCGGATATCTTAATAAAGCTGAGATAGCATGTTTTTCTTATAGCAGTGCATCTCTGTGTTTAGAATGCATAAAATGGGATGATACCAACTACCTGATACCATTTAACTAACAAGCCTTATGTATTTGAAGGAACTTTCCTAGCTTTAATCCTTGCAAGTTGCAAGAGTATGAAATATTCGGTTATACCCGAACTTGGCTCTCCCTTACTTGTTATATATTGGTTTGAAGGACTCACGGTGCGTTGCTAATAAGCGCATCTTTCATTTTTGAAAAGAGCAAAAAGTGGCAGTAAGTCAAATTTAGCGAGTATGGTGGCTTAGCGAAGAAACTCGTTTCGTGATTTGCCAAAAGTCAGTCAAAGGTCAGCCACAATCATGCTTAAATGTGAAAGTTTTATTGGTAAGATTTTGACATTGACACGCTTTGTACATAAAACAGTAACCAAACAATGTTTAATTGCTCCATGAGAGATGCTCAGATCCTCTGCTATCTCTTTGATTCCAATACGAAGGTTTTCAAGAACTGTTTCTTTAACTTTTTCGATGCTAACATCATAAACTTTTAAAGAATAAAGTAAAGCTACTTGGGAGTAGTGCTAAGAGATGCCCGCTATCGCTATGCCGAACTCCATTCCAGTTCCAATCAACATTAAAACCTTTTTTTGATAAAGGGAGCCTATTGTCAGACATATTAAGATATATTCAAGGCTGCCGACAAAAGCGGAAAATGCTTTGATACTCTTTATTTAATACTCTTTACTAGCTATAGAATTTCGAAAAGTTAGATTGCACACTATGCACTTTAAAGGCAACCTATCACCCAGATATCTTAAGTAAATTTCAGCCTTTTCCTACATAAATTTCCTCATAAAATAAAAATACGCGGGTGTCACTAAAATTAAAAACAAGCGGTAGAATTAATTATGTTAAAATTGCTCTTAATTAATTTCATTATATGACAAAGAATAAATATATATAAATATACTATTGTATATATGTATGTATGTTTGTCTATATATATATGTATGTACAGTATAAGTGACGAAACGCCACAAATAATTACGAAAATTTAAACACTCGTCTTTAGCAGCGCTACATGACGTCACCGCCGCTTCAACTCGTTCGCTGTGATTTACAGTTTATTAACTTCTTCGCTGCATTGAAACATTTAAGTTTGTCTGTCAGAGGAAACGAAGAGAAGGTGGATGATGAAAACCGAAAATAAACCAAAAAACTGCAGACTTCTTGCCACATTCGCTGCCAGATAGCAGCAGATTGGATTGCAGGCGGAAAATGTGAAACAAGTGCTGGCTGCTCAAAAAAACAACAATAACTCAAGTGAACATAAAACTGACTTCCCGCCGGAACTGGTGTAAATGCTCGCTTCCGCTGGCTCAGACAAATACGCAAACAAATGCACAGCTGCAACATAAACACAGACCAATAACTCCATGTGTGCGTATTTACTGTATGTGTATGTATATTTATTTTTTCATGTCTATAGTTCAACAAATATCTTCCTCAATCATGCCCAGCTGAGCAGCAGTCACTTTAGCGTTAAATATTTGAGCTATTTTCCCCCGCTTCACCGTCAAAGTGCTTTTGCAGCAAAACGTGCATGATTTATGAGCGCCGATATGTTAGCTTTTAGTGTTTGCAGTTAGTTTTCAAAAGAATATACGGCTTAGCGTTGCGTACCGTGAGTTTAACAAAGTATGCGAGCGTAGCTGGCGACACGGCGTATACGTAATATGAGTAAATGAAAGGTAATGCCAATGTTCGTTGCTTCGATTTGTGTACTGGCGCAACATGTTGCACAGAGTAGTATATTTTTTATCAACTAATGTTTTTTTAACACTAAATTTAAAGGTATTGTATATATCAATATAAGCATGTTAATTAAATAAGTCGATTTCGGGATCTTCATCAGTTCATTTTTCCGTTCCTCTGTTAG
The DNA here is from genome assembly GCF_024586455.1 of Bactrocera neohumeralis. Lineage (NCBI taxonomy): Eukaryota > Metazoa > Arthropoda > Insecta > Diptera > Tephritidae > Bactrocera > Bactrocera neohumeralis. The sequence goes on from NC_065919.1 coordinate 46,966,435, forward strand.
TAGAACTAAGCTAATTTGCTCGAAATTTAGTACAGTCTTTGGATGTCCCGCATCATGATTTGATACAAATTGAACTACAACCACGCCTACTTTTAATGAGACACCGTTTTATAATCCATCTTTCATCTTACGCTAAACAAGTAAAGCACCAAAGAAGATATCAGAAAAAAACTTCGCACAAATAATTAATTTGAAGTTTGGCATTTATCATCTGAAAATAGTCGAAATTGAACTATACTCAAGCCTTTGTATAGCGAATGTAGGGACCTCAGTACCTTTGGCTAACTCTTCACCGTAAATCTCGGTCACTTCATGAGAGATTTTATTGAAATTATGAGGAATCCTTTCCTGGCAATAGTATGTCCTGGTAGGAAGAATGGAAAAACTAGATTTAACAATTTCGTAAATTTACATAATATAAGGATTTTTCAACTTAACGTTGACCTTATGCCGCTTGTGTAGGTCAGTTTGCGAGATATCTCAATAAATATACATATGTATATATAAATATGCCAAAAATCAATCCAATCATGCCAGACTACTTTCTAACCCGCATACACTATCTATAGTGATTTTTCGACTGCCTGATTATATAAATTTTTTGTTTCTTCAAAAAAGTTCCGCAGCCAACACAAACTTTTTCCTCACCTGCTACCTCTCTAATTCCGAAAATATTTATTCTTCAACACCACCTGCCTTTTGCCCTTCCTTACTTGTGTTCTCGCATTTTCATTTTGGCCAACCATTTCACTATTGTTGCAATATCATTGCAAAAGGGTAATGATTGACAGCCGTATTGAACTTTGAGCTCAGGCGCTGTCAATCAAATGCTCGTGTCAAAATGAAATAAGTAATAACTTACTTTGCTTCACCCTATTTTTTTGTGAGGTGGCTACCTTTTAACGAACACTATGGTAAGGCCTTTATTGTTTTTGAAGCAGTAAAGAGGCATGCGTAGGGCTAAATACAAATTGGCAAGTGAATTGACAGTATTATGGTTACTGTCAATCCCAAGCTTATGTTAAACAAAGAAAGTGTTTTTAGGAACACTATTATGTGAAAAATATGAATATGCTTAAATATGACTAAAACATAAATACATTAAAGGTATTTCAGAAAAAATGTCGATACGAACGACCATCATGGACTTAGAGGAGCACATTATTACAAGATAGCGAGGCTGGTGGTGAGCGCAAACTATGAACGGAAACATCACAAAACATTTTAAGAAAGACTATCAAATCTTAGAATTAAACTGAGGAAATCTTGATAAATGCTTATTGCGACAAATAACAAATTGGAGCACAAACTTATGCAAAACAAGTAAAAAAGAACTAAGTTCGGGTGCAACCGAATATCTTATACTCTTGTAACTTGCAAGAATCAAAGCCAAGGAAGTTTGAAAATCTTGATAATAGTTATATGGGGGCTAGGCCAATTTTTTGCTGAAATTTATCTAATTTAGGCACAAAGATGCACTGTTATGAATAAAACACGTGGTCTTATTTTCATTGGTATAACGCACAAATTGGCCGATATATGCAATACAAAGTCACCTTGAAGTTCGATAATTTTTATATTTAGTATATAGAGCCTAAGGAAAGTATAGGTACGATTCAACCCATCTTCAACATACAGACATACCATTATAAGAGGAGGATTATCCCTTGAATTTAGTTATATTCCTTCCTTATAATACAGTAAGTCAAGTAAGAGCGTGGTCGACTTTACCGACAGTTAATGAAAGATTTCGCTCTAATTCCTTCGCGAGCCGATATAGGGAAGCTTTGTCCTTGATGCATTGTCAACAAAGGTTCAGTTGTCGTTGATCTTTTGAAAGAGAATCACGTTAAACGCCATGAGTGCTAAGTACGCGTCGCGCTACAAGGCTGTGTTTCTTTGCATCCACCCGAAAGGTCCCAAAATGTCGCAATCAGCGGCTGCTAAATATATGAGAAATTTGAAGGCATTTGTACAGAAGTGGATACAGCGATATAAAGTGGCTAAAAATGTCGATGATTTACCAGAACGTGGTTCGATAGGAAAAGTGAACAAAGCAGATGAAAAAAGAATAGTGAATCTGTTTTCGCGGAATACTGCTTTAGCACTGCAGCAAGGACGAGCAAAATTAATGGCAAAAGGTTTAGATATATCCTACGAAACTATCCGAACCATTCTTCATACTCATGATCTGAAACGGCGCAACACAATGAAGAAGCCTCTGCTGACTGAAAAACTCTGTAATCAGTGGAAAACTCAATCTGGCATCGTTACATTGGATTGGCCGTCACAGTCGCCCGATGCGAACCCTATTGAAAATGTGTAGGCATATAATGTATTAAACAGAAGCTTCGTGGAAGACGCGCATACACTTTGAAGCAGTTGTCTTACGAAATTCGTCGGATCTGGAGATCCTTGCCACTAGAATACGCCGTCAAATTAGTAGAAATGCAATGCCATGCAATTATCGACGCCGATGGTGACTGGCCACATTATTGACCAAATTGCATCATTGTTTGTAATATGTATAATGTATATATAAATATGAAAGTTTCATAAAATAATTTTTTTTTATAAATTAACACGATCACGCTCTTACTTGACTTACTGTATATAATTCTTGTAAGACTTTTACTCAGCACATTTGGTTGTTGTAGTTTAAGTGGTTTAAGAGGTATGTACATTAAACTTATTAGAGGCCGGGGCCACGCCCAATGGTGTCCCTTACTTGTGCGATTCTTTGTACCAATTTACAGCTTCATATCTTAATTTAGTGCTTAGTTATGGCACTTTATATGTTTTCGGTTAATGGCGATTTGTGGGCGTGTCAGTGGTCCGATTACGCCTATCTATGAACTGTTTTTTATGTAATAAGGAACCCTCATACTAAGTTTCATCGAGATTTCTCAATTCTTACTCAAGGTACAGCTTGGACGGACGGACGGAGAGACAGGCGGTCAACCGGGTTTCAACTTTTTTCGTCATCCTGATCATTTATATATATCTAACCCCATATCTATACCGATTAGTTTTAGGTGATACGTTCAACCGTTAGGTGAATAAAACTATAATACTCTGTAGCAACTGGTTGCAAGAGTATTAAAATATATGCATATAATCTACTTCGGAGAAATTTAGTTTATCTTCATCAAATAATCAAATAATAGTTTTAGAGTAATATTTTTGGAATATATTTTTAGAACGTTTGTTTCTTAGTTATGGACAATTTTATAAACGTTATATATTCGATTTCGCAACAAACTCGATAAAACATGAACCGTATAATCGTGCGAGTTTGCCGTCCACTGCTCTAGAGTATTGAAAATGATGGCCCTGTGCGCGCACTAATTCAAAATGGTAGAACATAAAGTATGAGGCTTGCTCAAAAAATAAAGCAAATTTTGTATTTTTTATAAAAGTGTTAATTTTTTCATGAATATCTATTTTGTCTCCTTTAAAGGAATTTACAAATCGTTCAACTTTATTAAGAAAATTTACGTTCTATAAAGAATGTGTCTTGAGCGCTGAGCTCAACTTATGGTCAACATCATCGGCCTACTGAGCGTACTACACGCAACACCATCACCCATATTGAGCCCCAGTATTCATTATTAGATAATTCGACGGATTAGACCACCTACAGCACGCAATGAAGAAAATATAGCAGCCGTAGCTGAGAATGTACATGAACAAAGTGGAGATTCTACGTCGTACGCAGCAACTCGTTCAAAATACAGCTTGTGCAAGAACTGCAGCCGATCGACTTTCCAAGTGACATCGCTTCCCTCTATGGGCTCTTGAAAAATTCCAAGAAGATCCGACGTTTTCAACCCAATTTTATTCAGTGATGAGATCCATTTCTGGCTCAAAGGGTATGTGAACAAGCAAAATTGCCGCAGTTTGGAAAAAAAGCAACCTGAAGAGATTCAAGAAGAGATTGCATCATCGGTCCATATTTCTTCAAAAATGATGCCGGTGAGCACGACACCGTCAGTGACGATCGTTAACGCGCTATGATAACCGACTATTTGATGCCTGAAATTGAAGCTCGTGATCTCTGCGACATTTGCTTTCAACAAGACGGCGCCACTTCCCACACATCGCATCAATCAATGGATTTATTGAGAGTTGAGCAGATAATTTCACGTTTTAGGCCGGTCGATTGGCCACCAAGATCGTGTGATATCACACCGTTAGACTTTTTCCTGTAGGGATATGAGAAGTCTAAGATCTATGCGGACAATCCCGCAAAGATTCAGGCTGTGAAGCAAAACATTACGCGTTGTCATTTGCCCGTTACCAGTCGAAATGGTCGAATGAGTTATCAAAAACTGAACTCAACGGATATATCGGGTGATTTTTTAAGAGCTTGATAACTTTTAAAAAAAAAAAAACGCATAAAATTTGCAAAATCTCATCGGTTCTTTATTTGAAACGTTAGATTGGTTCATGACATTTACTTTTTGAAGATAATTTCATTTAAATGTTGACCGCGGCTGCGTCTTAGGTGGTCCATTCGGAAAGTCCAATTTTGGGCAACTTTTTCGAGCATTTCGGCCGGAATAGCCCGAATTTCTTCGGAAATGTTGTCTTCCAAAGCTGGAATAGTTGCTGGCTTATTTCTGTAGACTTTAGACTTGACGTAGCCCCACAAAAGATAGTCTAAAGGCGTTAAATCGCATGATCTTGGTGGCCAACTGCCCATGCATCCCGAAAAATGCACTGTTTGGTGTGGTTTGTACGCTGGTGGAATCATTGGACCGTATTTTTCAAAGATGCTGTTGGACGCAACGTTACGGTGAATGGCGATCGCTATCGTTCGATGCTAACAAACTTTTTGTTGCCAAAAATGGAAGAACTGAACTTGGTTGACATGTGGTTTCAACAAGCTCGCTCGCGATTCTATGGCCATTTTGAGGGAAAACTTCGGAGAACAATTCATCTCAAGAAATGGACCCGTAAGTTGGCCACCAAGATCATGCGATTTAACGCCTTTAGACTATTTTTTGTGGGGCTACGTCAAGTCTAAAGTCTACAGAAATAAGCCAGCAACTATTCCAGCTTTGGAAGACAACATTTCCGAAGAAATTCGGGCTATTCCGGCCGAAATGCTCGAAAAAGTTGCCCAAAATTGGACTTTCCGAATGGACCACCTAAGACGCAGCCGCGGTCAACATTTAAATGAAATTATCTTCAAAAAGTAAATGTCATGAACCAATCTAACGTTTCAAATAAAGAACCGATGAGATTTTGCAAATTTTATGCGTTTTTTTTTTAAAAAAAGTTATCAAGCTCTTAAAAAATCACCCGATATTACCTGATGCGTAGCTGCGGCCTGCATTTAAAGGAGATAATCTTTCTAATAATAATAAACATATCCCAATAAATCTGAAGATTCTGTGTGTTTTCTTTAAAAATGTAGGGAATGTCGAATTTCATTGTTTTCGTGAAAGCTCGGTTATGAAGAAAAAATATAGTGAATATCTTTTTATTATCGTTTTTATTATTCAAAATAAGACGTTACATCAATTACAGTCTGTTTGGTTTTTGACTGAAAAATAAGCTTCAGCCTAGCGAATTTCGTACCAGCAATACTTTTCTTGCGGTCTAAGAGCAAGATAAAGTCTTTTGGGTCATAAGCGGTGACAGCTAGCTAACTCGATCAACTCTATTTTATTTGGAGCGGATGAAATGTATTTTGCAGAATAAATAAAGAATTTACATTTTTTAAACAAATGACTTTCTTCTTTTTGATCACACTAGTACTCCATTTGAACTTATTCCTCAGACCGACTTTTTGAGTCCATCGGCGTTTTGAGTCGTAAGGAGCAACAATAGGTGAATATGAATTGGAGTATTGGAACGTATTCATATCAATTTTTTTCAAAAAATCTCAGAGTATGATGAAAATATAAAGTCAGTTAATAATCAGCGAGTTGTTAAGGGTGATCCTTTCCGGACCATTTGATTTACTGTAAACAGAAAGAATGTATGTTGATCTCCTTCTCACCTCGCTGGAATGGAACTTACTTGCATATGGTGTGACCGAGAGAGCAACACTGTGGTCGTTGAAAAATCCTTCTAGAAGAATATTTGCCCATCACCCACATGATTTCAGTTCATTTGTTTTGTTCCGGAATTTTTGGGGTTAAAAGCAGTCGGCTGCTTCATTTACTTTCATCACGCAGCGGTTACCAAATTAATCAAACAAACCGTTATATAATAGATGTAGTGGCACATAGTTTCTTCAAGTAGACTTTGCCGAATTGTGTGTCTCAGCGGTCGAAACCCAATTTGAACTAAGTACTGCCTAATAGCGGCCTTTTTCCGGTCAACTGCCTCCGGGCCACAAGTAATGAGGCAAATAAAGAATATTGCTCTTATAAGTAGTTATCTACATAGAGACATACATACATACATACTATAAGTATAAGTTTGGCAGCGCAAAAAGTTGGGTATGTGTTTTCAGAATATTTGTCACAGTATGTGGTATTTTCATTAATGACCACTTTCCACTCAACATTTCCCGCACACACACACACCCAACCTAACCCTCGCACACATGTCTAGTGGCTTGTTTATGCAGTTAATTAAGTTTAAAACTAACAAGCCTATTAGGTATCCGATACATTTTTGCGTTTTTTGTTGTTGCTTCTTTGTATTTGTTACGTGGCCTGGCATGCCGCATGTCGTGCGGCTAATCTGTTAATATTAAATAAATTCAACTAATTTGCAACAAATATGCAGACCATCCGAAATATTTTGCACTTCGCTTGTTTGCCCAACAAGTTAGCGCGTTTGCTATGAAGCGGACCGCGTTGGTTCGATGATGACAATTATGTGTAGTTATTGTGTGTTGGCGTCCGCTCATTTTTAGTTACAAAATTAAAATGTTTAGTCTAATTATTGTCGGGTAATTTTGCGCCTACTAAAGGCTAGTTATGCGGAATAAGCGTCTGAGTTGTAATTAGCTTTGTGGGCGTGTACAAAAATAGCAAATTAAATTGGTTAAAGCAAATAAGATGGATCTAAAATAGTGTAGGCGTTGGTCCACCCATCGGACGAGGGTATGAAGAGAGCATGGCATACTGACGATTAATAGTCAGACATGCGGCTAATACAGACTTATGAAGAGTTCTCTGAAAAAACTGCGCAAAATTTAGTTGATATAGACTATCATCTTAAATATGTACAAACTATAAAAAAATCCATTTGGGAATGGTCAGAAACGATTATTTTCCATCTGGTTCAAACAGCTCATGACTTCCGGTATTAGACCAAGTATCCTCTGGATAACGTCCAGAGTGTTTAACGTGGGTACCTGCTGACGACAGCCTTACCCCACGGCGCTCAAAAGCACAGCGGATCAAATCAATGTGTTGATCAGCGCCCTGAGAATGCCAGGCATTTTCAGTACCAATTGGCAGTGTGAAATGGACACCCTAACAACCTTGGTCGGGTTCGAGGCCCATCTAAGACCTCTGCCGTGCTTTGAGGCCGGCACCCGGTTGCTATGCAACTCCACATTCAACTGACAAAGTCAGTTCTTCCCGCAGTTGGATTTTAATCACAAGCACCACGATACTCCTCGAGGGGCCAGCCGCATGAGCAGGTTGGAGTAAACTCCAACGGCTCCTACTCCCTGTGGTACCAGAATTAAGTCTCCGGTCAGACCTCGTAGCCGAAGGTTGAGCTTCCATACAGCTATGGACTGGTGGCCAGGTCCAGGACTGGTGACCCCATACACACATCACATGCACACACCACTCATACAAAATCTAACCCTAATTCCCAGCTAACCGCCTTCGCCGCTTAAACAACTCACGCGCAAACGATTCTAACTGTTCGGTATTGCGACTAGTGGAGATCACACCACTAACATCTAATCGTCCATCAGTTCAACTAATCCCCATACAACCCAAATCCCTAATGTCCGAGTACATCGGGCAATCTGCAATTAAATGCGCCCAATCCTCTACCCCCGTCCCACAAAAACAACCTGGCCTATCCGATAGACCCATGCCACGTAAGAAGAAAACCCAGACTCAGACAAAATCTGAAGTCTGGGTTATCCTCAACGAACCCAACCTCCTGAATGTAATCGTAGGTCACCCGGCCGTTAGGACTATTGTCCCAACGTTCTTGCCACCTTCATCTAACCCTATCATCTAAAACCCTCTTGCTCCCTAGATATCTCCCCCTCTCCACATCATCGTCGGAAATCTATTTACTGCGTAGCAATGACACACTCAAGCCCCTTCTTAACCAGAATGCAACAGCACGCTGTATGACAATCAGTTCAAGAGGTGGTGCACCTAACAAAACTTGCATACAAAGCATCCGTTGAGAGGGTGCGACATACAGGCAAACAAGCAAGCATCATACAACGCTGGATTGAGAGGAGTTTTTGAGACCCCAAAACACTCGCGGCTGCCTCCTTCATTCACACGGACAATCGGTGGATGAACCGGTGACAATCTGCCCTTAAGCAGTATTGCCACCCTTTTCTTCCTGCCAAGGACATTTTTGTTGACATTCCCTTAACGACATTCTGAACGTAAAACCATACATCCTCTCTACTGCGTCCTTTTCCAAGTACTGGAAGGAGACTGATGCTTCGATAAGATCGAGGATCGCTTCTGGGGACCGTTTGACTTAACCAGGCCAAAGGCGTACCCCAACTCGCCGTCATCTAATGGAGGGACAGGCATCTCTTGTGCTTGAGGTACCTGCACCTCCGAGCTGGGAAAGAACACACCTGACAGAACCCCCGCACACTCCCTCCCCGACGATAACAGAGTACCACCGACGCGAAGAGACCGGTGAATACTTTTGTAGAACCCCAGAATGTGATCTAGTGAATGATGCCCATAGCATACTAAAACTATGGAGGAAACACCTCTCCAGCCTTCTCAATGGTAGTGAAAGGATAACGCCAGGAGACTCGTCCTCTCCTTTCCCAGACAATGTCGATGGAACAGCCGTTCCATTGCCAGACCAAGAAGAAGTTCGCAATTACTCGATAGAAGAGCAGCAAAGCGGCGGGGTCTGAGGGATTTCCGGCCAGGAAAATTCAAATACGACTGCGAAGAACTGACAAGGAGCATGCATCAGCTTCCTTGTAGAATATGATCGGACGATAGCATGCCCAACGATTAGAACTTAAGTGTGCTCTGTCCAAACTAAATAAAGGGAGACCCCAGAATCTTTGGCAACTACCGTTGCTTCCTCAACGTAGCATATATAGAACCAGTCTGAATTTGGTATCTCCACAAAACTAATACGGCTGTGTAAACTCACCTTTAGCAACACGAAAAGCTCCGTCAGGATCGGTAACGACCTTTCCGAGCCATTCTATACCCAATGAGGTTGCAGACACGGCAACTCCCTATGGTGCGACTTCTTCAAGCTACTGTTGAAAAAAATAATTGAATAGATAAGCTACAATCTTCTACAAGAGTGTACAACTACTGACGTACGCTGCTGGTATTGGCATCTTTGGCCTCAACAACCGCGCCGCTAAGCTGCATTCTCCAGACAGGATAAGAAAGCGAAGCAGATGGATCTGGTAGTGAAAGAGGGCAAGATGAAATATCTTCTGTCATCCAAAAAACAGTCGTCCAATTCGCGACTTCACTCACACGTCAATGTTGACAACAACCGGAATGTTTTAGGTAGGTACTCCATATCGAACTGACAAAAAAGTAAGATCTACCCGCATTTGGGTACAAACCACAACCACCACGATACTCCCCGAGGGGCCAGTCCGCATGAGCAGGTTGGAATTACCTCCAAGGGCTCCTGCTCCCCATGGTACCAGAATTAAGTCAATGTTGACAGTCATAACTTCGAAGTTGTTGATAATTTTTTCTATCTTTGAAGCAGCATTAACACTAACAACAATGTCTGCCTCGAAATTCCTCGCAAAATAACTCTTGCAAACAAGTGCTGCTTCAGACTGAGTAGAAGGAAGAACGACTTGGGTACTGTTGTTAACTCGGCTATAACTGCGTAAGCGGTGCCCACGAAAATAAAGAAGAAGTAGAAGATACATGCAACCATAAGGTGACCAAAATTAGTATACTTTTTAGCAGCATTTTGCAAGAGTATAATAATCGTATTCCCTGTTTTCCTAACAATCCTAAAATTGACAGCAAAAAATACGTTTTTGGGAAATTTACAAGTGCATATACCTCTTAAGCCAAAAGGTTAGCTCGTCGATTTGCATTATTAAATTTTAAATTTATTTGCAATTATTTTCTACATGGCAATTTTACACGCTTCACTTGAATTGTCTTATATAATAGTAATTCAATATTATTCCTACAAATTATTTAATTTTCCATTTTTCTGATTGTTTAGCAAATGCTTCAATTAAATCTTAAATAAATAAACAATTCATTTTCATTATTATGACTGTTGTTTTAATTTTCAATTTAGAAAATTCAATTTGTTGAGGTGCGATTATTAGGCAATAATCGCGAATTTAAATTAATCAAATGGTAGAGTGGTGGTAAAGAAGCAAATGTATGCATGTAAATATATATATTTTTGGGCAAATATTTAAAAGCATTAAAGTATACATATATAAAGTCAATAGGCGCACGTTAATTTCTTTAACGAAGGGAATAAAAATGATAAATTTATATCTAATTCATTTGACATGTTGATATATTGGGTCGTTAATCCGTATTCAAATTTGAACTTATAACTTGCAAGAGTTTTCTACCAGAACGGGCTCTTCAGGGACATGTAACATTGATTAGTCGAGCTTCTCTTTCAAATCGTGATGTGCGATTTTTTTTATTTCATGATTCCATGAAACTGAAGCCCCCGAATGGTTAATGGAATATACAATAGCCTTTTTCATAGCAGAATTACTTTCAAAGGCATCCATAGATTTTCATTTCATTAAGAACTAATTATATTTCCCAATAATATAAGGAACATCTAAAGCAATACGACTTAATTTTTGATCAGACAAGAGCTGGCCACCAATGTACATGCAGGCAATTCCAGATTCAACATCTACGCAGATAGCGAAGCAACAATCAAGGCAGTAACCTCGTATCGCATATCGGCCAGAAGTGGCTTGGGAAGCAGGGCAACAGTGGAAAGTGTTGTCAGAAGTAAGCAACTTCACTCCTACTGCCAAGAATGGTGCACGGCTATCACCCGAAAACGTGATCAACATTGGGAAACCCATGCATTATCTATACGACGATCTGAACAGGCATGGTAAAGAAATTCAAAATCCGGTGCAAAGAGCTACCTTGGTGCAAAACTGCAAAAGTCATGACCGATAGATCAGAAGTACACTTATTCCCTTTGGCACTCGATAGAGACTGTAAACTGAAGGATCATCGGAACAACAACTGGTCACTGTCTGATGGCGACACACGGACAGAGGATGAGGCTGACAGATCGAGAAAACTGCAGTAAATGTCCAGAGCAGTATGATACGCTGGAGAAGGTATCGATGGTTTGGTCGCAAAATCAGGCACAGATATCTTAAACGATAACTACCCCTCTTGGACCTAGCTACTGAGCTCCATCTGGTATCGCAAAGGACCAACATTGGTTTATGCGTGGCTCGTTGGCCTACCAGGCTAATCTAACCTAACCTAAGATAGCCGGGGCATGATAAATCGAAATCAAAATTTACAATATCTAAATGAGCTATCTGAGCATTAAATGGAAGGCAAACAAAAAGAGAATAAAACTTTTCTGTTTGAGAATTTCTGGACAGTCAATGGATCTATAAATATTAATATGAACCGACTTTGGGAATCAGATATCACTTTTTCAAGCTTTCAACGATTCAAAGAATCTTGCAGCCTCTTCCTAGTGTTGGGGTATATAAAATATATTACAAGAGATTCACAAATGTGAACCCAGCGTCAAACAAAATGCCTTGATCAGAAATCTTATTGAGTTTAGTAAAATATGTTATTTAAGGGAAACAGCAAAGAGTAGAAAGTTTGCTGTATCAGTCTATGTAGTTTAAGAATCATCGAAATCTACGAAAAAAAAACCCTCACTAATATTGGATCTAGTGCTAGTAAGTCAGCCTATGAAAGACAAGCAAAAGCTTTGCAAAAATTACGATTTCTTTTTCAAAACATTCTCCTTTTAGCTCGATGTAAAATACATGACCCAACTTCTTTCGGCCGACTGAAAGGTGGGGTCGGCAAAATATGCCTCAGTGGCGGCGAAAGCTATCGCTTATTTAAATCTGCAAAATTTGGTGGATGAAGCAGCAGTTCGTAGCCTCATACGATCAACTGGAACGTGTTGACTAGGGACTTTTTCATCAAGTAAAAACACAACCAACAATGTCAGCCTAGAAATCCAACGCAGGATAACTCTTGCCAACAGGTGCTACTTCGGACTGAGTAGGCAATTGAGAAGCAAAGTCCTCTCTCGACAAACAAAAACCAAACTCCATAAGTCACTCATAATTCCCGTCCTGCTATATGGTGCAGAGTCTTGGACGATGTCAACAACGGATGAGTCGATGTTGCGAGTTTTCGAGCGAAAAGTTCTGCGAAAGATTTATGGTCCTTTGCGCGTTAGCCACGGCGAATACCGCATTCGATGGAACGATGAGCTGTACGACGTCGACATAGTTCAGCGAATTAAAAGACAGCGGCTACTGTTGTTGTCCGGATGGACGAAAACACTCCAGCTCTGAAAGTATTCGACGCAGTACTCGTCGGGGGAAGCAGAGGAAGAGGAAGACCTCCACTCCGTTGGAAGGACCGGGTGGAGAAGGACCTGGCTTCGCTCCATCCAATCCAATTGGTGCCACGTAGCGAAAATAAGAAATGACTGGCGCGCTGTTGTTAACTCGGCTATAATCGCGTAAGCGGTGTCTACGCCAATTAAGAAGAAGAAGAAAAAATATCAACCAGGATGTCGAATGTAACTTTTTATGTCGGTCACAAGCTATTCCCTCTAGCCACAACAACGCGACGACTGCAATGCACATGGACTACTATTTAGTTAAAAATTAATTTTCAATTTATTCAAAATATTTTCCCAAATTTTAGTAATATATGTAAAAACAGTAATTTCATATTTTCCAACAGTTTTTTCAACTCCATTTTAATCAGTATTTCATTAAATATAAACCGTAATTTGTGAATTACTAAAACCGGAAGCCAACAAATACAATATTTGAATTTAAATTCAATATAAATGAGAGAATGCATTGCGGCAGCAAACTGTAAATTCATGTGAACCAAATCCACTGAAAACGCAGTCAACCATTTTCATAAAGCTGTTGAATTGCACAAACATAGATATGTGGCTACAGGAGCTCACAGGGCAAAGTTATATGTTGATAGTTCAACTGGAGCATTTGTGTATAAATACAAAAACAAATGCTGATATTTGTAGTGTTGAAAAATTTTATAGAAACTAATATTCAATAAAATTATATTAATACTTTCAAACAGCTGATTCCAACAACTACTTTGTTATGTACACATTAATACTATAACCTCACTGTGAGAACATTTAAAAGCGTGTATTATGTGCTCTTGAACTTTTCATTATTTCGTTTTGAGGATAACTCTATTATTGACCTACTGCTAAGGGGTAGCAGTACATATTAAAATACACGGACGGCTGTCGAAAGACCGCTCATCTTAATTTTCCATATTTATGGAACTTTTTCGAGCATTTTTCAATCGTAAGACTTTGTTATTACTCGGTGTGTTGGAATAAATCTCTAACCATACTCTCGCAATGAAACTATTTTCATACTCAGCGATAGTCAAGGGGCACTAGATTTCAGCTTACGAGATTACATCACTTTTTGTGCAGTTCGCAACCAAGTGCAGCTCATCTGGTTACAAGGTCACAAGGATATAGCCGGGAACGAACTGCCTTCTTGAATGATAGGATCGGAACCCTGTATGTCGGTTGGTATATCATAAAGGAGCTGCTTCTTAAGGAGAAAAGAGAAAGCAACATCCCGAGAGACAAATTCCGGCTACTCGCAACATTTTTTACCAGACACTGTAGGCTCAAGAAGCTCCTATTTAACATGTGTACAGCCTCTTGCGAAAGCTTCTGCGATGATAAACTAGGAATTTGCCAGTGTTCTGGGCCTAGGTCACTCGTTGTGGCAGAGGGGAGGTTACAATAGATCTTACGTCGCGGTGCATGCGATCTATCTATCTATCCATCAATGTATCTATTTCATGTATCATATTCCAAATACCCTTAGGAATTATTGATAAAATATAATTTTAGTCTAACCATTTTAAATAAGTTCCGGATATGCACTCATATACCTGACATTTATTACTTACTACATGTATGTGTTCCTATGTTCCGCTCTGCTCATATGATTTTCGTTTGCCTTGTTAAATGAATATTTCATTTGTCTCGCATGAGAGACACCAACAATGAAACAATAGCCATCCCCACGAAAATAGTAGCATATGCTGGTCACCTGTGTGTCAAAGCTATGACATTTTGCAATTTCAAGTAAACATGGCAAACGGAATTTCCCTCGAGTCATAATATTGCCGGTGGCTGCCCGAAACGGTGAAATGTTTTCTCGCACACACATACATTGTAACGAATTGGTTAACGTATAAAATATTTGTAGATTTAAATTTGTTTGGTGAAACTATGAAAGCTTATACAGGTACTTATGTGTTATATCACATGTATGTATGTGTGCCCTACAGGGTTTGTTAAAAATTTGTATACCCTGAACAGCGAATATTAAGTTTGCCACGATATTTGTAATATCCAGAAGGAAAGTATACATGTACGTAGGTAACCTTTTATATTATGGGGTTTGGCAACACTAGTGTTGCAATCTAGAAACTCACAGTTTTATCGTAAATTTTGATATTTTTGATGAAAAGCATACTCAGAATATACGAACGCTATTTGTGTTGTTTACAGTAACTTAAAATATTCTTCTCTATAAAAAAATGTATTTAAATCGCAAACAGTTTTGCACCATGATTTTTCACAACTCTCGACGTGAATTAACTCATCAAGAGTACATAGATGGACTTCATTCAATTTTTGATGAGAGAGCTCCATCAAGGACCTGGGTTTATCGATGGCGTGGTGAATTCAATCGAGGTCGTAGATCACTTTAAGAGAATTAGTGGGACTAGCATACATTCAATATTGCATGAGCATTTGACAGTAAAAAAAAATTGTTCACATCAGATCCCACACAATTTGTCAATCGCTCAAAAAAAGCTCATGTCGATTGGTCAAGGGAAATGCTTTGAGGGACATTTAGGAAGTCATTACAGATGATGAATCGTGGATTTACGCGGAAGTTCGAAAAAAAAAATTCAAACCACCAATTTGATGAGTCATTCTCAGTATGGACCTTACTAAGCAATCAGGTACTTATTGTTAAAGTAAGAGGTGAACGGTTGATGCGTTCAAAAGGCATGCTTTGGAAATACCTCAATGGAAAAAGTGTTTCTTCCATTAATTCAAACGCATCAGAAAGTGTATAGATCTTAATGGAGTATATTTCGAAAAACATTAAAGCGATTTTCGTTTATTAAAATTTATTTTGTTCTCGAATCCCGAAATATTAAAGGCAATCTACGTATGTACAAATGATCAGCGTTGCAAACTGATTCAAATAAGGGGTTTAAAAAATCGTTTTTTTTATTGTCCTATTAATTTGTACATTACCTTTAGAATATTCTCCTTAATTTTCAAGTTGATCAGGGTAATAGTTTCGGAGATACAGCCTTGAGAACGTGTGCACTCGAGGCTAGCTAGGCTAAGTGCTCTGTCTTTTAGCGCATTTTTCTCGAAACTTTGTTTTCTCTAGAGAACTACACAACCGATCTTCATGAAATTTTACACTTGGACGAATGTTTTTTTTTTTTTGTAAACATGTCTGTCAAAAATCCAATTTTCATTTTTTTCCTTAGTCCAATTAAGGTTTTAACATGTATTTTTTCGCTTTAGATAATCCTGTAAGGGGATATCCTGAAAACGTTGGCGCATCTTTTTTCCAAGTGGTCACAGAAAATGGCATTGCAATGGCCGAGTTTAAAATATTTTTTTCCAAAAATTTCAGAATTTCTTTGCTAATAGTGTGTGTTTGTAACAATAAAAATTCTAAAAGAATATTTCATTTTTTATATGAGAAAAAAAATTTTGAAAAAAAGGCTATACTTTAGCCGGGGAAACCCATGTAACCACCCTTAAGCCATATCCATCTGTCCGTCTGTTGGTATGTATATGAACTAATGACTCAACTTTCGAGATATTGCTCTTAAATCATGCACACATCCTTTTCTGCCGATATCACACCAATATATCATGTAGGATATCTTCACGAAATTTGCCATGAGTTATTGTTCAAAGTAGCTATACTAACTTGTCGATCAAATCAAAATAAACATATATTTTTCACTCTTATGCTAAAACAAATGCTCTTGTGAAGGGTATTTTAGCTTCAGCGCTACCGAAGTTGACACTTTTTCTGGTTTTTCTTATTTTTCTCATCTGTGTCGGCTGAGAATTTCCGAGAATACGCTGGATATGGTGAAAGTGAGTAGTCTTATTTGACTGCTAAGACTGTGGTTTTTGGCGGCTGCGTTTCCATTTCCCTAAAATGCGCGAACCCACACTATTCTACACGCGATCAAAGCAAAACTATTCGGCTAAAATTTTGGTAGTAATCGTCTATAGGAGTCTACTTCAAGATATTACGTATCTCTTCCGAACTTTTCAGTTGTCGCTTACTTACAGAATTTCATAATATAAGTTATTCGGTAAGGCTAGTTAAGACTCATATAACCTAAATACTTGAAACTATATTCCACAATACCAACAACTTATCATTATTGGATTACATACAAACTTTCAGTTAAGCCCCTTAAAACACCGTGAGTTTCACATTCGCCTTTTGAAATTAGAAATTTTCTTATCTTGGTATATACGCTTGGCGGTGCCTAAGTTACTTGCGAATATGTAATATGTTACGCAACATTCCGCTGCCACTTTAAAATGCAATAAACGCCCAAATGTCCGTTTCACATAAAAGTCGCGCCAAGTAACTTAGGAACCGGCGCAACTCCGTCTCATCGGGAATAGAAGTATGCCACAAAGTATGCAAAGACATTAAATTTGTAAGTGAGATATCTGCTTACAAATGGCAGCGTCAAATTATGTAAATGATTATGTTAAAAGGAGATATCCTGCTAAGCGCCGTAAAGTATGCAACACAAAGAAGGCAAGTGCGTTACAAAGGGAGTACTTGTGTGTAAACTAACGATGCGACACACACACATACAAATGCATGTAAATTGAATATCAAAGCCAAGTTTTGTTTTAGCAACGGCCCTAACAGCGCGCATATTTTGCAAGTATTTGGTGTGTGCGTGGAAACTTTTGAATTTTAATGCTTAAATGTTGAATAATTTCTGTCGTCGAAGAATGTTTAAAATAATTTGCATTTACAAAAGTTACCTGGAGTCTGGCTACTAAGTGCTGATGGAGATTAACCTTGCGTGAATGATGTGGGGTCATATTGACCCAAATATACAGCAGATACTAATATATGTTAAATAGCTTTAAACATGAAAAGAATTTATAAGGATTAATATTCCTTAGCATAATGGTGTTAATGAAATAAATATAAATATTCAAATAAGATAGTCACTATTTTTATATTCTGAATGGACTATACTAGGTTTGCCACGAAATTTGTCCAGAAGCAAATGTCGCAGAGCCTATGCGAAGGATATTTTTGCTTCGTTGTATTCGAAGTTACCGTTTTGTTATCATCATGCTCAAGACTTTTTTAATGTTTATCCAAGTGTTAAGCGATATTGTGTATTTTTGTCCAACAATTTGAATTATTTTACAAGCATTTGCATAAATTCTTATAACTCTGCATTATGAAAAGTGTATTACATATCAGTAGAAAATTTATGATAATTTTAAAATTTGTTATCTATAGACAATGTAAAAAACCTTAAGTTTGCTACTACTTTTGTATACTAAGAACTTTCTATTATTACAAAGTCTAGTAAAAGAAGTCCATTATTTTTCAAGTAAATTGAAGGCTATATTTAACACACTTCGAATGATCCAATTTTGGTCAAATATACATGATTTTTGTTCGATTACCTTAAACTGCTTGCCAATTCATATTGCGAAAAAACTGGCACAGTCGACTTTTACAAGCTTCACTTGTATCGAGTTTTTCACCAGCAATTCGATAAAGGCAAGAGCACTTGGTGCGAGATTCGCACTACAAGATGGTTACATAAGAATCTCCCGATCAAGTTTTCGGAACTCCTGGCGAGTCGCCATCGAAATTCCTGGCCTGACATTGTTCTAATGGACCACAACTCCGCTCAATTTGGTTAACCTAGCTTTTTCTGCGCGATTGCTTACTTGACATTACAAATCCGAATCAGGAGTTTGGCCGTAGAAAAGTAGCTCAAGGTACCTGATTTCTACAAATCCCACCAAGTACATTCTAAACCTTTCTAACGGACAATCCTGGCATGATCGTTCCGTTTTGGCTTGATGTTCTCTGTAGTCACTCACTTTCCATTACAACTGATCATCCGTTTCAGGAACGATTTTTTGCGATTCCGCAGCAAAAATATATACCATAGATAGAAGTGCAGTGTTATTTGCTTTAACTAGTGGGTACCCACACGTCAAGCATACCGGAGCGCAATCGATGAAACTAAAATTGCACTTGATCTGCTCTTGCACTGTCAGGGCCATAAACACTAATCATATTTATATTGTATTTAGCGAAGATAAACTGTAAGGTTTAGCTTTTTTTATATTCGCTAGAGCCCATCCTTGACGTATGACTCAAAAAATATTGAGTCAAACAATTACAAAACTGTTAGATTATTAATATTTTTTTCTTGTTGAAAACAAATATGTACAGATCATGAGTTTCACTTTCAGGCATTAAATAATCGGTTATCTTGTCGCGATAACGGTCGTCATTTTTGAAGAAATATAGACCGATGATTCCACCGGCCTACAAACCACACCAAACCATTTTTTTTGTGGATGAAATTGCAGCTCTTGAATCTATTTAGATTGTTCTTTGTCCCAAATGCGGCAATATTGCTTATTGACATAATTATCATTTGAGCGAGACATGGGCCTCATCGTTGAACAACATTTGGCTTTCGGATCTTTTTGGAGCTTTTCAAGAGCTCATAGAGCAAAGCGATATCGATTGGAAGGACGAGCGGCTTCAGTTCTTGCGCAAGCTATATTTTGTAAGCTTTTTCAATTCAACGTAAAATTCGCCAAGGCATTCCATACGTCAGTCCGAGATGTTGCGAACGGCGCCGAATCGAATCTCCATGGTCTCCCCAGCTACGGCTACTGTATCTTTAAGAATGTATGCTTGATGTGGTTTATTCAGTCGAATATTACCCAATAATGAATGCTGGGTCTCAAGATGTGTGATGGTGTTACGAATAGTACGCCACAGAACGTGAATTTTCTTAATAAAGTTCAACGATTTGTAAACGATGTTCAGGCGTTATTCATTCCGTGATGAAATTCCAAACAATACTGAACAAAAATAACATGACAGATTGATGAAAAAAGGCTATTGAAAAAGTACCTCTACTTGGATCACCCGTTAAAAAAAACTAATAGTTTCTTAAATAATTAGGACTAAAGTAAATATTATTAGTAGCATCAAGACGGAATGTAATCCTCATTTATTTCTCAGGAACTGGTATATTCATGTTAGAATTGAACAGGGCAGATGATAACTAATCTTGTTCATTTCTGCTTTAAGATTGTTTAATTTCACTAAGGTCATAAGCACTATAAAGTCAACTTGAAAGACAGTTAATTGGAACAAATTGAGGTTCTATAGCGATCAACATTTGTTGCCTAGTTCTCTGACAAAACGATCATTGATCTTGAGTAGTTCAGTTTAAAACAAAAATTGTGCAAATATCTTCAATTTTTAACTACAATAAAAAAGTCTTACGAGCGAACTGTTGGCCGAAAGGACGGTCTTAGGTAGTAAAAGGAACTCCACCAAGTATTCATTCACAGATGCTATAGCCTGACTGTTTAATATTAAGATATAAATTGTTGGCAATAACTTCCAGGAAGGAAGGCTAAACATATAGATTTATGAAAAATATCTAGTAACATTGGTTTTGCTATTTGGGAACGACACATAGTAATGCATAGACACATAATAATGCAACCTCTGAAACTTTATAACCAACGGCGTATGTTCTTTTAGAAAATATGTAAGCTTTATAAAAAACATGCATTCGCATGATAAAACTCTCTGGAAATGAACCGCTTTAATCCACAAACTTTAATTGGGCTACCAATCGACTTAACCGCACTGAATTCAGAAATCTCATTAATATTGCAGTGACTATTTTTTCTAACCTATTATAATATTATTTATAGCGTTCAGGTAGTGAAGGTTTAACAAAAAGTAAGGATCAGTTCTAAAGCATACAACGGACGAAATGAAGAGTTCCTAGTATGAAGTTTCAAAAGAAAAATTTATAATATGTGACCTGGTCTACGAAAAGGGAGCTAACGTGCGAAAACTAGTTTTCTGGGAAACAGCTGTTAAAAATAAACAACTCGTTTCGTCAGTTTCTCGTTATCTCTTTAATTGTTCTCCTTTTCAGAGGCTTCAAGGACGTCCAGTAAGTGTTGTTTTGGTCGGAATATTATTATAGTTCATCGCGTAAGTTGCTAGTGTGGAACATTTAAAAAAGTAACACTGAAGAAGTGACGTTTACTCTAATATCGCGCAGCTGCAGTTGTCTTGTTTTCATTCGTCTTTCTTTCCGGATGTTCTGTTATCACATTTGTGTTAGTATTTCTGTTGATTATCGGCTTCGCATTTCGCATGAAATGAAACATGAGTGTTGATGAGGAGTTCAGTGCCGTATACGGACAATATTTCCATGAAAAGGATGATGAAAACAATGAAGAGAGCGATTATGATGAAGACGAAGTATGTGTATCTCAGGCAGAAGATGATACCGAACAAACTTTTGTTAAGATTGACATGTCTGTTGTTGAAGTAAAGGAGGAGGAGCTGGTAACAAAATTCTGTTAAAACCTATCGATCCTGAAATGCCGAAAGTTATACAATCAGCCGGTTTATCTTTGGAACGTCAGTGGTACATCTATCACAATCTTCGCAGCTTAGTTTCGGATATATCTAAAGTAGATATTGTGGCTCCATTGCCGAAAGATTTGCCATCGAAGAAACGGAAGGCAAAAACTAGTGAAGATGTTCTCAAACCAGACGAGGAACCAGGTCCATCTTCCTCAGGATCAACACGTAAAAAGATCTCAAGGAAAACGACAACAAAGAAAAATACATAAACTACTCAGCATTATTATTTTTGGCCCATAATACCTACGTTTTTCTAGTGTATAATCATGTCTTTATAGCTTATAATTCAATGTATTTTGTTCATTACAAAAAAAATTATATTTTTTCGTATTTTTACTCTTATTTCTCTACATTTTTAGGGAACTTTCAAACTAGTTATGACTTTTTGGATTCTATCACGTGAAAAAGCATCTCATCTTCCATCCGAATCAACTAAAAAGTGAAAATTGATTTTTGACACCTAAGCCCCTTTCCGTAGACCAGGTCACATATAGAATTTATAAAAAATATGTACATTATAGATAGCCTAGTATTGTCCAAATCTCCACATTCCACAACCCAATTCAACTTCGAATGCAATAAACAAAATTGAAATAAAATTTCTATATTTATACAATATTTATTGACTCACAAACTCTGCTCTTCCTTGCTTATCTCGCCATATGTGATGAAACTCCTTTCATTTTCAATCCGTATTGAGTAAACTTTCATTTAATTTACCACAACTCCAGCTACTTTCTATTAACTTCCATCACAACTTACCAGACGTGTACGTGTTCATAAACAACCCTACCAATATGAGCACATTGCAGGAATACATGTGGAGCGAAGCACAGACACTGCACTTATTGTTTCGAAACTTTTATTGTCGTAGGCTATTAAACTTTTCCCATTAAAGAGCGGCCAATGTGCCAAATGAAGGCAGATCGAAAGCAACAATCTCTAAATTGCTGACCATCACTATGTCTTATTTGTTAAGTTTAAATGCGTATAACTATTAACCTTAATTGCTGGACAATTTACTTGCCTTGAGACTTATGGCAATTAATGAGAATGGTTATGATGACCACTTAAGCAAACATATGAAAGGAAATGCATAATATTTTAGAGGAAAACTTTACAGATTTAGTAGCAAAAAGATAAAGTGTTGATAAAGATTTCGCAAATATTTACTGGTATAATTATTAAACTAATTTTGCTGGCATATAGTGATTGTGTAAAACAGTTATGTATTAATCAAAAAGCTTTGTCTCTTCTACAACTATTTAACATTTGCAAAAAAGCGAGAAATAAGTAAGTAACGCAAAGGGTGTAAACCAGAGAATTTAAATTCCTTTTTTATATTACCCTTCATGGGTGCATTCCTTATAGAGTAAAAAAGACGAGAAGATTTTCATCTTGATTTCGATCGATCAAATTTTATGGCAGCTGAAAGCCTAAACCATTGGTTTTCGGAAAATGCAAAAGAACAGCTGGTACGACGAGGAGTGCCGTGTCGCAGCGGAGAGAAAACAGGCTGCCTATCTCGCAACGTTACGATCGACCACAATACGTGCGGGATGGGATAGATACCGAGAGTTGAAGAGGGAAGAGAGACGCATTTGCAGACAGAAAACGAAAGAGGCCGAAATGCGTGAGAATGAAGAGCTTGACAAGCTGGCCGACAGGGGTAATGCTAGAAAATTCTCCGAAAAAAAGGGGCGACTTACAGAAGGTTTCAAGACCGGAGCATACTCTTGTAGAACCCCCAAAAGCGATCTAGTGACGATGCCCAGAGCATACTTTAATTATGAAGGGAACACTTCTCCAGCCTGCTGAGTGGCAGTGAACGCACAACGCCAAGAGAAGACGAACCCGATTCCCCAATCGATGACAATAGAGCAGACGTTCCATTGCCAGACCATGAAGAAGTTCGAATAGCAATTACCCGCCTGAAGAACAACAAAGCGGCGGCGGCCAAGACCTGATAAGGAGTATGCATCAGCTGCTTTGCAAAATATGGCCGGACGACAGCATGCCCAACGATAGGAATATAAGGCGGCGCTAAGAACTGAAAATGAGTATGCATCAGCTTTTTTGTAAAATATGGTCTGACGAAAGCATGACCAACGATTAGAATTTAAGTGTGCTCTGCCCAATCCACAAAAAGGGGACCCCACAATCTGCGCCACCTATCGTCGGATAAGCCTTCTCAACATCGCATGTAAGGTTCTATTGAGCGTATTGTGTGAAAGATTAAAGCTGACCGTCAACAAACAGATAGGACATAATCAGTGAGACTTGATAATCCACGCCGAAGGTTGTGAAAAATGATCGCAAAATCAACCGAGATGAATTTTTTTACTCCCTGTAAATAAAACAATTCAGATTAAATGATATTCATGCAAAAATGTCAAACTTTCCAATGGAAATGTCAGATTGCAAACACTTACCCGGAAAAGAGAGCCCTCGTATCAGACACACACCAACAACTCTTCTTTGATTTCAAAAATACCCCTTTGACAGCCACGATTTCAAAGGCCTTTGAAGAAGCTGCCTTAATTTGGAATCCCCGCAAAAGTTATACGGCCGTGTAAGCTGACGTTGAGCAACACCAAAAGCAATATCTCCTGTCATCGCACTCGCGACTAGGCACCCACCTCACTGTTGACGGTCATAACTTCGAAGTTGGAGATAATTTTGTCTGTCTTTGAACCAGCATCAACACCAACAACAACGTCAGCCTCGAAATCTAACGCAGAATAACTCTTGCCAACAGGTGCTTCTTCGGACAAAGTAGGCAATTGAGAAGCAAAGTCCTCTCTCGGCGAACAAAAGCAAAACTCTATAAGTCACTCATTATTCCCGTCTTGCTATATGGTGCAGAGGCATGGACGATGACGACATTTGATGAGTCGACGTTGTATCGAATTCAATGTAACGATGAGGTGAATGAGATATACGACGACATTGACATAGTTCAGCGAATTAAAATACAGCGGCTACGCAAGCTAGGTCATGTCGTCCGAATGGACGAAAACACTCCAGCTCTGAAAGTATTCGACGCAGTACCCGCTGGGTGAAGCAGAGGAAGGGGAAGACCTAGACTCCGTTGGAAGGACCAGGTGAAGAAGGACCTTTCTTCACTTAGAATCTCCAATTGGCGCTACCTTGCGAAAAAGAAACGAGAAACGACTTAGCGCGCTAAAGTGCTATGTTAACTTCGTTCATAGCCGAGAAAGTTATCTGATCGATATCTAAACAAGTAAGGAAGGGCTAAGTTCGGGTGTCACCGAACATTTTATACTCTCGCATGATAAAGTGATAATAATTTAGATATTTTTTTATTTTGCTGTAAAATTAATTAGATTAGATCAATTTGTGTACTTTGAGTATTGAATTGTATTTTCATTTCCTAATGTATGTATATATTATACAGAGAAGGCATCAGATGGAATTCAAAATAGCGTTACATTGGAAGAAGACGTGGTTGTGAACCGATTTCATCCATATTTCGTATATGTCATCAGGTGTTAAGAAAATATTATGTGAATTTCATTGAAATCCAATGGTTTTGGTCCAACAATAGGTTTTTTAAAAAGTCTGGGTGCAGCTTCGTTCTGCCACTTCTTCCGTAAAATTTAGTGTTTCTGGCGTTTTTTGTTAGTCGGTTAACGCACTTTTAGTGATTTTCAACATAACCTATGGGAGGTGGGCGTGGTTATTATTCGATTTCTTCCGTTTTGAACTGATGGAAATGCCTGAAGGAAACGACTCTATAGAGTTTGGTTGACATAGCTATAGTAGTTTCTGTATAAAAAACTTAGTACAGGGGCCACGCCCACTTTTCAAAAAAAATTACGCCCTTCCCTAATGCGATCCCTTGTGCCAAATTTCACATTAATATCTTTATTTATGGCTTAGTTATGACACTTTATAGGTTTTCGGTTTCCGCCATTTTGTGGGCGTGGCAGTGGGCCGATTTTTCCCATCGTCGAACTTAACCTTCTTATGGAGCCAAGAAATACGTGTACCAAGTTTAATCATGATATCTCAATTTTCACTCAAGATCACGGGCGGACGGACAGACATATCCGGATTTCAAAAACGGAGACTCTTTTAGTTTTAGGACTTACAAACGTTATGTGAACAAAACTATAATGCAACTTTGCATATAAAAACAGAACGGAGAATTAAAATTCTTAGGCCGCTGATTGCTGCATAATCTGACCAACGGAATATCATATATCATACATCAGAAATATACAAAATATTTTATTATATCCGATTCACATCTCAACCATTTAACCATATAATCCATATTAAGATAGCTTAAAACATATATGCCTTATGGTAACTCATAAAAGAACTGTAAAAATATTTCTTCCTTAACAAAAGTCATAATACCACTATCTTAAGTCTTAAGTCTCAAGTCTTTATCTAATTACTTTTTTTTATAGTAAATGCCTATAGGAGGCGTGGGGCTCTATAAATTTTTACCCTTTATGACCACTGGAGCCACTATTATTATTATATTATTTTTTTATTATGGGGTAGTACTCGTATACACTCTTAGAGAGCTGCTGTCAAGTTCAAGTACAGGCGAGTCATTCTGGTTTGATTTTGATCACTGAGAAAGCGTGCTTGTCCTCGGATTTAAAAGTTAGAAAAGTTTTCAAGAAAATTTCCTTTATAGCATAAAAGTGGCAGCAGATTTTTTAGAAATATACTATTCACTTTTTAAATTGAAATTTTAATGACTCTTCTCTAAAAATTTAAAGAAATTTCGCTGACATCCCGTCTGAAGCCAACGTATAGAAACAGATACTGTATTAATGCAAAATTACACCATTTTGAAGAATGTTACAAATATAATATTTCTATTAAAAACATACATATGAATAAACGGCGTTAAACATGATGAGGTCGGGAAAAATATTTCCGTTTTTTAATGCATACCACTAAAAAATAATTCCACTTCAAAGAAAGATAATTGAAAAATACTTTTGCATCAAAGCCACAATAATGCAGTAATGAAATCTGTTTTCAAAAAATACTTAATAAAAATCCAATTAGTAACTTATTTGTGAATGAAAAAAAAGAATAAAAAATGCAACAGCAAGCCAAAGTAATAACTGTACCATTGTATTGATGTTTTTGCTGCTATCTCATGGGGTTACATAAGGTTTTCGCATTTAATATTTTTATAAGCGATATATACTTTGAAATATCAAGTTATCAATTCTTGCAACTTGTTTGAAATTTAAGTTGATCTAAAAGTAAAGAATCTATAGAAATTATTCTGAAAACTTGTCTAGAAGCTGGTAAATTGATATAAAAATCTGCTAATACTTACTCCTACTGTATAAAATTTCATTTTTAAGGAAACTAAATAGAAAAAAATTATTTTTGCCTTTTTTTATTGTAAAATTATGTATTCTTTTCATTATGTTATGTTATGGTACGTTATGTACAAGATAATACGTTGTGTCATCGTATGTTATACACACAAAGCAGAAGTAGTCCTCCTATCAGAAGATGCTATAAATTTTGCAACTGACCTCTAATGTCAATTTCTGTTTTGACATTTGTGCAGTAAACACATGCGAAATACACGCAATGGAGCGCTACACTGCTCCAGTACACGGGTTATTGTGACTATTTATTTGACCAATAGTCGGTCGGTGATTTTAGCACAACGTGAATTTCGTCGCAAATTTCGTGGCCGTCCGACACCTACTGGTGAAACACTGCGACGTTTAGCCGCTCGCCTCGAAGAGACTGGAACAACACGAGATGCTGTCAGGCGGGTCAGACCCCGAAGTAGCCCTTTTGTAGAGAATATTGCTGCTGTTGCCGAGGATGTCATGGAAGCGCCGTCGACATCGACCAGACGACGTGCCACGCAAATGGGTATCAGTAGACGGTTTTTACAGAAAATTTTGGTACTTGATTTGAAGATGTTTCCGTACAAAGTCCAGACGGTGCATCAGTTGTTAGCTGCTGACCGCCAATTCGCGTCTAACATACGCTCAAGCCATCCTTAATCACCACCAAGAGGAAGATGATTTTTCATTTTCATCTTAGCGGGTACGTAAATAAGCAAAATTTACGCTTCTGGGGCACTGAAAATCCGCGTGTAACCCACGAAGAGCCATTACACCCACTCAAAGTCACTGTGTGGTGTGCTGTTTTCGCGGGAGGAGTCATCGGACCTTTTTTCTTCGAAGACGTCGCGGGCCAAACGGTTACTGTGAGTGATGAGCGCTACAGAGCAATGATCAACGAGTTCTTTTTGCCGCAACTTGATGAATTGGGATTGGAAAACACGTGGTTCCAACAGGACGGTGCAACGGCACACACTGCACGTGCCACAACCGATATGCTGAATGCAAATAAAAATAATCCACGAGCAGAATCAAAGTTTTTCATATTTTAAAAAAATTGCAGCCAAAAAACATCGGAAGGTTATTTTGTTATTGCGATATTCAGCTTTGTTATTTTATGCTAAGTCATAACAAGTTAGGTTATGTAATGTTTTGTTTTGTTGCGACACATAGGCAGATCGGTAGGTAAGTAGAGTGGCTGTCTGAAGACGCACCTAGCACTATAAGTAGACCGGGGCTAAAACCCCTAACTGTATTATGTCCTCCATGAACCAACTTGTGATCCTGATGAAGTTGATCAGTGCATGGTGTTTTATAAAACCCTTGACCGATAGGTGCGATTATTTATAGTATGATCTTTTTCTAACACCTGACATGTTGTAGTCTAATAGCATATTTGCCAATTAGGCAGTGACCTGTTACTACTCCTAAGGGAGTTCTTATGCCATTTCTGTGGAATTTGACTGCTTATTGAGAAAGTCAGGGATTAACTCCATAGAGACTCAGCAATATCTAGAACATGGTTATTAATTAAATATCTTCAAGTAGTCAGAGGCATTTAAAATACCTCTTTCCGAAGTCTAATTGCAGGGTGCTATCGACTCTGGTTAGTTCATCTGCTTTTCAATTACCAGGAATATCACTGTATCGTGAAACCCATTGCAAGTTTATTGAGAAAAAGAATGTTAGATCCACTAAGCCATCGAGGCTGTCTTTGACGAAACCCTAGAAGATTTAAGTGATTATAGTGATATATAAATATATTTCTTGCTGTGAGCACATCCTTTGCCAGAACAAGAAATCTGCTTTAATTGCTGTGATTTCCACTTGGAATACACCTCAATGGTCTCGTAATAGGACGGCGATTCCGTTATCTAATGTTGGTGAAAAGACACCACCTTTCACCTGCTTATCTAGTGCTGGCCCATCCGTTTAGATAATTATCCCTGTGTCTCTGGAAGGAAAGCCAATATTGGGAACCGTAAAATCTATGTAAAAACGGATACGACCATAAATAAGTTCGAATAGCAATTACCCGTCTGAAAAACGTCAAAACGGCGGAACTGATGGGTTTCCGAACGAGCAATTCAAATATGGCTGCGATTAACTGATGAGGAGCATGCATCAGTTTCTGGTTTTGGTATCCGCGCAAAACTAATAGGGCTGTGTAACCTGACGTTGAGCAACACTAAAAGCTCTGTCAGGATCGGGAAGAACCTCTCCCAGCCGTTCGAAACCAAACGAGGTTTCATACAAGACGACTTCCCATCCATTTACTCTTTACTCAATTGGTGGAGGAAATAATATGATCTGCAGAGCTAATTAGAGAAGGTACAGTCTTTTATAGAATGTACAGCTGATGGCGTATACCGATGATATTAGCGAAGTCGTAGATAATTTCATCTATCTTGGAGCCACCATTAATACCAACAACAACATCATCCTCTTACCTACAGGTTCTACTTCGGACAGAGTAAACAATTGAGAAGCAAAGCTCTCTCTAGACGAACAAGGACCAAATTCTGCAAGTCACTCACTACACCCGTCCTGCTATATGGTGCAGAGGCGTTGACGATAACAACAACAAATGAGTCGGCGTTACGAGTTTGCAAGGGAAAGGTTCTGCGGAAGATTTATGGTCCTTTGCGCGTTGGCCACGGTGGATATCGCATTCGATGGAACGATGAGCTGTACGAGATATATGACGACATTCACACACTTGTAGTTCAGCGAACTAAGAGCGCTGACTAGGTCATATTGTCCAGATGGATGAAAGCACTCCAGCTCTGAGAGTATTCGACGCAGTACCCACCGGGGGAAGCGGAGGAAGAGGAAGACCTCCAGGCCGTTAGAAAGACCAATTGGATAAGGGCCTGGACACACTTGGCGACTGAAGCGCTGTGGTAAACTCGGCTTTAACCGCGTAAGCTGGGTCTACGCCTATAAAAAATAAGTTAGGGAGTCTTTCCTCAACTTAACAGCTGACTTTGCTGCCAGTTGCTTGCAGAACAAGCCTATGGGCAATAAATATAAAACTTACTTTTGTGCCTCATTGAGCGTTGTTCTAAGAGCAGCTCTTATGCACAGATTAATTCCTCTTTGTGTGATTTCCATACGCCTTACCAAGTTTTCTTTTCCATTATTGGCCACCATACCAATATACCATATGTCATAATCGGCCTTACAACAGCTGTATTTAGCGAATGAGTTGCAAGAAGTGTTTGTCTCCATTTGGGCCCCAACATCCTTTTACGGGTGTAAAGTGATGTAGCTGCTTTTCTTACCCTTGCCTCTAAATTTGGTTGCAATGACAGCTTCCTGCCTACAGTTAGTCCCAAGTAGCTTGCTTTCATTCCTATTGGTAGCCTGGTACCATTTATTAGTACTGTCTTGCTGGCATTTAAGTTCAGTCAACATGAGATAGCCTTCCAATTTATGGTGGGTTATTTAACTTGTTTGGCTTTGTTAGGCTTTATTATGCTGTGCTATATTTTATAATTACTATATGTAACCCATCAAATAATGATTTTCCCCCAATAACTTACTCCTAAGCTGGTATTTTATTGCAAATATATTTTCACCTTGGGATGTCATCCAATTACTACCACAGCTTATACATTTAGCCTTAAGTTAACAAATGTCACTTAGCGCTGCAACTATCACCAGCTAACTAAGTTAAACTCAACAGAGCCATAAAGTTAAACTAATACGATTAAAGCAATTGCTGAGCTGTCACCTAACAAGCTGTTGGAATGTAAAAAACGCCATCATCTCTGCCAACGATAAGCGATTAATTGCGAATTTTCAATTCAGTGGCAGCAATAACTACATATGAAACTGCTGCGGGCAATAAAATTCCATCAGTTCTAAGACAATTTAATATCCAGGCAATGGGAAAAAGTAGAAGGGAAGCAGCAGCGGAACTTTGCGCGCCAACGAGATGCCGCTGCAGAGGCAAAGAGCGCGTACAATTAAAATCACTTTTCATTTGATTTCATTACATAATTACATCCGCAGGTTATTTGTTTATTGCGAAAATACTTTCCATGGTTAAAGAGTTACTGCGATTCGTTTATTTTCGGTACATAAGAACACTTTCGCTGTACATGTGTACGGGAAAGTTGGAAAGTGCTGCCTGGCCGTGTCAACAACGATTTGTGTTTAATTACGAAACGCCGCGAGCTTTATTTACAATTTACACTAATTTCGCAGAGCTCTAATAAAGCAACGCGAGAATACAAAGCAGCACAGATTGCTAAAGACAATTAAATTAATAGGAATATATGTAAATATATGTATGTATTGTTGTGGGCACAAAATAGTAAGACTTTAAATTTAAATTTCGCGCGAAAACTCCTTCGTCAAAATATATTTTTTTCTAGGTAGGTTTGACTCTCAGTGATATCTGTGCCAAATGTCACATCGAAAAAATTATTGGTGTTTAATGTACGCTTACATTTCTGAAGTACACAAAGTGCATTCAACGATATTTACGATGAGTGAGATCATTCAGCAAAGAAGTTCCCTTAAATTTTGTGTGCGGAATCAAATTTCTGTTGCCAAGACGTTTAGAATGTTTGAAACAGCCTTTGGTGATAATGTTTTGTCGCGAGCAAATGTTTATTCAAAGCGGGTCGAGAACGTCCACGCCCCGGAGGCCATCAATATCAACTTATGATCAACACGTCAAAACAAAGGAACTGGTGCTTGAGAATCGACTATTAACAGACAGAGATCTTACTGACATCGTTGGAATATCGGATGGATAGTGAAAACCATTCTAAAAGATCATGTGGGTCTAAAAAAAGTGAAAGCACTATTAGTCCCAAAATCAATTTTTTCGAAATACAGTGTTTCCTTAAAGTCAGTGAAAAAATGCTTTCCAACTACCAGAATGTCATGAAACGTATTATTAATGGCGGACAGACCATCCAAAGTCCGAATATGGTGAGAAATGTGAACCCAAAAATGCCACGACAAATCAGATGTGGTGCAAACTGTCAACGAGAATTATGCTCTTGGTTTTTGCACCAGGATAATGCACCGTCGCATACTGCATTCATTCTTCGTGAGTTTGTCGCCAAATTTTCAACCAATATCATGCCGCAACCACCGTATTCGCATGATTAAGCTTCGTGTGACTTCCGCCTATTCAGTAAATCATTTTGATCGCTCCAGGGAAATCGTTTTGAAGCCATGAAATGTACTCCGAAAATTGACTTTAACAACTATTTCGCGGATAGAAAAAAACGTTGATACAATTGGGTTAGAACCAAGAAGGTTTACTTTGCGAGGGACGACATAAATTTTGAAGAATAAATTACAAATTTTAAAATTATGAACAAAGTTTTTATATTCTTTGCCTGCAGAAGTATTTAAATTTATAATGAAGAAGCGCAGAATTGAGAATATAAAGATATAGTCAATTAATAAATATTATATATATATATATATGTATATATAGTTCATATATATTTTTGGAACATTAATTTTTCAAATACCCTTCTTAAAAAGCATTCTTACTCATTTCAAAATTAAGGAAGCTTAATTTACCACCATTAACTCTTTTCTACATGTAATTCATGGTTTAAGAAGGAACACCGGGTCTATACAAGAAAACAAAAGAACACTCCTAGTATAATTAAAATGTACAAATTGTCCAATTAATTGAACTACTAACTCTTAACCGTCAAGAGGTTTCTCGGCTTATACATTATGAATCCAGATTATATTATTTCACTTAGTAACTCCTTTATACAGGGTGTGTCCAGAAAGTAATAGGGCTGAGTCCTTCAAATTTTCTTGTCATACTTCCACACGCCGTCATTTCTGGTCGTCAGTGAGCACTTTTGGGACCATCTTTGCGCACTCCTTGCACATGTTCAAGTGCTCCGTCATAATGTCATGAACCACAGATTTTGATAAATTTAACAACTGGGCAATTAAACGAATACTTAGTGGATGGTCTGAGTTCAAAACTTTGCGCACACGAGTCACATTGTCGGTGTTTGTCGAAGTCGCAGGTCTCCCAGCACGGTCGCCATTAGCGACCCCTTACCGGGTGTGAAACACACAACTTCTTGCTAAAACAACATCTGCGTAAGCCTGCTTGATCATATCAAACGTCTCTGTCGCAGATTTACCGAGTTTCACACAGAATTTAATGGCGTACCTCTGCTCTAACGAACGCTGCATTTTCGACTTGCACCACTCAGAGAAACACGTCGCACGAAAATGGTTGTCCTGAGTCTCCAGGTGCTCGTAGAGAACTGACCAGCGCTCGTTCGCCAGCTTGGAACGCCTTTTACCGAATCCAGTCGAAGCTTTGAATTACAGTCGCTGTGGAAGGAGATCAGTCCGATTACTTTCTGAACAAACCCTATAGTTTAAAGAATGTTTCTTTCAAAATTGTCAATCCTTTGGCCAATATATGAAGTAATTAACTGTTGACAACTAAAATGTGATCAGGGCCTACATATTTCCTGAGCTTAACAAAAACATTCCTAATCTGACTTAAACTACAGACCTAATAGTAAGAAACTGATTTAAGATGATCAAAGCTCAGATTTTTCTATGAAATCATACAAAAATTTAAAACATTGTTTTGATCTCAAAATATGCTGAACAAAAACGGATCAAAGATCACTCACACCAAACAATGAAGGGATGATGATAGGTGTTATACCTGTATATAAATATATCAGTCGGAGTTGAGACTAGTGTCGTGAAGAACAGAGGAGAGTTTCTCCAAGCTTCTTTGTCGATTTACATTTGTCTAATAAAATTGGTAAAATTCAACCGCCTACAAAAAATATTGTGATATTTGGGTCAAGTTTAAAAAGTGTAATTTTTTAAAGTTACTAAAACAGCAATATATAATAAAAATTTTGTGCATAACACCAAAAACACACCTACATACTTCCAGTGGAACGCAATTTGATTCGAAATGATGGCCCATACTTTACAATAACAAAATCAGCCTTCAAATGAAATCACTGTTGCTATTTGCGTTTTCAAGCATACTGGATTTTGTAGCCTTCCGAAAAAAAACAATCGTATTATAAAAAAAACCTTCCGATGTTTTTTGGCTGCAATTTTTTTAAAAATTAAAAACTTTGATTCTGCTTGTGGATTATTTTTATTTGGTCTTTTAAATTTTTTTACATCAAGTCGAGAATATGATATCATGTAAATGGCCGCCGCTACAGTTGATTGTCATTTGAGCCCTTTTATGGCATTTTCCATCACTTTGGCCAGAACTTCCGGCGATAGGTCTTCACATTCTTGACGGATACTGTGTTTAAGGCCTGCAAGAGTCTGAGGGTTGTTGACATAAACCCGTGATTTCAAAAAGCCCCACAAAACGAAGTCTGGAGCGGTCAAATCAGGCCCTCTTGCTAGCCAGTGCAAGTCGCCAAAACGGGAGATTAGGCGCCCGAGAAATGCATCCTTCAGCATATCTGTTATGGCACGTGCAGTGTGTGCCGTTGCACCGTCCTGTTGGAACCACATGCTTTCCAATCCCAATTCATCAAGTTACGTCAAAAAGAACTCGTTGATCATTGCTCCGTAGCGCTCACCACTCACAGTAGTCTTCGAAGAAAAAAGGTCTGATAACTCCTCCAGCGAAAACAGCAAACCATACAGTGAGTTTGAGTGGGTGTAATGGCACTTCGTGGGTTACACGTTGACTTTCAGTGCACCAGAAGCGTAAATTTTGCTTATTTACGTACCCGCTAAGATGGAAATGGGCCTCATCACTCATGATTATTTTTGATGAAAAATCATCTTCCTCTTCGTCGTGATTAAGGATGGCCTGAGCGTATATTAGACGCGATTGGTGGTCAGCAGCTAACAGCTGATGTACCGTCTGGACTTTATACGGAAACATCTTCAAATCTTCTATCAGAATTCGCTGTAAACACTGTCGACTGATACCCACTTGCGTGGCACGTCGTCTGCCGATGACAACGGCGCTTCCATGACATCCTCGGCAAAAGCAGCAATATTATCTGCAGAGCGGCTACTCCGGTCGTCGGAGCGCTAGATTCCTGTTTACGCATCCTGGGACGCACCTTGTATAATTCTGGTACATATGTACTATATATCTGTCAAGAAACGAGTTCGAAAATGTTTGAAATGTCTAAATAATCTATTAAGTTAGTCAAAACGCTTCCTAGTTAATAGTGTAAGTTAGCGGTTGGTGATGTGAGTTGGGTCGCTTTACCAGATTTTTACAATATCCCAAAATTGAACTTTACGGTCCGTTTAACAGCAATGCTATAAAAGCTTTCCAACGAAAGCTTATGGAGCTTGCACGAAAGTTAATATAGTTATGGATGTGTATGTGTATTCCGGGTCGTTTGTTTGGTTAAAGCTTCCGGGAAAAGTAAAACTTAAAAGCTTTTATTAACTTTTATCTACTTCAGATGTGAAGAATTTGCCTCAAATCTTATCAGATTCGCTTATGAGTAGCGACTGTTATTAGAGTTAATTTTTTCTATAATATAAAAGTTTGGATCTGAAGGCTACTGACACTAATAAGAGATAAGAGTAAATCTTCGATTGTTTTATAGAAGGAAAGCGCAAATTTTTTGTCGAAAGAGCTATTAAATCATCTTTTACTAGCACTGAAACCGTTTATGCAGTAAGAGCCGAGTTAACAACAGTGCCAGGCTTTTCTTCTTTTCGCTATTTGGCACCAATTGAGAATACCAAGTATAGCCAGGTCCTTATCCACCCGATCTCTCCAACGGAGTGGAGATCTTCTTCTTCCTCTGCTTCCCCGGGCGGGTACTGACTCGGGTACTGGTTTTTGAAGCCACTGATATCAATATCATCGTCATGCTCCAGCAGATGTACATATACTCTTATAGAAGAGTACCTCTTCGTATTTACTGCAGTGGATTAAAGAAGGCACGCGATAGGAAATGTAACTATCTGAAACTTTCTTTAGTATCGAACAGCTCGGAGAGATTCTTTCCGATCCTAGCGGAACTTTTGGTGATGTTTACAATAAGTTTACAGAACGATAATTGTTTTGGGGGGATGTCAAATTCACACATAGCGGCAGCATCTTTTCGTGCTGTCGAAAGTGGGTTCGCCATCTCCTGTTGTTACCTTTTCACTGCTGTTCAGCAGGATGGAGAACTGTTCCTTCCATAAATTGACTATACTCTTGACATCAGCTCTTTGGGTCTTATAATAAAATGCTCCAGTCTTGAAACCTTTCCTTTGCTTCTATTCATCTTCCATTGTTGCAAGGCGCTCATCCATCGCAGTGAATGAAAGGTTTCGACAACTGAGTCTTTTTCCCACCACGGCCCCACACCAAATTTACGCTCCTTTATAAAACCGCTGTAAGAAATGTCACAAAGATCTACTCGCCACCATTCTTTTCCCGCCCATCGCATATCTTGGACAGATGCTGCACAGCAGCATGTTCCTTACTTAAGGAATTTCCATTAATAAGTCTGCAGTTGTCCCCACCAAAAGTGTGGTCTTTCATCCGAGGCTCTTATCATTTTTTCAGTGGAAGTGAAAGAGAAATTCCCAAACTCAACGATGCAAAAATGAAAGTGGAACTATTTCTAGGACAACAAATACGGCAGCAGATGAAATATAAGGCTTCGGAGAAAAACTGAATGATCAGGAAGAACTCGCTGGAAATGTTTTATAAAAGTAATCCAATATTTTTAAGGAAACCATAAATCGGAAAATTACGAAGGCTTAATAAAGAATGTATACTGTGTATTTAAAAAAACGAATGCCGGAGAAACAAGGCGAAAAGTTCCACCAGGAAAGCTCTATAATGACGAAGCAGTAACAACGGAAATAGAGCGCAGGAATGCTATCAAATTATGGTTAGAGACTTAAAAAAACCTTCCAGAAGCCAAATATTCACCAATATTATTTTATATTATTATTTTTTTAAATGAGGCTGATGTTATTTTTTTTTGATGTCATGCTAATGATGATATGCAACTTATTTAAAAAGAGTTTTCATGATCCAAGAAGTTAAAAGTTTGCTTATCCTGCTGACTTCCTTTTCTTCATTATATTACTGGAGAAAATAATATAAGCTGCAGAGTTAAATAGAGAAGGTACAATTTTCTATAAAAGTGTACAGACAGAGAAGTGCAGACGTTCGCCGATGGTTCTGCTTTCCCCAAGTGAAGCATATGAGTCTGGTAGTGCACGAAGATAACACGAAATATCTCCTGTCATCAAACAAACAGTCGTCGCACTATCGACTTGGCTTCCACGTCATTGTTGACAGTCATAACTTCGAAGTAATACATAATTTCGTCTATTTTGGAGCCAGTATTAACACCAACAACAATGCCAGCCTCGAAATCCAACGGCTGGAAATCCAACGTTCCTCTCTCGACGAACAAAGACCAAACTTTATAAGTCACGCACTATTCCCGTCCTTCTATATGGTACAATGGACAATGACATCATCTAATAATTCGGTTATTGGAGTGTTCGAAAGAAAGGTTCTGCGGATGATTTATGATTCATTGCGCATTGACAATTAAATAGTTCAGCAAATCAAGAGACGGCAATTGCGCTGGCTGCCTCCTGTTGTCCGGATGTATGGTAATACTCCAGCTTTGAAAGTATTCTCACCGGTGGATGCAGAGGAAGAGAAAGAAGAAGACCTCCACTGGAGAGAACAAGTAGAGAAGGACGGGTCTGCATTTGGTATCTCGAATTGAAGTCAAATAGTGAAAAGGAAGTACGACTGGCGCGCTGTTGTGAACTCGGCTACCGCGTAAGCGGTAACTACACCAATAACAAAGAAGAACTGCTTTAAAAAGTAAGAAGAAATTAAATGTTTAAACTTTTCAGCCTCAAAGTTTGAAACCGAACAATACACGTAAAGGACAATAAGTGTGTTGACGTGTGATCCAAGAAGAGGTACTTTTTAATAGACGTGTATTGACAGATCACCTGTCGTGTCAAGCTGTCATGTTATTTTTACGAAAATTCACGTTCCATAAAGAATGTGCTTAGCTCGCTTCGCTCAATTTATGGTCAACATAATCGACCGACTGAGCGTGCTATCTTGAGACCCAGCATCCATTATTGTATAACATTCAACCGAATAGAGCACGCAGTGAAAAAAATAAAGCAGCTGTAGTTGAGAGTGTACACGAAGACTGTGGAAAGCACCACGGACCGACGTATGAAACGATTTGGCTTATTTTACATCGGGATCTTAAATTGAAAACGTACAAAATACACCTTGTGCAATAACATCGACAGCGACATCGCTTAATTCTATGGACTCGTGAAAAACTTCCAAAAAGAACAGAAGTTTTTGATTTCCAAATTTTGTTCAGCAATGGCGCCCATTTTTGACTCAATGGGTATGCAAACAAGCAAAATTAAAGCATTTGTGACAAAGAGCAACCAGAAGAGTATCAAAAGCAGATATTTTATCCAGAAAAAAACAAAAGTTTGGTTTGGTGTGTTGGTCGGGGGAATCATCGGTCCATATTTCTCAAAAAATGATGCCGGTAAGAACGTGACAGTCAATGGAAAAGTTATCGTGCCATGATACCCAACTATTGGATGTCTGAAATTGAAGACCGTGATTTTGGCAACATTTGGTTTCACGAAGATAGCGCCACTTCCCACACATCGCTTCAATCAATGGATTTATTGAGAGAACACTTCGGCCTTTCGATTGGGCATCAAATAGTATGTATATAGAGAGAAAAGCACCACACAAGTCATTTGCAAATTACCAGTCAGAATGCTCAAACGAGTGTCAAAATGCTCAAACGAGTCATTGAAAATTGGACTAACCGGATGGATCATCGGAGACATAACCGCGGCCAACATTTGAAAGAGATAATCTACAGAAAATAAATGCCAAAGATTGTTCTTTCGAATGATAATAAACATTCCCAACATTGCCCATTAAATTTGAAGTCTACGTGTTTTTTTTTTTAATCAAGAACTTCGAAATGGATAACTCCAAAAACAAGAGGCATAATATATAGTAAATTTCCACGATTTTTCACTATTGTTTGTCGTTGGTCTTTACATGTGGCACTGAACTTAACTGTCAAAAACTTGTATTTGTTTTCTGGTTTGACAACTATCCCTTTGGGAAATTCTATACCTCTAACGTACAACCTGTCTTAAATAATAATGAGTAGTCGAAAAAAGTCTTTTCGTATTTCTAATCAAGCTTCAACTTATTTTTTTATATTTGTAATCATAAATAAATAAACAAATATGTACCATTTTGGTCGAACCACTTTTTGACATTTTTCCGGTAAAGACACTTCCAGAACGGAAGTGAGCGAACCATTGTTGTGCTGCACCATTGTTGTACTACGTCTTCGTAAACTTTACAAATTTCATGCGTGACTTGCGTGGCACTCTTCGATTTTTTTTACAAACGTTTCAAAATATGGCGAATTTCTTCATTTTTTCACTCATTTTTGAACAGCTGTAATTCTTTTTCAACTTCCCCGATTAATTTAATTTTTAAATTTAAATTTTTTTCCGATTAAAAGAAGCTTAAAATCACACCTTTCCAACACTATATGGTATGACACAATGTGATTGGTAGCACTGGACATATACGACTGCAACGACATTTATTGCCGAAATACGAAAAGACTTTTTCGACTATCCAATATAGTATTTTCTTTGTATTGAAACAAAAAAATTCAAATGAAAGTAACAAAAATTTATTTATTTTTTTTATTAAATAATTGCTTCTTGTACTCGTATTTCCATAAATGAGAAATAACGCAACAGTTCTGTGTATGTATGTATATATGGAAGTCAAATAGTACATTTGCTCATACAGATTTTCTAAATGTTTTAATAAGTACCTACTCTTTTGCGGTTAAAAGCAGTGGTGCTTTTCAATATAACTGCTAATTACAAAAGTATTTAATTCTGTAATTTTAGTTGTTATTTATTTATGAAATTATTTATTTCTATTGTGTGTTTACATTGCTTACGTTGCTAATTTCAACAGTTTGAAATTGGTTCTAAAGAGTTTTTTTCCCTCAAAAACAAAAATGTTTGTTATTGTGTTTCGCCATTCGCTTCATTCTTATTTATTTACTGGGGACTAAATAAAAGTTTTTTATTGAAAAATTCTCTAAACAATATGCACTATGGGTAAATAGTAGGTGTTTTTGTAATTCAAATAAACAACTGCGCGCATTTTTTGTAGATTTTTATTACTAAGTAAATATAATTTTATTTTTATTTATTTATTTGTTTTTTTTTTTATTTAAATATTATATTTTTTTGTATTTAAATCATTTTTTTATTTATTTAATTTTTTTGTTTTTATTAATTTTTGGTTTTTGATTCAATGAACTTGGCAAATGTTTAATCTTGAATTCTAGTTAACTCTTCAAATCCATGCATCTGCTATTGTTGATTACATATTCAATTAACTATTTCTTAAACTGTTTATTTTTTTTAATTGTTTTTTTTTATTTTTTTTTTTTATGTTTTATACTTTCAACTTATTTAATTGTTATATCTACGCTTAACTACATTTTCGCTAAACAAGTAGCTACGTGTTTCATTCATGCTGTGCCATTAAGTACGCAGACAGTTCAAATCTAATAAATTTCCCTACAATTCCATTGTTAAAGTCTATCAGCCTGTTTTGAGTTCATACGTATTTGTTGCATTCGTTTCGAAAATTCGCTATGCGTATTCGCTGTCACCAAAGGGGTTATTCACACCACATACAAGTCTTACACAATTACACTAACACTGTTAGTGTCCGTCTACCAATATGTTTCGTTAATTTACGGTATGAGATATACATAATAACATTAACATTTCTATGATTTAACAATTTTCTAATTTTGAAAATAATTTTTGTATTAAATTTCTTAACTAAATTTGAGTGCAAGTTTACAAACATACACATTTATTTCGTTTTGTGTTTTTATTTACTTTTGGGATTATAGTTTTTTTATTACTTTTGTGTTTGTGCTCATTCTAAAAAATCAGTTCTTTTCTTAATTCACGAAAAATTCCATTTACGCCTACTTTTGTCCGGTTATGGCTGTGCAACCACTGTTTCTCGTTATAAAAAATAAAAGTTCTGATGACAGTGTCACAGGTGAGAAATTGGTTTACATAAAATTAGTCAAACTATATTTCGTATTCGATAGTATGTACATATGTGAAAGTTTCTAATTTTGAAAGGGACCAAATCACCAATGCTTCTTCGAAGTGGCATTTAACAAGATATTTTTAATCTAATCCTGTAGGTAACTGAAGTGTATATTCCTTTTAAAAATTAAGTGATTCAGCAAAACATGTGTGACTTTTTAAGAGCTTTCACACGTTGGATTATGGAAGCTTTTTTTCGAAAACTAAAGGCATATGTATTTTCACTGAAATAAAAGAATTACAGCAATTTTTTGCTATTTTGGAAAGCTTTCGTGAGATTTCAAAAGCTTTTATTTTTTACTAAAATCAAATCATAACAAAATGTTCATACATTTTTTTCTGAATTTCTGCAAGCTCTCATCTCTTTTCACAAAAATATAAACCCTTTTTTACCGTGGTTACTTAAAAAGGGTATAAAAGGAGATATTAAATTAAAATATATGAAATCAAATCTTAACGTGATAGTTAAAAATTTCTTTCTAATTTTGTGCGAGCTTTCACCTCTTCTCAAAAACTGTAGTACCTATTTTGTTTCGGTATTTGAAAGCTCTTCTAAAGCTTAAAAAGGATATAAAAGAAGATATTATTGCTATTTTTGCAGAGTTTTCATGAGATTTCGAAAGCTTTTATAAAAGTTAAAGTATTATAGATTTTTTTCTGACATTTTGCGAGATATCAACTCTTTTCACAAAACTATGTACTCTTTTTTACTTTGGTATTTCAAAAGCTCTTGTAAAACTTAAAAAGTGTAGAAAAAAGATATTATTGCAGTTTCTTTAACTTTTAAGTGCTTTCATGCATGTTTTTGGCAGCGAAATTAGTCACTTAATGTACCTTTATATTAAACATGTATTTCAGTTCTACTCTTTTCTACCGTACGCTTCATTTTATTACGATATTTTTGCAGTCATTTCATGCAAGTGGTAATTAGAAATGAATAAAACCAAAAATATTAATTTCGTTGCTAACTAAAGAGCATTCACAATTTTTAAAAATTTAAGCTTTTCATTTAAAGCTTTTGCTATATTTTAAGAGTTTACAAGTGGTAATTAGAAATTAAAACCATCAAAATATTACTTTGATTAGTTACTTAAAAGCTTTCACTATTTTTTGAAGCTTTCAGCGCTTTCACAATTTTTAAATTTTCAATAGTCAAATAGGTAGTTTGTTTCATCAACAGCGGAAAGAATAATGACATTATTAACGAAACCTCCAACTTGAGTTTTTCGAAAGTTTCCGTTTATTATAAAACGTTTGGCACCAGTTTGCGAAAGGTACATATTTGTTGAGTAATTGAAATAAATCAATGCAAGCTTTCGTGTTTTGTTAATAACATTACAAGCAACGAAATTTGTTTTATTTATTTAGCTTTCACGTTTTTGTCAATTTTCTTACTACTTTTTATCGAAAACTTTTCATTTTTTACTGAAATCTTTGTGAGGCGCTTACACATTTTAAAAGCATATTTCAAATACAATACTTTCATAAATGCACACTCTTTTCTGACATTTCAAGCCCTTAGGTATAAGTAAAAGCTCTCTCTCGCTATCTCTCTCTCTTTCTTGAAATCATGCAACACTCTAACAATATTTATGCTAAGTTCTTCAACATTACATAACTTTTATTTAATAATTCATAGTTGTTTAAACACTGAAATTATTTTCCAAATAAAAAAGGCACATTTTAAAGGTTCTATGAGATAATAAAAACCAAAAAGCTTTTGATATTTCAATTCAAATTGTATTATTGTTCTTTTAAGTCAGTCATTATTAATATAGTATGTAGCTGCTTATAATTCATATCGTAATCATAATTAGTCTATTAATTTAATAAATATTGTTATTAATCGCTTTCGTTACTACTTAAATTCTCTAAAGATTTCTAAATGTATGATTCACACCGAAATCTTTGCGGTTGCATAACTCTTTGCTGGAAGCTCAATGCGGTGAGACAAAATAATGACAATTGTTTTGGCAACTCACTGATTCCATTATTTGTACTACTAACTGGGAGCTTTTATTGAACTTTCGATCATTAGCCAGATAAATTCTCTCAACTGACAAGCAAACCAAAATTAACATTTTTGGAGCCTAATAATGAGATTTTTAGGGTAGATAATATGTTTTTTACACTTTTCTTATTTTGAAGTTTAATTATTTAAAATATTTCTAACGGCAATCGACTTTTTCCACTCATTTGTTACTATAATCTTACCTAACTTCGTCTGTTATACACCAACTTCTAAGAAAACATACTTTTCGAGACCGTCTTGCCAATTTCTACGCTGGGCGAGGCTCTCAAATTGCGGATAGTCCTAAAATTATGTATATTTCGATGTGGGCAATAAACTTTTTATTCGATAAAGTTAATAGAGACAGTTCTGTTTTTAATCGCTTATAATCAATAGTATTTTTTTGAAAATATTCCAAAATTTTAAATCAACTGACGATAAATATTTTAATATTTATTTATTAAATTGAGCTCAATTGATTGCTAATTGAGACAATTATATTTTGATCCATTATGGTAAATATGGTATCGTTATTTTGTAAATGGAGCCCAATTACCTGCTAATTACCTATCAATTGAGACAATTACATTTTATTCGATTATAATCAATAGTATTTTTTTGAAAATATTCCAAAATTTTAAATCAACTGACGATAAATATTTTAATATTTATTTATTAAATTGAGCTCAATTGATTGCTAATTGAGACAATTATATTTTGATCCATTATAATCAATAGTATGTTCTTGAAAATAGACGAAAATATGGTATCATTATTTTGTAAATGGAGCCCAATTACCTGCTAATTA
Source organism: Bactrocera neohumeralis (assembly GCF_024586455.1). NCBI lineage: Eukaryota > Metazoa > Arthropoda > Insecta > Diptera > Tephritidae > Bactrocera > Bactrocera neohumeralis. Next base: position 47,009,967 of record NC_065919.1, read on the forward strand.
CCTGTCAATTGAGACAATTACATTTTATTCGATTATAATCAACAGTATCTTTTTGAAAATATTCCAAAATGTTAAATCAACTGATGATAAATATTTTTATATTTATTTATTAAATTGAGCTCAATTGACTGTTAATTAAGACAATTATATTTTGATGCAATATAACCAATAGTATTTTCTTGAAAATAGACGAAAATTCGGAATCGGTTAAAAATAAATATTTTATTATTTATTTTGTAAATGGAGCTCAATTACCTGCTAATTGAGACAATTGCTTTTTTAACCGTATATAATCAATAGTATTTTCTCGAAAACATAAAAAATTGATAAATATTTTAATATTTACTTAGTAAATTAAGCTCAATTACATGTTAATTTCCTGTCAATTGAGACAATTACATTTTATTCGATTATGATCAATAATATTTCGTTGAAAATAAACTAAAATTTCGAATCAATTAATGATAAAATCTTTTAGGTTTATTTAGTAGATGGAGCTCCATTACTTTCTCAATTAAGCAAAGCTTGAAAATTAGTCAATCAATTAACCCAATATGATAACCATTATTGTAGAGTGGTCTAAGATAAACAGAACTAAATGAGTTAAAGTGTAGTACAGATGAGAAAACCTTAGCAGCCCGCTCTCTCCAAATGATGCAAAACCACGAACCTGCATTCATGGAAATACGAGTTCATTAATATATTAATTGAGAACAATGTTCGATTCACACTTTTAGTGAAACATGTCGTGCGTATTAATGTGTTATTTCAGAACGCTTTGATGCAGCTTCGTATTTAAGAAGACAACGTTCAGTAACTCAGTAACTCAGCAAACACAACCTTTAATCACTATACCCTCGATACCATTAAGCTTCATATATTGCTTCAGATTAAAGCCCCGAAAAATGCCAAAGAAAAACCTTAAATTAACAGCTGCACATATTGACCTATTTACCTCACTCTATAATGCCTTTTCTCGTCCAGCTGAACTGGTTTATCAAAGTCTTCAACTCGCCACATTTTCAAATTCTACCCTAACTATATTTACTCCAAAAAGGGTCCAATTATAATAGCTTTCCTTAGCTCTCATGAACCATGTGTAAACGCTGTCTACATTTGTACCTCCATGTGGACCTATATACACATCTATCAATCGGTGTGAATCAGACTTAAGTAAGTGTACGCTACCATATATGTTACATACCTACATACTGTATGTATATTTGGTAATTAAATTAGTTTCTTAGTAAACACTACTTGTCGTAGTAGAATTAAAACTTATTTCTAATGCGCGTTGTGCATTCCTGCAGTTTCTTGTCGCCACTAGTCCTTGAGGACGCCGACGACGAAGCGGTATGCGTGCTGCTGCCACGATTCCGTTTCGAGTAATAGCAGAAGATACAGAAGCCATTCTGCGGTGTTGTACATCAAATGTTTGTTGGACTGCGTGTGGCCGACGAGGTTCGATAACGTGAACTCGATCTAAAAGATGTTAGAAAATTAAGAAAATTGATGCCGTCTCAAAATTTTAGGTAAGTGCGACAACTTACCTCGAAATGCTTGAAGTGTAGTCCCGTACTGGCGTGCGTGCTTCTCGTCTGAAACTACTGACACCGGTCGACGGAGGAGTGGTTGTAGGATCGAGCAGTGACATGGTGCGATGATCGTAGGCGCGTATAGGTCGCCGACCCACCGTCGCGTAACCGTCCAAAGTGGAATTGGTGAGTGTAGCACCGCTGGGCAGAGTGCCATTGAATGTATATGAGGAACGTCGTTTCGGGCTGTAGGTATTGTAGTAGGTACTGCCGACGCCTGTACCAGCGCCAATGCCGGTGCCTACACCCATACTCAAGCCACCAGTCGCCGAAGAGCCTTTGCTCTCGTAAGGACTTGAACTGGCAGATGACTTATAGCGTATTGGCACGCCGCTATTTAATGACATATAATCGCTGTCGGCAGTGGAGCCATAGCGTTTGCTGATCAATGATGGTGATGTAGTAGGCCGTATATCGTTGAGGCTCTTACGCGGTTTTGTGATGTTGGTGGCATAGTCGAGCGGCGCTTTGTAAATGGGTGGTTTCAATTCAGTGCCAACCGGACTTAACTTCAACGGTCTGAAGAACTCTTGTGTAATGTCTGGTGATTTGGCGCGTTCATTGGAGTTTACTTTAGTGCTAGAACGTGCTTTTACGGCGGCCTGTTGCTCACGATAATAGTCGCGCACTGCACTCGGTCCGACAATGCTACTCGTGCGCTTAGGTTTCTTATCGTTAAAGCGGCAATAGAAACTACGACGTTTGATGCGATCAATTACGCTCTCATTTGGATCGGAGCTTTCACCACGTGTGGGTGATGAGAGCTGCGATGCACGTGAGAGACGCGATACAGTTGGCGAAGGTGAAGCGTGTAGCATGTAGTTATCTTCCGAACACACAGACCAGTTATCGAAGTAGAGCTCGGGCTCTTCAGTTGGCGATAGGAACGTCGAAGTTGAGGCACAATCATCTTGATAACTGCGCGAGTCGGATGAGTAATTGGCAATGTTCTCAGTAGATGGGGTTAGTAAGTGATTGCGATTTATCTCGTGTGTGGACGAGGTGCGATAACCTGATGTTTGCGAGGTCTGCATTGATGAATTGTTATTAGTCATATACGAGTTATTATTATTAGTGGCATTATCCATGGATTGCTGGCTGGAGCTGTTATTTGACGAACTGTTCACGGCACCAGGGTAAGGTGGCAGATTCGAGTAGATGCCATTACCGTTCATGTAGGTCGTTTTCATGTTGTTGCGATTCGTTGTAGTATTGTTATCAATTTTATCCAATTTGGTAAGGTCCAACATGAGTCCCTTGCGTTTGTCCTTATTGCTCTGCGTCATTTCCTTGCTCGGCAATACGACATCTTTCTCATCGCGGCTGCTCTTGGACTTCTGTAGCGCTACGGCGTCCTGTAAACATTCGGCGCATTGCTTTTCTTCTGTGTTAACTCTAGGCGCCGGTGCAATTTCACAGCTACATGTGGCAGTGATCTCTGGTTTCCGTCCGGAGCCTAAGTTGGCGGCAATGGCGGCTGAAATGCTACTGGAACGATGACACTCGCCCGTATTCTGGTAGATTGGCGACGGCGATGTTTCGCGTATCTGACGTTCAATATTGCTAGTAGAACGCGTGCTTTGTACTCGCCGTTCTGCGCCATTTGCTTCCTTATCATTGCGCTTAAAGAGACCTAATACGCGGTTAACTGCATTCTTATTAAACGTTCCCGGCATGTCCTCCACGCTGACGGCGCGCTTGATGTAGTTTGTTTCGGTTGCGGGACGTGACCGTGGTACGGAGCGCTCACGTAATGAACGGATTACTGCGTCAATTCTCGAGCGCTTATCCGACTTTGCTGGTTTTTCCTTCATTTCACCTTCCATACCAGGTGGCTTAGTGGTTGTATTATTTTCAACGGCAGTCTTTGTATAAGTGCCATCTAGAGATTTCTTTTTTTTAAGTAACGTGGATTTATCCTTTACTTTGTCTGGTGAGGAACTATCTGGCGACTTTTTCTTTACCACCGCACCGTTTGCCGAAGAAGCGGGACTGGAGGTTGCGCTTTTCTTTTCCTTGCTCATAGCAGAATCGCGTAGTTTTTCAAATTTCTGTCCAATAGCATAGAGCAGGCCTTTACTCGGCTTCTTTTCCGGAGATTTTTCTTTAACGACGGGACTTGACTCCTTAGAATTTTCCGCTGGCGTAGTCGTTGTGGACGTTGTTGCTGGCGTCGGAGTTGTAGGTGTGACTGGCAGTGGTTGTGCTAACTTAGATTTTTTAGAAACTTTCACGATTTTCTTAACTGTGGTTGGTTTAATGTCACTCGAAGATGAAGTTTCTACAGTGCCTCGTGATATTGGCGTCTGTGGCTCGAATTTCTCTTCAACAGCTAGTGGTGGGGTTGAGTTTCTCACCCTGCCTTCGGCTATTGTTGGTATTGCGGCGCCGCTACGCGTAACTTTTCTCGATTCTTTCGGGGGTGTTAACTTAGATGCTGGATAACTCTTGGGTCGTATCAGTCGGCTTTCACGCGTAGCCTGGGAGTTGGACGCCTCTAAAGTTGAATCTGCAGTCATTTCTGGTATAGTACTTGGCTTATTAGGTAACTTGGGTGTCAAAGTACTCGGTTCTTTGGTTGGATACGACTTAGGTCGCTTAAGCTTAGATTCTCTTCTAGACTGCTCTATTTCTGCTGGTGTGAGAGTATTATCCTCTATTGTACTCGAGTTAGCGGTGGCAGCTTCGTTTAGTGTCGTCTTTGTAGTTTCAGTCTTTCTCACAATCTTTTTCACTTTCTTCACTACAGATGTAGTGACGGTCGCATCCGCATCTGTACTAGATTCCGTTGTATTGAACTTATCTTTAGGTTTTATTTTTTTAATTTTCTTTATTGTAGATGAAGACTCTTTCTCTTCAATTTCCGCACGACTGCCTGGCCCCTCGACTACCGACTTTGTGGTCGTCTCCGAAGAGCGCTCTACCGAAATCTCTCTGGGCAGCGCCGATCTTAGCTGCTGCTGCTGTTGATCTTGCTGCGTTCGTGTAGCTGACAGTAATTGTAACTCTTCCAAAATCTTATCAGCCAGCTCATTCTTACGTAACTCTTCAGTGATCTCACGTGGACGGGACAAACTACGTCGGTTATGCCTAATTGTTTCCTGGGATGAACTGCTAGCCGGCTGATATTCTGAATAGATTTCCATGCTTTTATTACGCACATGTTTCGGTTCCGTTTTCAGTGGTATACCCGAGCTTTCCGCATTGGGTAAGCTATTTTTACGCGACATTGCGTCTTCCGCATCAAAACTGGTGTAATTGCAGCGCTCTCTACTAGGCTCACGTGATCTTTCTCGTATTTCACGCAACACACTTTGAGTTTCACGTTCACGCTGTTTCTTTTCACGTTGAAATGGATTCTCATCGAGAGGTTCGTCGAAAAAGTCTGGTCGCAAAAATCGTGAGATACGTTTCTGTGAAGAGCGTCTACGCAATGAGCTGCTACCACCGTCTGCTGATATAATAGGCGGCGATAAACAACCACTTGGTGGACGCCCTTGCGCAGAACCGACTGTTTCACGTGGTATACCTAAAGTGCTATAACGTTTTTGTGGCGATACGGAACCGCTTTCGGTAGACGAATCTTTAGGCGCCGTTTTATTAAAATATGGTGAGTAGTATTTGTAGCGATCATTGATGTCAGTTGTATAGGTAGAGCACATCGATTTACCATAATCATCGCGACAAACACTGCTGCTGCGGCTTTTCGACACCACATCGCTTGACGAAGGGATACTCGATTCGTAATCGTAACGCGTACGACTGAGACTCCGTCGATATACGGGATCATAGTGCCGACGTTCGCTGCTATCTGTGCTACGTTTGCTCGTTGTGCTGCTGCTAGCGGTCTCCTCCGCGACGTTTTCTTTAAGATCCTGTCCAGCACCGGTGTGTAACACACCACGTCCGCCGCTCTGACTGCGCTTATAAATTCTAACCGGCGCGGTTTGTGTACCGCCTTGCATACTCAACGTGCGTGACAATTTGCGCGCCTGTGTTGGCGGCAATTTGGCCAGTAGTTGCTCTTGGAAGCATTTCGGTAGACCGGGTGTGATGCTGGATAATGTTTCTAGATCCTTCTTGCTCAAACGTAGACGCGAGAGATCTAAGTCAGCCAAATCGAGTGGCTCATCCGTGGCTAGGGCTGGCGTTGCCTGACCGTCAACTGTGCTACTAGGTTCGGCGATAGTGGCCGGACGGCCAATTTTGGTTGCCCCCTTTGTACCTGAAATATAAATGAATGCGTTAAAAGGCAAAAAGGCGCGACGGATAAACACTAAGAAGACTTCATTTGATTCGATGTAAAATTGGTATCTGGATACTTAAAACTGATTGCAAAAGAAGCTCAAAATGTACTTACCGGTTAGCTTAACAAGGAACGACAATTGTTGTCTGATTCTTCTTCACTTGCTTGTTTCATGTATTGAATAATATATTTATATTAACCTCAGGCATAAAGTTAAAATTAGAGTAAAATAATTCATACGCGAACTGAGCTTGCAATCTCATTCTATTCTTGGGGTTCGGAGGGTGTCAGTAGACGAATTGGTTTCATTATTATTTTCAATATATCGCTTCGCTTATACATATGTTCGAGGTATAAGTTTAGTGCATTTTCCTTGAAACTGTGGTTAGGCATAAGAGATTGACTATATGTTAAAACTACAAGCATTTTTAAGGCGAACAACTTCTTATGGAAATTTAGGGGATTGTCTGAAAATAATTAGCTTCACAGTCCAGATTTAGTTACATTGTCCTGTTAGTTTCATTTTTCAGAAATGTTTTGAAAACAAACTCATTTGCACTCATTACTCATTTCTTCCCAGTTTCTGCTAGATTTTATATCCCTTTTTTGTCTCTTTCTCTCTCTCTCTCTCATGTTATGCTCTTCTGATTTTTAATGAGCTTATTTTCATACTCTGAAAAGGGTGAACACGCAGAAGACAACGGCGGAAGTCCTTAAAGTGTGTACTTATATATAAGAGATTATCGTTGATTTGGCCATCCCGCTATCTGTTAAGCGAACTACTACACCAATTTTTGAGATATCAATCTGCGCCAGATCAACATCTACGTAGACAGCCATGCAAAGATCAAGGCAGCTGCCACGTATTGTATATCGGTCCGAATTATCTTGGAAAGCAGGGCAGCAGTGAAAAGTGGCGACAGAAGCAAGCAACTTAAGTTCTATTGGATGCGATGTCACAAAGGCATCGAGAGCAATGAAATATTGGACGAGATTGCCAAGAATGGTGTACGGATAACACCCAAAAAGTAATCAACATTGGAAGACTCATGCACTGTCTATACAACGATCTGGACAGAAGCACGTTAAAGAAAATCAAAACCCGATGGAACGAGATATCTGGGCGTAAAAGTCTAAAAATCATGTGCAAAACGGTAGTTCGGAAGTATACCAAATTCCAATTGGCACTCGGTAGAAGAGACTGCAGGAACATGATGGGAATACTAGCTGGTCGCTGTCTGGTGTCGACACACGCACGCAGGATAGGACTGACAGATCAAAAAGACTGCAGGAAATGTTTAGAGCGGGCAAACATAAAAATAATTTAGCATTTTTGGTGCACTTGTATGATACACTGGAAGATGTATCGATAGTGCGGCCGCAGAGTCTGTCGAAATTCGAGTTAAGCGGAGGCATCCTTATGATATGGATGACTACTTCTCATGGACCTAGTAACTGAACTCCTTATGGTATCGCAAAGGACCAAAACTAGCCTATGCGTGGCTTATTGGCCTACCAGACTAACCTAACGTAACCTACCCAATTTAACTCAATTTCGAAGAACTTACACCGATTGCGTTATAATATTAAACTTACCTTTTTTCTCAGATTTGCGACACACATTGCCATATGGAACCAACATTCTCGGCTTGCTGGGAATATTAAAACTTCTTTGCCGAGCAATGCAACCAAAAGAATGTCTTTTAAAATCAGAAAGCTGAGTATATTTATGGCTCTTGCAGCAACGCATTAACACTTCAAGGTCACATAGCAACAACGGAACAACAAAAACTCACACTGTTAACAGCTACATACATATTCAGTTGCAAAACACAAATTGCAGGAACGGGAAGCGAGTGCAGGAATTGGGTTTGGGGCTTCAAACACATGCTTGGGCCAACAAGTGTTAAAGGTTAATAAAGGTAAAAAGTACAAATAAAGGCATGAGCATAGCCTCATAACGAATATAAAATAAAAAAAAAAATTAGAAAAAAAATGTAAAAAAGATAAGAATTAATAAAAACAAATAAAAATAAATAATAAAAATTACAAAAAAAAATCATATACAAAAAAAAATTAATTAAAAATAATAAAAGAATCGAATTGAAAAAACCTTAAAAATAACAATAAAAATACACGAAAAAATCAATTAAAATAAAACGAAAAGATAAATATTTAATTATGTATATTTTTTTCATTAATATTACTTTAAAATGCGTAATAAAATTAAAATGAAAAAATATAAAAAAAATAATTAAAAAAATTTTAAATTCAATAAAAATATGGGAAACAAAATTAAAAAATTAAACTTTAATTAAATGAATAATTAAAAAAAATAATAATAAAACTAAAAGAAAAATATTAATAATTAATAAATTAATTTTTTTTTTGTTTTAATAATTAAAAAAACAAATTAAAAATTAAAGCGAGAAAAGAAATTTAATAAAACGAAATTTAAAATTTAAATAATGTTTCAATAAAAAAAATTTATAATTAGCAAATTGTTTTTTTTTTAATATTGCTTAGAAATGAATAATAAAATTAAAAAAAATAATAATAATTTTAAACGATATGAAATTTTTTAAAATAATATAAAACAATATTGAAATTAAAAAATAAAAATTTAATTAAAATAAATGAAAATAAAATTAAAACAATTAAAAAAAATTATAATAAAAATATATAAAAAAAAAACTAATTAAAAAAAAAATTTAATTAAAAAGGAATAATAAGATTTAAAAATAATTATAATAATTCAAATTAAAAAAATTTAAAAAAAAATTTAAAAAAAAGTTCAAAAAAAAAATTTTAAATAAATAAAATAATAATATTGAAATTAAAAAAAAATTCATTGCAATGAAATGTTTAAATAAAATTAAAATAAAACAAAAAGTTGAATATTTATAATTAACAAATTGTTTTTTTTTTTTTTTTAATATTAGTTTTACAATTTTATTGTTTTTTGCTTGTTTAAAACACACATACTAGATAATATAAAAAATATATATAAAAATAAAGCATATTAGGAATATGGTATATAATGTATTATGTTATTATTGTGTTTGTTATGTCTTTTGTTTGATTGTTTCTGTTATTTTTTTTTTTTGTTTAATATACAATTACAGTTATTTATTTTTTTTATACTCAATTAGATTGTTTAAGGCATAATTATATAATATTAGCAAAAGAATGGAGGAAATATGTGTAAGAGCATCGCCTCTTCAATAACTCACTGGTAGCTGCTTCATCGTTGCTTGTGTGGAATTACAAGCGTCTATGTGTAGGTGTAAGCATTTTAAGGCATTCTTGATTTATTTCGAATTTATTGCTTGATGCATGTAATATAAATGTATGCTTGATTGTGCTGTCATTTGCTTTAAAACATGCTGATTAATGAGCGCCTGCGTCTTTTTCTCGGGTTTACAATTTTGTAACAATACTAAATCAATTACATACATACATACAAACAATAGAAAATATATGCATATATCGCAAATGTGTTTGTGTTGTGGAAGAACCGCAAAAACAATTTTTTTTTTGCAAGTATTTTTTAGGTTATTTTTAACTGCATAGTATTGATTGGTAAATTATTAACGCTTTGCGGTTTTTAAGATTTTAGTTCAAATATTCACTGCAAAAAAGGTAGAAAATAATAAATTAATTAAAGTAAAATAAGGGAAAAAACGCTCACTGATTTAACTGAGGCCACAAGAAAAAACAAATACATATATGTAAATATTTCAAAGTTGCTTTTTTAAATTGAAGCAGGAAACAGAAATGTGAAAAGTTAACTTTATCGCCGAACGAAATTTTCTTGTAGAAATAGCGATCGGTGGCCATATCGTTTTAAACGCATTACCGAACACGCGATGTGTTTGACGTTCGTTCGGCTTCAATTCTTGCACAATTTAGATGTTATGAACCTGCAAACCAAGTCCTTGCCACAAAATCTTTCATAAAGTGAGTGGACGCAGCTCCAATTGAAGTGAGCGATGGCGAATGATCACATTCGGGTCTTCTTTGACACTATGCTCCAGAAATAGTGTCTTCGGCAGCTCTGCATTTGCACACTAGCCACTAGTAAGTCTGGTGCGAAACCGATCCAATGTTGCTCGGTTCTGCCTTAACAGCTGTCAAAAAGACCAAACTTCGAAAAAGATAATGTCTCATTGAAAACCACACGTCTTAAGGCAAAAATACCTGCTATCTGTTTCTGTCAATAACCACCTACCACCATTTCGATTGTATGAAAACTGCAATTAGGCGGGCCAAACATCAACTATCTTTAAGAAAAATTGAAACGTTCCTTTCAAAGTCAGTCGTTTTGTTTTTCAACTATCTTAGATCATTATATAGCCCACAACTTAAAATTTAAATTGTAAAACATTTTATTTACATTTTTTTTTTGTTTTTTTAATTAATAAAAAATCAGTTTCCTTGTTTTCCTTGTAGCCACAGTCATACGGTTAGTTGAAGGTAAAATAAATGACGAAAATAATAAGTAAATTTATATATATAAATCATAAAATCATTTGTATAAAATTATAAAACTTTTGCTTAATTTATAGAAATGGTACTACTACATTTATTTTATAACAAATATCAGGAAATAAGTGTGTGTTGTGTAGCTATAAACTTAGAAAGGTTACACCTCTTTACTGCTGTGAGAAAGGGGTTAAAGGTGGGACAAAACTGTACCAACTGAATGATTCAGAAGGCGTGGTAAAGCAGTAAAGCAATACTCCTTTCGACGGAGGCCATTGGGTCTCTACAATGCATGACATGGGACCTTTCAGCAAGACTCTGCCCCAGCAGACAAGACTGAAAGCGACTTAAAAGCAATATTCTTGGTTTCATAGTGGCCAATGATTGGCCTCTGGAAGTATTGAATTGAATCCACTGGATTGTTTCTTTTATTTTTCTTTTTTTTTATTATGATAGCTATTTATATTTGGCGATGAATTTCTTCGATGAAAACGAAAATCAAATCAAAAAATGTATGAGACCATTGAATTCCTTACCATACTATGAGTTTTGCAATTCAAAACTATTTTTTCTCCAATCTGCTACATAATTCATTAGGAGAAAGAACTTGCCTTAAAATAGTAAACCATCAAATTAGTCATTAATATCTTTTACAAGGTAAGGTTTACGAAAAACTCGTAAGTGGCCTTTTGTAGAACTTTTAATTTCCTACAAAATCTATGAAACGATATATTTTTGAAACAATCGAAAGTGAGATTTGATTTGTTTTATCTTATAATTAGAAAATTATACGCCTTCGCGTAACAATTGAGAGCTCATATTGCAGAGATTTTCTTAGCGATGTCTAAAAACCTATTTTTCAGAGTGCAAAACGAATTTGACTAAGCTAGCTATTAGTTCGATTCGTCACTATCCAAGTTATTACCTAGGTTGCCCTTTTTATTTCGGGATTTGGCAACACTAGTATTGCAATCTGGAAACAAACAATTTTGTCGTAAATTTGAACATTTTTGATGTTATACATACTTAGAAACCAAAAATCAAAAAATTAAATTAAATCTCTGAGATTTTATTTTTTACAACTTTTAACATGGATTAACTCAGTAACAGATCATCGAAGAACTTAATTCAATTATTGGTGATGAAGCTCCATCAAGAACCAGGGTTTATCGATGAATTAAATCGAAGTTGTAGATCACTACAAGACGGATTTCGTCTTTGTTCAAAGGTCTTTCAAAATCAGTTATTGTTCCGGAAACCATTGTTGCTGTGCATAAACTGATATTGCAAGATCGTCATGTGATCTATCGTGATATCGAGACAGCTATGAGCAATAGTGGGACTAGCATATGTATGTATGTATATTCAATGTTGCTTGAATATTTGACTATAAAAAACTTTTTTTCACGTGGGATCCTACACAATTTGTTTATCACTCAAAAAAGGTTTGTGTGGATGGGTCGAGAGAAGTGTTAAAAAATACTATAGCGGTGCTTCGAAACATTTCCATGAAAACGTGACAGATGATGAAACATGGTTTTAAGGTTGAATGTATGGATATTTCAAGACGAGCCGAGTTCTCAAACATCGTTTGAAACAATTTCATTTTTGAGCATTCCAACCGTCATATCCACCGTGACTGGGCAACGAGTGACTTATTTTTATTCTAGTTAGTAAAATATAAACTAAGAGGTCAACGTTTTTCATTACCTAAAGAGGCGGTTGCTACGTTTAGAACGCTTGTTTTGGAGACATATCTCTCATATTGGCAAAAGTTCTTCGAACTTTAGTTCAAACGAATGCGAAAGTGTATCGATTTTAATTGCAAATATTTTGAAAAACAATAAAGCGATTTTCGATGATTAAAATTTGTTTTTGTTCTCGAATCCCGAAATATAAAAGACAATCTATGTACATTGTGACGAAAAAGCAACTAGAAATTGTAATTTAATTCCCAGCATAAATGATATTTCAAACAATGTATTTTGCTAAGTTGGACTGTTTTAATTACTACAGCAAATATGAGTGCGATTTGGTAACCTTCAGTAGTGCGTTGTGATTTTTACAATCAAACAAAGAATTTCTCTCACATTTTGTGTTTTTAACCAAATTTCGTGTACGAATTCATTACGAATGTTGCAAAAGGCTTACGGTGATTCAAAATGCATTTATCAAAAAAACAAGCCTACGAGAGGTACAACGCCTTCAGAGATGGTCGAGAGATCGTTGAAGACATGTCTCGTTCTGGCTGACCTTCGGCCTCTTCATCTGATGCAGATATTTAAAAGATCTCCCTAGAGTCCGTTTGAATGATTCTGGTGAATATTTTTGGTATGAAACACGTTCTCGTTCAACTCGTCTCGATAAAGCCGAATTTTTTCCAAAAAGTGTACCTTGAACAGGTCTCTTTGGACATGCTTGGTTCATGAGTTTGACATGCAAACAGGTCAACAATCATCGTAATGGAAGGAAAAAAAGAGCTGAAACCAAAAAATCTCGCCAAAAATCAGGGTGTTGCTCATTGCTTTTTTCGATATTCGTGGTTTGGTGCAACAGGAGTTTGTTCCGTAGGGACAGACGGTCAATAAGGAGTTGTGTTTGGCCGTATTGAGGCTTTTGCGTGAGAACATTCATCGAATACGGCCGGAATTGTGGAAGAACAATTAATGTATTTTACACGATTATAATGCACCATGGCAGCGAACCCCGTTTGTGATCGAATTTAAAGCCAAAAACACAGTGAATACCATCGATCAACAACCGTATTCACCAGATGCGGCTCAGTGTGATTTTTTCTTGTTTCCCGAACTGAAATTGCCGCTCCGTGGAACTCGGTTTCAGTCGACGGAAGATATAAAACAAAATTCGCTGAAGGATCTGAAAGCCATTCAAAAAAGTGCTTATGAAAAGTGTATTACATTTGGTGGGGATTATTTTGAAGGCGACAAAGTAAGTATTGATGAATAATTAAATATTTGCGTTTACAATTTCTGGGTACTTTTTTGTCACTATCTATGATGAATCGAAGAATTATAATAATTACTTAACCACTTGTCGATGTTAATGAATGGCGCTGTTATTGCTTAATACCTATATACATATGTGTGTGGACAAAAAAAAACTAAAATATTTTATTGGAAATATTAGGTGGCAGAGGATTAAAAATAAAAGGTTTAAGTGACTTTTTGAGCTTGCCGGAATATTATTTATTGAAAAAATGAAACATAAACAGAAATTTAAAAAATTTTATATCAAACAATTTTCAAAATTGGGCACTTAAACCTTTTTGCGAGTATTACAGTTATATATGGAAACTTTTGGTTGTATGTAAGTAAGTATGTATGTACGTATGTATGTATGTTTCATGAAATCTAAGTAATTGTTAAGCTTACAAGTTAAAACCGCCACATTTATCAAAAGGTTGTTTATTAAAAAGAAAAATTAATGTTAAAACCAAAAATTTTAATTCACTCTACACACTCAATACTACAAAATGTATGAGTATATGATGTATTTATATTATATTAAAGGTAATAATTATAAAAAAAAAAGTTTATTAAAATTATTTAAAGCCAAATTGTTTAATGCTATGCTGTTAGTGTTGTTGTGTTGTTTAATTTAGGTAGTTGCTGTCTTTTCTGTTTTCATTATTGCATGTTAATGTTGTTGGCTACACTTTCGTGTTGGATGGCTTGGACGCCGATGCCGTTATGGTGGCGGTGGTGGCTGATTGCGTCTTTTCAATTAATGGTTTAATGTTACGAATATTGTTGATGCCGCTGAGATTGCCGATGCCAATGCCAGGATCGCTACTGGTTTTTGTTTGCGTTATAATTTTCGTTTGTTGTTTTTGTTGGTTGTTTGGTTTTTGTGGTATTGTGGTAGTACTGATTGTGGTGGTAGTACAGATATTGGTTTTAGTTTTTGGCATTATGGTAGTAGTTGTGGTAGTTGTTGTTGTATTAGGAAAGCTGCGTTTACTATTAAGTAGCGCATGCGCTTTAGGTATACGCAAACCCACTGCAAACAATAATAAAAAACAAAAACACAAATGTAAATATAAAATCAAAAGGAGAATGACAAAACAAATAATTAGTAGAAAAAGGAAAAGCGGGCGTTAATAAAATTATTTATCATTATTATTTAGCAAAGAAAAAAACTTTTATTTGGTAACAATGAAAAATTAAAATTATTAAAAATTGAAATTATTGAAAACTCATGTATCTTTTATATTAGTTATGTTGTTTTGCATTTTAATTTTATTTTGGGGGAAAAAACTTCACTAACGGTAAATGGCACGCATTAGTATTAGCAATAAATTGATTTAGCTTGCTTGGTAAAATAAAATATACGTTTGTCACACAATCGCTTAGTACAAAAAAAAACTTAAAAAACTAGTAAAATGTATTGAAATTGAAAAAAACGCACAATTTCAAGCAAATGTATGAGCTATGTATGCACAAAGTTGAACAATTAGTATTGAACATAATTAATAATATTATTAATATTATAATAACATCATACAAAATAGTCGTATTCAAAGTTTTGGACATTTTTTCTAAGTTTTAAAATATTGATTTTATATAAACCATTATATACCAGCTTCATTACGCTCAAATACAATTTGTAATTGTCAATTCGTCTCATTTATTTTCAGCTTAACAATTCGTAAATTATGCAAAAATACTTAATACGCCACATTGACAGTTTTCATGCGGCAAGCAATGACACAGAAACAAGTTGAAGATAAAAGATTTATGCTGTTTTCGGATTATTCAAAAATTTTGAGTTCAAAATAATTTGCCTCCAAAAAAAAAACAATATTAATATTTATGTATATGCTTCGCAAATTGTTTTTGGTATATGTACGCGTAGCAACAAACTGCATTAAAATATGTATAGAGGTACATACATATACATATGTATGTATATATATAAATATAATTGAATTTTCAAAAAAGCCCAGAACTCAGAAATTTGTTTTGTTATATGTCTATTTCGTTTAAAATATGTATTAGCTTGTGTTGTTGTTGTTGTTTGTGCTTTTAATGCATGAGATGATAAATTTTTCTATAAATTTCATGTAATTTAGTATTAAAAACAGCAAGTTTACAAAAAATGTTTCAATAAAAAGTTAAAATTAAAAAAAAATAATAATTTTGTTAGTATCAATTATAAATTCTTGGTGGCTATCTTTTTACAGCACATTGCATAAGTATTTATAGCAATAAATATATAAAGTATAAAAAATTAGTTTTGCGTTTTGAGATTTCAAAAATAATTTTTAGCAAATTGCGCACTTTCGAACAAACATAAAATTTATAGAAACAATTTTTAATTTGTTTATAAGTTTTTACAGAACGTTAGCTAAATATTTTTATATTTAGTGGTTAAGTCGGTATTTTGGGTAAGCATTTCGAAATTTAAAAATATTGTTTTGAAAAATTTTACAAACAAATTTTTTGTGTGAATAAGGTTACACAAAACAGCAATTTTTCCAATTTTAAACATTTTCAAATTTTTAATTATATTTTTATCGTATTACTTAAAAAGTCGCAATTTGGTTTCGAAATTTTCTTTTGCAAATAATGGTGAAAATTACTATTTCAAAGACTAATTTTTCGAAAGTTTTTTTTATTGAAAATTTTGAAATACTTCGTTTTGAAAATTATGCTGCTTTTTGTAATTTCAAAAACATTTTTTTCGAAAGATTTTTTTTTTAATTTAAAATTTTTTGATTTTTTTTTAATAATGGTAAATTTTCCAGTTTCAAAAACTAATTTTAAAAGTTTTTTTTTCGAAAATTCGAAATATTTCATTGTGAGAATTATGCTAACATTTGTTAATTCAAAAACTATTTTTTGAAGACAACATTTCCGGGAAAAAATTAGAATAAATAAATTATATTTTATTTAAATTTTAAAAATTCCACACCTTTTGAGTTAAGTTTCAACACACAATAAGTAACTAGAATAAATATTCAAATAATTAAAACAACAATTACGCAAAAAAGTTATTAAATTTTTAAAATAATTTAATTAAAAATTACTCAAAACTGAGTCTAAATTTATTTTAAAATTTCTCTGACCCTTAACGGGTGAATCTTACTTTTGAAATATTTTGATTTTAAGTTTTTAATATTTTATAATTTATTAATTTTATTAATTTTTATTTTTTTTTTTATTATTTTTCTTTTGAAGATCTATATTGAAAATATGGATTTTTGTTTTTTTTTTTTAATTTGGTACCATAAAATATTTCATTCAATACCAACTCTTTTCTTTTTTCTTATTGAAAATAACAATTTTTTAATAAAAATATTTTTTATTCAATATAAACTTGACCAAAACATAATACGAAATTTTAAACTCAAAAAATACTTTATTTTAATTTTCTTTAATAAAAGGTGTTTTTTAATGATTTAATATAAAATTACTATTAATTTTAAATTGGTAACATAATTTTTTTATTTTTCTATATATCAAAATTCAAAAACATTTTTTTCGCGATATCAAAACATATTTTTTTTTAGGTTTTCACTATGTAACATAGTATAATTTTATTTAAATTATTTGGACCCAATATTAATTCTAAATTACTTTAAATTGATAATTATTATTATAATTTTTTTTTTTGATATTTCTTTAATTAAGCCAACTTTTGAAACATTTTGGTGTGGAATTTTTAAAATTTAAATAAAATATAATTTATTTATTCTAATTTTTTACCGGAAACGTTGTCTTCAAAAAAACAATTTTTGAATTAACAAATGTCAGCAAAATTTTCAAAATGAAATAATTCGAATTTTCGAAAAAAAACTTTTAAAATTAGTTTTTGAAAAAGGAAAATTTACCATTATTTTGAAAAAAATAAAAAAAATTTAATTTTGAATAAAAAATCTTTCGAAAAAATTGTTTTTGAAATCACAAAAGGCAGCATGATTTTCAAAACGAAGTAATTCGAAATTTCGAAAAAAAAACTTTTAAAATAAATTTTTGAAAAAGGAAAATTTACTACTATTTAAAAAAAATCAAAACAAAGTATTTCAAAATTTTCACTAAAAAAAAACTTTCGAAAAATTAGTCTTTGAAATAGTAATTTTCGCCATTATTTGCAAAAAAAATTTAAAAATTTCAAATTTTGAATAAAAAATCATTCGGAAATATAATTTTTGAAATAACAAATTTCAGAACACACGTAAGTGGTGTCGTTAATTAGAAGAAAGTAGTTTGTTTTCCGAAAAAAAAATTAAGGAAACTAATCAAATTTTATTTTAAATAAAGAATATGTTTTTTAAAATAATTTTTAAATTCAGAATATTTTTATTTTGTTTTTTTTTAAATTTGGTAAAATAAATTTTTTTTTACATATATTTTTCAATAAAAAATATGTTTTTGCATTATCAGACTTTTTTTTAATTAAAAAATGATTTTAATTTGTTTTAAATTATGTAAACCAAATATGAATATAAGATTAAAAGATATTGTTTTTTGTTGAAGAATACATTTTTTGAACTTATTTATATAAAAGATTTTTAATTTAAAAAAATTATTTTAACTTCAATTTAAATTTAATTATGTTGAACAAAAATTAATTTAAAATTCATAGATTGATAATAATTATTTAATTCCTTTATATTAAATTATATAGATTATATATTATTTTGAATACGATTTTTTAGTAACTCCATTTTCAAGTAATGTCTGAAGGACAACATTTTTAAATTTCAAACCGCGCACTTTTTGTCTTGCTACAACAACTTCAAAGCGCAATCAGGTGTATAAACAACAGTAACAAAAAAAAAACTATTTAATAGATTAAAATTGGTAAACAAATAAATTTTTACTAGGGATATTATAAACGAACTGCAGCGTTAGTGTTTGTAAAACGTAAATTTTTTGGTTAATGCAATTAATACTTAAAAATATTAAAGTAAGAAAAAAAAACAAATTTAAGGTAGCGGGGCCATTGCAAATTTACAAGTTGTTCCATAAATAGGCAGAAACTTTTAGATATATGTATATATAATATTTGTATAATCAATTGCTTTTGTTGTTGTTTTTTTTTTTTTAATTTATTTACACAATTCTTTTGGTTGCACGCATTCAACGGCGGCGCACTGTTGCACTGGCACAATGTGTGTTTTTGTTTTTGTTGTTTAACTGCTTGAAATCTAAAGAAACAGTGATACCAAATAATAACAAAAAACAGCTTTTTTCATTTTTTATTTTTGTAATATTGTGCATCAAATCGTTTATTTCAATCAAGTTCTCATTTTTGGTTGTCATCAGCATTATGCATATATATTTAAGTATGTATATTCTACAAATGTATTCGGTAATTTTCACTAAACTGCATTTTTAATATGTTTATAATATTTGTAAATATTTTATTTTATTTTTTTAAATATTTGCTTTTTTAATATCGTATCAAATATACATTTGCTTTGTATATATTTAAGGTTAGTTAGTTGTTGTTTTTATGATACCCTAGACATGTGCCGTAAGCACTTTGTGTTTCCTTTTTATTAAAGTGGGTTTAGGAATTTCACGCAAGTGAGATTAGACATTATCGTAAATGGTATCGTAGATCCGGTTTGGCTTGATTTTTCGAGCATTGTGGGTGCTGCATAGAACTATGGTGTTCGAGTGACTAGAATATGTGTAATATAACTTGGAATATGTTTGTCATACTAACTTGGTATATTTTGTGGACATTTTCGAATTTGAAATTTTTACGAGATTAAATTTTTAGATTGAAAACAGTTTGAAATGAAATTTGAACTCACGCGCACAATTAGTCAGAGTACGTAGTTTTAATTTAATGGTTTTGGTGAGTTATTTTTGAAATAAGAAACATATTATATTCAAAAAAATCGATAATTTGAAATTTCGAAAAAATTAACAATTTCGAAAAAAATTAACACTTCGAAATTTCGAAAAAATGTAAAATTAAAATTTCAAAATAATCGAAATTTTGAATTTTCCGAAAAATATGTCTTGAAAACAATTTAAAATGAAAACTGAATTCACACGCAGAATTTGCCAGAGTAGGTACTTTTATTTTAACGGTTCTGATGAGTGAATTTAATAATAATCTACAGAGTATTTTCGAAAAAAATCGAAAACTTGGAATTTCGAAAAAATTTAATTTTTGAATTTGAAAATAATCGAAATTTTGAATTTTTCGAAAAAGATGTCTTGAAACAATTTATATGTATATGTATGACCGTCATAAACAGAATTAGTCGGAGCAAATATTTTTAATTTAAAGGTTCTGATAAGTGATATTTATAATAAAAAAAAAACAAAAAAAAACAAAAAAAAATTGAAAAAATGGAAAATTTTAAATTTTTAATTTATTTACAAATTCGAAAAATTGAAAATTTAGATTTCAATTATATTGAAAATTTGAACTTTTGAAATTTTCGAAAAGGAAGTCTTCAAAATGATTGACCCATTCCCAAAATTAGTCTGAGCAAGTAGTTTTTATTTAACGGTTCAGATGAGTGATTTTTATAATAAAAAACAGATTATTTTCAAAGAAATCAAAAATTTTAAATTTCGAAAAATGTACAATTTCGAAAATTTTAAATTTCAAAAATACGAAACTTTCAATTTCGAAAAATGTACAATTTCGAAAATTTTAGATTTCAAAAATACGAAAATTTAAAATTTCGAGATTTTCAAAAACAATTTCAAATGAAATTTGAATTAGTCAGCATACACGTAAGTGGCAACGTTATTAGAAGAAAAAATTTGGTTTTCCAGAAATTTCTGTACATTTTAGGTTAGGGTTTTTGAGTTTTAAAGCTTTGGTATCGTCTTGAAATAATATATCAAAATATTATAACTAAAAGTAGTTTCAATGACACACAAATTTTCCAAGCATGAAAAAATTCAAATTAATGAATAAAAAATAAAATCACTCTAACCCCACATTTCCGCTTAACACACCACACCTCAGCAACCAAACCTTCGATACACAAACTCTCGCACTGTGGCACTTTCAAGGCCACATTTCCGCTCACTAAAATGTTCACTCACTTGCTGTACAAAACTTTGAATACGAGGTTTTACTTCCTTAACAGTTAACTACAAAATTGTTTAAACAGTATTAAGAAACAGGCGGTAGAAGAAAAAATAGTAAAAATAGTAGTAGAGTAAAGTAACGAAAACGGTGTTTTGTTTTATATGTAGAAATGTCAAATAATAAAAAACATAAAAGTCAGAAGCAAATAAGAAACAATCTTCAATTCAATTATAATAGAAAAATCAACATATTTTTATAGAGAAATTTGAATTAATAACCATTTGTGGGCGTGTTACACATTTACAATTACTACTTGGATAACTGTAGTTCAAATTATAGCTAAACCATACAAAAGTAACAGCTGCTGTGCTAATTGAAGAAATATTATTAAAACAAAGATATATATTTTCTATGATTATTCAAAAAAAATTGAATATGCAACAAGTTGGCTTTTGGTAGTTTCAGAACGCTAAACTATTTTTTTTTGTTTTTGTAATGGCAATTCTTTTCATTTAGGCGACAATTTGATAAAAAAAAATATTGTGCGTGAGCGACACACTAACAAAAAAAATATAAAATTTATAAAATATATATATGTATATATGTATGTATATGTAAGTTACAAAAAAATATTAAAAAATTAAATATAAAAAATCGTTGTTTATAAAATATATAAAAGGAAATTTATTAAAAAAAAAACTATAAAAAATTAAATTAAAATAATTTTAAAAAAATTAGGAGTGTTTTTCCACTTCAGCGAATATACGTTTCTATAGCTTAAATTCAATGTTAAGGTCACAAAATTAATTTATATTCAAAAAAAAAAAACAATAATTCATAAATGAAGGCATTGCAAGTTGGCTGTCATGTGATTTTGTTGTTGGCCAAAGTGTCAAATAAACATAACTGCACAAGTTACATTCATTTATAACGGTGCTTTTTTTACTTTAGACTACTTGCAATGCTTCATAGCAACGTTTAGACAATTTTTATAATCTAATTACTTCATTTTATTTGCCGTTTACTAAACACTTTTAACTAGAACATTATTTACTCTGGCACACTACAACAAAAAATATGCGCGTGTGTGTGTATTTGTTTTAGTTTTGCATTCTTTTCACTACCGTGTTGGCAAACTAGCGCAAAATATAGCAAATAGCTAATCAACATCGAACTAACAACACAACTACATACATTTTATTGCTTGGCTCACTAACGTTTGTTGCATTTGCATTTTCGTCTGCTTTGCAGTGCACTATTCGCTAATATAGTAAGAGTAGTAGGTTACTTTTTATTTATTGCTTAGAATTGCTCACTTAGCTTTTTACTGTGTTTGTTGTTATCATATTTTCTTGTTTTTTGCTTTCAACAACACTATATAGTATACTTGGCCTGACTTGTTTTTTTTTTTTTTTTGTTTATACTTCGTTACTGAGTTTTAACTTTTGTAAATTATTTATTTTCTTTGTTTATTGATCTAAAAATTTACTCTTTAATCTGTGATATTCACCTCTTGGCAGTGTAGCGCCAGTGCGTGAAAATATGGAGTCCATGTCGTTGCCCAAATCACGTGACATGCTATGACGCCATGGTGCGCCCACATTATTGCCGGAGGCGCTGTTGAGGCGGCTGCAAGGCGAAAGAGAGATAAACAAAGCAAAAAGTTAGCAGAAGTTTACTTTTAAATTTTCTTCAGATGAAAATACAAAAAGTGCTGAAAAGTTGAGAACGCGAAAATTTGAAATAAGTTTAATATCAGGTTAGACGAAGCAATTGTGTTAGTTCATTGAAGGTTTACGAATATTTGTTGTGAGTAGATTGAATGGTATTTGAGATTTATATTAATAGAAAATCCAATTTAAGTAATAATTGTAATACACTAACATAGACTGATAAAAACTCTAAACGAGAAAAAAAGTTAAAACAATTCAACATAAAATTTGAATTCACACGAAGAATTAGTCAGAATTGGTAGTTTTAATTTAACGATTCTGATGAGTGTTTTTGATAATGAAAACAAAGAATTTTTCAAAAAATCAAAAATTTGAAATTTAGAAAATATCGAAAATTTAAAATTTCCAAAAAATTGAAAGTTTCGAAAATATCGAAAATTTAAAATTTCCAAAAAATTGAAAAATTTAAAATTTCGAAAAAATCAAGATTTTAAAATTTAGAAAAAAATCGAAAATTTTAAATTTCTACGAAACGTTAACTATGGTTGCAGTGAAGCTATAATACCCTTCACATATAAAAAAAATAATAAAAAAGTTTGCCTATTTTGAAGCAAAGGACAAATCGTACTACAAAAGTGGTATAGAAAAGTCGGAGGGTCGCTATAATCAGTGTATCACCCTTGAAGGGTACATACTATGTTGAATAAAAAAAAAAACTAAAAATGTGTTTTACTATTATATTTGACCTGTTATATCCTATAGTGGTCCGATCAGAATAATTTCTTCAGAGATTGTACCGTTGTCTTGGATAATAATAATCCATGGCAGATTTGGTAAATATATCTCGTCAAATGAAAAAATTGTCCATATAAAAGCTTCACGATTGATCATTCAGTTTGTATGTCAGCTATGTACATATATGTCATCGTCGTCCGATATCGGCGCTTACGAAAAAATTAGCAGCTTCTTGGGTCTTCCCAAAGCACGTTTGCTAAATTTCAGATGGATATCCTACAGTGGACTAGTTCTCGTATATACACATGAACGGACAGACGGTCATAGCTAACTATTATATTCTATAGAGTCTTCAACGTTTCCTTTAGGATGTTACAAGCAATAGTGGTAAATATAACATACCCTAATCCAGTATATAAAAAAGCTCCAAAATTTGTATGAAAGCTCTAAACAATATTGAGGCGCCTTAGAATGTTTTTGTAAGAGAAGATGATTAAAGCACTGCGGGCACAAGCCGAACAATTTTGAATAAATTTTAGTTTTACCCTTTTTTTAAGGCGGCAACTCTACATATTTCCTACTTTTTTCTATTGTAAGCGCCTTATTTTGTCTCACAAATTATAATATTTTGCAATTTGTATCCTTGATGGCATCCCTATGTACTTGTATGTAGTATATACATATATCTGAATTACTATTTTACAAAGTAAATAAGTTTGATACCCATATTTTTTTATCTTTTCATGTTCGATCTGTTCATTTGTTCAGATATTTCTTAGATCTAGATTAATGTCTTGGAAATCGCCTAGAATTATAGAATTAGCAAAATTTTTTTAGTTTTCTTTGAAGAACTTAAAAGGTATACTTAAGTTTAAAGATACATATTCACCAATAATTTCGACCAAAATTAAACTAGTGATACTAGTTTTTTACGAAAAAGTCATTTTAAGTATGTCCCTACCACTAATAAGTTCGATATATATTTCACAGATACTCTTTTAGCATTTAAAGGGTGATAAATATTGAATTTTCACTATTGCTACTATTCTCCAAAAAATGTATTGACTTTGCAGTCAGTTTGTAGAGTGGGTCAAGCTTTTCGATGGGTATATGACCGGCGCTTACTGAACATTTACTTAGATCACTGTATGAAAACAAACACATTTCAGGCATATACATACATACATATGTATATTTTTTCAACTTACAAGCAGCAATGTGATTTGAACTTGCATAAAAATCTAACTAAACGTTTAAAACTGGCAAGACCCCTTCTAACTCGTTGCCTAATCGAAATCGATCTAAAGCAATTGAGAAAATAATATAAAAAAAAATATTTCATAAATTATAAGCTTCAAATAAATGTTATAGAAGCATAATACAAGAGTGAGTTTATACTGTGGAAGACAAGGCATGCGTAGAAACGATGAACGAGATACTAACTATTACAAAAACGAAAGTCACATAGTTGAAAAATGAGTAGATAAGAATTGATTTGACGATCAGTTCGCAAAAAATAATTATGCTTTGAATTTTATTTAATTGTTTGAAAACTATTCCTTTGATCGAGTATGACAAAAGGAATGCTATGAGAAAAAAACATTCGAAAAAAAGTTTTGAGAAATAAGATGTTAAAAAATAGTAGAAAAATGGTTGAACTTAAGGTTTTGGGAGGTAAGAGTGAGGTTAAAATGTTAAAAATATAGTAGAAAAATGGACTAAAGGAAAGTTTTGAAAAAACAGTGTTGAGAAAGAAAAGTTTTGAAAAACAAAATATCGAAAAACTTTAAGGAAAACGATGAAAAAAAAGGTTTCGAGAAATAAAATGTCAAATTATAGTTCGAAAATGGTCAAAATAACGTTTTTGAGAAATGAAATATAGAAAAGGATAGTAAAAAACAGTTGAAACACAGGTTTTGAGAAATAAAATATTGAAAATATAGTGAGGTAGAAAAAAGGTCTAATAAAAAGTTGTGAGAAAATAGTTCAAAAACGGTCGAAAGAAAGTTTGTGTGAAATAATATGTCGAAAAACTAGTAGAAAAAAACGGTTAATGCGAATCTTGAGAATTAATTAAGATAGTGGAAAATGGTAGAATTGAGAATGCAAGTATTAAAAATATAGTAGGAAATTTTTCTAAAGAAACTTTTTGATAAAAATATTTTGAGAAAATAGTCAGAAACGGATGTCGAAACATGTCTAAAAATAACGAAAAAACCAAACGGTAGAAAGAAAGGTTGTGAGAAAGAAAGGGTCAAAAATAGTAGAAAGAAGGTTTTAAGGAATAAAATGCCGAAAAAAAGCTTTTGATAATTAAAATGTCGAAAAAATATGGAAATAATGTGGATCTTCCGCAATAGACAATTCGTGAATTAGAAATTTAGCTTTACAAGATCACAGAGTTAATTATTGAAATGCGTTTTGAAGTTGTCGGTATGAAATAAGGTTCAAATGCGAACTTTTTTGAGCTATAAGTTTGGAAAATATGATTTCGACATTTTCTTTTCGGAACGACGTGATTTGAACCTTTTAAAGGTTTTCAAATTTTTTTCTGTTTTGAAATTTTTATTTTCTACAATACCGAAAACTCTCCATGAGTTACAACCGTCAAGTGTCTAGACCTCTGAACGATTTATGAACTAATAAAAAATTTACTTTTTCGACTTCTTGCGATTTGTAGGCGTGGCAGTGGTCCGATTACGCCCATCTACGAACTCGAACTTTTTGTTGTACTAAGAAACCGAGATCATCTATTGAGATATCTCAATTTTTATTCAAGTTATAGCTTGCACGGACGGACGGACAGACAGACAGTCAAACGGATTTCAACTTTTCTCGTCACCCTGATCATTTATATATACATACATATATATAACCCTATATCTATCTCGCTTACTTTTAGGTGATACGTACAACCGTTAGGTAAACAAAACTTAATACTATGTAGCAACTGGTTGCAAGAGTATAAAAATAAAAAATAAGTCGGAACCAAAATTTACTAAAAAGTAAATCAGCTTTTAAGGATAGATAGAAAGAGAGAACAAAATGACAAAGAACTAACGAAGTAGTGCAGTCTAAAGGTTGAAAAGATGTTGATTCTAATCTAAAATATATTCCTGCTTGTGGCATACTTACACTTGTTTCTTTTCGACCGTTTCACTGTATGTATAACTCACTTGAGATCTTAACATAAAATTGAACAATGTGTTTGGTAATGATTTTTTGTTATTGTTGTGAAATTCAACAAAAATTGCAAAAGCGTTTGTTTGGTTCGACATTTTTAACCAAATATATATGTATGTATTTCATTTTTATTTTATTCGATTCGATGAAATTTAATATTGTTATTATTATTATTGTTATGTGAGCAAAAAACATTTGTTTTTGTTGCAGTTTATTTTTTAGCCAAAAGCACACGCAGCATGAAAACAGAAATAAGTATGAAAAGGTTTAATATAATTTTCGATTTATTTATGCAAGAGAAATTAGTTATCGTCACAAATATATGTATAAACATAACCTTAAAATACAACTCGCAGCGAACTCACCTGCCAAAAGGTTCTTGATTCCAGAAGGGACCATGCCGCATATTGCTCAGCAGGCGGCTTGAATTCGAAAAGCCTGCAGTTAAATCTTTATCGACATTCATGCGATGTGTCAAAGCGTGCACCTAAACGAGGATGAGGCAAAACCGAAAAACAAAAAATAAATTTAGTAGACAATTCTTTACGTTGCAAGTGAAAGCAAAATACTCGTTGTAGTAGTGTGGAGAAGAGATTTTCAGCGGTGAGTATTTCAAAGCCATCATCGTCATCTTCTTCGCCGGAACTTTGTGAATCGTTCTCCTGACTAAGTTTCTTCACCGGTCTAGAGCTTCTACATATTGTCATGTAGAAAAGAAAAATTAAATTATTTGCCATATTTAAGTGTCTCAAACGTGCATGTGCACCTACCTTAACCTGTGCAGCGTGAAACGTGGCTCCTCATCGACTTCCCTGGTGCCGGACGAGGTGCGGAACTTCTGGAAAGGCGAATTATCGTCGATGCCAGAATCGTTAAGCAGTGAACTGCTGCAAATAAAGCGCTTAGTATACACATTTAAGCCACAACTTATTGCTAAACATACCCAATGCGACGAGTTGGCCGCAGTCGATTAAAGGTCGAACGACTCGAGGCGGTATGACTAGACTCTGATGGTTCAATGCTGCCCTCGCGCGGTGTTATGAAGCCACCGCCCTCCATCGCAATTGGTATAATGAATTCGCGTGGACTCTTCTTAATCGGTTGTGATGAGCCCGTAACTGTGGATTGTGACATATTTGCCGTTGTTGTTGTATCAGATTCAGAATCATTGGTCGATTGTCGCGATAGTGAACCGGACCTTAAAGCAAAAACGCAGTTTTAGCAGGCAACAAGTAAATATTACATTATCTGGCACTCACCTTGTTGTTGTATTAGATGTTGTGCGCGCATAGGGCGCTTGTGGTCGCTGTATGGGTATAATGTGCTCCTTGGGTTCGAGGCTTGTGGCGCGCGCATTCAACATCGTCTTGATGGGACTGTAGGGCGCCGGACCTTCACGCGGCGGCGCGCTGCGCAAATCGGCGACAGGATGCTGCATTTCCGTTGTGAAACGCATATTCGGTTGTTCGACAATACGTGGCTTTATTTCTAATTGGATTTCCGTTTTGGCGCTCGGCTTACGGCGCGGCAATGTGGCTGATTTCAGTGTTATGGTAGCGGTGGATGTCTTCACGGTGTTGTTCGGCTCGCCACCCGGTGATGCTGTGAGGGGAGGGTATAAGAAAATGTTGATGAAATGAGTATTCTAAAAGGTTCAGTAAATAACTGTACTGAGTGCCGAAGCGACAATGTGTGCGAAATGCTTATGATTAGTATGAATATTGAGAAAGCGACATGAAATAAGCGTATGAATGAAATGAGCTAAAATAAAAAGAAAAAACTTACAAGCACGTGAGGGGACTTTAGATATATATACATATGTATGTATACTTCACCAACCTATTGCTTGAATGTGGGAAATCAATGACGCATAAGTTACCAATAATTCGCAGAGTGTGCCAAGGGTTGGAATATTTTTGCCATTGGACCGTATTGTACACAAAATAAATATACAGTAACGTGCATAAAAATTTTGCAAAAGGGAATACATGACATAAATAAATTATTTTAGCAACTTATCACTCAAATATGCACGCCAATTGATTTAGAGACAATTTCTGAGGACTCCGACAAGTATGAGTAAATATTTAGGTTTTATTTCTGAAGAGATATTGTGCCCGTGTACTAACAATCAATGAAAGAAATATACACATACCGGTTAAAAAAAAAAAATAAGGATGAATTAAATGATTTTTTGTGTTTTTTCTTGTTATTTTCATTTTTCGAACACACAAAATATATCAGCGCTTCAAACCTGCTTTTATTTGACTTAAAAAAAAAACCCTCGAAAGTCAGTGGAACTTGAATAAGTTTCGCAAGATACCTGTAATACTTGTGGTAAATGAGTGAGATCAGAAAACATTTACTAGAATATCGATCTGTCCTTCATAGAAATTATAGCTGCACGTAAGACAGTCCCTAAATTGTGCAGAAAAAGAGCTTTGTGGTCAGAATTGTGGAAGATTTGACGAAAAGTAATCGAGAAGGTTACGTAAAAGGTCTCTAACGTTTTTTCGTAAGCCTAAGCCTACAAAAAAAGTACTGTTTTATTTCTGTAGCTTTCGTATTTCGTAAACCCGTGGTAATGGACTCGAAATGGCGGCCTTCAATATTTTTCCGAGCAACAGCTGATTTGACAAAATGAAATTCGTTCAATCATTCATTCGGTCAAGCCTTTCAAAAAAAATTAAAGCCAGCCTTAAAACTCTTCAACGGTATATTACGATTAGACAAAAACGATCTTGTCTTCTTACCATTTCTTACTACTTTCAAATTGCTTTACTTAAGCTCTACTCTTTTATCAAATATTTACAACTGGATTCAAGAGAAAAAGCGAACCAGATGAGCTTAATGCAAAAGAGTATGGGGATACCTCATTAAACTGCTATAATTTCTTACTTTTCTATATATACATACATATATATATACATATGATTGTGTCGATTCGCTACTCTCAAAGTCTGAGAAATAAAATGCAGCTATAATCTAGAGATACATAAGACTTTTAACTTATTTGGTGAAGTGAGATCGTATTTAATTTCATAGTAGACCTAACTGGATTCCTTTATACCAGCTGAGAAGGCTCGTTGAGGTAGTAAGTTCAGAGCTTAGGCTTTCCATTAGCCTCCTTTATGTCAGAAGGTCGTTGATAGTCTTGTAAACGATATCTAGTTAATCCCGATCTATGAAAGGTTTTGTCACAAGAATAATCATTTGAAGTCAGACAACGACTACTTTTGGTTGTTGTTGTATCAGAAAGCAGCCATGAAGTCAAGGGATTCCAGGGAATGAACCTAATTTTTGGTATTTGACAATCCGTGGTCGGATAAATATTCGAGTCCATCCAGGTTACGTCGACCCGAGGAAATGGACCCAATTTGTTGGTATTTGGAGTCGACAGCGGATTCACATTGATTTTAGATCTACGAAAGAATCTGAAGTCCGCTTTGTTTTAGTTGCCGACGTTATTATTTGAATCACTGTGTGTAACGATGTATAGTATATTCGTATATAACTATGTACAGTATGTTCGGATACATTTTTCTTTCACATTTAAGGGGGATTCTTATCGAGTGGTTCTGTTTAAAAAACATAAAGCACAAATAAGAGGATAACTGCAAAGTTAGTGAGGGATAATCAACGTGCGCAAAATTCATCGAAAATTTCAAATATTTCTCGAAGGATATTCACATAGTTTCTAAGGATGTATCGAGTGTGGATTTATTTTTTTCTACGAAGATCAAACCGAAATAGGAGAGCAATACTAAACAACACCACGTTTTATGATGGTACCATCTGTGTGTATTTACAAAATCCCGGGTGTATTTTGAGAGGCTTTGCGTTGCGAGATGTATCAGAGTTTCCAATAGAGATGATATGATTTCTAAGTCTCATTTCGGCCATTTTTAATATATCTTGTTATGTAATTTTCTTTCATTTTATTCACTAATGTTTTTAATATCATAATGGAAATACATACGCAGGAACAATCTTTATTAATTATTTAATTTTATTATCAAAACAATCGTTCTCGAATTGCAACTTTTCGTGCGCTTTTGCCATTTTATGGTCGTAATAATCGTCCACCTGCGCTTGGTATTCTTCGAATTGTTGAAAGTTTACATTTTCTTTACATAAAGTTCAAGTGCCAATAAGGAAGTAATGGAAATAATACTGCCGTTCAGGCAAATGTTGCTGAAGACCTCAATTTGTCGATTCCAAGACGTTCTCAAGAATTGGGATCTGGCGGATTTTTAGAAACATTTGGGCATCCGTATATAATTGTTTCTTACTCAAGAACTGAAGCCATTGGACCAACGTAAACGTCATAAATTTGCTGTTTTTGACTTGGGACAACTCGAAAACGTTTTTTTTTTTTTAAAGAAAATCATCTTTTCCGATGAGGCTCACTTTCAAATGAATAGCGCGGTAAATAAATAAAAGTATCGATTCTGGTGCGAAGAAAATCTACAAGTTATTCATGAACAACCATTACATTCACCTAAATTTGTGACCTAAAGTGGTCTGGTGGAATGATCGATCCGCACTTCTTTCGAAATGAAACTGGTGCCTCCGCTACTGTCAATGGAGAGCGCTATAGATCGACAAAAAACAACCTTTTATGGCCGCAATGGGAAAAGTTTATCTTGACAACATCGGGTTCCGACAAGACGGGGCTACGTGGCACACGGCACGTACAACAACCGAATTATTATGAGAAAAGTTTGGAGATTCGATTATTTCAAGACATTTTGACATTGAGCGGCCTCCAAGAAGTCGTAATTTAACACCATTAGACTACTTATTGTGGGGTTATTTGAAGTCATTGGTCTTTAGCAATAAACCAGACTCGCTTCGAGCTTTAGAAGTCAATATTTAACGTGCTATTTATGAGATACGACTTGCGCTAGTGGAAAAAGTACTCGAAAATTGGGTTCATCGAATTCTGCAAAAAAAAATCGTGGAGGCCTTTTGAATGCAGTTATATTCAGAACTTAATTGTATCGATTGTTCCGCACATTAAATAAAAAAACATTTGGATTCCCTTAACAATTAGTGTGTTTTCTTTGGAAAATAAATCATATCACTCTTATTGGAAAACCCTGTATTCATATATGTGTTTATGGTTAAACAAAAAGAAGCAACAAACGGAAAAAATAACAAAAATAATATATATATATATATTTAAAATAAGTCTACAATTTTGGAAATCATAAATTTCGAAAAGGAAATAACAACAACAACAAAAAGGCTTAAATAGGAAAAGAACGGAAAGAAAAAAACAAAAAACAAAAGAGTATAAGAAAGAACTAGCGAACCAGCTAACGAACTAAGAAACGAACGAACGGGCGAACGAACGACAACTAAACTTACATTTGTAGAATATCGAAGGAGGTGGTGCATTATAAAACGGTTTTGGCACACTATTCGCGGTGGCGGCGGTAGAGGAAATGGCGGTATTTTTGACGTTGGCGGCAGTGGCAGTGGCAGATGCGGCTAGTGTGTGTGGCATTGACATGCTGTGAGCTTGTTTATTTTGATATTGTTGCAATAATGGTTGGGGAAATGCTTGTTTTTGGTATTGTTGTTGTTGTTGTTGCTGCTGTTGTAATTCAAATTCTTTTTGCTGCTCTATTAGCGCTTGATGATGTCTTTGTCTTTGTTGTTGTAATTGTTGTAGTCTTTGTTGGAATTGCAAGAGTTGATTTTGTGTTGATTGCGGCAAAGAATTAGTAGCTTGATATTGACTGGGCTGTGCTTGTGCTTGTCTCAATTGTTGTTGTTGTTGTTGTTGTGAATAGTGTTGATGTTCTTGTGGTTGTTGGTGATGGAGGTGTGGTTGGATATTCGCATTATTGCTGTTATACAGGGGAGAGGGAGTGCAGGGAGGTGACTGTATGAAATAATTGGACGGTGAAAACTCGCTTTGGTACTCATTCTGACCACCAGCCGTAGCCGTAGCTGCCAAACGACCCATTATGTGCTGCCGTGCAGCGGCGAGGGCGACGTTTGCATTCACATTCGCGTTCGCGTTCACTTTTGAATTTGCCTTCGCATTTGCATTTGCATTCGATGTCAACAGAGGCGGCGGTGTCTGCGGAGCGGCGCTCATATTGTACGCCAACATTTGCGGCGGTGGTGCATGGCTGCCAACAACATTGTTATTACCGATGCCAAAGACGCCACAGCCAAAGCCACCGACGCTGCCGCTGCCAAATGGAGCGTGGACGCCCATGGAGCCACAGCCGCTGTCGCCACCCATGCCGTTCATGCTGCCGCTGCCGATGCCGCTGCCACTGCTGCCAAAACCAATAAAACCGCCACTGGCTGCACGCATTTGACCGTAGCCCCCGCCGCCGTTGCCAAAGGATGGTTGTGATGGTGGCCTGCGTATAACTAAAATAGATGAACCAATGATGAGATGATGCAAATGAACGTACGTGTGAGTGTGTGTGTGTGTCGGTTTGGGCGAGTGTGAGTGTGCTACTGTCGGTTTGAAATTATATGTAGTATGTGTATGTATTTGTGGGATGTATGGAAGTACTTAAAAGTGATGAACGAATGCAAAATGAAACTACTAAAAATGTTTTTTTTTTATGCCGAGGGAGACGAAATCGTATGTTTGATGGGCCAAAGTATTGATTGTGTATTTTTTATAAATTTTGAAAAATATTTTTAAAATGTGGTTTAAAAAAAAAATTTTAAATTCGTATTTGAAATTTTCTGTTAAGAAGACCAATTTTTCGGCAAGTATGAAATGTCGTGCGGAGAAAGAAAATATAGGAGTTCTAAGGCAAAATCAAATTGTCGTTCGTTTCTTTACCTTACTCTTAGGGGGTTAGACCAGTCTAGAGCTCTCCAAATAAAATCGAATTTTTATGTCTTAAAACACACTTTAGGGCCATAAAATCCCTATCAAAACTGTGACCTTTGGTATGTACATAAAACTTAATAACGGGTGATCCAAGTAGGAGTAATTTTTATATCCTTTTTAGTCGTGCCAAACAAATGTTAGTTTTGTTTCGTATTGTTAACGTTTACAAATCATTCAACTTTAATACGAAAATTCTCGTTCTGTAAAGAATGTGTTTAGCGCGCTTTGCTCAACTTAATCGGACTACTGGGCGCACTATACGCAACACCATCTCCCAACTTAAGAACCTGTATTCATTATTGGATAATATTCGACCGAATAGACTACGTCTAGCACGCAGTGGAAATAATATAGCAGTAGCTGCGAATGTACACAAAGACCGTGGAGAGTCGATTCGGCGCCGTTCGCAGCAACTCGGACTGACGTATGGAACAACTTGGCACATTTTACATTGAGATCTTAAATTGAAAGCGTACAAAATACAGCTTGTCCAAGAATTAAGGCACTCAACCTTTCCAGCGACATCGCTTCGCACTATGGGCTCTTGAAAAGTTTCAAAAAAATTCGACGTTTTCGTGAAAATTTTTGTACAGCGATGTGGCTCAATGAATTTGTAACAAAGCAAATTTGCCACATTTGGGACGAAGAGCAACCTGAAAAGATTCAAGAGCTGCCATTTGAACCAGAAAAAACAACGGTTTGGTGTGGTTTGTGGGAAAGAGGAATCATCGTCCATATTTCTTCAAAAATGATACCGGTGAGGGCATAACCGTCAATGACGACCATTATCGCGCCATGACAACCGACTATTTGCATTAAGATGCCTGAAATTGAAGCTCGTGATTTCGGCGACATTTAGTTTGAACAAGGCGGGGCCACTTCCCACACATCAATGGATCTATTCAGAGAACACTCCGGTGAGCAGCTAATTTCACGTTTTGGGCCGGTCGTTCATCCACTAAAATCGTGTGATATTACACCGTTAGACAATCTCATTTCTATTCAGGCCTTGAAGCAAAACATCCCGTATGTCATTCGCCAGTTACCTGTCGAAATGCTCGAACGAGTCATCGAAAATTGGACTCACCGGATGGATGATCTGAGAAGTAGCAGGAGCCAACATTTGTAAGAGATATTCTTCAAACCATAAATGCCAATGAATGTTCTTTCTGTGTTTTTTCTTTAAATAGTAGGGAAACTCGAAACGGATACATCTTTATATTAAGCTCCCGTAGAAACGCCGTCGCTTCGTCGAGGCCCTTTTCAAAAATGACATATCGATGATTACCGAGTAGCCAACAGTTTCTATCAAATTATTAACAAAATTTTAATACATTCAAATACATAATTAATTGAATAAATTGTCAAAATAAGGCAGTTTGGAGAGCTCTAGGCTGGGCTCACCACTTAAGGGTTTCTAAATTCCTAAATCTGGATACAGTTTGTATGTAATATATCTCTCACTTTCTCCTCCAAAATGCTAAGTTTTAGCAAGAGAAGACAGCACAGTTCAATTGATTTAAGTTTTGTTAATAAGTGAAATTAATAGCGAGGTAAGCGGAAGGACAGTCTAAGGAATGTTTTAGTAAAGCAGTCCGTCTCGCGTTCCTCAATTCAATAAAGACTCATTAGATCGAGGTTGCTGCGACTGTTATCTAACGGTTCGCTGTCTAAACCGTTTGCTTTACAAAAGTTGCGATTGCATGCTAAACAATTTAATTTTATTTCTTAAACTCAGAGAACTTGTTATAAACTTTGGACAATTTTGGTTAGAACTCCCATATAGTTATTCAAAGCACATTACTGGCAAGCATGTGAAGTAGTGTACTACTGCATAACGTTTCTCAATTGTTTGTTTTAACACATTCCGGCATTAGCATTAATTGTTATTATTTGAGTTACTGCAAAGTCTTTAGCAGCGTTTGCTTCGCACTTACCTGGCTGTATGGCATTTCCGATAATGGCGCGCGCATTCTTCAACTTCCGCTCGCGTTCGGCCGTCACTACTGGGCTGCTGGCCTCGCTGACTTCGATATTCTCTGTTTGCGCGCACAGCTGATCCACCTCTTTCGAGGATTCGCTTTGCGCCTGACGCAGCAGCGCAATCGAATTCTCCATGGAGCGACGCGCGTCTTCCAGTGACAGCGATGCAACGGAGTTTTTCGAATCGCTTGACTCAATATGACCGGTTGGCACGGGTGTTGTTGGCTGTTGCGCACTGTCAGCTGTGGGCGATTGATCTTCTGCCTCCAATTCTTGGGCGGCAGCGGCTGCAGCCGCCACCTCTTCCATTGCGCGTAACTCACCTGGTGTGGGGCCTTGTTGTACTGGCGGATTTGTGGCTTTACGTTCGAATTCTTTCTTAAAACTGCCGACACTTACGCCGGGTATGCTGAACTTCTTCGGTTTTTCACTGCCGCCACCGGTAGCGTTGCTGGTGTTCATTTGCTGTAACTTTTCGGTGGTTTCGAGCACACGCGACTTTCGTCGGTCGGCATTGAACTTACTCAAGGAACCTTCATCTTGCAAACTGCATTTGCGCACGAAGGGCGCTGGTGTGGCGTTATTGGCGGCTGTCGCTGTTGGCTTGGCGATTGCACTTTTGGCATTATTGGTTGTTGTTGTTGTTGTAGCAGGTGTGGGCGTAGACTGTTCGCTGGTTTTTTCAGCTGTCGGTGTTATCTGACCGATGGCATTAACCAGATCAGCAGTTTTGTGCTTATTGACGAATTTCTTAATAACTTTGGTGGCGTCCTTTTCTTCAGGCGCCTCTTCCAACGACTCTAACTTGCTGATCGTTTTTTGGCGCAGCACACCTCCATGTGTAGGTGTCACAGTAGTGCTGGCATCAGTCAGTGGTGCAGCGATCGGCGATTTTGACTCTTCCTTAATCAGCTGTTCGCATAGATCACCCACCATTTCCATATCCCTTTGGGAGAAGCTGCTCGATGGCATTGTATTTCCTGCGGCCGATGGCTCTTCGTCAATTTCCTGCTCTGCAGCTTCGTCCTCCTCCGTCTCCATGGGTATTTCTTGTGGTCGTGGCAGGTTGGACTCTCCGAGTACCATTGAGCTGCTGCCGAGTTTATCCTTCTTCTTGAGCGCCGCACCATGTGCGTTCTCCGTGGAGACTGTGGTCTCGAGTTTGCGTTTACTCTGCACTGGGCTCTGCGTGGGTGTGATTGTGCGTGTTGGTGATGGCATGAGTGCTGCTTCGCCGCCAGCTAGAGTGGTAGAGAGATATGTGGAAAAAGAGAGAGAAGAGGAGATGTGATGAATTATGGGTTATTACATGATGGAAACACAAGTTTAGTCCACTTGAATGTGTGCATGGGCAGAGTTCAATGTAAGAAATTGTAGTTTTTTAGTAATATACAGTATATATGAATAAGTTGGGTTCGGAGGAGCGCAGAAATGATAGTTAGGAGTAAAGTTGAGACACATGAAGAGTAGGAAAAGACAGTTATCAGCTATTTACAGACAACGGGACAACTGCAGCTACTAAATACATACACACATATAAATAGAATTAAGCAAAATGTGAAAGCTTCAAACAAATAATCGAGCGGGAGCTTGTAAAAGTCACCAATTTAGGTTATGTATCCAAACAAGTTTACGTTTTACAATCTCTGCTGAACTCTCTAAATTGTATTTATAAATGCATTTACTATCAACATACCAGCCACCATGTCCAATATTCTGCGTTCCGCTTCCGTATTACCGCCCATATCACGTATCGATCCCACCGAATGGCTTCGTGGCACACGTTCTCCTTTACCCGCATCAGCGGATGGCACAACCAATTGATCGGCCGTCACAGCGGCCGGTGTCAACGACAGCAACACATCCAAACGTACCGGTGTTTGTGTCGCTAGCTCTTCAGCCAAGTCCAAACATGAGACATTATCATTTTCATTGACCCACCAATGGGCGCAGATCTGTTCGATGGTGGCACGTTTGCGTGGACTCACCGTCAACATGTCACGTATGAGCGTTGAGGCACGCGACGGTTTCTTTGGCTCATAGTAATCACCTTGACTGATTTGCTTAACAAGTCTTTTAAAATTGGAACCATCAAATGGCATCGATCCATAGACTAGAGTGTAGAGGAGCACACCAAGGGACCAGCAGTCGACTTCTGGACCTTGGTAGGGAGTACCTTCAACAATTTCGGGAGAGGCGTAAAGCGGCGAACCGCAAAATGTGGATAGTAAGTTTTGTTCATCGAACACATTCGAGAGACCAAAATCGGCGATCTGAAAATGTAAATGAAATGTATTGGAAATGTGTAAACGTAAGGTTAAGTTGCGTTCGCTAACCTTCGCATTGCCATGCTCATCGAGTAGTATATTTTCCAGCTTCAAATCACGATGACAAATTTTGTGCTTATGACAGTAGTAGACAGCCGTAGCCACCTGCCGGAATATGCGACGCGCCTCTTCTTCAGATAGCACCTTACGTTCCGAGAGATAGTCATACAGTTCACCGCCTGCGGCGAATTCCATAACTAACACCATCTTCTCACGATTCTCGAATACTGCAAGATTAAAGAAATATATATTGTTTAAATTCACATTGATTAAGGAACTCCAAGGAAAAAGCATCTAGTAAAAATAACTGATTTATAAAAGTAGGCGAATATATACCATAACTATACCGATTAACCTCATTAATAGTACCAAGTCAATATTAACAAATTCTGTTAAAGTATATTATGTATTTAAAGATATATACGGAATGAAGCCAATGGACGGCGAGTCTTGTTATTCAGGGCAGTAATTGTTGTTGTTGTAACGTTTATCTAATCCCCACATGTGTAGTAGGGTTCAAATTGGTTGTCATCGAAGTCATCTAACGGAAGCGCAAGGAAACGATCTCAATGACTTCGATGACAACTAATTGGAATCAACACAACTTTGATTTTTGCTCTGCTTTGACGTGGTTTTTTTCCGCTTCGGCTGCCCTTTGCCACGATATTCGGCCAATTCATCGTCTGTTTCCGGGTCGAAAGCATAGATCCAAAAGTCATCGTCAATAATAAAACGTTTCATAACATTCCGGCAGTCGGAAAGCATTATTTCACAGACATATAAGCGACACAGCTTTTCGAAAGAATTTAGTGATTTCTGAAACAATAGTGCTTTCACTTTTCTTAAGCTCAAATAATCTTTCAAAATTTTCACTGATTCTTCCGATATTCCAACGATGCTAGTTGCTTGCTCAGTTGATGCTGCTAGCCCTCTGGGCATGGTTCGTCGACAACGCGTTCTCGACGCTTTTTGAATAATTTGTACCAATCTAAAACACTTCGACAAATGGGGTTTCACGCGAAATTTAGGTTCAAAAGTCTTAATATTTTTTGCCCACAGCATAAACTACTACACAAAAAACTTTAATTTATCTATGCATTAAATAAGACATAAAAGCTCCGCTTACCTTCGTATATATGTATGATATTGGGATGCTGCACCGAGCTCATAATTTGCACCTCACGACGAATGCGCACCAAATCCGCCTCAGCTTCTATTTTGCACTTTTTTATAGTTTTTATAGCCACCTCCTGGCCGGTTTCCTTATTTATACCTAATTGCACTTTGCCGTATGTGCCTTGACCTAACTTTTTAATAATGTCAAACCTTAAGGGAAGGACAGTGAAGTAACAAGATTCATTAGTCGTTAGATAAACACATGAAAAGCTGCTTAAAATACCAAAAGCTCTTATCATCATCAAACTCACCTCTGACGCAGCTTCTTTCGGTGGTTATTCATTTTCACATCGCCCGTATTTGCTATACCGCTCATTATATTATCGATTCTATCACGTGGAATACCCGATGGATGTGCCAAGTCAACCGCATCGCCAGCAGTATTGTTCGTGGTGGCGGCGGCGGCCACTGCATCCGGATTGCTTATCACCATTTTGGAGCTTTAACTGTGGAGTGCACTGCAAAGAGAAATACAGAGGAAAGAGCAAGACATAAATATGCAATTCAACAATAGTTTAATAAAACATAAAATATTTTAAAGTAGACAGCTAAGTTGTAGATAAATCGTAGCAAAAACATCCATAAAATAGTAGGAAGAGCTAAAACTGGGTTTAAAGTGCAATGTTGCACGTACACACTCCTAAAAGCGGCAACGCCAAGTTGAAGTGGGATGAGATGGTGGCAGCAATGTGTAGAAAGTGCTATTTGCTCCACATTCGAAAGGATATCAGTGACAGTAAAATATGTATTTGTTATTGTTGTATTGTACATACATATATAAGTGTACACACTTACAGCTGCATAAAAGTGTGTGTGCCTCATTTTGCAGTGAGTTATTGAGCTCATTATGGCAACTTTATTGCCCCAAAGCAAAGTATTGCATTTGAAAAGCATTCAGCGGAACAAGCGGTGACAAGCTTGCCAAGTGTGCCAGGAAGCTTAAGTCACTTTGTCTAAATCATAACTCTGCAGCATGCGCAGGTTGTAAATCGAAAAGCAGAAGCTTGTAATGTACTAGGTTGTAATGTGTTCAGTAGACATACATATCTTGTATTAGGGGTGTCCTTTTAATTTTGAAATTTTTCAATATTTATTTTCTTTTTCTTAAAGTAAATTGAGTAAACTTACTAGGTGTTGAGGGAAAGTTTCATTTATTTATTATAAAAAAGTCTCTAGTTTTTAGACAAACACGTTAACTTCGACTGAAACGAAGCTGTCATTGCCTTCACCGGAGATCTTTATTTTGATTTTGATTGGTCAATTTGTATGGCAGCTATACGGTATAGTCGTCCGATCTGACTAAGTTCTTCAGAGAATGTACCATTACAGTTAGGAAACTATTCTATTCCACATTTCGTGAAGATATCTTGTCAAATAATTTTTTTTTTCTAAAAGGACTTAAGTATGATCGACCAGTTTGTTTGGCAGCTATATGCTATAGTGATCCGTTCTGAACAATTTCTTCGGGGATTGCATCATTGGCTTGAACAATAACCCATGCCGAATTTTGTCAATATATCTTGTCAAATGAGTGAGTTTTCCATTCAAGCAGTTTCTCTGGTAACTATATGCTATTGTGATCCGAAGGCGACGGTTCGGGCAAATGAGCAGTTTCTTGGTTTAATAACAAAATGTAATTACAAAAGAAATCAGGGGGATTAGAATGTATTAGCTTAAATGGCCAGTAAATGTCTTATCGACTACAGAAGTGCAGGGATTTGTTACAGAATGCCTTGGTGAGATCAGTAACTGTAAATACCTTTTTCACAGTTTCTTTCTGGAAATTAGTTTAGAACTACTATGAGTTTTTTGATCGACTTTCGGACAGTTTTATGAAGGATATACACGATCAGTTGGTATTGGATTTTTTATTATTTGGCATTTATATTGAAATGAACTGAAAGAATCCGTACAAAAAAAAAAAAAGTAGTTCCTTTGACGTCAAAATGCTGACCGCAGTGGCGATGCGACCCGATAGATTTTAAGCAAGCCACTCTCACAGATTCTATTAGTTCATTCGAGTGACTTGGTAATTGTTAAACTTTCTGACAGGATTTCTGTGTTCCGTTCTTAGCAAAATACAAAACAATTATACTGAATAATTCAGTGTGAAAAGCATTTAATTATTGCACTTAATAATAGAGGATTCTAAAACAGGTCTAACCAACTCAGTTGGTAAATAAACCTAAAAATTATTCATTACTTCTTCTTCTTCTTCTTTACTGGCGTGGAAACCGCTTACGCGGTTATAGCCGAGTTAACAACAGTGCGCCAGTCGTTTCTTCTTTTCACAAGCTGGCGCCATTTTGAGATTCCAAGTGAAGCCAGGTCCTTCTCCACCTTTCGACGGTGTGGAGGTCTTCCTCTTCCTATGCTTTCCCCGGCAGGTCCTGCATCGAATACTTTCAGAGCTGGAGTGTTTTCGTCCATTCGGACGACATGACCTAGCCAGCGTAGCCGCTGTCTTTTAATTCGCTGAACTATGTCAATGTCATCGTATATCTCATACAGCTCATCGTTCCATCGAATTCGATATTGGAAAAAAGGACCATAAGTCTTTCGCAGAACTTTTCTCTCGAAAACTCGCAACGTCGACTCATCAGTTGTTGTCATCGTCCATGCCTCTGCAACTTATAGCAGGACGGGAATAATGAGTGACTTATAGAGTTTGGTTTTTATTCGTCGAGAGAGGACTTTGCTTTTCAATTGCCTACTCAGTCCGAAGTAGCACCTGTTGGCAAGAAATATCCTGCGTTGAATTTCGATGCTGACGTTGTTGTTGGTGTTGATGTTGGTTCCTAAGTAGACGAAATTATCTACAACTTCGTAGTTTTGCCTTGTCTAAAACCTCGTTTGGTATCGAACGGCTCGGAGAGGTCCTTCCCGATCCTGACACAGCTTTTAGTGTTGCTCAACGTCAGTTTACACAGCCGTATTAGTTTTGCGGGGATACCAAATTCAGAAATCGTTGCATAAAGGCAGCTCCTTTTCGTGCTGTCAAAGGCAGCTTTGAAATCGAAAAAGAGGTGGTGTGTGTCGATTCTTCTTTCACGGGTTTTTCCAATATTTGGCGCATGGTGAATATCTGGTCAGTTGTTGATTTGCCAGGTCTGAAGCCACACTGATTATGTCCTATCTGTTTGTTGACGGTTCGCTTTAATCTTTCACACAATACGCTCGATAGAACCTTATACGCGATGTCGAGGAGGCTTATCCCACGGTAGTTGGCGCAGATTGTGGGGTCTCCCTTTTTGTGGATTGGGCATAGCACACTTAAATTCCAATCGTTGGGCATGCTTTCATCCGACCATATTTTACAAAGAAGCTGATGTATGCTCTTTATCAGCTCTTCACCGCCGTGTTTAAATAGCTCGGCCGGCAATCCATCGGCCCGCGCCGCTTTGTTTTTCCTCAGACGGATGATTGCTATTCGAACTTCTTCATGGCCATTATTTACATACAGACTTAAAATAATGCGCACCATGTAGTCGGATGTTTCAATGCAGGGTGTTGAAAATGTTATATGACTTCTTTATACCACCACATAAAACTTAACGGACATTCCTAGTGCAATTCACTAGCATAAAAATATATTTAAACTTGCAAGTCTCGTATATAAGTACATATGTATATTAATGCCTCAGACACAAATAGCATGTGGTCATAAATATACTGTACGTAAGTATAAATGTATCTATGTAACAAATCAAATAGAAAAGACATACTTTCCGGTATTTGCAGAAATGAAGACTATACCAGCGGAAACTAAAATAAACACAATATGATATTGAGTAATATCTCTATCATTGAAATATTATAGCATATGTAGCATAGGTATAAATATTCAATATTAGTATCATTATCGATTATTTTTAGAGATGGTTCACCGGTTTCCCAAGAACTAGCAGACATTTAACCATCAACTTTCATAATTCTTTCGTAATCGTAGCTTTACGTTTAAGTTGAGTAATATACGAATGAAATGAACCGTAAATAATATCATCTAATTTATTTTTTGATTTTTTTTTTTTTTGATTTGGAAAGAAGGTTATGTTTCGATATATTGTTTGTCAATTATCTCACTTCCGCCTTTTTGCTCTGTATTCAATGCTTTATAAAAAGTGTTACAGTGATCGGATTTAGTTCAAATATGCGCCGTTTCGTTAGATAATACGTTTCCATTTAGACGGCAACTTCATAATACCCCCTCGTAGAAGCCTCCTCCTTATTTGCAAAGAACTAGGACAGCCACTTTTCACAAGGCTCTTTGAGTTCAACTTTACTCTAACAAGGGCGATCGCCATGGACTGGAACAGGTGATAATCATTCGCCCGTAGCTTCTGACGAGTCATCAACGAAGTATGTAGTCTGGCGTTGTCCAAGTGAAACACTACACTCTTATTGTTGGCCAATTCTGGACGCTTCTGATCGATCGCCTGCTTCAAGCGGTCCAGTTGTTCGCAGTAGATGGTAGAATTAAGCTTCCGTCATATGGGGGCAGCTCATAGTGGATGATTCCCTTCCAATCCTACCAAACACACAGCAAAACCTTCTGCCCGTCAATCCCGTCTTGGCCACTGTTTGGCGATTCATCGACCTTCGCCCACGACCGTTTTCGCTTGATATTGTCGTATGTGATCCACTTTTCGTCGCCAGTTACCATCCGCTTCAAAAATGGGTCGAGTTTGTTCCGTTTCAGCAGCATATCGCAGGCTTTGATTCGGTCAAGAAGGTTTTTTTCCGTCAAATCATGCGGCACCCAAACATCAAGCTTGTTTGTGTATCCAGCCTTCTGCAGATGGTTTAAAATGGTTTGGTGACTAACTCCCATCTTCTGGGCGATGTCGCAAGAAGCCACATGACGGTCTAACTCGATGTTTTCCATGATTTTATCGGTTTTCGTTAGCTGGCTTATCCATTGTGTAATTTTCACCGGCTCTGAATCGTCGAAACCATTCTTACGCAGTTCCGATAAAGTTGAATTTTTCCTAAAAAAAAAGTACAGTAAATAGGTCTCTATATACATGCTTGCTCGTGCGAATTCCGATCCCACATTCATGGAGAGCATTATAACTGCCGATGAGACATGAGTTTGTGGGTTTGACATGCAAACAAGTCAACAATCATCGGAATGGAGGAAAAAAACGAGGCGAAACCAAAAAAGCCACGCCAAAGTCACTCAAAAATCAAGGTGATGCTCAGTATTTTTTCCGATATTCGTGGTTTGGTACATCATGTTCTGTTTGGCCGTATCGAGGCGT
The DNA here is from genome assembly GCF_024586455.1 of Bactrocera neohumeralis. Classification (NCBI taxonomy): domain Eukaryota; kingdom Metazoa; phylum Arthropoda; class Insecta; order Diptera; family Tephritidae; genus Bactrocera; species Bactrocera neohumeralis. The sequence continues at coordinate 47,053,537 of NC_065919.1, forward strand.
TTGCGAGAGAACATCCATCGAAAACGGCCGGAAATGGAAGAACATGGATTTTAGACGATGATAATGCACCATCGCATTTTTTGTGTTCTGTTAACAATTTCCGTGTACTTTTTTGTCACAATGTATAATGTGCGGTTTTCAATTACGTCAAACTGAGTGAAAAGAATTGTCAGCATAGAGTGGTTCTAGTAATTTATGACGGCCAATTTGGCAACTATGTGAAAATCTGTGCTGTCAATCAAGTAGAGGAAAATGTCGCCATAATTGAAATTGACAGCTTCTTGGCATTTGAAATTTTATTCTCGATTTAGCGCCACTGGATTTGACACAATGTGAACTGAGCGTAAGTAGAAAGGGCCAACTAATAAAGTAAAATTATATGTAAACGACGATATAATCAGGAGGTGTTAAGTCATCAATAAAGTGTAACAGTGAAGGACTTTAGAATTTGCATATTTTTATGCAGATCTAAGGAAAGTACATATTCTTCAAAAGTCAAAGAAATCGGCGGCTAAATCACATGGAGAACTCCAAAAAGTTTACTGAAGTGCTGCCTCAAGTGAAACAACGTACCGTGATTGATTTCGTCGCTTCAAAGACGGCGATTTCGATTTTAACGACGACCGTCCACGCGTAAGAAGGCCAACCCTTGAAAACGGAAAATCTTCGGGAAGTGTTGATTTTCTTCTTTCAGTCAAAGAAATCGGCGGCTGAAGCACAGCGGGAACTGCAAAAGGTTTACGGAGCTGCTGCTCTATGTAAAACGACGTGCAGTGGATTAATTTCGTCGCCTCAAAGAAGGCGATTTCGATATTAACGACGGCGGACCGCGTAAAGGAAGGCCAAAAATCTTCGAAGACGACGCATTGGAGACGTTGCACGACGAGAATTCGTATCAAACGCTTGAAACTATCAAACGAAGAGCTTGCTGCAGCATTGCGGGTCACCCACCAAGTCATTTGAAAGCGACTTCATGCTGGGAATAATTCATAAAAAGGAACATGAATTATTTATAACCCCAATACCAATAGAGGCAGGAAAAATTGATTCTGCTGCATGAAAACGCTCAGCTTTACGTTACCAAACCCAGGATACGCTTAAGTGTGAAGTTCTACCCCAACCGCACCAGATATTGCACCGTCTGATTATTATTTATTCCGCGCGATAGCACATGGTCTGGCTCAGAAGCAGTTCTACTCACAATTCAACATCTTTTAATTCTAGGATAGCACCTCTTTGCTCCCGTAAGGCTAGCCGCTCCCTACTTGTGGGGCTTTTAACAGACCACTGTCCTATTGGCGTCCACGCATTACGGACCTACCAGGCGTCATCTGTAGTAGCTGTGTGGAAGAAGTTGAGGTGGAAACAGCTCAACACTTCCTTCTTGACTGTTCCGCGTTTGGGAGATCAAGGCTTATACACTTATGTAGGAGCGCATACCTTCGGACATCCCACTGAACTCGCGGGAATGGAAATTAAACACCTGTGCCAATTTGTAGTGGCTACTAAGATTTTTTTTTCTAATTTATAAGTTCGAACACAGAAGTTCTTCTTTTCCATGGCCTCACAAAGGACTACTTATATCACGTGCGATCTTTGATCAGCCGTTTAACCTAACCACAAGATGAACAGTTTTACTCGAGCTAATGCTTATTTGGGAAAAATGTGTGACTAATGATTCATTTCTAACGATTTCTTTACAATGAAATTGCATTTTCAATATAAAAAAAAAACAGCGAGTGCAATAATGTAAAATGTAATAATGAAATGTAATAATAAGGTGGTCGAAGATGTGCCACGCTCCGGAAGGCCTGTCGTCGAAAATTGCGATAAGATCGCTGAATTGGTCGAAAGAGACCGGCATAGTAGCAGCCGTAGCATCGGTCAAGCGCTGGGCATGAGTCATCAAAAATTCATTTCAATTTCAATAAAAAAAAAAATTCAATAAAAATACCGCAAGACTGTTTTGACAACCCATTATTAATTATCATATAATAATCAATTGTAATCAAATTCAATGAATTCGAAATGTAATAAACTACTGAAAACCCACAAATTCTTCATTTGCAGACCATTTTTGAAACACCAGTTGAATGGCAAATTCAATTAAAATGCAGCACATTATGTAAGATTGCAATCAATTGCTCTTAATGGCAAACAAACTCGCAACATTTGCGGCTCGAAGGAGTCCATAGACCAAGCGATGCTAATGAAGCAGGCATGTACAAATGTATATACATATGTACTTTTACATATGTATTGCATGTAAATATGAACCTGCAAGTGCCGATGTGCGAAATTATGCTGGCATGAAAGTGAATATAAGTGAATATAAGCCAGTGCATGATTAATTTAAAGTATTTTGTAGTTTCAATTTGCTAATTTGCAGCCATAAACAAGCGTGTACAAATGCTTACAGATGTCTGTATAGCATGTATGTGTGTTTGTGTGCTGGCTCGCTTGTTGCACTTTTCCAAGCGTTCAAATGAAAATCACTTAAAAGACACTCTGGCACGCACTCAAGATTATTGCTGTGTGCAAGCAAGCAGCTAACGGTAAATCTTGAGTGCAATGAAAGAAGGCGAACATGTGTTGCATGTGGCAAGTGCGAGGAAAGACAACAAAGCATATGTGTGGGCATGCATTAAAAGTGTAAATATGTATTTACTCATGGCGAACTATATAAGTACGCATGTGTGAAGGCATAAGCGTGTTCGTAAGCACACATAAGTAATGTTCGAAGGGAAAATCATGCGGTAATAATAATGAGTTGCACAAGCACTTGATGGACACAAAAGCAGAACAATAAGCAGAGCGCCAAGAGTGGATGATCGCATTGTGCCACCAACATACACACAACCACATACATTAGGCCACGCATAGCTGAGTAACAGCTGCATGTGAGTGTGTGTGCGAGTGTTTGTGGCGAAAAATCACGCAAGCAGCAGCAGCAGGAATACCTGGTAAGCCGCAAGCAGCTGTAGATTCGTTTGTGCTTAGCAAATTTAAGTGAACACTTAACGGTGCAATTCATGTGTGTGCCGGCAGTGAGTGGGCGATGTAACGGGCGGTTTGGCGGGCGTGGCAGCAGACAGATGCCGAGATGAGCGAGTATGGCGATTATTAAGTGTGTGAGAGCAGCGGAATGCAAGCGGAGCAATATATGTCGAGTAAACGCACACACACATACATACATGCTCCATATAAGCTACATGCATACATTGATATGTGCGTGTAAATGCTGGCTGGTGGCAACTACTGATCCGTAGAATGCGCACAGCAGCAAAGGCAAAGACAAGCGTGCAAACAACGCAAAAACAGCAGCAACAAATGCAACAACATGGCGATAAATACCAGATTGCTAAAGATAGGAGCAGTGACAACAGCAACAAACAGCCAACAACAGTATTCCTGTAGCATAACAACCCAAGCGACAGACAACGACGGCAATCTGCTGTTGCTGCTGAGTGATGACACGCGCCGTGCTTTGCTGGTATTACTATAAGTAGGGTGGCCTACGACGGACGGAACTAAACATTTTCAAAACGTATGTTTAGAAATTATAATTGAGTATTGAATATTTCGAAAGTACCATTATTATTTATATTTTTTCTATGCATACAGTGGGCACCAAAAGTACACGCTAGTTTTATGTTATTTAGTAAACAAAAATTCTTTACCACAATTAAGTCGAAGTGACATTAAAAATGCTACGATTAGGCTGTACAAGCTTTAAATTATTACCGGGATTCAGAAATGGTTCCGCCAATGCTAGAATTCAATCAAACAAAACTATTTCTGTCCATGGGCTTAAAACGAGGTCATCGAGAACGATGCTACTTTTTGCAAATTCCGCCTCATCTGAAGAATTTTAAGCGAAGTTGGTTGCAGTTGTTTGAATATGCAAGATGTACATATGTATTCTCAACACCTTTCATGAGTTTGCTTAAGAAGAACGATTTCAGACACTCAATTCCTTCTTCAAATCTTCATGTAAATCGGACTACAGATGTTAAAATAACATCAATTTCAAATAAACGTTATCTTTGGCTGCATCGATAACATGCTATAATACCCTTCACTGGAGTATTTTTATAGCATAAAGGGGCATAAAAAGATCGTTATCTTGATTTCGATCGGCCTATTTGTATTGCAGCTATATGCTATAGTAGTCCGATCTGAAAAAAATGTCTACAGAGATTGTAATGTTGTCTTGGATAATAAATCGTGCCAATATCGGCGAATATATCTCGTCGAATGAAAAAGTTTTCCATACAAGAACTTGACTCCAATTATTCAGTTTGTATGGCAGCTATATGATATAGTGGTCCGATTTCGCCGATTCCGACAACGGAGCAGCTCTTTGTGTAGAAATGTGCAAAAATTCAGATCGATATCTCAAAACTCTACCTATATGGTCTCCGCCGTTCCCTTCTGGGTGTTACAAACTTCGTGGGAAACTTAAGGGTTAGGGGTAGTCAGAATTTTCAAAAAATTAATTTTTTTTTGCATTTTCGATAAGCGTAATATCTTAAAAATATTCTCTGAAAATTTCACGTTTAACCGATAATTAGTTTTTGAGTTATTCGACAAATAACAAAGAGAGCTCGGGCACTTCAAAGCGCTAGTATGAAACTTTAAACGCGTTTTTCTCAAAACTATGTTTTTTGAACTGGTGACAACTGTAACTCGAAAACCGCCTAGTAGATTTTAATGAAATTTATACAGCTTTTAGAATACATAATAAACTCGGGCCTGATCGAAGAATTTTTTTTTTTAATTTCGATTTTTTAAGACCAATTAACTGTTGATTTTTTCCCAAAAATTTAAACAAAAATTTCCTGAGGCCGCCATTCTGTTAATTTAAAAAAAAAAAACCTTCGATCACGCCCGAGTTTAGCTATTTACAAAACTAATTTTTTTGTCCGATTGATTTTAGATAAATCTCCAAGGACTTATGGTTGTCACCGCAAGTACCTTTTTTTGGAACTGGGTCACACAACTATAACTTTGGAAATAAAATTTTTTTTTTGGAATTTCCGTGACTTCAAGTCAACACATTCTATAATAATGCCATATTACTACTTTTGTAAAATAATACGATTTAATAGCAAAAAAAATACTGAAAAATCTCATTTTCTCGTGCCTCTGACTACCCCTAACCCTTTAATATACCGCATTCGGGTCATAAGAATTTATAGATGCAACTTGTAAGAGGAGGTAAAGGAACCTATTTTCGCTAAATAACACCTTTCAAAGATAATATAACGCCATATTATTCTGTGTCCAAAAATGTCCGTTATTTTGAGAACACACCTTCTATGTCTATACTCCAGTTGAAATACCATAAATAAATTACGGTTATCCAATCCCTCTCTGTCAGAAAGAGTTTTAAATGTAAAATTTATCTTGTAAAATTTTTTACTGATAATTTTCAAACAGCTGGCAATCCTTTCCACAAAATATACCACGGATAAATTACGGTTATCCGACCGATTTCAACGCCAGTCCAAAATATTTTCACTTGTATACTTTCAAAACCGTTTTTATAATCATACTTTAGCAATTTGTTTATCTTGCCAAATTTTTACATGAAAATTTTCAAACAGCTGGCAACTCTCTTCAAAAAATATGTCCAAAATTTATAATATCCTGTTTATATATATTTTCAAAACGCTAATTTATCAACTATCAGACAGTAACCGTTAACAAAATAGGGTTTATGTTTTTGTTCTGGAGACCCTCCGTTAGTTTTTAGTGAGTGTTCGTTTGTCACTCGTTTAGAAGAACATGTGGCTAAAAATACACTTTGTCACATGTGGCTCCGTGTATAAAAGCAGCATCAACACCAAATAAACAAACATGTTAAAAGTAGCAACTGAAAATTCAGCTGAATGCACTCGCTTAATACAGGGTGCTGACAAATATGCGTTCGTCAAGCTGATCAAATGCAAAGGAAACTTAATTTAAAGACATAAAAAACAGATAGCTGACGGATTGGGAGCAAAGCAATGCACATGAGAGTACATAATATATGTATACACATACGTATGTAAGTATGTATGTATATAATATACATATATAGTATATTTGTAGATATGTAGACATTTCGGCTGCTCTGTGCTAAGTGAAGTAAATTGAGACAAAGTAAGGCACAAGTCAATAAAAGCCATAGAACAACAAACACAATTCAGTGCAATTAGCACGAAATGTGAATTGGAAAGGAACTAAGGGGAACAAGGTAGGAAGGGGTGGTTGAGTGCACACTAAATACATTTCGACATATGAGTGGTTAATGCAACAGTAGCGAGCAGTTTGAGTATAGGCAGATAACGCCTGGTAAATGGGAGTTGGCGTGCGTGTTTGTGTGCACAGTGGGATGGATATGATAACAATATGTTGAAAATTAAAAAAATATATTTAGAAAATAAAATATGAATGTTTAGTTTGGCAAAACATTATTAATGATAATGTATCTAATAAGAAAATATTGGTTAAAACAGAATTTTTATTTTTAATTTTTAAGCTAACAAAACAAACTAAAATATGCCATCTGATCAAATTTAACACGGACTAAACTGATCCGAATCGATGAAAATTGTGTTTTCAATGAAATCACGGCTACGGAATCGATAGAAGTAATCATGGAAGATTTTGCTCAAGTGTTTTGGGCAGTCTGCTTTATAACGAACCCCAAAGCACTCAGTGAAAGTCGTAAAGTCATCGCAAACTGGTCACATGCGAGTCGTCCATCCACCTTTGTTAATGACGATAAATCTTACACAGCTCTTCAAAATCTTCCAGTTGTCATTAGAGATATAGACTAAAAGACCTGAATTTTTTGCAAAACCGAAGTGGAGTACAGTTGGCAAACAAGGTCAAACGCATCATTACTGATGTCGAGAAATGGGTTTTTGATAATGTAGGTGAATGGCGCACCAAGAGTGAGCCGAAACCGAAAAAACCGTGACAAAGTCGGATTAGCATAATGTGGTTCATCACGAATTCGTTCCACAAGGCCAAACCAAACCGATCAGATAAGTAGGCAGAAACTTCCTGGATTTTTCAACTTGATTTCATTAACTGAATATAATCCCAGCCGAGACTTGTAAATAAAAAGGATATGAAAATTAGTAATAAGCTTAACATGCTTGTAATGGCTCAAAAGGAACTCATTTTGACTCACTAACTTCTTGCCCAGCTTAATGGCGTCAGTTCCGTGGATAAGGCAAGACGAAATATCTCCTGTCATCAAACAAACAGTCATTATTTCGAAGTCGTAAATAATTTCTTTGAACCAATATTTACACCAACAACAATACCATCCTCGAAATTCAATGCAGAATATCTCTTGATAACAGGTGCTACTTCGGACTAAGTAGGCAATTGAGAAGTAAAATCCTCTCTCGACTAAACTCTATAAGTCACTCATTATTCCCGTCTTACTATATGGAGCAGAGGCATGGACGATGACAACAGCTGATGAGTCGACGTTACGAGTTTTCGAGAGAAAGAATCTGTGGAAGATTTATGGTCCTTTGCGCGTTGGCGTCGGCGTTGAGCTGGATGAGTTATACGACGACGTAGTTCAGCGAATTAAAGGACAGAGGCTACGCTGGCTAGATCATGTCATCCAAATGGATGAAAACACTCCAGCTCTGAAAGTATTCGAAGCAGAGGAAGAGGAAAACCTTCACTCCGTTGGAAAGACCAGGTGGAAAGGGACCTGGCTACAATTGGCGCCAAACAGAGAAAAGGAAGAATTATTGGCACGCTATTGTAAACTCGGCTATAACCACGTAAACGGTGTCTACTCCAATAAAGAAGAAGAATATTGGCTAATATCGAAGTTAGAGATTTTGATCACAAAATGTTTGAATGACATTCTCAAATTTCTTTGAAGCTCTTAAATTTTGGAAAAATTCTCACCCAAAGCAGCCCGTAAAACCCCACTGTACTGCATCTCGGAAATGCAGACAACCAGAGACCAAGAGGCTGGCATGCCGTCAGTCAGCCCGACATTTAAGGAACGCACATCAAGTGAAGTAATTAAATTCGCAGCGGCAAAGAGCAGCAAAAGGAGAAACACAGAAGCAAGCAAGTGAAAACGACAGACAAATAGTCAGACAGGCAGGCAATCAAGAGAGACAGGCGGTAAATCTGCACTCAAGCAGTCTGGCGGGTAAGACGCAGGAGAAGAAATCGAAATCCACACACACACACTTAATTCGGTTTCACACACACACAACTAAGTAGCCGAGTAAAAACCTTAAGGCGATTGCAATAAGAACAACAACAACTAAACAAACAAAACAATAAAAATGTAACGCATCGAAATGAAACGAATTATTTCAAAGTGCGCTGAACCCGTTCCACCGGCCTCCCGCCATACCCCACTGTGGCGGCGCATAATTATCAGCGCCCGCTGTACCGAACGTATTGCATACAAATTCACGCCGCACTGTTTGTTGTTTCTAGTGTGGCCGGTGATCGTGGTAAATCGGCGAACTCAACGCTATCTCTCGATGATCTCGCCGTCTAGCCGTGCTGCCTACTTGTTGGGTGGAAAGTGTTTGCTGGGCGCATACATACGTACGCTCAGAGATTCAGACATATATATCTATATATATATATATACATATCTATATATGTATATAGTATATGCCTGAAGGTAACATTTGGGTTGTGGCATATGGATAATATCGTGTCCAAACAATTAGCTTTGCGAGCTCTTAATTTGGGTGGGTGTGTGCGTTAGATTGCCTGCGTTATGCCTCGCGGTGTAAACTAAATAATAGGCGCTGACTGATGAGTGCAGGACTTGTTGATTGATACTGGCACGCTTAGATTTGCATTGATGAAATGTTTAGCATGTTTCAACTTAATTGGCTATGAATCAGGATTTATTAAAGTACTTTGCCTGGGTGGTTATTTCTATTTCAGTCCTAACATTTAAAGTGGGGATTGATATGCCACCGTAATATTCATTGTGAATGGTTATTCAAGCGTCCGAATATTTTGCTATTGTAGTTGGATCTCAAATTTAAACAATAATCTAAAATCTGGTGAAAAATCCTCTAGCAAAGCTAATATACGAGGGCATGCAAGATGTAATTAAGTTCCCCAGGTAAATGATATTTCAAAAAAATGTATTTTGTTAAGTTGATATAACTATCCTTTACTACTATGCCAAATAAGAGCGCGATCTGTCAACAGTCTGCTTAAGTCAGCCTTTGGAAAGTCCAAAAGTCCATGAAGCCACCAATTGACTCCAACATGCCTATACGAGACTTGGGTGGAAATTGGGCTCGAGGCGACGAGGAAAAGGCTAATTGTTTTGCAAGTCACCTAATAAAGGTATTTCAACCTAATTGCCCAAAGAACAACTTTAAGCTGTCCAGCTTACCCAACACAGCTTCACCTTCTGAATTTATTAGAATCATAAGAGAACTTAACTCAAAAAAGTCCCCAGGATATGACAATATTACCCCAAAAATGCCAACTGAGTTACCAAATATTACTGTAGAGGTGCTCTCTTTGCTCTTCAATGCAATTCTGAGTCTCCGATATTATCCAATTTCACGGAAAAAGTCGTAGATTATCTTGATAGACAAGCCTGGGAAAGATTTAACACAGCCGACTTCATACAGATCAATCAGTCTTCTACCCTGTCTTTCTAAAGTATTTGAAAAAGTGTTACTATCAAAGATGTCTCCTTTCCTCCACGAAAAAAATATAATACCAACGCACCAATTCGGGTTTCGTGAAAAACATAGCTCGATAGAGCAAGTAAATAGAATTACTAAAGATATAAGAAAAGCATTTGGAGACGGAGAGTACTGTTCAGCTATATTTCTAGACGTGGCTCAGGCATTTGATAAGGTGTGGCATGAACGCCCTTTATATAAGATTAAAAACATTCTACCTTTAGAATGGTATAAAACATTGGACATCTTATTTTAAAAATAGAAAATTTATGGTAAAAGTGGGAGATTTCATAACTGATGAAATACAGAAAAGGGCTGGTGTACCATAGGGCAGTGTTTTAGGCCCAACTCTATACATAATATATACAGCAGATCTTCCAACAGCTAATAATACAAGTATATTGACTTCAACTTTTGTGGATGATACAGCTTTAGTGAGCCGTAACAAATGCCACATTATAGCATCAAAAATATTAGCCGAGCACTTAGGTTCTGTCGAAGAATGGCTAGCCAACTGGCGTATGAATGTGGATGAAGAAGGTGTAAGCATCTTACATTTTCGCTTAGACCAAAACTGTGCCCGGCAATAAAAATTAACAATATTTTAGTACCCCAAGTGAACGAAGTAACATATCTTGGTATTCACTTAGATAGAAGACTTACGTGAAGAAAACACCTCAAATTTAAATTGGCTTTTAAACAAGAATTCTAAACTTAGCCTAGACAACAAAGTGCTTTTATATAATGCGGCCATAAAGCCAATTTGGATGTATGGCTTTCAACTGTGGAGTAGGACATGTGCAACTAATATTGATATAATACAAAGGTTCCAATCGAAAATTCTTAGAACAATCACGTGTTCACCATGGTACATGCGTAACAAAAATATCCATAAAGATCTTGGTATTCCCATGGTAAAGAAAGAAGTAGAGGACAGTAGAATTAAATATATATCTAAACTCCAAGATCACCCAAGCCCTTTGGCTAATGCTTTGGTACATTCCCGCGATCAGACACGCCTTAAAAGAAGAGATATGCCTGCGTACTAAAGAGCAACGTATCACCAAAACAGCTCAGTTGCTTGCTTGAATTTGTCTAGTTTTTAAATAGAATTAAGATTTTATTACTTATTGTTAGGCTTTTAATACAAAAAGCAGATTCAATAAATAAAGAAATATTACCAAAATAAAAAGTCAGCACATCTCTGTAGTGCGTTGAGATTTTTACAATGGATAAAAATACTTATAAAACAAAAAATTTGTCTCAAATTTTGTATTTCAAACCAAATTTCGTGAGCGAAATCGTTGCGAATATTGGAAAAGGCTTCTGGTGATTCAGTTTTATCAAAAACACAACCCTACGAGTTGTATAAAGCCAAAGACGGCCGAGCGATCGTTGAAGACATGCCTCGTTCTGGACGACCTTCAACCTCTTCAATTGATGAAAATAGTAAAAAAGTGATGGCAAGAGAGCTCGACGTCTCTCGCGAGTCCGTTCAAATGATTTTGATCGACATTTTGGGTATGAAACGCGTTCTTGCTCGACTCGTCCCGATAAGGCTGAATTTTCTTCAAAAATAGTACCGTAAACAGGACATGCTTGATAGTGCGTGTCCCAATCCCACATTCATGAAGACCAATACAACTGCTGATGAGACATGGCTTTTTGAGTTTGACATGCAAACAAGCCAACAATCGGCGGAATGGAGCGAAAAACACGCAAAACCCGCTCAAAAATCAAGGTGATGCTCATTGTTTCTTCTTCGATATTCGTGGATAGACGATAAATAAGGAGTTATATTTGGTCATATTGAGAAGTTTGCGTGAGAACATCCATCGAAAAGGGCCGGAATTGTGGAAGAACAATTCATGGATTTTACACGATGAAAATGCACCATCGCATCGAGCCACGATTGTGCCCGAATTAAAAGCCAAAAACGCAATGAATACCATCGATCAACCACCTTATTCACGAGATTTGGCTCTGTGTGATTTTTTCTCTTTTTCCAAACTGAAATTGCCGCTCCGTGGAATCCGTTTTCAGTCAATCGAAGAGATAAAACGAAATTCACGGAAGGTGGTAAAGACCATCCCAAAAAGTGTTACCAGGACTGGAATAATCGTTTACATAAGAGTATAACATCTGGTGGGGATTACGATAACAAATAAAGCCCAAATTTAAAGCGAAATTTTCAAAAATCTTGACCAGAGCATCCCAAACTAATAAAAAGTATATTAAAATGACTGGAGAACTTAAATATTATCTAGCATATCTAATAATTAAATATATGGTAATTTTCACAGATTAAATAATATTGTCTTCCTCATTTATAGTTACCAAAAACTCGCTCGATTGTTTTATTGGTTTTAAGGGAACTTTAGATATTTTTTCCTAACCTAAATTCACTTTTCTCTGGTGACTTTCCCGTATATAATATACGATTTTTATTTAATGTGCATGTGTCTATAACAACAATAAAATATTAACAAAACTTTCCAAAATTCCACTTCGCCGACAATTCACGCACGATTATTATAAGCACATTATTTTTGCAATTGATTTTCTTTCTGTGCGAAATTCCGGATTTTCTCGCTTTTGATAAGTTCGTAAATACGTTTTCTGGGTCACGACGACTACCAACTGTGGAAGTGCGTGGCACGTTGGCGATATATTGAGGCGAGTGTTGATGGGGCAAGCATGGAAAACTGTTTGTTTACTTAACTTCAGTGCAAACAAATAAATTGAGGCGCGTAGGTGGTGTGTGTGTGAGAGCGTGCGTGTGTTGGTGTATCCGCCAGCGCCGAGCAAAGATGGCAGCACATAATTTGCATATAAATGTACCGAGTCGTTTTAATATTTGCCACTGAAAGCAACATAGTAGTATTCCAAAAGTCAAATTGACATTTAGTTAGCGGGGTAATGATGGTGGGTGGAAGTGACGGGGAGCGGGTAAGTACGTCGCGGCGTCTGACGACATGGCCATAAAGTAGCAACGGAAAACGCAATAAACCGTGAAAAGCACATAATTTAGTAGTCTGCAAGGCTTTGCATGCGATTTTATAGTACATGTAGACATACTTAGATGCCTATGCATACCTTACATACGCCTCAACGGAACATTAAGCTAATCTGGAAAAGTAGCAGCTGCAAGTCACATCTCCTGACAAAAATCGGACTAGTTCGAAAAGTTGCTGATTTCTACCAATTTACCGAAAAGTTGGCATATTAAGTTTCTTTTTAATCAAAAAATACGGAGTACCTTAAGAAAATCCAATTTAAAAACGGTACTGAACTATACTGTTTTGAACCACTATATACCCATAACCCATAAAGGGTTAATTAGGCCAACCAAGAAGCCCTCAAAAGAGACATTAGCTTGACAATTTTTTTTTTGATTAAAAAAAGGAAATCGGGTATAAGTAACCGGAACGGACCCAGATTTTTATCCGGCCAATGACTGTCAACTCGGCACTACGCCTCGGAATTACTTCAGGAATGATTTCTGGCGCTACAATAAATAAACAAATGGTAGGGAAGGGTTTTAGAACCTTTATCCACACCGACGAGTCCAAAATCATCTACGGAGTAGGGAAAGGTGTATACTCCAATGGTCTCGAGGTCTCTCCCTCTCTCAACCAAACTGGTAGCTGCCGCAGTTGCAAGCTAAAAGGGAATAAGGAAGCAGTATTGCACTTTCTTTGTGAAATACCAGCTGTAACTCAAAATAGACACAGAATACTTGCAACCCTTCAGGCACCATATCTTGAACGCTGTCCACAAAAATCATAACAGAGCAATTAAATGGCGCATTCAACGCTAATTGAGCCCAGATTGGTAATACTCCCACCTATCTGATGCCGCAGCCGATCTACAGGAGGACCTAAGAAAATGTGTGTCTGGTGATAGGGTGATTTTGAGCCCAGAGCAGTAACACCCCGACCTAAGAAGATGGGTGTCTGGTTATAAGGAGACTTTTGTGCCTTAAATTATCTCAAATCTAAAGGCGAAACACAATTAGTCTTACAATAGATGACAATAGAAAAGAAATAGTCAGCATTTGGATTTTTAACAAAATGGCTCTCATTTCTTCGAGCATTATCTGAAAAATATATCTAAGAAGTTCGCAAGAAAATTTCATATCCATCGGCCTAGCCACTTCCGAGATATATTCCTCAGCGACTATGAAAACAGAGTTTCGCGAAAATAAAGTTTTGAGAGCCGATAAAATAATATAACCCGAAACTATTTGCCATTACTCGTATTTTCGGAAAATATTTTCAAATATATGTACATTCGATACATATCCAAAAATCGAGTTTTTGAAGTTAACAAGTGAATATAACCGCTTAAAAGAACATCTACGGGCGACTACCAGGAAGAAACTCGTGCGGGACCTTATGTTGCTACAGAGTATAATAGTTTTGTTAGATTTAGATTTTTTAAATTATATAATCAATTATTTAAATTATACGATCAAGTAGATATCTGCGGTAGTTTCAGAAAACCAACGCCGTTCGACCAGAAATCAGAGCTCACTGACTCGAATGTTTCGACACAAGAGAGGTTTAAACATGGACCTTTTTTCACTATTATACCAGTGATTAACGCTTTCAGAACCCTAAAGTGTACTTTAAACCAAAAAAAAAATCGTTTTTTAACCTAGTATGATCTAAGCACTTAACACGAAAAAACACGAGTTAGTTTGTATGGAAAAAGTCAGTTAACATGCTTTTCTAGCAGCGCTTAGAGTCCATACTAAACATAAACTAGTTTATAACTAGTTGATTTGCCTACAGGGTACTTGTTTGGGATGTGTGTATGTTGCTTTCGCGACAGTCACGAGCAAACACCCAATATAACAAGCTAATAAATGCTGCTACCGAGTTTTGTGTGAGTTGTATAAGTGATTGTGAGTATAAGTGATTGTGAGTATAAGTGCTTTCATATGAGCATTTGTCTGCATGTAAGTAGCTTCGTTTTCGCGAAGAGCGACACGCCCACAAAAGCCACCAACAATAATCATTTATCAAAGACAATTAGTATAAATTAAAATTAGACGCGTATCGAGACAAAGGCAGGCGAGCAGCAACCCATTCAACGATAACGACAACAACGGCATAACATGGGCAATAACAACAAACATTTGTGTGAATTTGCATTAAATGTTAATATACTATATATAATGCATTCACATAGATAATTTTATAGATACACATACATATGAATAGGTATACGACACACATATGTGAGAGGAGACCGCCTTTGTCTTTAATGCCTTGCGGTTGCGACGACAGAGCGTTGCCGGTGCGCCAATAACGTCTGTGTGTGTAGGTCACCTGAATACAAATTCAAGGATGTCGCTCAATTTGTTTGCACAACGAAATTCGCATTAGGTAGCGGCACCCGAATTTCAAAGCTCAATTCCGAGACGCTTCAATTTATGATGATGATGATGTTGTGGGGAGAACACATTGTGGCAAATTACATTATAATTAGGGTTCACCGAGAGGAGAATTTGTTTTTCAATTTACACGATATTGAGTAATTTATAATTAGTGTCGCACAACTTTTCGTCTACAATTCGTGTTTTCAATTTAAAGGCTTGATGTACGAGTCAAGGCAGATGATAAAGGTTCAGTACCGGGTCTGCTAGTTTCGAAACTGTAAGTCCTATATATCGGTAAGTCCTATATTCGGTTGAAGGGCCGAAGCTATAATACCCCTAACAACCAAAATAATTCCATACATAGACTTGATTTCGATAGGTCAGTTTATATGACAGCTAACGTGTGATCCAAGTAGTTGTGATTTTTTCAATTGCCTGTTTTTGACAGATCACGCGTGAGTCATGTCAAGCTGTCATGTTATTTTTGTTCAGTACTGTTTGGCATTTCATTGTGGAAAGAACTACGCCTGAAGAACATTTACAAATCGTTCAACTTTATTAAGAAAATTCACGTTTCGTAAAGAATGTATTTCGCGCGCCTCGCTCAACGTACTATTCGCAACACAATCACCCATCTTGAGACCCAGCATTCATTGTTGAATAATATTCGACCGAATAGACCACGTCTAGCACGCAGTGAAGAAAATATAAGAGCCATCGTCGAGAGTGTACACGAAGACGGTGGAGATTCGAACAGCGCCGTTCGCAGCAACTCAGACTAACTTATGGAACGACTTGGCGCATTTTACTTCGAGATCTTAAATTGAAACCGTACAAAACACAACTTGTCCAAGAACTGAAGCCACTCCAACCTTCCCAAGCGACATCGCTTCGCTTTATGGGCTCTAGAAAACTTCCAAAAAGATTCGACGTTTTCGAGCCAAATTTTGTTCAGCGATGAAGCCAGAATCGGCTCAATAGGTATACTAACAAGCAGAATTGACTCCTTTGAGCTTGGAACAAAACATCACGCGTGTCATTCGCCAGTTACCAGTGTAAATACGCGAACGAGTCATGGGCAATTGAGCTCAACGGATGGACCATCTGACATAGCCGCGGCCAACAATGTAAAATAGTAAATGTAATAATAATAAACATTACCCATTAAATTTGAAGCTTCTGTGTTTTTTCTTTAAAAAAAAGTAAGGAACCTCGAAATGGAAGACCTTAAAACTCAAGAAATCCTTCACGAAATTTAGGTTCAATATAACAAACTAAAGGGATTTAGAATGTTGAAACCACAGGCTATTTAATCTGATCATATACATCCGAGGTTAAACTTCAATAAAATGTTTCAGTGAACCTTCTTGTCCAGACGTAAATGGGAGGTACAATACTTCTTCCACAATCTCTTTCTCTCTTTTCATTTGCCAAGTCAAGCGGATGTACAAAGGAAAGATACAGTAAACAAATTTTCAGAAAAAAATACATATCAAGCCAAATTATTGAACTTGTCATCGTTCCCGAGGGAAAGATGAAGTAACCTTTGGCCGAAAAACTCGACATCTTTATTGTTCGCACCCCGACTTGACTTTAGGCTACATGTACATCTCTGTAATAAGAATACATAATCCTCCTTCGACACCATCAGACCCAAACCTAGCATGGTTATACTCGACCACATAGCTGAAGGTCCAGATTATTTGGCCATCGTGATGGCATAATGTCTAATATCACATAATAACTACTACCAAAAATTGGGTGCAAGGCCATAGAGCTCATTCAGATGCTCAGATCTTAAGTGATAATCTCTTAAAGTAAAACAAGAAATAAATTCTGCTGTGGAGCATTCGGAAACCATGAATAAATTTGTTTCCATAACTCAATTGAGTCTTAACTCAACTGTGCTGCTCACAGACTGGTGGGCGTATATAAAATTAAACGAAATAGATCTAAACAAGAAATGGGTTCAAGGAACAATGCAGAATGTTTTGTTATTCGTAATTAGTACAAATAATACATAAGTCATGTGAGAAATATATAACAAATCTCATATTCGTGTCAGCGCACACTGGGAGAGGAGCAGTTTTCATGCTCTCACCACTCACTCAACTGTAAATCGCGGCACGATGCAATTTCAGATGAAATAGACATGGCAAATTGTAGCAACAGTTAACAGGCAATTTTCTAATTGAGTGAGGGAATTAGTGAAAATGGCGGCGGGAGGCTGAGCATGTAGTGAGTGTGCAGATTTTTGGCAATATTTATAGAGAGTGAGTGAGGGACAGAGTGTGGTAGGGATATACATATATACATATGTTATGTATGGATGAAGTGTACCATACTTGTATATTTTATAATTGATAGGTATGCATGAATTCATGCGATACGTCAAACTTTTTCGCCTTCAACTCGCAACCATAACTTATACTAAATTTGCCAAAAAGTTGGTAACGCCCAGAAGAAAGCGTCGGAAATCCTATAAAATATATACTGCTATGAGGAAAAATAGTAAGCTTAGTTCGAAATTTTAAATTTTTAATTTATTCTTCAAAGTCTATGTCGTCCACCTCAAAGTAATCCCTCTTGGCCCCAATACACTTATGTTAACATTTTGGCCAATCCTTTAAACAGTTGTTAAAGTCAATTTCCGGATTCACTTTTAATGCCTTCAATTAACTCAAAGCGGTTTCCCCGGAGAGATCGTTTGAGTTTGCTGGATAGCCAGAAGTCATATGGAGCTGAATCAGGCAAAAACGGTGGTTGCGGCACGATATTGGTTAAAAATTTCGCGAAAGACGCACGAAGAATCTATGTGGACAAAAACTAAGAGTTGTCAGCTCAAAATTCCGGCCTATTTTCACAGGCAAACGACGCATAACACTCAAATAGTATTCCTTGTTGACAGTTTGGCCGGTCGGAATCCGGAGTGCACCACATCTCGATAATCGAAAAAAAAACTGTCAACATAACCTTTATTTTTAACTTGCCTTAAAGTGTTTTTTTCAGCTTCGGCTCACCTTTGCCACGTCATACGGTCGATTGATCGTCTGTTTCCGGGTCGTAAACATAGATCCAAGACTTAAGGCCAGTAATAATAAGTTATATATGTATGTTCACATATATGAAAATGATCAGCATGACGAGTTGAGTTGATTTAGCCATGTCCGTCTGACCTGTACTTCTGATCCCTTAGTCTAAAATATCGCTTTGTTCGGTCGATTTTAAATTTTGCACTTATTTTCCTCATTAAGAAGCTGCTCATTTGTCGGAATTGGCGATATCGAACCACTACTGCGTTTAGCTGCCATAGAAGCTGAACGATCGTAATCAAGCCTTTGTGTGGAGAACTTTTTCATTCAAAGAGATATCTTCACAGAATTTGGCATGGATTATTGGCCAATGCAACGGTACAACCTCCGAAGAAATTATTCATATCGGTTCACTTTAGCTTATACATAGCTGTCATACAAACTGAACGGTTAACGATAAAAATCGAGTTCTATTTAATTGTGAAGGGTATTCCAGCTTCGATGCAGCCGAGACTAGGGTTTTGCCATGTTTTTTATTTATTTCTTTTAAAAAATTTAAATTTATGCTTTCTTAACGAATTTAATTTCGGTGCTAAAAATAACGAAGCAAGGAATTCGCACGCGTAAAATGTCTCACCCTTGAGCTGATTTATTTTTTGCATTGTCTCCGATTCAGCTGTCAGTCTGTCAAATGGTGGCGAACGCCCACAGGCGACTTTCGGTGCCCAATGAAAAGTATATAAGCGCATATACATACATACATACATACATACATACATACATACATATACATACATATACATACATACATACATATATATATATATACATATGTCTATATATTAACTAGAAGTTTGCTTATTGCTGCTAATTTTTATTGCTTTCGAGTCAAGATCGCTTCTGCTTGACGCCAACAAAAACACCAGCAACAAACCGCTACAAAAACGGGCAAATCATTGTTGTTTAAGCAGCCAACAACAAGTCGGTAAGCACTCGTTCAGCCACTAATGTCGCGCAACATTTTCAATAATTATTTTGGCAACACACAATTTATTTCATTATTTATTGTAATTTTTGTTGCTGTTTTTCGCACACTCCTCGCTGCATTTACAATTTGCAGTCGTCTGTCTGTCAGTCGTTCGCAAGTGCAGCAGCAACAATGCGAATGCAAATACGAAAATTCTTCGAAATCACTTGTCGTGCTGGCAATGCGCTCGCTGTTGTTGTAATTGTTGTTGCAACAGCAGTTGTTTGTCGCACCGAAATATTTTTGTCTTTTCAAAATTTTGTTTCTTTTTTTTTTTTTGTTTTTGGGTTCACTCGTCAATTCTATTTTGCCTTGCCGTGCAGCTTGTCTTCTTGCCGTTATTCCTCAATGCTGCTCGTTGCATTTCGCATTGACATTTAGGCAGTGAAAGCACACACACATTCGAATGAGTATTTCAGTTTATAACGGCACAATAAATTCCGTACAAGACAATACGACAGTTTCCTGCCTACACTATTTTTCAAAATGTCAAAATTGTTTTTCCCGATGAGGTGTTGATGGGCGGCGACGGCGGGTGCGCCAGCTGAGGTCGTTACACCACAACGACTGTGGCATACAAAATGCCATCGCAGGCGATGTGCAAGCGAGATGCATGTATGTACCTATATTTACATGATGAATGTGTTAAATGCATATATATTTACGATCACATTTCAAATAGAGGAAATGCATTGAAAGAAAGCAGAACTAATTGGACAATGAGTTATTTACAAAATTTTGTCTCTTAAACTAATAAATGGGTTTTGTGTTAGAGAAATTGAAAATAGACACAGCAGAACTATTATACTTCCGACTTATTCAGAATTGAGAACTACATACATATATACAGCTGTGGACATAAAGTACAAATCCGAATCCAATATTACTTATAATTTCTTTAATCGTTAAGTAGCTGTACGATAAAAATGTGGTATTTATCCACTTGTTACCGTTAAGAAACTCAAAAATACCGTTTACTTGTATAATAGTTATAATGCTCTTTATGCAACATAAAAACACCCATCTTGTGTCAAACACAGATACCAAGAAAACCAAGACCATGTAAAACCGATATTAGTGTTGACAAAACCATTGTACGGAAGAGCAAAGCCGATCCTTTTAAACCAGTCAGAGAAATTATTATCAAAGTTAACGACGAATTTAGTGTGGACGTGTTCAGAAAGCCTGTAGGAAGACGACTCAGCCAAGCTCAACTTTTTGGACAGATTAGCAGGAAGAAACCACTCCTGCCAAGGCGTCACATCAAAATTCGACTGGCATTTGCAAAGGCCCACAGAGGCAAACCAGCACAATTTTGAAGGAACGTGCTTTGGAACGACGAAACCAAGAAAAGTAGGATGCTTCCTGATATAAAAACATTTGTATGTCGTTCACAAGGTCAAGCCCTTAACTCTAAGTATACCAAAAAATACATTAGGCACGGCGGTGGAAGTATCATGGTTTGGGGCGCGTTTTTATGGCATGGCGTCGGGCCAATTGTTCATATAAATGGCAAAATGCACCGGGTTTAGTATTTGGATTTACTGAAAGGAAAAATGGAGCTATTTGTATTTGAGTCCACGCCCAGAAACTAGTAATTTATGCCAGACAACGACACGAAGCACACCGCAAAGGTAGTAATGCATTGGCTTGACAATGAAAAACTAAGAATATTGGATTAGCCTGTGCTGAGCCCGGAACTGAATCCAAGAGAAAATTTATGAAAGCAAAGCAAGCAAAACATTCAAAAATGTTGATGATTTATGGGGTGGAATTGAAGAAACTTGGTATTCAACAAGTAAGGAAGGGCGAAGTTCGGGTGTCACCGAACATTTTATACTCTCGCATGATAAAGTGATAATCGAGATTTCAGTATCCGTCATTTACATATTTTTTTATTTTGCTGTAAAATTAATTAGATTAGTAGTTTCTGAGATATGGTTTTTGGTCCATTAGTGGGCGACGCCACGCCCATTTTCAATTTTTCAATAAGCCTGGGTGCAGCTTCCTTCTGCCATTTCTTCCGTAAAATTTAGTGTTTCTGACGTTTTTTGTTAGTCGGTTAAGGCACTTTTAATGATTTTCAACATAACCTTTGTATGGGAAGTGGGCGTGGTTATTATCCGATTTCTTCCATTTTTGAACTGTATATGGAAATACCTGAAGGAAACGACTCTATAGAGTTTGGTTGACATAGCTATAGTAGTTTCCGAGGTATGTACAAAAAACTTAGTAGGGGGCGGGGCTACGCCTACTTTTCCAAAAAAATTACGTCCAAATATGCTCCTCCCTAATGCGATCCTTTGTGCCAAATTTATCCCTTGGGCCGATTTTCACATCTTCGAACTTAACCTTCTTATGAAGCCAAGAAATACGTGTACCAAGTTTCATGATGATATCTCAATTTTTACTCAAGTTACAGCTTGCACGGACGGACGGACGGACAGACAGACAGCCACCCGGATTTCAACTCGTCTCGTCAACTTGATCATTTATATATATTCTATATACATATGTATATATCTATTTTGATTAGTTTTAGGTGATACAAACAACCGTTAGATGAACAAAACTATTATACGCTGTAGAAACATATTGCCAGAGTATAAAAATATAGAATGTGTAATAGCTCCAGAAAACATATTTATTAACTCTGAGAGAGAACGACACAAATATTGTTCCATTAGACACCCAAGAACAAACGTTTTATGGTTTTTACCGTAATTATCTTAAATTGTATTTGTAATTTGTACCTGTATTTAAAATTTGTACTGATTGGAAGCTAAACTGAATATTATAACACGAGTGACGTCAGTAAGTAGCTCACTCTGGGAGATCATAAATGAAATTATCAAAATGGACATCGGAACAGTAAATAATAATGACAAATCGCGTTTGATTAATAAGAGAGCACTTAAATGAACAGCTGATAACGTCGAACTAACTGTTAACGAGTGCAACTCAGAACGCACTCAACTGTCTCTTGAGAAATTCCGAAGTGCCAGTAAAAAAAACACACAACTCTTTAACAAATATTCTTCGTAGAACTCTGCTATCAAAGCATTTTGTCACAGCAGTACTTAATGATTCGGAAAAAAGCCATGACATCATAGAACAGAAATAATACTACAACGAAATCGTGACTTTGAAAGTATTTGACCAACTTAGACAAAATGGTACAAAACGTTATCAGAACACATTCTCAATCAGCTTACGTGTTCGGCAAACACGATGACGCTAAACGCTCGCCGACGCACTCATGCACAGGTAATAACGGCAGCGCTTGCTTTTCGCCGCTTTTTTGTTTTTGCTGTCGACAGGGAGGGAGGGTGGTCGTGCTCAGCAGCCAAAATAATAATTAGTGATTCATAGCATAAGAATGGGTAGTGACTTCTACACACATTTATGTATGTACATATGTATATACATATGATTATATATACTTGTTTCTCATACCTAGTTGTCGTACGTTGTGCCGGTGTGTGTATTACGAGTTGAAACAATTTAATAGCGACGAAGAGTATTGACTTAGCGCAGCGCTAAGCGAGTGTCCGTGAACCGTGTGTGCGACTGCAGCCGAATAGTGTTCGCATGCTCCTCGCCTTAACCGTTAAGCCTGGTGCAGTTGAAAACGGCGTTATTGTCGTGGATGAAGTAACAAATTTCGGCAAATGCATGCAGCAGCGGCGTAGGCGATAAGATTGTGTGTGAAAAGTTGCAAAAAAGTTAAGGAAAAACTTGTACACACGCGTGATTTAAGTATTTTCAATTTTTTATTTTTGAGGAAGTAAACTCGAAGCAACTATTTTTAAAATGCTGCACCTAAAAAATCAATGTCACTGCATTATTATTTTAAAGCATTTGGATTTTATTTTTTTTTTTAATTTTTTTATTTAAACTTTTTTTAAATTAAAAATTTTCCTTGTTTTACATTTTTTTTTAATTTTTGTTAATTACATTTTTTAATTTTTTTATATTTTTTTAATTTTTTTATATTTTTTTTATTTTTTTTTTTTTTTTTTTATTTTTTTATTTAGTTTTTTTTAATCTTTTTATTTAAACTTTTTTTAAATTAAAAATTTTCCTTGTTTTAATTTTTTTTTAAATAATTTTTTTAATTTTTGTTAATTAATTTTTTTTTAATTTTTATTTATATTTTTTTTTTAATTTATTGTAATTTTTTCTTAATTTTTTAATTATTATTTTTTTTTACTTTTCCCACTTTGTTTCCTTTTCCGTTGGCTCCTGTCGGCATACACCCTTGTGTTGATTGTTGTTGCTTTTGGGGTTGGGCTCTTCACTGCGTACTTTCTACTTCAATACACTTTAATTGCCTTATTCTCTATAAACTTTACGCTGCTATAAGATTTAACAAGCTATTGTCGAGATTTCGTATGGCACTAAAGCAAGCGCGCGCACACACACGCACACACAAACACTTAAACACATGCGGTCACAATTTTTCTGGCAGTCGCGTATTTATACAAAACATATATGTATTATATTTTATAAAAATAACTTTTAGCTAACACGCAAGAAGAATTTTCATTTGAAAAGCATATAATACACAGTATATAGCTATATGTATGTGTGTGTGTGCAGCGCAGTCAGGAACGAGAGCGCAAAGCGGAAAGCGTAAAGCTGTTGAGCCATCCATGCACAAGTACAAGCCGTTCCGTAACGTACCCGTCGTCTATATGGTGGACTCGTGCCGAAATCACAAATTCAAATTCAATCCAAAATATATAGCCAACAACAACAATAAGCGCCTTGCTACGAGTATCTGCTCACACACACACACACACACAAGCCCAGCGTTGGAGGCATTTACGCTTGCAACACACGCTGTACACGCCACGAATTTTATTATAGATACACACTTGGGTATTAAGACGATTTTGCCGATCACTTTCGTAGCTCACCGAAATTTCGTTATATAGTAAATATA